>NC_080417.1:97077015-97694547 GCF_029873635.1 Malania oleifera
CATTATCTATAAATATTGTATAGTATGATATGCTATGAAAAGTTATATAGGTCTTATATCAAATAAATATCTACTTAGGTCACACAAGCTTTGAAAACTCTTATTCTATAAATGCTGGAGAATAAAGTGGTATATATAAAATCTCTGCTAATAACGTAAAACTCCTAACATAGCATATTTCCCTTACCTAATCTCTGAAAAGCCCCTACTGAACTCTGACCCTACTTCCGCAGGGTTCTCCACTCAATACCTTGAAAACAACATTTTCCATAATAAAACATCTGTATTTTCCTGCATACAGCATTTTCTATAATTACAGGGAAAGCATATTTTAAATAAAACACCTTACCCTAAGTTTGGGATAAATTCTAAACTAACTCCATCAATAATCAGCTTCAGCAGACTTACAGAGAACTTTGTCAAGAGCGTTGTGGTGGCCTCAGATCTTCAATCTGACGAGAAACAGACCCGGAATCGAAGAAAGAAGGAGTGGGAGGCGTTTTAGAAAGAGAGAGAGAGAGAGAGAGAGAGAGAGAGGAAGATTTACGCTAATTTTCAACTAAAAATTCGTGTTTTCACTATTTATAACCGCGGATTCGTCAACGAGACACGTCATCTCATCGACAAGTCCTTAAGGAATTTCGTCAACAAACTTCCTCTCTCGTCAACAAATTTTAGACTGCTCCAAAAACCTCTCTCGGTATTTTCTCGTCAACGAAACCTGTCCTCATCGACGAGCTCCTTTTATATCCTCGTCAACGAATCCCCTGTGTTCGTCGACGAGAACAATTCAAATTTTTCCAGGTTATTACATTGTAGTTTTGAGAATATTAGTTGAAATCAACCTTGTAAATCTGAAAATATTGCAGGGTTGTTTGAGATCAATCTTACAAAATTCTATCTTGATAGTTATTGGAATTGAACAACTGATTTTAATATTGAAAGATTGAATTTGGATTGTGATAATATATTTTCATACAAAAGATTGTGCGACTATTGAAAAATAATTAGAAAGGGGTAATACTTAACTAAAGTATTCACTCCCCCCCCCCCCCTCTCTTGGGGGTACACCTTAATTCTCACACATTTTTGTTTGTTTGCTATTTGATGTTAGATTTGTAATTATACTTCTTAACTAAAAATCAAACTTAACCCATTTATATATAATATCGTAATTTTTGCATGCTAGAGATTACTTGAGAAATTATATAGGGGACCTTCCCCTTCACATATTTATGTGTCTATTTCTTTAATGTTACACATGTGACAAATTGATCCTATATTTATTAATATATAAAAATAAAAAAAATTTATTTTCAGTAAGTATATAATTAAATAAATAAGTACTATGGAGGGAAAGGTCCTCTATATAATAATTTCTCAAGATTAGTTGCTATGGGAAGATGTCTTGAAAGTTTAATATTCTAATTTTAAAGGTCTTTTAAGTTCAAATTCTGTGAGTGGAGAGAATGAATATAGAATCAGAACTGGCTACCTCCCATATCTAGACTTGCGCCTTCAACAGATATTAAAAAAAAAAAAACTGTGGTCTAGCCACATTTGACCGTATAACTATTTGACAAGTTCAGCACTGTGGTCAGACTGGCTAGTGAATTCAATACACTGCACCAGCTTCCCCACCTATACAAAGAACGTGCATGTCAGTTGTCACAGCATTTTCTTTTCTGGACCTACACAAGACTTTAATGTTGAGCGGATGATGGATTCAGACTTGCTGCCGCCCAGTTGGCTTAAGGTGGACAAACGCTAGTTAATCCTTTGAATGTGATGGCCCAGTCTCTCTGGTAGCCAATTTAATTTGCTACATACATTCAATGCTCAACCCAACAATTCTAGATTAGCTGAACAACCCCTTTTCCCATTCCTTTCTTTGCCATTGCACATGGGATTAAAGCCACAAATGGGATGAGAATGGAATATATTGCAATGAAAATAATAAACAACATCAAAATGTTAAATAAATAGTAAATTTGATTTCATTCACATTATTTCATTCCAAAGCTGTTTATTGACTGACTGTCACATATTGCTTTAGATTATACTTCGCCATGACTTTTTTGGCTGTTCTTATTCTGCCTTGGACTCGACCCAACTCTATCTTCCATTATGCATTTTCATGGTGTTTTAAAATGAAAGAGAACAGTAATCGCGGTATTTGGCATCTCTAGCACGAGGATTGAGTATGTATACTTCTGGTGTAGTTGCCGTATCAGCATCCTTCGCATGAGGATTGGAGCGTTCAGATGATGGACATTTTCATGGAGCGATTTTTTGTTTGTGTAAACGCACGCACGGATGCAAAGATGTGGAACCACTGCAGATCTGTCAGCAACCCTACTCGGGCTTCAGGGATTTATTATTAGGTAATAATATGTCAGGACTCATTTGCTAAAGGTTTCGGTAAAGCTTGATATACATTGTTAGCCCACAACCTAACCGCTTAAGCTTTTAGGTAAAGTGGTTCTCTAACATAGTATCAGAACTAGACTTTAAGCTGCTTAACTCCTCCGTGGCCTGGACTTCTTCTCGCCTCATTACCCTCCATGGGCTCTTGTCGTCTCATTTCCCTCATGGGCTCGAGGGGGAGTATTAATATTCGTCCAGTCCCACATCGTTTGTGAGCAGTTCCAAAATTAGGATAAGATCCTCTTTAACTTTCTCTTCTTAACATTTAGGTTTTGAGAATGAGTTTTCTAACAATTTCTTAACTTCTTTTTCCTTTGCTCTCTAGGTTCCCATTAGACTTAAAATTTATAAAAATAATAATTGAAAAAGAAAAAAAGCTCTGTAATTACAACACGTAATAAAGACAACCAAGCCACCAAGGATCTTCAATTAGTATAAGCTCATGTCAAATTATCAGAAGGGGCTGAATACAAGAGATCACAACAGTAATGCAGTCCTTTTAATTTTATAAAATCACATCTGCTGGAAATACCTGCGAGAATGAGACTGAAATATTACTCATTCTCATTCCACTTGAATCCCCAAGCCAAAATTTATTCCAACATCACCTCCTGTGTGGACTTTGTAATGATCTTTGGGATCCCTCAAAGAGATCCAAAATGTAATTTTGAAGATCATCTGCACTGTACTTTATGTGCTTTTCAGTAATATGGCTGTTATGCCTTCCAACAAATGTTCGGTAAGCCTGAACCACCTTGAGTGATGCTGAGATTCGTAAGTCCTCACGAAGCTGAAGATCAGGTATTAACCAACCAGTTTGAGTTTTGTATACTTCCTCAAAGGCAGCATAAAAGCTCCTTAGCCTCTCCTTTAGTAGAGATTTAGATACAGAATTTGAATTGGGATTCTGAATCCCCTCATCCTTCAGTAAAGGGAGGATTGAACTCCAAGTAGCTCTCTCGTAGTTCATGGCATGCTGCTGGAATTTCCAGTTATGCTTCCGAATCCATTCATCCCCCAAAATGGCCCTCAGTTCAGAGTCCTTAACCTTCTGAGTCATGTAATGTATATTGTTCATCAAGAATAGGTGCTCTAAAGAGGCATCCTTGTATAACTTGGATTTAATGTCAATGTTGGATTCTAGAATTGAAATGAGGGATTGGAAGTGGAAAGCCATTGGGGAAACACTGACAGAGCAGGAAGCATCACTTCTGTTCCCGTCAAGAACTGGGCGTGCATGGGGTGATGAAGAGATGGGATTGTCCGGCACATGATCATCAAGGAGTAGATTAAGGATGACGCTGTAATCAGTAAGATTCCGGATGTAGTTCATGACATATCTGGTCAAATGATGGATTCCACCTCCAGCAAAAGGATTTACTGATGTGTTTGAAGCAATAGCTTTTTCAAATTCAAGAAATGTTGCTCTCACAGAATTCCTCAAGCTATTCAGAACCTCTTGAAACTCACTTCTAACACAGAAACCAGCCTCATCAGGGTATAAGGCTTCCATATCAGGAAGAAGATCAGTTAGCACCTCATACATGTCAATTATGCCAAACAATTTTTCTGGTTTGTGGTGGCTGATTGCTACAGCTTCCCCAAAATTCAGAAGCCGCAACATCGATGACTTTGATGTCTCAATGAAACAAGCAGAGTTAACTGATCCTACCTCCCCAAATATCTGGTCAATGAGCCATTTCTCGCTAGCAAGATAGACTCGCACAAAAATCTTCATAGCCCGCACCCATCTCTTAATCTTAGAATTTAAGCTAGCCCACTCCATCCTCAGGACATCTTCAATGCTCAACTTCTCCATCTCAAGAATGCAGAGGCACTCATCCAACGCATCTTTTTGGACACAAATAAAAGCCTGAGAGCATTCCTGATCATAATTGGAAACAAACATTAAATTTGCAATGCACTTGAGGTCAGGGATCACATCTGGCCGGACCAAATCAATGATGAATTCCTCTGAGCCTCTGCTGACAGACTCTCTCATGTCCTCCACCGATTCATCTTCAAAAGAGACGATTGAACCCTCATCTGCAATATCGTCTTCACTTGAACGGAAAGACATGTGCTCAGGCTCAAAGGGTTGCCTGTTCTGAACAAGAATGTACCCAAACTCTTCCTCCAACCTTGCCATTGCCGTCTGAAGAACATCACAAGATCTCTGTAGGAGCTCAACCTCTTCACTATCCTTAGCAAAGCTACGGCTCTCCAACTTCCCAATCAACTTTTGCACTTCATCCACAGCCTTTAGATACTCAGACGCTTCTTCGGGGCCAGAGTCCCATATCATAGATTGATCTGCCTCCCAACTCATGACCTTCTCGTGGATGATGTTGAGCCGCTCTTCCATTTCGCTTACTCCCTCACTCTTGTTATCATTCAAGGAGGCCATAGTAGACAATTTGGAGCCAAGTTCCACCAAAATTCTCCTGGCATCATCAGTCAGGTTCTTCTTGCTCCCTAATGCCTGCACTATGTGCTGAGCTGCAGCAATCAAGTTTTCTTCTCCCTCTAATTCTGAGATTACAGGTTTCAAATCTCCCATAGCCAAAACTACAGAATCACAAAACTGGACTACAGCTTTCTCTTTCAAAGCCAGCAGTTTGGATTGAACTAGAGAGCTACTCCCACTATAGGTGTCTTCAAACACCACAACTTTGGGCTTTAGGCAAGCAAAACTAAAACCTTCAACGCCCAGAAATCAGAAAAGATAACCCAAAAAATAAAAATAAAAATTAAAACCTCTGGAATGAAATCTGAAACAACAAAATCAGAACAGCCCCTCTTGATCTAGAATAGTGAAATCACCTACCCCGAGAATAATGAAGATCTACTACTGAAAAAAGCACAGCAAATTGGCTCAGACTCCGAATCACAACAGAAGCTCAACAAATTTGTACTCACCGAACAAAAGGGTTTCTAATAGCTTTCCACGAAACACTGAAATGAAAAGCTGAAAAGGCAAACCTCCAACAGAAATTCTAAAAATTGAAGAAACTAGCTCACACCGAACTTCAAACTAGATCTATGAACAAGCTGTGATGAGCATTAAAGATGAAATCCAAAAGCTTTCAAATGCACAAAAAAGTGCAAATTGAGAAAATAAACTGACCTTTTAATTGGAGCCGCCCGTTGGGGAAGATTGATTGGAGCTTTCCGGGCTGTCGGTATGCGCCCAATCTCTGCACCTTTCCTGTGGTTTTATATCTCTAGCGATCTCGAAGACTGTTGGCAACTTTGACACTTCTCCGTCAACCCATGAAAATGAAAAAGAAAGAAAAATGGCGAATTACTAAAATGGTCCTCTCCTGCAAGGCAAATAACAAGAGTGACATCCTAAACTACAGCTTTCTCAGACGGAGGAAGAGCGTAAAACTGTAATTACACACACCCTGAAAATGAGAATGTACCTAGAAGCTTGGCCTTGGACGATATACGGTCTCTTCTTAGAAATTTCTGTTGCTGAAATTCACAATAGGCGAATGGTAGAGTCAAGCTGGTGGACCCAACTCTGTTCACCCTACAAACTTGGGCCGGAAGTTTCCATTTACAGCATTTTGGTTTAATGGGTAAACGGGTATGAATCCTCTCCCATCTGTGATCCATTTTGCAGTTCGGGTTTCCCCACATAGATGGCACGCTTGTGTGAAAGGCATCACTAATAAAGGAATAAAGAACCATTAATTGATGATTCTCATTTCTTGTGCACAAAAAGGAGCATCGAGAGTTCAATTCTAAGTACATACACTCAAATAGTTAGCGGTACTTATGAATGGTGAGAATTTGCTCTGTGAGTAAGAGGAAATCGTGAATGGTGAGAGTTCTCTATGAGTCAGCGAGGACTGTAGATGATAATGGAAATATGTCCCGAGGGTCGAGTTGGACGAATGTCCAACTGATGCACGGAAGTCGTGTCCTCATTCCGGACTTTACTTGATCAGCGAGACCTAAGAAGAGGACGCTGATCCGTAAGTTTGATGCCGTACCAGAGAGTTCGAATGGCTTGTTAGTGGTTAGAATTCTTATGTAATCAAAAAAAAAAAAATTCAATTTGACGTCATACACCACTTTTACACAGATAATTAATAATGAAAATTTGATTAATTAGTTTTATTTATTTATTTGTTATGAGTTATGGCGGTAACTCTCAACGGATCAACCCTATTTCTTATTTTTAACTAGGCCGAACAAGAGAGATTTGATGTTTCTAAATCCATTTTTTTAATTCGACCTTGAGCATCTAAATACTCTCACTTTGAACTCAAAAAAATGGGCGTAGACTCGAACTAGATCAGCGCACTAGCCAAAGACTGGAAGTCCCCCGGAGCATATAGATCCACCTGATTGATGAACACTCGAACCAAACTCCCCCATCCATACCCCGCTATTTGTCTTTTTACCTCTAATAGTCAACCTTAGATAAGACCATTTGAATCAAAAAGTACAATTCAAAGAAAAGATTGTTATGGAAAAGTACATTCCTAACTCATTTTATGAATTAAACTTTAAAAGGTTGTTGCGGCATTTGACTAAGGCTAGCATGTCAATTTTTTTATATTTTTATTTAAATATTAAGATTCTATCTCAAATTAAAAACAATATTACTAAATACTTCTCTAGAATCGAACTAGAAAAGTTTTTATTTTAATAATTATTAAAGGCGTTTTTGAACATTTTATACTTTTTAAATAAATATTGATGCTTAAAAGATTAATTACATGCAATAAATAACTAAAGAGGAAATTGTTGGTGGGCTGGCTTTGTTGGTTCTGTGAGAATTCATGCTTGGTGGCTTTTATGTTGATGGATGCAGTGATCAATTCCAACACGCTGGTTGCTATTGAGCTTCCTGCACTTCTCTTGGTTGATTAGTCTTTTTCTTTTCAGTCTTCTTCTTCGGAAGGTCATCAATCTCAGGTTGCAAAATATCCTTCAAGCTGGCCTATATTGGGCCCTCTTGTTTTCTTTGAAATAGCTTGCAAAAGAGGGGACAATGAGAAAGGGGTGTGGGGATGAAAACCTTATGATGAACTTAAAGGCAACTAAAAAAGTAAAGAAAGAAAAGTAAGATTTTGGTGTCTGAATGCTAGTTGTAAAGTTTTATTTTATTTAGTTTTATAATATCAAAAGGTTGGATTAAAATACTTGTAACCTAGAAATAATATATTTGAAAAATGTCAAAAATGGGAATATTATTATAAATGAGTCATAGATTAAATGTTTCAACTACAAAAGATGAGATTAAGGAAGAACAATATGATATTTTAACGAGAGGAACATAAAAATAATAATTTTGTAGTGAGAAAAGATGGTTTAGTTGTTGGTATTGTTATTAAAGGAAGTAGAGGTGGAAGTGTGGAGAGCTTAGAATAACTTCGTGTTGTGATTATCGAATATAGGATGCACAGCGGAATAAGTAAAACACAACAAGTAAATGAAACGCAACCACAAAAATAAGAAATAACAAGTATCAACATGAGAATTTACGTGGTTCGATAAAGCCTACATCCACGGAAGCAATTAGCACAAGAATTTCATTAAGAAATATGTAAGTACACAATACACTTCACAATGATCTCTCTCTTCTCGCAAAGTATGCCCAAAAGAACACAAATAACACTCCCTCGAAGGTTTCCCTCCAATTACCCAACCACCCCAACATTTCAATTTAAAATTCAAATATTTTCTCGCAGCCCAGATGCACTTGTCGACGAGAACAGGACACTCATAGTTGACTTTTTGAGTCCGATCTCTATTTTGATGCTAACAAAGCACTTGTATCTTATGTATGTTTAAGTATGTGAATAGGTCTAAATTTCATCAAACATAAGATCAAGGGACTTGGAAGCCAGAAGAAACTCCAAGATCATATGTATCTGGCGCATTCCATGAAGACACATGAGCAAGAAGATTGAAAACATTTATTCTTATTGTAAAATGTATTTTGTTTTATATTTTGGGTCTATAATATTTGCATATCATGCATGATAAGAATTAAATGCTCAAGACCATAGTTTGACCTTAGGGATTACCTTCGGTTGACCGACGTCGGATTTTTAGGGTTAACACTCAAAAAAGTCTTAGAAAGACTTTAGGTCCTTATACAAGCACTTAGGAAAGTCTCAATTATCATATATGCTATAAGGGGAAATCAATTTTTAAAAACAAAACTTAGGTGTTAAAATATTAAAGATTCGGGCGACTAAACCTTGGCGTTGAAATCGCCTTAGTCGACCAAACATTGGGAAAGTCAAAATGTTAACTTGACTTCGAGTGATCGAACTGAAAAGAACCTAGTGTTCTCGGTCAACCGAACCCATAATACTGACTTTTTCAATAACTCAGGCGCCCGAACTTCACGGTCATTTTGACCTCGAGCAACCAAAAGTTGAAGTTCAGCAGACCGAACTTAGAACCAAGCGACTGAACCTCGAACAATTTGAAAATCATCTTAGTTCAACCATCCGAAGTTCTCACCGGGCACTCGAACTTCAAAATTGCACTTTTCGTCATGTGTTTGTTCGAGCGACCGAACCTATGACTCGGTCGACTGAAACTCTCGGGTTGGCCAAATTTTACCAAGGGTTAATTGGGATAAAATAGGATTATTTTAAAATAACTTTAATAATTCCCCTAATGTCCCCAACAGTCAAAATTCTTGGCTTGTCTATATATAGGTCCTCATTTGTCATATTTAGCATGAGATTAGCCAAGTGATTAGCCAAAAATCATTTGAAAATTTTATTGTGCTAAAATCTTTCATACTCCCACATTTTCATAAGCTCATTGTTAAAACTCTTTCTCATACTCCATTGATTACATATTTTAGAAAGAGTGCATTGTGTTCTTCATCTTCATTTCCAAAGTTATTGCAACTTGAGGATTGAGTGAACACTCATATCTTGTGGGCATTTATACATTCTGATCAAGCTAAATACTCTCACATACTTGCATTGTTTGATTTTGATTTTTGAGAGTAAGCTGAAGTTTTTTCCATTATATTTTATTGATAAATATTATTCAGAAAGAACTCCTCCTTGCTTGTGAATCTTGGCATCCTTATCACAAGGTTCAAAAGTTTGCTTTGTGTTCTTGATAAAAATATTTTCGCAAGCTTAAACCCTAATATCTATTGTGCTGGATATTTGATAAAATATTTTGAGATATTTGCTTAGGGTTTTATAAACCACTTTTGATTATTCATTTATTGAATATACTATATTGAGTCGAAGGTCTCACTCTCATATACACACACACACACACTCTTGAGAGTTGTTATATAACTTCACATTAGCATCTTTCACATTATCATATAATTTATGTGACTGAGAGATATTTTTGATATACTCACTTGAGCATTAACTCTTATCATATTTGAGTGCATTAGTTGTATTGTACTTATTGCGGTACATATCTGCTTGTGCAAGAAGCAAATTTATTTGTACGTAAATTTCTATTTCTGTCATATTCCCGACATGTTGGTCGGAAGAGGGAGACTAGCTCTGTGAATAGTCCCAGATTGGTTTAGACTCGGTTAAGAGAACTAGGTGCACCATCTTGTAAGGTGTTGTATTAGGTGCCGCTCCACCCACAAGTGAGCAATCATAGTAGAATCCTCTTGCTTGTGAGCTTGAGGCGGTATTGGCCGAATCCCAATAAAATTTCTTGTGCCTACTTTTAATTTTCACACTTTAAATTTCAACACTTGAATGTTTGCGTTTAATTGTTTAAATATTTGATTGGGTTTATGATTGTATAAAACGACCCTAGGTTTGTGCAATACTGTTTAAGGAATCTGAATTGAACTAGGAGAAAGTTTAAATTTCCAATTCACCCCCCTTAGGAATACACCAATTCCAACACTCATCGACGAGCCAGAGAAGGACACTCATCGACTAGTCAGCCCACTTGTCGACGAGTCTTTAAATCTGCTCTCGATATCTCAAAATCTCTAAATTTTTCTTGCTCTTGGGATTTACTCGTCAATGAGCATAGGGCACTCATTGACGAGTCCCTGCTGTGTTGCACCACTTACTCCATATGCTTTTCTTCTTCATTTGTTTATGAGCCCTAAGTATAAGAGTCACACATACAAATATAACAATCTCTACCTTTGCAATTATACGCCCCTTAGGAGAACTCAAAAAAATATATCTGATTGCTCTACCTTGAACTTGGAATGCTTGATTAGGTTTGTCTCCCTTTTATCACTTGGAGACATGGAGTAAGGTCAAGCAATGCTTGAAATTTTCACTAGTAGTCGATTTTGTCAAAATATCTGCTGCGTTTTCAGACATGTGAACCTTCTCCAATACAAGCTCACTCGAAGTAATCAACTCCCAAACCCTGTGGAACCTCACATCAATATGTTTGGTTCTAGCATCATATACCTTATTCTTCGCTAAGTAAATAGCATTTTGACTATCACAATGCAGCACAACCCTATCTTGCTATAATCCCAGCTTCTTGACCAAATCGGTAAGCCATAAGGCTTCCTTTGCAGTTTCGACAACTACCATATACTCAGTTTCAATTGTGGATAATGCAACCAAAGATTAAACTATGAATCTCCAACATATAGGTCCTCCTACAAGGGTAAAAACATAACCCTTTGCAGACCTTCTATCATCCATATCCCCTGCATAATCAGAATCAACAAACCCCACAGCTGAAGGACTACCTTGTTGTTTACCGAAAATGATGTCATAATCTGATGTATCCCACAAGTATCTAAATATCCATTTGATGGCTTCCCAATGCTGTCTTCCTGAATTAGAGATAAACTTACTCACCACACTTACAATATGTGCCAAATCTGACCTCGTTCACAACATGGCATACATTAAACTCCCCACAACGCTAGTATAGGTAACCTTTGACATGTCTCTGATATCCTCATCTGTTCTTGGGATATCTACAGTAGAAAACTTAAAATGACTCACTAGAGGTGTACTCACTGGCTTTGCATCGGCCATGCTAAACGTTTCCAACACCTTTTTCACATAACCGCCCTGAGATAACCATATCCTCCCTACATTTCTATCCCGGCGAATCTCCATCCCAAGTATTTTCTTAGCTGAACCAAGATCCTTCATGTCAAACTCTTTATGCAATAGTTCCTTTAACGGATTCACCTTAGTTAAATCTTTTGCGACTATCAACATGTCATCGACATGCAATAACAAGAAAATAAGAGAACTATCATCAAACTTGTTCACATATACGCAGCAGTTATACTCACGCCTTTTGTAGCTAATCTTGATCATGTAGGAATCAAATCTTTTATACCATTGCCTTGGAGACTGTTTCAACCTGTAAAAATATTTCTTCAACTTGCAAACAAAGTTTTCTTTCCCTGGTTCACTAAATCCCTCCGGTTGTACCATATAAATATGTTCCTCCAAGTCACCGTGAAGAAACGTCGTCTTTATATCCATTTGTTCCAAGTGAAGATCATAATATGCTACCAACCCCAACAATATTCTAATCAAAGTGTGTCAGACCACAGGTGAAAAGATCTCATCATAGTCTACTCCCTTCTTCTGTGAGTACCCTTTTGCCACTAACCTTGCTTTGAATTTTTCTCCTTCCTTTTCTGAAATTGCTTCCTTCTTGCTATATACCCATTTACAACCTATCGGTCTCTTCCCATCTAGAAGCTCTACCAAATCCCAAGTTTGATTTTTATGTAGTGATTCCATCTCATCAATCATTGCACCCATCCATCTACCTTTCTCCTGGTCGTGCATTGCCTCTTGAAATATAGTTGGTTGTTGCAACTGGTAAGAAAAGCATAAGACACTAACTCTTCAAACCTATACCTTGGTGGTGGTCTGATAGTACGTCTGGAACTCCGTATAAGAAGATTGTCAACTTGCTGGTTTTCCAAGCTAGAGTTCCTTGCAACCAAAGGACCATGATCATTGTTGTTGCCCTAAGCTTCCAACTCCACCTACACAACATGTTCATCTCTACCCCAGTTTTCTGGCTCTTGTTTTTGTTCATCACAATCTTGAGTACGCTTCACCATAGCTATTAGATTTGGTGCAATCCCAAGAGGGGGGTGAATTGGAGATTTAAAAAATTCTTCTTAGGTTTATCTAATCCAAAAATCAGTATTATGCAACTTAGGGGCAGCCTAAGCAATTTCAAGCTCAAACAGTTATTTAACCAATAAGCATAAACATACAGGTGCAAAAAATAAAATTTGGAAAGTAAACTGACACCAGATATGTTATCGGGGTTCGGCCAATACTGCCTACATCTCTGCCTCTAGCTCGCAAACCCGAAGATTCCACTAATGCTCACTTAATGAGTGGAGCGGCACCGATTACAACCAAGTCAATTAGCGGGGCTAACCTCAACATATACCATACCAGGATGGTGCACCTAACTTTCCTAACCAGGTCTAAGCCAATTCAGGACTATTCAACAGGGCTAGTCTCCCTCTTCAGGCCTACACCTAGAATACAACAAATGTAAATTTTTGCGTGCACGAAAATGCTTCTTACACAAGCAGATTTGTACCACTAAGCACAAGCACTAATCAATGCACACCAATAATGTAGGAACTATAAGCTCAAGGGTGTATATGTGTGCGATCAACACTCAATATAATTTCTATGCTCAATCATGCACAAGAGTGTATCAACAAGTTTTTCTTTGAAACTTTGTATAAACAATATATTTCAATATCAATTTAGGGTTTCAAAGATGTTAGCAAGAGTAATCAAACAATCTCAAAAATATTTTCTCAAAATACTTAGCACAAGAGATGTTTGAAAAAGCTTGTAAAAAATATTTTTGCACCACAAAATAAAAGCCTTAGGTGTCTTGCAATATGAATGCAAAACCCCACAAGCCTCAAAGTTTTCCCCACACAATATTTATTAGATTAAATTAGTGGGAAAACTTGTAACACCCCGACCCCGAGGGGCTGGGATATTAACTCTTTACTACTGATTTACAGCGGAAGCAAATAAACTCGATTCTTATTAAACCAGAGCGCTAAATATTCATGTTACAATCACTTATTTCAAAAGAAGAAAAATTACACAAACATCAATATTGAAACCATACTAATATTTCTAATCAATCTTTATTTTTCTAATCCCCACCCGCATGCTTGCTAAGCCTGATTTCCGACATGTCCTTCAGAATTATCTGAAATAAAATATGATTGGGGTGAGACAACGCTCAGTAAGTAAATAAGATTATTATTAGTGTGTGGCCAAAATGAGCTTTTAAAAAAATTTCGTAAAACAATATTTAATACTATAACTTCAAAACTGCTTTTAGAATAAACATAAATTTAAAAAAATTCCTGCATAAAACTTTTGTCATCAATTTTAACTGTAAATTTTTATAATCATATATTATAACTGTTAAATTAAACTTTTAACTTTAAAACTGTAAAAATATTTAATGATAAACATATATATACTTTTCCTTATACGTTTTCCTTAGATCATCATTTAAGCACCAAAATGATCATTTTCACGTAAACTTACACTTTTCGTTCAAATCATCAGTAACTTTGTACACGTAAATAAATATGTAGAAACATATATTGTAAAAATCACCCTTAGGTCTGTTTGCCGTAAGTCATGTTTACCCCCATGACTGGGTTGTGCGGTCCGAAGACTGGACTTAGCTGGCTGGCCGACCAAACTAAATCAACGTACGTAAACTTTAAGTGAGATTTTCCTTATTAAGTCCTGGTCCGGAACCAGGTGTGCACTCAGGAGAAATCCACTAACATAAATAACCACTCTGTAAACAGTGTGGGTGCACTCTGATCCGTATAAACTTTAAGCTGCGGTACCGAGCATCTGTAACTTTGATCTTTCGTTGCCATAAGGGGTTTGAAAATCATCTTATTATAATTTATGCAATTTAAAATAATATCGTAAAAATCTCATCTTTACTCATATTTACATAAAAAATGTAACGTAGAAATAAACTCATGCCACACAATTTTTGTGTTATAAATATATATAATTTCATTTTTGAATAGAAAGAAATGCTGAAAATTTACCCGAGGGGATTGGAACATTTCTTAACCCAAAAATAGATGCAAGTATATTAAAGATAGTACTGGTATAATTAAATATGCGTAAAAATAAACTCATGGAAATTTTGTGGAACTAAGTAACATAATTAAAATTTACGTACAAAATAAACTCGGGTATGAATTTAAAATAAAAAGAAACTAACATAATCAAAATTTACTTACCTTCTTCTTTTACCGTGTGCTACGAACACAATAACTATCTTTAAGATATGAGATCGGAAAGAGTGGGTGAGTGAGAACTTACTCAAAATTCTCACTCCACCACAAATTCTTTCACTCACTAATCCTTCTCTTCCTTAGAAAATTGTTGTGAAAAATGAAGGTTGAGAGCTCCCTATTTATAGGAAAATTTTGGGAAAGAAATAGAATTTATAAAAGTGTGGGGAGATGGGTGAAATTATAATTTTTTAAAATTAAAGAATGGGCAAGGGATGGGCAAGGTATGGGTTGAGTATGGGATGGGGATGGAGGCCATGTGGGAGTGCTTGCCACCATTCCCATTAAATAAATTTTTAATTAACTACTTACCTAATTAATTAATCAATTAGTTAATTAATTATTTTATTATTTTATTATTTTTCTTAATCATTATTGTCATTATTATTATCATTGTTATTACTTATAAACTATTTTAAGTATTTATTTATTTTATTATTTATTTTTGAACAAGAATTAAATTTAAATTTTGAAAACTCATGTGGGCCCCACATGGTCTTGTGGGCCCCACACAACTTCGAGACCCGAATGAATCCTACGTAACTCGAATAACTCTTATACGATTTTATGCATCCTACATAACTTTGAGACTCGTGTAAACCTCCATACGGCTTCGGGACTCATGTGGGCCCCACACAGTCTTGTGGGCCCCGCATAGGATACCTATATTATTATTATTTTATCATATATTTCTTCAAATTATATCAGTTAAAACATTATTTTATGTACTTATTTAAGTATATAAACAGTGTCTTGTGGCTCCGGGACTCATGTGGACCCCACATAGTCTTGTGGGCCCCACATATGATACCTACATTATTATCATCTTATTATGTATTTCTACAAATTATGTCTGTCAAAACACTATTTTATGTATATATACTTATTTACGTGTACAAACAGTGTCTATCCTGTTTATCCTATGAAATTCTATTTTGACCAGGCCGACCTCCAGGGAGCGACTAAGCCGCAATGATCTCTGAGCACTCGCTAAGACAAGGTCTTTCTTAGGCATCAAACATGGAATCAAGGATCCTACAGAAAAACACTTCCGTATTGATATTAACTTAATGATTATTTTTATTATTTTATTATTATTGTACTTTAATCATATATATATATATATATATATATATATATTTTTGGATCATCACAAAACTTATGCTTAACTCTCAATATGAAAATCAATCAACAAGCAATACAAATGAGAGTATTAAGCAAAATGAAGTGGAGTATAAACACTTAAGGCACTCTTACAAGGCTTGGATGATCAAAGAAATAGGTGTATAAGAGTGTATGCGAATAGTATGAACAAAATAGGATTTGAAAATTTGAGAGAGTTTTGACTTAATCCTATTTGCTAATCCCCACTAATTTGTGCAAATAAAGGCATATATATTGAGAAGAGGCTAATTATGACCGTTGGGGACTCAAGGGTAATTTAAAAAATTTTTTAATTATTTTTAAGAAAATTAACCCCATTTAACCCCAAATTACCTCGGTTAAAAATTTGCCAACCCGAGAGTTTCGGGTGGTTGAACCACGATTCAGTCGCCCAAATAGACTCAACTAAAAAAGGTGATTTTCGAAGTTAGGGTGCCCCAGTCAAGGTTCGGTTGGCTGAACCAGGCGATTTTCCAATCGTTCGAGGTTCGGTCGCCTGTACATAATTTCGGTAGCCCAAACAACAACATTTGGTCACCCGAGGGTATTTTACACGTGAAGGTTAGGGCGCCTGAACAATTGGGGAAAATCAAAAACGAGTTTGGTTGACCGAGGAAGATACGCTCATTCTAGTTTGGTCGTCCAAAGTCAGGTCAATGATGTTGACTTTCCATGGTTCGATCGACCGAGGCAAATAAGCTTTGCCAAGTTCGGTCACCCGAAATCTCATGGTTTTTGGGCTAAGGTCCTGATTTCATATGCTATTAAAGTGTAGAGACCTAGGATCTTTCTAAGATCTTTGAGTTAGTCCCAAAAACCTGGCGTTGGTCAATCGTGTCTAAGGTCATTTGAGCTTATGGTTCCTATATGCATGATATGCATCAATTATTACAGAACCTGGCTTAAATAGATATTACAAACCCGAAAGAATATGAACATAAATTACAACAGATAAACACGTCGGGGTCTTCATTCTTCTTCAAGTTGCTGCATGCCATCAATATGATCAAGTTTAGTATGATCCTGCACGCAAACTTGAAAATCATCAAATACCAAGAGTATTTGTCATTATAAAAACTGGGTATGACCTATAAGGTCAACAATAGCCTTCTCATCAAAGACTATATCCCTACTAATCACCACCTTGTTTGCCACTAGGTCCCATAACTTATACCCCTTCACACCCTTTTGATATCCCAAAAAGATGCAACGCCAAGATTTTGGGTCAAGCTTAGACCTTTCCTCATTAGACACGTGAACATATGTTGGACACCCGAATACCTTCAATTTGGAGTAGTCTACTGCATTTTCCATCCATACCTCTTCTGCCACTTTACCCTCTAGTGATGCCTTTAGTGATCGGTTTATCAGAAAACTAGTCATACTAACTGTCTCAGCAAAGAACTTCTTCGTTGCCCTACATTAAGTCTAAGACAGCAAGCTTTTCAGTAAGAGTACGGTTCATCCTTGCAGCCACACCTTTTTGCTTAGGTGTCCGACAAATGATAAAGTGTCTCTTAATACCCCACTGCGCACAAAACTCCATGAATTGAGAATCAGCATACTCGGTCCCACTGTCCAACCTTTGATATTTGATTCTCCTCCCTATTGGGTTTTCTACTTTAGCCTTCCACAACTTGAATCTGGCAAACGTATCAGACTTGTGCCGCATGAAGTATACCCAGACTTTCTGTGAGTAATCGTCAATAAAACTCACATAATACCCATGTCCTCCTCTTGATGCTACTCTAATCGGGCCTCAAACATTGGAATGCATATAATCAAGAATACCTTTCGTCTTGTGAATAGCTGACTTGAATTTTGCCCTGTTTTGTTTTCCAAGAACACAAATCTTGCAAAAGTCCAGCTTACATGATTTTATACCTTTCAAGAATTTTCTCTTGTGTAGTTCCTTCATACCATGTTCCCCTATATGCCCAAGATGCATATGCCACAAGACAATTTCATCAGATTTAGTATCTATGGATGCAGCTCTACCTACAGTAGTAGTTTCCTACAATGTGTAGATATTCCTATCTAGCTTTTGCCCTTTCATTACCGTCAGATTTCCTTTCCATACTTTCACAGCCCCACCTTCGGACTTGTAATTGAAACCATTACAATCTAAGGTGCCAAGTGGTATCAAACTCTTCCTTAACTTCGGTATATGTCTTACATTGCTCAAGGTTCTCACAGCACCATCAAACATTTTTATCTTAACATTTCTTATGCCAATGATCTTACAAGAAACATCATTACCCATAAGATCTAAACCTGAATTCACTAACATGTAGGTGCTGAACCACTCCTCATTTGGAGTTATATGGTAAGAACATTTCGAAACAAGTATCCATAATTCTATAAAGTTATTTGACCCTGACGAAACCAAAAGAACATCACTGTCACTGCAAGCTGAATCTCCTTCTTGAACCATATTCGCTGATATCGAAATCCCCTTATGCATTTCAACATTTTCTTTCTCCCAATCCGAACACTCCAGTTTCACAAGCTCCTTTTTACTACATTTATAACACCAGATATCCTTTTTCTTCTTGGATTGATTACAAGATTTCTGACTTGACCCATTTTTAAACTTTCCTTTACCACACTCATTGTTACCTTTCACCACAAGTCATTCTCCTTCATCACATATTTTCATCCTTTAATGAAAATTCAATAAGGCACTTGTCACCTCTTCTAAATCAAGAGTCTCTTGTCCCCATGTAAAAGTGGTAACTAGATTTTCAAAGGTTTAAGTCAATGGCAAAGAGTTTAGCAACATCAAAGCCTTATCATATTCATCAAACTTAACATCAACCTGCGTCAAATCACTTATGATTTGATTAAAGGCATTGATATGTTGATTTAAGTTTGAACCTTCAACCATCTTGAGCCAGTAAAGACCCTGCTTAAGAAAAAATTTATTATTGAGTGATTTGGACATGTACCGGCTTTCTAACTTTCGCCATATAGCCACTCGAGAATCATACTCTATCACAAGATAGAGAACTTCGTTGGCCAAACACAAGCGTATTGTAGAAGCGACCTTTGCCTGCAATTCTCCCCAAGTTGCCTCATCCATTCCATCTAGTTAAACACCAAGTAAAGTCTTTCCCATTCCTTGTTGCACAAGTATATCCTTAACTCTCCTATGCCACAAACCAAAATTTTCGATTCCATTGAATTGGACAATGTCAAATCTTACAGAAGATGATCCCGACACCATAACAACAATCACTTTGATACCAATTTGTTGTGATTATCGGATATAGGATGCATAGCGGAATAAGTAAAACACAACAAGTAAGTGAAAAACAACCAGAAAAATAAGAAACAACAAGTATCAACATGAGAATTTACGTGGTTCAGCAGAACCTACATCCACGGAAGCAATCGGCGCAAGAATTTCACTAAGAAATATGTAAGTACACAATATACTTCACAATGATCTCTCTCTTCTGACAAAGTATGCCAAGAATAACATAAATAACACTCCCTCAGAGGTTTCCCTCCAATTACCCAACCACCCCAACATTCCAATTCAAAATTCAAGTATTTTATCACAGCCCTTCTCGTCGACGAGCCAGAGAAGGACACCTGTCGACTAGTCAGCCCACTCGTCAACGAGTCTTTAAATCTATTTTCGGTATCTCAGAATCTCTGAATTTTCCTTGCTCTTAGGATTTACTTGTTGACGAGCACAGGGCACTCGTCGACGAGTCCCTACTATGTTGCACCACTTACTCCATATGCTTTTCTTCTTCCTTTGTTTATGAGCCCTAAGTATAAGAGCCACACATACAAATATAACACTTCGACCAATAATTTTAGTTAGTAAGGATTTGATAATGTTATATTTATCTAAGAATATTACTTATATCGTGCAATGACATAAGATGATTGCATAACTCACCCCATATAAAAGTATTTAAGACTCATGTTAAGCCAGTAACATGCACTCAAGGGAAGTGAATTAGTTGTTTTTATATTTAAAAAAAAAATACTTCACTAGCTAAATATGATGTAGAATAGGATTTATGTCTTGAATGCACAATTTATGATTACTTTAGTCGCAATGCTAGGCTTATGAGTTGACAAAAAGGTCTAACTTTAAGATTTTATGAGTTGTCTAGTAGACTTATTTTAGGTATAACTCTTTATTTTGTTAATTTATGCTTAATTTAGGGTTTTGATTACTATAAATAGCCTCATATGGTCATTGTCCATACGCACCATTTTTGGATTAAAATTTCAATTTTCTTTCCATTCATGTTCATAAGAACTCTAGAATTGATCTAGGACAAGATCAATTGCTCCAATTTTAATACCTTAAATGCCATTTGATTTCATTTTATATCAATTGGCATTAGAGTAGTCTTATATCTTGCTTTATGGAGAAAAATAAAGAAGGAAGCAACAACTCTATAAGTAATGAAGCTTTTACAAATGAGTTCAAGGAACATGTGTAATGAAATGTATAACTTATGTAGAGCCTACAAGTTGCAATAAAAAAGGCTATAATTGGTCCCAATAAACACCAAAAAAACATTGTGTAGCATGCTCACATGATTGTTGAAGGATGACCAATAGAATAAGTTGAACTAGATCCTCACCCTCCACAGTAAAGGTATGTGGTTAACAATCAATCAAATGAGGAGGATGCTAATACAATAGTTGATCCAATTTGACCACTATCAAGAAATTGGATCTACCTAGGTAGCTTTAATAAGAGTTTCATAATAAAATAATTCCAAAAGTTGGATCCATTAGATTGAGTCATTTTTTAACTATATGAGCACCTCAAAAGATAATATGTGAAGTGTGTGGCATACAAATTCAAGCTAGGCACTATGGTATGGTGGGATCAAATGCTCATTAATTAATAATGAAAAGGAAGCAACATGTGGACCATGGTGACCAACAAGGTAGTTTATTTTCACCAAATACTTATCATCACACTATTAACAATATATATTTTAGAAACTACAAAATTGTCACCAAGATTTTCAATTCATCGAAAATAACTGAATGAGTTCATCAATTTGACATCTAAAAAAAATGTAGTGAAAGTTGAGGCTCAACAAGTCATGATATGTAATTGGTCTTTATCAAGCATGTTGTGTTTTATGGCTCATATAATTGAGTGGATGACATACACAAGGAAAAAAACATAGTAAAAATCAACATATTAGGGGAAACCGTCAACGGTTTGATCTTACCGTTGACGGTTTGGCTAGATTCCAAAATGGTTTGCTCTCGGTATCTTTTTATTGAAGGAACCGTCAACGGCTGATTGTTGCTGAGACAGTTTGCTCCCAGTATCTTAAACCGTCTATAGTTTACTAAAATCGTTGACGGTTTTGTTCTAGGCAGTGGCACTAATTTTGAATTTTGAATGCGAACGTTAAGTTGGTTAGGTGTTTGGAGGGAAAGCCTTGTGGTGTTTATATTTATGTCTATTATGATGTATCTTTAATATTGGAAGTGTCTTTGACATATGATAGTAATATTTCTTTGTCGATTGCTCCCATGAATGTACGTATTGCCAAACCACGTAATTCCTTATTTGTTCTTACTTTCATTTGATTGTTGTGGTTGTGTTTTGTATTTTTTTTTTCTTTACTGATTGCTGTGTTAGACTTCTGTTGTGTAAATTCTAAATTTATACAACAAATGAGTATTAGAGCAATTGTTGTTTTGGCTTTGGGTACTTCATCTATGAAATTTGATGTGGTCAAATTTGATGGAACCGATAACTTCGGTTTATGGCAGAGAAGGGTGAAGGGTTTGCTTTTGCAGCAAGAGATGGTGAAGGCATGGAGGAAGATTCTCCTATGGCTGTTTGGCAAAAGCTTGAAAGCCAGTACATGTCTAAATCTCTTATGAATAAACTCTTTCTTAAGCAAAGGCTTTATTGGCTTAATATGGTAGAGAGTTCGGATTTGAACCAACACATCAATGCATTCAATCAAATCATAAGTGATTTAATACGGGTTGATGTGAAATTCGAAGAAGAGGATGAGGTGTTGATACTACCGAATTCCCCACCAGCGTCTCACACGTATGAGAACTCAGTTACTATTCTGGCATAGTGTAAAGAGGCCCTGAATTTGGAAAATGTGGCAAGCGCGTTATTGGGGTTTCATCAGAGAATGAAAGTTTGCGATGAAATTTCACATGGGGAAGGGCTTGTGGTGAAGGGTAACCATGAACATAGGAGAGGAAAAATTCAAAAACGGATTGAGTCAAAAATCTCGATCTCAATCCAAGAAGAAAAAGGATATCCAGTGTTATAAGTGTGTAGGAAATTCATATTGCAGTGATGGAGAAATACCTTTAGTTTCGTCAGGGTCAAATCACCTAACGAACTCTTGGATCCTAGACTTGGCATGTTCTTACCACATGACTCCAAACAAGGAGTAGTTCAGCACTTATAGGCTGGTTAATTCAGGTTCAGTATTTATGGGCAATGATGTATCATGTAAAATCATTGGCAAAAGAACTGTTAAAATCAAAATGTTTGGTAGTGCTATAAGAACTCTATGTGATGTAAGACAATTCAGCCTACGGAAGAGTCTAATTTCATTAGGCAATTTGGACTGTAATGGACTCACTTTCAAGTCCAAAAGTGGAGTTATGAAAGTGTGCAAAGGCAGTCTAACGATGATGAAAGGGCAAAAGTTAGATGGAAATATTTATTACTACTGGGAACTACAGTTGTAGGTGGAGCTGCAGCCGTAGATTCTGAATTTGATGAAATCGTCTTGTGGTATATGCGGTTAGGACATATGGGTGAGCATGGTATGAAAGAACTTCACAAAAGGAAGCTCTTGAAAGGTATGAAAACATGCAAGCTGAACTTTTGCAAGTTTTGTGTTCTCAAGAAACAAAGTATGGTGTAGTTCAAATTAGCTATACATAAGATGGAAGGTATTCTTGATTACATACATTCTGATGTTTAGGGACCAGTGAGAGTAGCATCATGGGGAGGACATGTTTATTTTTTGAGTTTCATTCACGATTACTCACAGAAGGTCTGGGTATACTTCACGTGGCACAAGTTAGATACGTTTTCCAAGTTTAATTTGTTGAAAGCTAAAGTGGAAAACCAGACTGGGTGGAGAATTAAATGCCTCGGGTCAGAAAATGGGACCAAGTACGTTGATTTTAGGTTCACGGTATTTTGTGCATGGAAGGGCATTATAAGACATTTCACTATTCGCTAGACACCTCATCAAAATGGTGTGGCTGAAAGGATAAACCAACTCTAGTCGAAAGAGCTTGGTGTCTAAAGCTTAATGCATAGCTAGCAAAGAACTTCTGGGCAGAGGTAGTTAGTGTGGTTCGTTTCTTGGTAAATCGATCACCAAGGGCATCACTAGAGGGGAAAGTGGTAGAGGAGGTATAGATGGGAAATGCGGTGAACTATTCCGGATTAAAGGTATTTGGTTGTCCAGCCTATGTTCATGTGTCTAGTGAGGAGAGATCGAAGCTTGATGCAAAGTCCAGATTTTGTATCTTTTGGGGTATCAAAAAGGTGTGAAGGGGTTCAAGTTGTGGGATCTAATGGCAAATAAGGTGGTGATCAATATATATGTAGTTTTTGATGAGAAAGTTATAGTGAAGCGTGCTCAAGAATTTGATGATGAGAAATAGGAGCCAAAAAACTAGAGCGGAGATGAACATGTTGTACAGGTGGAGTTAGAAACTCTTGCCAATGATCTTGGTCACCTGGTTGCAGGGAGTTCTACCTCAAGAAACTAGCAAGTCGACAGTATTCCTATACGGAGATTCAGACACACTATCAGACCACCGCCTAGGTATGAATTTGTTGATCTGATATCTTATACTTTCATTACCCACTGCTAGGATCCGACTAATTTTCAAGAAGCAGTGCACGACTTGGAGAAAATTAGGTGGATGGGTGCAATAATTGAGGAAATGGCGTCGCTGCATAAGAATTAGACTTGGGATTTAATGGAGCTTCCATATAGGAAGAGGGCGATAGGCTGAAAATGGGTATTTAAGAAAAAGAAAGCAATTTTAGAAAATGAATGAGAGAAATTCAAGGCATGATTAGTGGCAAAGGGGTACTCACAGAAGAAAGGAGTATACTATAATAAAATCTTCTCACGTGTGGTCTAACACACTTCCATTAGGGTGGTGTTAGGATTAGCAGCTCATTATGACCTACATTTGGAAAAAATGGATGTGAAGACGAAATTTCTCTATGGTGACTTGGAGGAACAGATCTATATGGTACAGCCAGAGGGATTTAGTCAACCCGAGCAAGAGCACTTAGTTTGAAAATTAAAGAAGTCTCTTTATGGGCTGAAACAATCTAACGGTTTGATTCCTATATAATCTAGATAAGCTACAGGAGGTGTGAGTATAATTGTTGTGTGTATATGAAAGACCTTGATGATGGTTCTCTCATTTTCTTATTGCTGTATATTGATGACATACTAATAGTTGCGAAGGATTTAACTGAGGTAAATCAGTTATAGGATCTTTCGCATAAAGATTTTGACATAAAGGATCTTGGTCCAACCAAGAAGATACTTGGGATGGAGATTCGTTAGAACAAAATTGTAGGGAGGTTGTGGTTATCTCAGGGTGGTTATGTGAACAAGATGTTGGAAGGGTTCAGCATGGATGATGCTAAACCGATATGAACACATTTAGCAAATCACTTTAAATTGTCTACCGCTGAATGCCCAAGGTCGGATAATGAAATCTGAGACATGTCAAAGGTCCCCTATGCTAGTGTTTTAGGGAGTTTAATGTATGTCATGGTATGTACAAGACCAAACTTGGCACATGTAGTGAGTGTGATTAGTAAGTTTTGCTCTAATTCAGGTAGACAACATTGGGAAGCCGTTAAATGGATTTTAAGATACTTACGAGGTACTTCTAGTTATGACATCATGTTTGGCAAGCAACAGGATAGTCCATCAGTTGTGGGGTTTGTTGATACTTATTATGAAAGGGATATGGATGAAAGAAGGTCTACAATGGGTTATGTATTCACCCTTGTAGGAGGACCCATTTGTTGGAGGTTCATGGTACAATCCCCAGTGGCATTGTTTTCAACTGAGTCTAAATATATGTCAGTCGCCAAAGCTGCAAAGGAAACCTTATGGCTTACCAGTCTGGTTAAGGAGTCGGGTATATAGTAAGGTGGAGTTGTGTTGCGTTGTGGCAGTCAGAGTGCCATCTATTTGGCAAAGAATCAAGTGTACTATGCTAGAATCAAGAATATTGATGTAAGGTTCCATAGGGTTCGAGAATTTATCTCTTTAGGTGAACTTGTACTTGAGAAAGTTCACACATCTAAGAACGCTACAGACATCTTGAAAAAGTCGATTACTACTGAAAAGTTCACGCATTACTTGGACTTGCTTCATGTCTCCAAGTGCTAGAAGGGAGACAGACCTAACCTAACATTCCAAGGTCAAGGTGGAGCATCGGGTTATGTTTTCGATTTCTCCTAAAGGGCATATATTCGCCAAGGTGGAGATTGTTGTACTTTGTGGCTCATGTTGACCTGATAAGTCACACCCAATTTTGATCATGACAAATACTCTTGGTACTGATGGTTGTACTAAGGTTTGCATGCAGGTTCATTGTGCATGTGTATTCGGACTAAAAGACATACCATGATGGCGTGTGGTGTTCATGCCAAAGAATGAAGAATTTTGTGTAGTATTTGTATTTATCTTTCATTTTCTTCATTTTGAGATGTAATATTTATTAAGGACTGTACACCCCTGCGGCTTGTAATAATATGCATCATGCATGGTAGGTAGGTATGCTCATAACAGACCTTAGTTGGACCTTTGGTACCTACTTTTAGTACACAAAGTCCCTAACGTCACTTTTCATATTAGAGGAACTAAAATTGGCTAAAAACGAACTTAATTGAAAATGTTGAGAGGGTTCACACGACCAAACCCAAGCCGTGTAAAACGACTCAGGCGACCAAACAAGTCAATATATTGACTTTGTGTTCGGGCACCCGAACCTGATTTGAGCGTATCTCCCTCGGGCACCTGAACCTGTGTCAGAGCACTTTTCAACTACTTGGATGACAAAATGATCACATTCAAATTGGGCTCGAGTGACCAAATTGGTTGGTTCGGTTAACTAGACTTGGAACTGGTCACCTGAATTTATGAACAAAATGCTATTGACTTTTGTTTAGCCGACCGACCATTTCTTCGGGCACCTAAATCATTAAAAATCAATTTTCTGAGTGAGTCTATTCGGGCGCCCGAACCTTAGGCCGGGCACCCGAACCTCGTGGGTTAAAATATTTTTTACCGATTTTTTAATGGGGTAAACTAGGTTAGTTTTCTTAATAGCATTTAAAAGAAATTTAATTATTCCCATTGAGTCCCCAACGGTCAAAAAATGCTCATTGCCTACAAATACCTGTTCATTTGTCATAATTAGTAGGGATTAGCACTTTGATTAAGGCCAAAATTCTCTCAATTTCAAAAATCTCCGTTTAGCCTATACTACTCCCAAACACTCATACACTCCATATTTCTTGATCATTTAAGTGTTGTGAGTATTTCGAAACTGATTGTGCTTAGTCTTACGAGCTAATACTCTCATTTGGTATATTGTTCGATTGATTTTATTTGAGACTATAGCCTTAAGTTCTTCCACCAATTTTACTTGATAAATCTTGTGTGGGAAGACTTAGAAGGTTGTGGTTCTTGCATTGTCATTGCAAGACACTTAAACCTATAATTTTTGTGTGCAAAATCCTTTTCAAAAGCTAGTTTTTCAAACACTCCATTGTGCTTTGTATATTGAAATATCTTGTTGAGTTTGTTTGAATCAACTCTCCTAACATATTTGAAACCCTGATATGATCTTATATTATTCATGTATTGTGTTTCAAATATTGCTTTGATATACACTCTAGATCTGAACTGATAATCTATACTTGATTGAGTGTTTAGCACACATTAGAGCACTAAGCATATTTACATACCATTTGTACTTGCAATGTAAGAACCCGAACCGTGATATATGGGTTTACTTTGTAAAAGAGGGGTAGAAGTGGAAATTGTACATACTTCGTCAATGAGGCCATAATTCGTCAACGAAGCTAGTGAAGAACTCATCGACGAAATTCAGAGGGTCGTCAATGAGTAAATGCCGACGGGTTTAGGAAAATTTAAATATCAAAGTTCGTCGATGAAATCGCTGCCTCGTCGACGAAATCCCTGAAGACTTCATCGACGAAGACACCAATTCGTCGACGAAGCCTCTCGGGTCAAAGGTCTTTATAAGGATATTTTTGGTTGCTTCTTGGCTAAGTTATGGTTTTCCTCTCTCTCTCTCTCTCTCTCTCTCTCTCTCTCTTCAATTGCTTCATCGTTTGTCACCTAAATTGCAAATCCAAAGTTACTGCGAGGATCAGTGAAGGATTCTCTACGTTTCTAAGGATCGAAATCTCGTTTCAGAAGGTTTTGGGTTTTGGGCTAAAATCGAGGTAAGGCTCGGTTTTCATTTCTGATTCAGTATATGTGTAGTAGTACAGATTGTAAGCATGTACTGTAC
The DNA here is from genome assembly GCF_029873635.1 of Malania oleifera. Taxonomy (NCBI): domain Eukaryota; kingdom Viridiplantae; phylum Streptophyta; class Magnoliopsida; order Santalales; family Ximeniaceae; genus Malania; species Malania oleifera. Next base: position 97,104,488 of record NC_080417.1, read on the forward strand.
TGTGGTTTGTAGATTTTGGGGTCTCGATTCGTAGTTTTGAGGACCGTAGAGTTCGTAGTTAGATTTCAGGTTAAGGTAAGGGGATTCTGTTTATATCAGTTTATTTTCAAAATCAAGATCAGTAAGCTTGTAGACTACGATCATATGTATGTTTTGGCTACTTATTTGGGGAAATCTATTGGGTAAAAATGCAGGATTTTCGGGTTACAGTTTTCAGGAAAATTGGGGATTTCAGGTATCATCTCTACTTTGTTTGGAAAACTGCTTGTCTTGTTTAAACTGTATTATTGAGGTGACCATAATCCATATTTGCATAAAATATATATTTGAAATTGTAAATGATATGATTTTCCGTAAACCAAATAAGTGTGGTATATATGGTTGTATGAAATTGTTCCAGGTATTTGTAAAACAACTTTGTGGCTAATTACCGTACGCTGAAATGTATAGGAACATGAGTTCCAAAAATGATTCCAAGGATTTGTAAACTTCCAGGTATCGGGTAGTTACCATGGGCAAGAGTAGCCAGCTCTATATCCGGGGTGACTAGTATGTTTCGGTTGGTCACCGAAGGTGTGCTCTACACCGTTTGTAGCAATGGATTCACCGTGGGCCTAGGTCGTCGCAGCGTAGTTGTGCATATGGCAATGTAATCGTGGTGAGACTGGGTGACCTTGTGTAGTTGCGTATGTAGCAATGTAATCACTATTGGGCCTGAGTCGTAGATCTTCGTAGTTGCATGTGTAGTAATGTAATCGTTGTGAGACTAGGTGGCCTTGTGTAGTTGCGTATGCAGCGATGTATTCACTATTGGTCCTTGATCGTCGCAGTGTAGTTACGTATGCAGCAATGTAATCGCTGTGAGACGAGGTGACCTTGTGTAGTTGCGAACTAGTGTGACAACACTGACCGTATGTATGTATGTACGTATGTATTTGGGTATCGTATAAACTGGAATGATTTTTGTGAAAATACTGGAACTGTATTGAAATGTATGAAACTGTACAAATTGTTTTAAACTGTATTGTATGTATAGTGCTATGAAGTACGTGAAATGACACTGGTATGTCACACACTGATATAACTTGTTTTCTCCCTTACTGAGAGGTGTCTCACCCCAAATATATATAAATGTTTTTCAGGTCCTTCGGGTAGCCGAAACTAGCATCCTAGCGTCTGGAAGCGAGGGGTGTTGTTTAGCTACTGTTAGTACCTATTAGGTACGAGTTTTGGTATCTAGGTTGTCGGATGGTTTTGTAGACACCTGGGGTATTTTTTGTACATGGGAAAGTATATCCTAACTTGTATAGACTCTGGTATGACACTGGTTATGTATAAAAGACCGTATTTCATTGCATATTTTGATGAGTATGGACGTATATATGTATGTATATAGGGCATCCGTTCACCCCACGGGGTCGGACCCTCTTTGTTTGTGGTATCATGCATGTTTTAATTGATATAGAGACAGGTTAGGTTACTAAATTCACACATGGGACCCACTCATGGTTGCAGAGCGTAATATTGATTGAGCTATACTAGTGCAGATACCTACTTGTGTAAGAAGCATATTTCCATGTACAAATTTTATACACATTGGTTATATCCAGGCACGGGCCTGAAAAGGGAGAATAGTCCCATTGAATAGTCCCGGACTGGCTTAGACCCAGTTAGGAAAGCTAGGTGCACCATCCTAGTAAGGCGTGTTGGTTGAGGTCAGCCTCTTGAATTAACCTGGTTGTAATTGGTGCCTCTCCACCCGTTAAGTAAGCTTTAATGTAATCTTTGTGCTGGTGTAGCCAAGGCGGGACGTAGGCAATTTGGCCAAACCTCGATAACATATTGCATGTATTGTTTACCTTTTGCACTTTACTTTTACTGCACATGTATGTTTATTTTTTGATTGCATAGATGGACCCTAGGCTGTGCTACACTGTTGATAAAACCAGTAGACCTAGGCGACAAATTTTAAATTTTCAATTCACCCCCCTCTTGGGGTTGCACCAAAACTAACAATTGGTATCAAAGCCTCGTAACTTAGACTTGAACTTCATTTAGTAAAAGATCATGATGGCTCGTGTTAGTGCATCCCCTTCATTTGAGGGTATATTGGTCACAAACCCACCAGTATTCTGTGGTGATAACTATGATGTATGGAAATTTAGAATGACTGTGTATGTGAAATCTTTAAATTGGAAATTTTGGAATGTCATTGATCAGGGTGATAGTGTGCCTATTAAATCCATTGGTTGTACTAGTGTTCCTAAATCTGAGTATGAATTGAATGATTATGATAGGATCTTATTGCAGGTAAATTTTGATGCCATGAATACCTTACTACATGCCTTGGGTTCCAATGTTTTATGTGAGGTTATGGTGTTTAGTAATGCTAAGGAGATCTAGGATGAACTTGAGAGGAGATATGGAGCACCCATGCAAAACAAAGTGAAGTCTCCATGTGACTCAAGCTCTATTGATCTTGAAGGAGGTAACCAGTGTTTTGTTGTTTTAACTGATAATGAGGTTATCTTTATTCCTTCGGCTTTAGTAGATAAATCTGGAAATGATTCATATGCTGATTTGAATGATGTGTCTGATTATGAATCATATGATAGTAGTGAAAGTGAGAGCATGCCCACTTATGAAGAATTGCACATTGAATATGTTAGATTTCATAAGTCACTTGTTAAAGCTAACAAAAGATATACTGCTTTGAAAAACAAGTATGAGGCATGTGAGAAAGAATGTGAATCAAAAGTTCTTATTGAAAGGGAAAATGATTTTAAAATCAAAGAGTTAGTGAACAAGAAAGAAAAATTAGAAAAAGAATTGAATGCAGTAAGATCTCAAACTTCAAATGATAATAATAAAAATCTTCTTATTGCAGAACTTGAATGCAAAGCAAACAACATGACTAAAAATCTTATTAAATTACAAAGTGTTTGCAAAGACTTGAAAGATTCAAAAATGCAAGATCTAGAGAAGAAAATAGAAGACCAATCTAAAATCATCTACACGTTCACTAGAGGCAAGGGCAACTTTAATAAGTTGTTAGGTTCACAAAAGATGACCTTAGATAAGGAATGTATAGGTTTTAATGGAATTGAAAATAGGAAAAGGAATAACCTATACATGGGGTGCTTTGTAAAAGAATTGAAACATTATGCTTGTACCTCCTCCAGTCCATACACTTATACCACATGTGTCTTATGTAAAAAGAAGGGGCGCGTAAAATTTGATTGCATGTTTAAAAGAAAAAGTGTGAAACCCAAACGAGTAAAGAAAGTCAAAAAATCACCAACTCCTAACCCATCAAGAATAAAAGATAGAAAAATGGTATGGGTTGTCAAAAAGGGAAACTCCTTAGGACTTAAGGATGAATGGATTCAAATTGGGATTACATAAATGCTTTCCTTAGGTTTTAGGTTTTGGGAGAGTGATGTTTATTGGCCTACGAAGTGGTCCATGCTTAAAATGTTAAATCTTAGTATGTGCATTCATTATACACCTTCACTATATGCTAAGAACATTAGAAAATCTAGCCATTATGCAATCTCAGATAAAATATCCAATTTAAACTTAACACACACACACACACACACACACACACACACACATATATATATATATATATATATATATATTATAATGATTGGATAAAATATGAAAACATTGGCTATAGCATACTTGAATGAAAATCCACTTCCAAATGGACAAGGCAATTGTGCTTGGCATATTATTCTCAATGCTTAATTCATACTTGAATATACAAATCTTAAGTTAAGCATATCATGTCCACTCATAGTGAATACTCTTCGAACATAACATAAATTTTAATCTTTTAAGAGTATTAATCCAAAATTCCTTTCAGAAGCTCTCAAACATTAAATCAAATCCAGTAGAGCTTCAGCTTTGGGAATTAAGGTAAATGGCTAATATGATTACTATTGGTTTCAACATATATGAAAATGCAATAACTGAGAAACCTATGCATGAACGATAAGAAAGACAAGCCATTTGAACTTAGGTCTCTCACATATTGTAAATCATAAGAAAAGAGGCAAATATAGGCTTAGCTCACTTAAAGATGTATACATTGTGACTTTTTGGTCCTCTAAGCCTATTCATCCAAAGCCAAGCATATATCATTAAAAATCTAGATCTCTTGGCTAAATGATTTGAAAAATAAGAAAAAGACATTAAATGAGTCGGGTGCATAATTGAGGGAGAGCATTCATCTTTTATAACTATATTCATTAAAATGCTCTCAATTTTTATCTATGCTTATATGTCTGTATGCTCTTATGAGAACAACTCTGCACTAATCTCATAACTATCCATTGTTAGTTACTGGTCATGTCATATGTTGGATAGTTCATTTTTTTTATGAGTTGTTGATTGAACTAACAGAAAGCATGCTTGTGTTGAAAGCCTCCTGCATGGTGGATGCAGTGATATAATTTGCATGCTAGTTGTGGATATTAGGTTGTTGCTTGCTTTATATAATTTATCTGTTGAAAACAACCCATTATCAGGTACAAGTTTTATGAGAAAATGTCCTATATACAAACGACATGTTGTCGAAATTTTTCCAAGTTTTCCCATATAAAACCTTGTGTTAAAGATGATTATGATAAAATTAACGTTAAAATATTTTTGAAAGGATGAGTGAAAACCAATTGAAAATTAAATTTCGTCCTTGCATAATCATCAGGTAGTTAGGTGAGCTGAGCACCTTTCCTATAGAAAGAACTTATAAGACTCACATGCATCACTATAGTTTATTGAAATATTGAGGCTCTTCTAATATCCCTGAACATTATATCCTGCACGTAAAGTTCTATGATTTGATATGAAATGTTCTTGGGTCATGAATTGCATATAATGCCTTAATATCTATTTCCGATGCACTTGTTGTCTATAGGGATGACTATACTGATTAGAGATAAATATTGTTAATAAATATCCAGTATAGTTGTTGAAGAATGGTTTGTGTGCTCACTTATACTTTGGCATATTCAATGAAATCAATCCCTTGCAAAGTATAAGTAATTTATTGTATCTAAGCAATAATTCAAATTGATAGGGAGAGCATCTAAAATTAAAATGTCTATCATATTATGCTCACAAACTTTTGAGGCTTAGATATGTATTAAATATAGTGTGGCATGTGCTTAAATGAAATGATCTTTGTGAAAATCTTAAGTTGATATTTATTGCTTTGCCACAAGTTGTTTGTATTTGCTATATGATCTTGCATGTGATTATTAAATCTTTAGGATCATCATGATTGTGGTTTTCTAGTTATATTTTTGTATGTGCTTAATTGACGAATCAGAAAATTGGTGCTTGCTTGATCTTTAAAGCTTCTTTTTTAGCAAGCAACCCCCAATTTTCTTTTTTAAGCAAACATCATAAGGGGGATATATATTTATATATATATATATATATATATATACATATATATTTATTGTAATTCTTTATGGCAAGAACTATTCTCAAAACTCAATTTTTTTTCTTGCCTCATTATTATTATTATTATTATATACAAATATGTTTCTAAAGTCACATAACTGGTTCAGTAACTACACATAAAAATGCATGCGAATTAGTTAGACTGTTTTTATACTCAAACTTTCTTTTTGGTATCATATTTTGTGTCCCTTTAACTCAAATCTTCCACGGGTCTTATGATATGTTTCAATTGCAATGGTTTGTGTATGCTTATGGTCTAAACTTGTTTTCCTGATATTTAAATCATTTAAATGACCAGTTATATAGTTTGTGTGATCAAATTACTATACTTCATACTTTGTCATTCATTGTGCATTGTGCGATTATGTTATCCTTTTGGATGCTAAAAGTCATAATTCTTGATCATACTGTACTGGTTGAGTTGATTAATGAATATGTGCTATATACTATTGATTGAAACTCAATAATGGTTACATAGGTACAAAGTTATGATTAGGAATAGTCTATTTTCAAACGGCATGCTGCCAAATTTTTTCAAAAATCCTCCCAATATATCTTTTGTATCTAAATGACTTCTTTTGCCTTCATGCTATATTTCTTAACCCTTTTTCTGTTGCCAAATGGGGGAGAAGAGGCAAAATTGGGTGCAACAATAAATTTAAATTGCGTACATTAGGTTTTAATTGTCTTTATGCATATAATCAGGGGGAGCCTTTCTTGGCTGTACCCACTTTTGCATAAAGTATTTGTCATCATCAAAAAGGAAGAGATTGTTGACCTAATAGGTCACACCCAGTTTTGATCATGACAAATACTCTTGGTACTAATGGTTGTACTAAGGCTTGCATACAGGTTCACTGTACACGTGTGTTCGAACTAAAAGACATACCATGATGATGTGTGGTGTTTGTGGCAAAGAATGAAGAATTTTGTGTTGTATTTGTATTTATCTTTCATTTTCTTCATTCTGGGATGTAATATTTATTATGGACTGTACACCCTGTAGCTTGTAATAATTTGCATCATGCATGGTAAGTCGATATGCTCATAACAGACCTTAGTTGGACCTTAGGTACCTAATTTTAGTACACAAAGTCCCCAACATCACTTTCATATCAGGGGAATTAAAATTGGCTAAAAAAGAACTTAATTGAGAATGTTGAGAGGGTTCAGGCGACTGAATCCAAGTCGTGTAAAATGTCTCCGGTGACCGAACAAGTCAATAAATTGACTTTGTGTTTGGGCTCCTAAACCTGATTTGAGCGTATCTCCCTTAGGCACCCGAACCTATGTCAGAGCATTTTTCAACTACTTGGGTGACTGAATGATCACATTCAAATTGGGCTCAAGTGACTGAATTGGTTGGTTTGGTTAACCGAACTTGGAACCGGGCACCCGAATTTACGAACAAAATGCTGCTGGCTTTTGTTCAGCTGACCGACTGTTTCTTCAGGCACCTGAACCATTAAAAATTGATTTTTTGAGTAAGTCTATTCAGGCACCTGAACCTCAGGCTGAGCACCTTTACCGAGTTTTTAATGGGGTAAACTGGGTTAATTTTCTTAATGGCTTTTAAAAAAAATCTAATTATTCCCATTGAGTCCCCAACGGTAAAAAAATCCTCCTTTTCTATAAATACCTGTTCATTTGTCATAATTAGCAGGGATTAGCATTTTGATTAAGGCCAAAATTCTCTTAATTTCAAAAATCTCCTTTTAGCCTATACAACTCCCAAACACTTATACACTCCATATTTCTTGATCATTTAAGTGTTGTGAGTATTTCTAAACTGATTGTGCTTAGTCTTACTAGCTAATACTCTAATTTGGTATATTGTTTGATTGATTTTATTTTGGAGTATAGCCTTAAGTTCTTCCACCGATTTTACTTGATAAATCTTGTGTGGGAAGACTTAGAAGGTTGTGGTTCTTGCATTATCATTGCAAGACACCTAAACCTATAATTTTTTTGTGCAAAATCCTTTTCAAAAGATTTTTTTTTTCAAACACTCTATTGCGCTTTGTTTATTGAAATATCTTGTTAAGTTTGTTTGAATCAACTTGCTTATCATATTTGAAACCCTAATCTAATCTTGCATTATTCACGTATTGTGTTTCAAATCTTACGTTGATATACACTCTAGATTTGGACTGATAATCTATACTTGATTGAGTGTTTAACACACATTATAGCACTGAGCATATTTACATATCATTCGTACTTGCAATATTGATTGAGCTGTACTGGTGCACATACCTGCTTGTGTAAGAAGCGTATTTTCATGTACAAATTTTATACACATTGGTTGTATTCCAGGCATGGGTTTGAAAAGGGAGACTAGCCCTGTTGAATAGTCCCGGACTGGCTTAGACCCGATTAGAAAAACTAGGTGTGCCACCCTAGTAAGGCATGTTGGTCGAGGTCAGCCCCTTGAATTGATCTAGTTGTAACCGGTACCACTCCAACCATTAAGTAAGCTTTAATGGAATCCTTATGCTGGTGTAGCCAAGACGGGGACGTAGGCAATTTGGCCAAACCTTGATAACATATTGCGTGTGTTGTTTACCTTTCGCACTTTACTTTTTATTGCTCGTGTATGTTTATTTGTTGATTGCATAGACTAACCCTAGGCTGTGCTACACTGTTGATAAAACCAATAGACCTAGGCGACGAATTTTAAATTCCCAATTCACCCCCCCTTAGGGTTGCATAAAAACTAGAAGCTCATATATTTGATTGGATGAAACATACAACAAGAAAAACATAGTAAAAATTAGCATACTGGGGGAATCCGTCGACGATTTCATTATGGGCAGCGGTGCTGATTTTGAATTTTGAATGTGAATGTTAAGTTGGTTGGGTGTTTGGAGGGAAAGCCTTCGTGGTGTTTATATATATGTCTATTATGATATATCTGTAACATTCGAAGTGTCTTTGACACAAGATAGTAATATTTCTTTACCGATTGCTCTCATGGATGTAGGCATTACCGAACCACGTAATTTCTTGTGTTGTTCTTACCTTTATTTGATTGTTGTGGTTGTGTTCTATATTTGTTCTTTACCGATTGTTGTGTTAACTTTCATTGTGCAAATTCGATATTTATACAACAAAGCAATACAAGATCAAGTTTCTCGACATACTCTTTGCACATCAAACAAAGCACATAACTTGGCTTCGAAGGTAGATATGTGGTTAAAAAGGAGTCCATCAAGAACCTAGTATGTTTGTTCCTGAGTCAAATTTTGGTGGATCAAGGCAGCCAATAATGGAAAACATGTTACAAATGCCTAACCTAAACCACTGATTATTGGAAACAAAAAGAGAAATAATATCATGCCCAAAGGTTCATATGGATGAAAAGAAGCACTAGGTAATCCTTATGTGAATTAAGTTGGCCCCTAATAGATGTTTTCATTATCACGAGTGCTAGACATCAATCCGAAAAATGTCAAAATAGAGATATGAGGGAGAGATTGAAGGTAGGTCAATGTGTAGAATGTGAACCTTGAGTGTGAAGACAAAAAGCTGGAATTATATATTGATCCAAATGATGTGTAGATTGAGGAAGAAGAATCTTATTCCTTTGTAGTCCCTAGAGGAACCTAAATCAAAGAAGATTAAGGACCCATAATTAAATTTCTAATAAAAGATCAAAAATCAAGCAAAATATTTGCGATGTCATCATAGATAGTGACAACAACTAGAATATCGTGTTCAAAGACATTGTTAGAAAGTTACAATTTCCAATTAAGAAACATGTAATAGCATATAATATATATATTGGATTAAAACAATTTGAGAGATCAAAGTAAGAAAATTGATGATTAATTGTAGGTCACGATAGTTTAATGTAAATTAAGGGTATAGATAATGTATGTCCATTCCAACGAACCAAAAAAGAATTACCCTTTGACGAATCCCTCTATCTCTTAAAGCTACCAAAGTTGAGGGACAACATTCTTGATTGTTCTAAGTCTAGCATTCCATATAGATGTAAAAGCAAGCCCAATAAGTTACACTTTTATAGTAAAGAATCATGTGATTCTCCAAGCTAAGGTTCCAACCATAGTACAAACCTTTACTCACAATATTAACACTTATCTAGGGTACGTATATAACACGTCATCAATCTCATTGTTGGAGCCAATATTTCAAACCTACTACACCACCTATGATCCTATGGGAGAATTCATCATTGTAGGAGATTGTAGAGGGACTTTATAATGGAAGATCCAAGATGTCATGAGCCCTTGTGTAGTGCTTATTTTTTAATCCCCAAAGAAAGATGGTAACTAGAACATATATGTTAATAGTAGCGCGATCTATGAAATCATGATGAAATACTGATTTTCCTTTTCATGTCTAAAAGACCTACAAGAAATGTTAGTAGACCCAAGGCTAGCATCAAGCAAGGAGATGAGTGGACGACATGCTTCAAAACTAAAGAGGATTTGTCTAAATGGTTGGTGATGACCTTCAAACCATCAAATGCACCTAGCACATTTTTGCCCACTTGATGAACCAAGTTCTTAAACCCTTCATGAAATATGTTGTAGTCCCATTTATAGTTAAGTGAAGATGACAACTTGCATCATTTGAATGAAACATTAACCTATAAGAGAATAATTATACGTTAACCTAAAAAAGTGTAGATTTATAACAAGTAAGCTACTCCTCTTAGTGTTTTTTTTTTTTTTTTGAGTGCATGAAGCAATAATAAATGTGGATGATGAAAAAGAACACATAATTTCATATTGGTCGCCCTCTCAAAGTGGTTAGTAATAACGAACTATTCCATAGGTACGAAGAATAACTAAAGTCTCTATCCCCTTTCCCTAGGTTATTCTTTGTGTAATTCCAATTTGATGTTTAATTGCACTTTTTAAGTATTAATTAAGCCTTAATTGGATTAATTGAAGAGTTATCCTAGATAAAGATAAGCTTGTATCCTTGTAAAAACTAATTCTTGTTGCTAAAAATCCTTTTAGAACAAGAGGTTTCTTTGTTCTAAAAGGACATTTTTGAAATTTTAGGTTAGGACAAGCTCCTTTGCTTAGAAGGAAGCTACAGTTCTTGGCAAAAGAAGGACACAAACTTTGAATCACTTACATTTAATTAAAGAAGATACTCCAAGGGACGAGTTTGGGAGCGAGAGAAGAAAGAAAAGGAAAGCAAAGAAAACTGCATCAAAGAAAGGGAGTTTATAGCTTGAAGAAGGAATGGTCAAGAAGGAGACCAAAGCTTGCTTAAGGTTTCAGAATATGCAAAATCTTTAAGAAGAATAAGGTAAATCTACTATATTCATACACCTTTGCATGATTTCATAAACTTGGGTTTGAGATTAATGGTATGCATAGGTGAATGGTTGGAAAAATCTTTTTCATTATATGCCATATTTTAAATTTTTATGATGTTTTTCCTATATAAAGTAAATACTTAATTTTTATCACATGTGCAATGTTAAAGTTTTAACATTTAAGAGAATGTTCACATAAAATAAGTCATCTAGGGTAAGCATGGTTTTTTGATATTCATGAATGTAAACTAAGTTGATTCATGTTAAACTTTTGGAAAAAAGGAGAACAAGCTCATCTCGATAAAAAAAATTATATTATTTTTTTCTTGTTTTTATTTATTATTGTATAAATATTTTTTAAATAAAAATGGTAGAAATCTAAAAACTAGCCAAAAATTTTATTTTCTGTCATAGTAATAATTATTATTATGGTTTTTTGTGCCTTAATTTTGTTTTATTAAAAATTAAAAAAATTTGAAGAAAATTCAAAAATTCTATGGTTGATTTGTAGGTTCTAGGATTTTCTTTTATGTTTTAACCTATTAGAATTTTCTATTTTATCGATAAATTTTTTTGAAAAATAAAGAAGGAAAGGTTTCCTTTTGTATATAAAGAGTTGATTTTTTGTGTATTTCCTTTCTTTCTTTTTTATTTTACTAAGATTCGAATCTTGTGATCTAAAAAACCATGTATTTTGTATTTATGTAGCAGTCCCTTTTATATTATAATAACTTGATATAGCTATTGTTTTCCTTATTTTTATGATTTTAAAATTCATATAAATCATACCATTTTAATTGCTTTTTAATAGTTTAAAAATCCAAAAAAAAGCATAAAATTGTAGAAAGGTTTTTAAAAAATTTTTAGGTTATTTTTCTAGGAATTTTAGAGCTTTTAGGGTCTTCATTTCTTAAATTAGGGTTTCCAATTGTGCCAAAAATCATTAAAAATGGAAAAAAAATTCGTGTGCATAGTTTTGATTTTCTTTTGCTTTCTCAATTTAGAGAATTAGAATTCTCTAATTTAGGTAAGAATCTTTATTTCTTCAGATAGTTTCTTTTATTTTAGAAAGTTTTGATTTATCTACTTTAGTTTAGGTAATATTTGACTTTCAATTCTAGTAGTAGTTGCTTTTAAGGCTTTTTTAAAATGTTTAAGGTAAGTTAATTTACATGGGATATTTTACTTTCTTTACATATCTTATTTCCTTTGTGAATGTGTTCTTATAAAGTTGAATCTAAATTGCATTTAAAAAAATCCAAAAATACTTCAATGAATCCAATGATGGACCTGAAGATTGTGTCTCATGCATACCTTCGAGGATCTTGAGGTTACGGTAATCGCCATCATGTGGTGGGGTTGACCTATCTAATGGAAGGTAAATCTATATCAAAGTGCATTCCCTTGATAAAACTCATCTTATGATAGATTTTAAGGTGGTGTCTTGTGCATACCTCTAAGGATTTCGATGTGAGAGTAATCATCATCTTATGCGGATTTGTCTAATATATTAAAGGTCAATAAATGCCAAAATTAAGGAATAAAGTCTTAATGGGTTGAACTCGAAAGTAACTGTAGATTGATTAGGTACCATTTATATAATAGGTGTTTAGGGGTGCTAGTACCTTCCTTTTACATAACCACACTCCTAGACTTAGCTGTAGTACGTAAACCATTGACTCTTGATTCCTTGGACCCTAAGCTAGTTGACCAATTAATTAGTAGTAAAGCATTAGGTATTCTAACCTCACCTAGAATAAAGTAGGTTAGTTGTGACTCCATTAGTGTAATGTTGACCCATATCTCAACCACATACCAAAAACTCATTTCAAGTTTGCCATTTGTGTTAAGTTGGTTCAAAGATTCACCTAGTAGAGGTGAGCCATTGGAATGTGTTGACAGTTTGATGACTCCATTACAGGCATTTGAGAGTTGAGCCAAGGATTAGCTATATGTTTAGGTTATAGAAGTTTGGGTCTCTTAAGCCTTTTCTCACTCACACTTCACAAGCTTTATATGGTGGTTGTTCCTTTTTTGAAATTAGCTTGAAAAGTGGTAGTGTTAGCTTTTGAGAGACATAATGTACCCTGTCCATTATAACATATAATAAGTATGGACGAGGACTTTGCTAGCCTTAGTGCATGCAAAGATATACTGGAAACCCACAATCATTAGGGTTTAGAGCCTAACCTCGCGTAATATGCTATATAAATCTTTGTTGGTGTGAGTTGTCAATTATAAAGATTATAGGGATGAGCCTTGATTGTAAATCCTCTTATTCAAGGATCATCCTATATTCTAGCCATAATATTTGTATATCCAAAAATAAGTTTCAATAATCTTCTATATATGTGTATTATCATCCTTGTAAAATTATGAAGGAAAACATTTTTTTTTATTTCCAAAGTTTGACATGGTATCAAAGCAAGGCGTAGAGTTGATCCCCTCCATGAAACCACCGTCGCAATAAGAATAGATGATATTGTACGACAATGCTCCCTGAGTGTCTCAGAAGAGTCGAACCCTTTGCTACCAGTAGATCAATCAACGCCATTTGCAGATTCTCCGACGATCGCAGCAGCTTCACCATAAAAAATGACCTGAACAACCTCTCTGTATCGTCCAGGTCTAGAACAGAGTCTAAAATCAAAGGGCCGATAGAGCCAGTGAAGATTGGCAGTTTCTCAACTAATGCTAAACTCTAAACTCGGCTATTGATGAGTACCTCGTGATCTGCCCCGAGGGGACCACCTATCGCGAGCTATTGGAATTGGTGTGATCCCAAAAAGGGCGTGAATTAGGTTTTAAACTTTTTAGCTAATTTAAATATTTGTCGATTCACCATAGTTCATATCTTATTCAATATAATAGCGTGTATGAAAAATGATGAAGCTATTACGTTCAAACATACACGTGCGGCATATCTCATTTAACTCAAAAGTATGCATGCAAATAATTATAATAGTAAATAAACAAGGATACACATATGGAAATTAAAGTGCAGAAAGTAAATAAGATAGATAGAGAGAGAGAGAGAGAGAGAGAGAGAGAGAGAGAGAGAGAGAGAGAGAGAGAGAGAGAGAGAGACAATATTTGTTATCAATTTACTAGGCTAAATCCAACCGGTCTCACTTACGGGCTGAGACTCCCCAGTTCAATTAACAAGCTGAATCTAACCAATACAATAAAAATCATTTTTTGTACATATTAAAATGCTTCTAAATATAAGCATGGATGTACACATTAAGCTCAAAGATATGCACTTTAATATGATATGTGCTCAGTAGAGAAAGGGTGCTTAAATAGATTCAAACCCTGACAAGAAATTTTCTCCAAAAATATATTTCAATAAAAATATAGGAGAACCTAGGGTTTTGCTCTTCAAATAATTTTTGCACAAATTGTTGACTTTGGTGTAATCCCAAGAGTGGGGTGAATTGGAAATTAAAAAAATTCTTCCTAGGTTTAGCTAAGCCAGTAGCAATAATACACAACCTAGGGTATGTCTAAGCTTTTTCCAATATCACAGAAAAACTACTAAGCAAATATTTAAACAAATAAAACAATCTCAATATTTCCCAACCATTCAAACCATGCATGTAAAATAATCAAGGTAATAAAGAATAGCACACATGTACGGAAATTGAAGTACAGAAAATAAGGGAAAACACGATATGATATCGGGGTTCGACCAATACTTCCTACATCCCCGCCACAAGCTCACAAGTAAGAGGATTCCACTAATGCTCACTTACCAGGTGGAGCGACACCATTTACAACACTCTCTCCTTACTGGGCGAGGGAAACCCTAGGTCAAATTCACAGGGCTGGCCCCAACCTTTACAACCTGATCCTTACGGGATAGATCAACACCCTCTCAGGCCTCGCCTAGAATACAATCAGATAATATAAAATTTTTGTACAATAGAGATGCTTCTTACTCTAAGCATATATGTACCACAATAAGTACATACAACCAATGCACTCAAATATGATAAGAGTTAATGCTCAAGTGAGTATATCAAATATATCTTCAATCAAATAAATAAGTTATATGATAATGTGAGAGATGCTAATGTGAAGTTATATGTCAACTCTCAAGAATCTGTGTGTATATATATATATATGAGAATGAGACCTTTGATTCAATATAGTATATTCAATAAATGAATAATCAAAGGTGCTTTAAAAACCCTAAGAAAATATTTAAAAATATTTTATCAAATATTAAGCACAATAGATATTAGGGTTTAAACTTGCAAAAATATTTTTATCAAGAACACAAAGCAAGCTTTTGAATCTTGCAAAAAGGATGCAAGTTCTCAAGCTGTGAATAGTTTTTCCCAAGAGATATTTATGAATGAAAATAGAATGGGAGAAACTTTAGCTAACTCTCAAAAAACAATATCAACTAATACAAGTATGAGAGAGTTTAAGCTTTAAAGAAATGTATACATGCCCACAAGATATGAGTGTTCACTCAATCCTCAAGTTGCAATAACTTTGCAAATGAAGATGAAGAACACAATGCACTCATTCTAAAATATGTAATCAATAGAGTATGAGAAAGAGTTTTAACAATGAACTTATGAAAGCGTGGGAGTATGAAAGATTTTAGCACAATATAATTTTTAGAGGATTTTTGGCTAATCGTTTTGCTAATCTGTGCTAATTTGGACAAATAAGGGAGTATTTACAAGATTCCCACAAAATACGATCATTAGGGAAATCAAGGGTATTTTAAAAATTATTTAATTATGTTTAATGAAAATTAACCCTATTTAACTGCAGTAAAAATTTCGCCAACCTGAGAGGTTCAGTCGACCGTATTCAAGGTTCGATCGACAACTTTAGCAAGTTCGGTCGACTGTGGCACTTTTGAACTGCAGATATAGTCGACCGTTTGAAGGCAATTTTGAACCCTTCGTAGGTTCAATCGACCATGAGCGAGGTTCGGTTGATCGTTCATGTGGTTCGGTTGACTATGGCCAGTTTAAACTACACAAACAGTTGGCCTAATAGTTGGGGGTTAGACACGTTATACGTTCATTTTAGAACGGTCGACCGTGAGAAGTCAACTTGTTGACTTCTAATTTGTTTGGTCGATCAAGGCTTTTACACTGCCTGGGGTTTGGTCGACTAAGGCTTAGTCTTTTCAGTTCGGTCGAACAAGCTGGTTATTTCTAGAATGGTTTAGTCAACCAGAGCTTGGTTAAAAGTTGACTCCATGCCACAATGGTTCGGTCGACCGTGGTAATATAACACAAGGTGGTCGATCGACCGAGGGCATTTTGAATTTACTATTTTGCCCTAAATTTGACCCAAAAAATCCAACGTCGTTCGATTGAAGTCTGGTCAGGTTCCCTATGGTTAGTCTATGACCTTTGAGCATTAAATTTTTATCATGCATGTGATGCAATTATTATAACCCAAAAACTGAAATGCATTTACAATAAAAATAAATATCTTTTTCTTCTTTTGCTCACGTGCATGGAAAACGCTAGATGATGTGAGCTTTAAGTTCCGTCTTGACTTCCATTTCCCTATCCCTTATATGTGATCTCAAATATGGACATGTTCACATGCTAAATACACACATAAGTTCACTGTGTTTCGTCAGCATCAAAATAGAGATCGGACTCAAAAGGTCAATACAAATAATATATATGAATATATATATATATATATATATGTTCTCCAACAAAAATTTTTGCAAATAAAAATTATTTGGAGAATCTAGGATTTAAGCTCAAATATTTGTGCAATAGAAAATTTCTCCCAAAAATATTTATGAATAAAATAATCGAAAGAAACTTTAATCCAATTCTCAAAAATAATTCCATGAAAAATAAAACTTATGTAAGAGTGGATGATCTTAAAGTAAATGCCCACACAAAAATTTCTCTTTCAAAAATGATTTTGCAATAGTAATAAATGAAAGAGATTAGAAGAGAGTAAAATAAATTTGCCCCAAGAAAAATATTTTTCACTAAAAATGTTGTTGGGAGCACTTTGATTAACAAAATATTTTGAGAGGATTTGAAAGTTAATCAAAGTTACTAATTAAGCAAATGAAAGGGTATTTATAGACTTTAACCAAAATATGATCGTTGGGGACACAAATGGAATTTTGGAAAATGTTTAACCATGTTTAATTAAAAGTTAACCCATGTTTACCACGATAAAAACCTAGCAACACAAGAGGTTTGGTCGACCATATTCAAGGTTCGGTCGACCACTTTAAATAGTTCGGTCAACCATGGCAATTTTGAACTGAAGATATGGTCAACCATTTCAAGATGATTTTGAACCCTTCGTAGGTTCGGTCGACTAAGATAAAGGACGGTCGGCTACTCATCAAGTACGGTTGACCATGGCCAAAATGAACTATACATGTGGTCGACCAAGTTGGTGGAAGAGTGAAATTTTCAGGCGATGGCCGGCTAAGCAAGTCAAACTTTTGATTCACAGCTAGTTCGGTTGACGAAGCTGATTTGAACTAAAAGGGTTCGGTCGACGAAGCAAATCAAACTTTTGACTCAGGGCTAGTTCAGTCGACCAAGATGATTTGAACTAAAAGGGTTTGATCGATTGAGGCTTTTGAATTAAGCCTAAAAACCCAACGTCAATCAACCGAA
Organism: Malania oleifera; assembly: GCF_029873635.1. Taxonomy (NCBI): domain Eukaryota; kingdom Viridiplantae; phylum Streptophyta; class Magnoliopsida; order Santalales; family Ximeniaceae; genus Malania; species Malania oleifera. The sequence goes on from NC_080417.1 coordinate 97,121,900, forward strand.
GTCTATTTTTGCCCCAAATATGACCCTAAAATATTTCTAAACCTTATGTATGATTTTAATCTTTTTTTAAAAAAAGTTTTCTTAGAAATGTTAAGTGCCCTAAGGTCATTTGGTTCCCTATGGTCAAACTACAGTCATCTAAGCATTCAAATCATATCATGCAGGATGTATGCATTATTACAGGCTATATATGAAAACTAAATGCATTTACAAATTGAAACATATGTCTTCTTCTTCTTCTTTGCTCTCCTGTATTTATGGAATATGTTAGACAATATCGCTATTTAAGTTCCTCTGGCATCCATTTTCCCTTGATCTTATGTATGATCTGAAATATGTACCTGTTCACGCACTTAAATGCACACATTAGATACACGTGCTTTGTTAGCATCAAAATAGGGATTGGACTCAAAAAGTCAACACAAGCTATTCCTCCTTCGCTTCAGCGCACTCTTCTCTGAGCTCACCGACTAGATCGTGCCTATGGCCACCCTTGCCATACCTCATGCCAAATGGTGATGATTCCTTTAAGGACGGAGCTGTGATGTTTGTGCACATAGTGGCTCCCATGATCCCTCAATGGCTATTTGGTTGATTCAATAATGCCTTTGTTCCTTTTTCTTTACTTTTATCGATGCAGATCTCGTGAGGATCCAGGCTGAAGATTTTAGTAGGCACCCAATCAAATCTTGAGTTGATCCATTGAGGATCAAGGGTTTGCAGTTTTTCTTTACAAGCATATTGAACCAAAAGCCTTTCAAGGTTCCGCTCCAGAAGATTTTGGACAAGCCTTTTCTCATCACTTCTTCAGGGTAAGGGTGAAGGTCTACTTGGTAAGTAAGTTGGCCAGGAGACAAGTTTGTAGTTTTGCTCTTTTGGAAAACTTGAAATCCAAGAACTGTTCTATTTGTACTTGCTACCCGTTTTTAGTTGTGTTTTGAGCTATTGAAAATTTTTACTTGTATCGCGTGGTTCGCGCATCGATTTTGCTAGTTTGGAGTTGTTTTCATTAAAGCGTTTTATCAATGAAGGACACCAGCAACCTTGACAACCCTGATGCTCTTTTATTTAGTTCTCATCAAAATGTTGATAGTGATATTTGGATATTTAACTCCAGGGCTACTGACCACATGACGTTCAACTCCAATGATTTCTCACACACGTCTCCATCGTAACGCATAAGCATTGCAAATACCAATGGTGTTGTTTCTTCAGTCACCGGGGCTAACACGGTGACTTTGTCACCTTCTCTCATATTATCTAATACTTTATTGGTTCCCTCTTTGTCTCATAAGTTACTCTCTGTTAGCCAAGAAACAATAGAATTAAATTGTACTGTGCTTATTTATCCTATTTGTTAATCGTCCCAACCCCGGGAGTATATAGTCTAGAGGGGGAGTGAATAGACTCTTTTCGCGGAATGCATATTTCTCTACAAAATAAAAACTCTTGACAAGAAACAAGAAATTATATCACAATATAAGTAAATGTAAACCATGCACAAGAAAAATAAAATGAAGAGAGGGTAGAGAAAATTAACACCGGTATTTTTACGTGGTTCGACATTAAGCCGACGTCCATGCCTTGGCACCAACCCAAGGATTCCACAATCCACTAAGGAACTCCTTCATGGGCTAAGAAGCCTTACAACTCAAGAACAAATCCCTACCATGCTCACAAAGAGCCTTCACTCAGGAACAAATCCTTACCCGCTCACAAAGAGCCTCTTTGGATCACAAAGAACCTTCACCAAAGGGTTCACAAAGAACCTTTACAAGAAGATTATGGAAATATAATATGATGTTTCTCAAATGAGTGAATATTAAATACAAAGCAAACCTTAGACTATCTCTTAAGTAATGAATCAAACACTATTAAAGAGTAAGAGAGAATGAGCACTTGTGAATGAAGAACAACAATGCAAAGTGCTAGATGCTTAGGTTTTCGTATAAAAAGATGGTTTTCACTAAGAATGATCAAAAACCTTCAAAACCATGTTAATACAAGTCTAGTAGCTTGTATTTATAGCCCAAGATCCAAAAGAGACATTAACTATCCGTTGGGGGAAGAAAGGATATTTTATTTGGTAAACTAACTGTTTTCCACCCGTTGGAGCAGTTCTGCCCGTTGGACTCATCGACTAGTCCCTTGCTCTTGTCGACTAGTCACACTGTGCCACTTGTCAACGAATCCCTTGTGTTCATTAATGAGAGCCCTAAATCAGAAAAAGTCATCAACATGAAAGTTGTGACATTTTTCCTTAGCTTTCCAGGGACACTAATATTGTCTTTTTTGGAATTTTCTAGCAAACGTTATTCCCAAAATACCGAAAGGTATTCAGGAAATTTGATAGGTGCATAACATGGGTTTTAAACCCAACCAAAAAGCCTTTTAATCACTTGAAATGTTCTTGGACAAAAGAGTATGAAAAATATTAAGTCTAATAAATTTTAATACTTGTCCAAATGAGTTTCCCTTTGAATATAAGATATCTTGTTAATAAAAACACATTTAAAAAACTATTTTAATATCTTATATATTTGTATGTCCTTCATAGAAAATATACTTGACTTCTTTGAAGCTTTAGGACATAAGACTCGTTTTGATAAAACCAGAACTAAGTATGAAGATGCTCAAAATACCAAGATGTTTGAAAACTTGTCCCTTTAGAAAACATATTTGAGTTTAGGATTCATTTAACAAACTCTTAAGTTTAACTTTGAAAACCATGAAAGTTGAGTTTGTGATTTTAGTACAATCCTATAAACTCATGTGTCCTAGTATGCATGTGCAATTTGCTCAACTCTTGCTCAAAAATTATGTATGAAACAAAACTGCAAGAGTTAACAAGATATAATACCTCAAACACAAATCCATTACATAAAATCCAACATTAAGCTCCCTTTGGTTGTGCTTGGGTTCTTCCGAGTACATGTTCGTTTGATCTTTTTATTCGAACATCAAATCGATCCAATCTTTCCCTTTTGACCAATACTTTATGTATTCGACACTTGTACATGTACTAAACATGATCTGCAAAGATGAAAAACACTAGAAACCACATATAGGTTAATATCATCAAAACACATAAACCATGATAGTGTAGCCACCAAGGCTAATATTCTTACCCTTTTTGATGATGTATAACCTATTACTGATTTACTTATCTTTGCGCTTGAGTTTGACTTACTATAGCTTATTATGCAAAGACAAGTTCACCTAGAACCACTAATGAGTTGTTATCATCAAAACAATGTAATTAAGCTCACATAGCCTCTAAGGCTAACATTACTTAATTTATGCATATTCTAGAATAGGACTAAAATATGCTCCCCCTTATTATATGCATATCTATAATTTGCTCCCCCTTACTGTATACATATATGGTTTAACTATATTTTTTCATATCTATGGAGCTTTGACCTGCAATGCACAAGATAGAAAGTTCATTCAAAATAAAACAAGGAAGCAAAATGAACTTTCATGCAACCATATGCATTCTACCCCATATGCATTTTCTATGCGTTACTTCTCATTCTCACATAACACTACACAACATTTTCTTAATAAAGAGGACACCAAAAATCTTCTCCCCCTTTGATCATCATCAAAAAGAGAGGTACAATTCATTTTTCCAAAAAAAAAAATTCTCCCTTTTAATATAAGTTTCCATGGTGTTGAGGTGAGTGTGTGCTAGAGACATATACCAAAATTTTGGGTGCTAAACCATAATATTAGAAAAGCCTAGATTGGATTCCTTCCAAACTCATGAATGATGATTCAAGAGTTAAACCATTTGTTGTAGATCAATCATTCAATGATCATTCAAGAGTGGACATTTTCAAAATAAGCACAAAATATTCATGCTTGTAATTTAAGCATGGTAAATGTGTCCAAACAACTTGGTAAAGAGCATGTGTATAATTTAGAGCATTCTAGGAAAATTCAAAGAATTATTGAAAATTTTGCATGTTTTTCAATATAGCATACAGTGTTTAGGATTCAACATGCACCACTACCTATTCAATTATTTAGCATGCATTATGAAAATATACATTAAGTTCAACCCACATGTAGTGGATTTCAAGCCATGGTCATTCAACATGCAAAGACTTATAATTTCCATTGAATTGTCATGCAAATGATCTTTTTATCATGCATCATTTATAAGTATTCATTAATGACAATGTGCATGAACCAGTCTAAGTGACCACTTAAGGTTAAAACACTAAGTTCAACTTTGTCACTATACTGATACTACATAAGACTTTCAAAAGTATTTAGAATTTAAAAATAAGCCTTGTGAAGTCATAATTTCAGTCGACTAGCTAGCATGTACGTCTAAAATAGATCAATCAATTCTACATGTAAGACCCTAGTCAACTACTAGCATGCAATTCACAAATCTGCATCGGCCATGCAGATGGCGTTTAAATCAGGCATGCAGTTCAGTATATCCAAACAATATAAACTATTCATCAAATAATATAACATTTAGAAAGTAATGGATAGTAAGTGTTCAGTTCACACAAAGCATCCAATATAAAAAATAAGATATTTCTAAAATAAGCACAATACAATGAAGTATTTATTGGATGAACTTTTGATTTGCTGCTTCCTCTCAAATATACCGCCCAAGCACTAAAATTTTATGATCTTATGAATATATTAATCATTTAAGCTTCAAGATGAGTTTAGGACTATATGATGCAAAGTCCATAATTAATTCCCTAAAACTCAATTTTGTATGATGGACAAAATATGCTATATTTTAAGATATTCATACAAAAGTATATGTATATAGCATTTTAAAAATTATTTAACTAGTTAAGATCCTTTGTCCATTTAGGGGGTTTACTTAATTATGCAATAGCCAATATTATCATATAATAACCAATCATAATGATATATATATGATATATATATATATATATATATATATATATATATCTGTGTGTGTGTGTGTGTGTGTGTGTGTGTGTGAAACGAAATAGATTGGATGTTTCACTAAAGTTCTCATACTGGCTTCATTTTCCTAAGGTTCTTAGTATAATAATAATGTATACTAAAATTTAAAATTTTAAGCACAAAACACTAAAACATTATTACCCCTTCTATCCTAACAAAAATCTTATGAGTGGAAAAATTTTAAGATATCTCATAAGATAGCATGCAAATATAACCCATGATTCAATAATGAATTTAACACAAGATGTAAATCATGAATCATGGCATGAGATAAAGTAGAAGGAGGAAAATATACATTTTCAATTAACTTGGCTTTATTTGACAATGCTCTTAGAAAATAGGAGATATGTTCTCCTAATTTGCCACTAATGGGAAGGTATTTGTTGACCCTATGAGTCATACCCTATTTTGATTATGACAAATATTCAAGTATTTAATGGTTTTCAAGTTTGTGTGTTGGTTTTTATTGGCAAGTGCATATTTTATGGCATGTGAAAGCTTGAAGCCTGAAGACCTTGAAGAATAGTTGATATTGTAATTTATATTATCATTCAATTCGGGTTTGTAATAGTAAATAGGAAAAATGTTTGTAATATTTAATGCACATCATGCATGTATGAATTACAAGCTCAAAGACCTTAAAACGACTCTAGGTCCCTACACAAAATCATGACCTTAGAAAGACCTTAGGGATCACCCTTCGGTCGATCAACACCGAATTTTTTTGGTGTCCTAAAGAAGACCTAGACGGACCTTAGGACTCTCTATAATTTATAAAAATATGCCCTATAGTCTTAAACATTATTCATTATATGAATAGGGTTAATATACATAGGGAATAGGACCAAAATGCATTAAAAATGCATGTTCGGTCGACCGTACTTCACAAGTATAAATCTGTCGGTCAACTGAACTGGTCATTGGGTCAACTGCTTTACCACTGCCTGTCGAGCGAACACGACTCAGTTCAGTTTACCCGGTGGATCGAACTCTCACCAAAGTCAACCTTTGACTCTTCGGTCGACCGACTAAATTTAAATGGGAGAGCCTTGGTCGACCGAACCCACACGTGGGAGAATCCAACGCTCCCGTTGATCGAACTACTTAGTTCAAATTCACCTGGTCGACCAAACCAAGCGAAAAAGAAAAATCGCCTTGGAACCCTGTTGACCGGTTGATCAAACTTCTAGTCCAAATCTCACTCGGTCGATCGAACTTGCACACTCGGTCAACCAAACCTTGCCTTTGGTCGACCGGTGCTCTCGGGTTGCCCTAATATTTTTACCGCGGTTAAAATGTTTAAATAGGGTTAATTGTGTTAAAATGTTTTAAAACAATAATAATAATACCCTATATGTCCCCAACGGCTATAATTCTTCCCATTTCTATATATAGCATTTCATTTGTAAAATCAAGGTGTGATTAGGGTTTTAGAATAGTAAAAAATTCTTAAAAATTTTTATTGCCCAAAATCTTCCCTACTTCCATATTCTTCATACTCAAAAGTCATATACTCTTCCATTGATCATTCTATTGTAAAACCCTTTTGAGAGAGAGTATTTTGAGTTGTTACATATAGTTCCTACGTGCTTATACTCTCATATAAGTACATTGATTTTGATTTTAGTGAGAGTAAGCTTGGAGGTGTTCCCAGTGATTTAATTCATAAATTCATTTGTGGGAAACTTTCTTAAGCTAGTGAGTCTTTGCATTCTCATTACAAGACTCAAAAGCTTGTCTTGTGTTGTGAAGAAAAATATTTTTGACAAAGCTTGTTTTTCAAAAATATCTCTTGTGCTCGAGCTTTTGAAAATCTTGTTTGAGATATTTGATTTTCATATTGAAGGTTAAGCAAGGACTTTTCCAATGATTTAATTTGATAAATCTTGTGTGGGAAAAATCCTATAGCTAAGTGGGTCTTTGCATTGTTATTTGCAAGACTCATTTGGGCTTATATTTTTATGTGTAAAAATATTTTACAAACTTATTTTTGAATATCTCCTTGTGCTTGAATATTGAGAAAATATTGTTTTGAGATATTTATAATACTCTTGGTAGAAATCTTTGAAACCCTAGACTTATGATTGAGATATATTGATATAAATTTTCAAAGATAGTTCTAGTACACACTCTTGTGCTTATTTGAGAACACACATTATAGTGAGTGTAGATTGCACACATTCACATCACTGAGCTTATAGTTCCTATCGTGTTGATGTACATTGTTTAGTGACTGTGCGTAGTGGCACAAATCTACTTGTTGGAGAAGCTGGTAAATAGTTTCAGACTGGTTTAGACCTGGTTAGGAAAGCTAGGTGCGTCATCCTGGTAAGGCGTGTTGGTTGAGGTCAGCCCCTTGAATTGACTTAGTTGTAATCGGTGCCGCTCCACTTGTTAAGTGAGCATTAGTGGAATCCTCGGTCTTGCGAGCTAGAGGCGGGGATGTAGGCACAGTTGGCCAAACCCCGGTAACATATCGTGTGTGCTCTGTTTATATTTTCACAATTTATATTTCCGTACGTGTATGTTATATTGTGAATGTTGCGCATGATTTAATTTACGCACATTATATTTATCTGCGCATATTGGAACTGTATAGACAGACCTTAGGTTTGTGTAATATTGGTTGTTGGATTACTTGAACCTAGGAAGAAATTTTAAAATTCCAATTCACCCCACCCCCCTCTTGGGAATACACCAAAGCTAACAATATTCTTTAAACATAACATATGCTTACAATGATGATTTATTTGAATACCATTTGTCATGATAATTATCTTTACAAAAATTCATTTCATGAATACTATGTTTAGATATTCTACTATGTATCAAACAAACATATATCATCAAAACGAAGAAATACATCTCTTTTCCATAAGAGATGGACTTACCTATCATAGCATGCTTTTGAACTTAAAATTAAAACCTTAGTAATTCTCATGAGAAAAAAAAGTTTTTTTTTATTTGTCACCACTAAAATTTAGTTTTAAATAATAAGCTTTACATGCTATTTCATCCCATAATCAATAAGCCAATATTTCAAAAAATAAAATAAACCAATCAAGTATATAATTAAAGCATCATAATGGTTTAATTTTGAACTTATCAATATTGGCTTAATTTTCAAAAGTTCCTAGCATAGTAAATAAACAATTTAAAATGCATAAGCTAGGATTTTTAAACTTTGAGCATAATTAGGAAAGTGTTTCTAACATTTAAATTGGTCATATTTAGAGCCTCAGATAACCATTGCCTGAGAATAGGGTGCGAGTGCTCCTTGTTTGCCTCGAGAACTAGCCACTAGCAGTGCATTATATCCAACTGCTTGAGGCCACTCGTCAACGAGTCCATGGAATAGTCGACGAGTCACACACATGCATTAGTCGGCGAGTCCCTTGTGTTCGTTGACGAGCCATCTCTGCAATTTCAGTTGCTCTCGGTATCCATCATTCGATGAATGCCCTGTGTTCATCAACGAGTCTTCTTCATAGACTAGTTGATGAGTCTCCTGTTCTCGTTGATGAGTCTCATGTTTTCCATTTTGATGAACCTCCAAAATCACTAACTCATGCTAAGGACAAGTGCCAATGAGATGTTTATATTCTAATGATATAATATTCTTGTCCAAGTGAGGTTTGAATGTCTCATTTGGAAAACCAATTTTAAAGACTCGTTTGATATTTTAAGCATTAAGAATAGTATGGTATGCATGTGTGAACTTAGTTTAGATGACCTTATTTGGTCATCATATTTTACTTTTCACCTAGGTAAAAATTTAATCTACCAAAGACCTATTTCCTAATTCTAGGTTCTAAGGAAACAACAATTTAAAGATCATGTGTTTCCTTTGGGTACATATTCTTCCTTAGGTGCCAATGGGTTAATTTTCTTTACTACCCATTCCAGCTTCTTTTGTTTACCTCTCTTTCCTCTATAAGGGCAAAAATATCTTATATGACCATTTCTTTCACAATATAAAGAAATTATTTTTTTTTCATACGAGGGTGTTGACTTATTTCCATTATTTTTTCTTGTTGAGAAATGATCATGTGGTTTGCAAGAGGATTTCAAAATTTTCTTGTAAACACTATTTCTTTTAACTCCTAAAAACCTTTTGGAGTTTTCTTTTCCTCTTGTGACTTTACCATGATTTTTATTTTTCTTTTGCAAGAGAGTATTTTCTTTCAAGACATTTGCAATTTGATTTTTCAAAATTCCTACTTCCCCTTGAAGAATTTCATGGTCTTTTTGAGCTTTTTCAGTAAGCTCCTTATTTTCCCTTTTAAGGGAAGCATTTTCATCTTTCAAGGAGGAACAAAAACAAGGTTCTTTTCCTTTGCATTTAACAATTTTTTCTCCAAGTTTTCTATCTTAACTTGCTCCTTTTAAGAAATTAAAACAAGCTCCTCATTCTTCTTTTTAAAAAAATTATTTTCTTCTATCAATGAAGATTCCCTATGTTTTGATAAAGCAAGCTCTTTCTCAAAAATTTTGTTCTTTCTTTTTACTAAAACTAATTTATCATACAACTTAGAAAAATTTTCAACAACTTCATCATATGAAGGAAGATATTCATCATTATCATCCAAACTAAATTCATCTTCTTGTTCATTAGCTATGAAGCAAGGATATGCTTCTTTCTCATTTTCATCATCGGTGGCTAAACCATTGATTTCATCCCAAGTAGCACCATTCATGGCATTATGATCCCCATTTAAAAAATTTCCTTCATTTTTATTTAGGGGGCAATTTATCATGTCATGCCTAGAATTATTGCAATCACAACATTCAATGCATGACTCTTCTTTTTCTTTTTGTTGCATTCTTTCACTTAAAGTTTCTTAAGTTCTCTTGTGAAGAATGCAACATCATTGTTGACTTTTTGAGTCCGATCTCTGGTTTTAATGCTGACGAAACACAAGGATCGTATGTGTGCATCTAGCTTGTGAACAAGTTTACAATACAACACACACATGAGAGAGGATTGATGGAAGCCTGAGGGACATAACGATCATACCTCCTAGCATATTTTATGAAGTTTCAGAAGAGCAAAGAAGAAGAAGACTTAGTGTTTATTTTGTATGAATTTTGTTTCATTATTTGGTCTGTAATATTGTGGTCTGTAATATTTGCATCTGTATGCATGATATGAATAAGCTCAACAAGACTGTAGATTGACCATAGGGAATCGAATGACCTTAAGGCACCCTTCGGTCAACCAACGCCAGATTTTTTCGGTAGGCTAAAAAGTCCTTAGATAGACCCTAGGTCCTTGCACAAATCACTTAGGAAAAATCCCCACTATTATCTACAATTAGGGGTAAAAATATGGCTTAGGATTCTAAATTGAAAGAGGGTTTCGAGCGATCAAACCGTGGTGTTGAAAACACCTCGGTTGACCGAATATAGAAAAAGTCAGTGTGTTGACCTGACTTCGGGTGACGGAAACAAAAAATTCCTGAGCGTCTTCGGTCAACCGAACATTTACCTTGACTTTTTTCAACAACTCGGGCGCCCAAGCTCCATGTTCATTTTCACCTCGGGCGATCAAATGTTGAAGTTTGGTAGACCAAACTTTTTATCAGGCAACCGAACCTCAAGCGGTTTGGAAAATCGTCTCAACTCAGCCACCTGACTATTCCTCAGGCGCCCAAACATGAAAAACTACATTTTTTGTATGTTTTTGTTCAGGAAACCGAACCTAGGGTTCGAGCGACAGAATCTCTTGGCTTGCCATAATTTTACTACGGTAATTAGGGTAATTTTTTCATTAAATATTTCTAAAAATCCCTAATATATCCCTAATAGTCAGATTTTCTAAGGAGTCTATATATACCCCTCCATTGCACATTTTTAAAGACAAGATTAGATTGAAAATCCTCCCTAAATATTTTTATATTATTCATATTATTTACTCTCTTTTCTTTATTCTCTTGACAAATCTTTAGAAAAATTCTTGTTGAAAGAGAGCATTGATTTTACTCACTTTCTTCACTTGCAAATCTATTGCATTTGAATATTGTTGGAGGATTATTTACTTGGGCATAAGATTTATTTTGGCATTTACTTTCATTATATATCTTAGCTTACAAATCATTTTTGGAAAGTAAATTTAGAGTTTCTCCATACATCTTCTTGGTAAATATAAGGAATTTTTAAAAGACCCAATTCACCCCCCCCCCTTGGCGCGTCTTGGGACTACACCTTAGGTTTCAGTTATAATCTATATCTTGTGGGAATACATGAATATCTAACAATTGGTTTTAACAATTGGTATCCTTTAGTCATCTTGAGATGCATGATCATACTATCTCTTTTACTTGATGATTTAAGTGGTTCAATACTAAGCTGTTTGAGTTTTTGGATGTAAATTGTTGAACAATATTTATTGAACTCAAATAGGTCACTTAGGTACAAATTTAGTTTGGGAAATGCTCTATTTTCAAAAAGTGTGCTGCCAAAATTTTCAAAAAAAAAATCCCAAATTATTTCTTGAATTTAAATGATTGTTACTTATTGTTTGCCCAAATTACTTATTATTTTTTATTCTTTACCCTTTTTGCTGTTGTCAAATGGGGGAGAAAAGGAAAAATTGGGTACATTAGGTACATTACTTAATTTAATTAGTTAAATTTAATTGTGCTTCAATTCTCTTTATGCATATAGTCAGGGGGAGTCTTTCTTAACGATACCTACTTTTGCATAAAGCATTTGTCATCATCAAAAAGGGGGAGATTGTTGACCTAGTTGGTCGTATCCCATTTTGATAATGACAAATACACTTAGTACTGATGTTTGCACTAAGGTTTGCATGCACGTTCACTCTATGCATGGAATTGAAAAGAATGTTATATCATGATGGTGTATGGTGATATTACAGAAGCCTGAAGAATATTGTACCTTATTTGTAATCCTATTTTTATATTCTTCATTCTAGGTTGTAATTAATTATGGACTGTAACACTATATGGCCTGTAATAATCTGCATATCATGCATGGTAAGACAATATGCTTAGAATGACCTTAGATAGACCTTAGGTTCTCAAACTTAGTGCACAAAGCCCTACTATACTTCACATGTTATCAGTGGTTAAATTAAAATCAAAGAATGGACCTTAGGTTAAAATCATGAGGTTTCGGGCAACCGAACCTCGCAAGTGAAATTGCCTTGGTTGACCAAACCTCGCAAGTCAAATTGCCTCGGTCGACCAAACCATGGACTGGTAAAAAAGTTGATCTGGATTCGGGTGACCGAACTCAAAATGACTTGAGTGTCCAAGGTCGACCGAACTTGTACCTTGTACTTTTCCATCGTCCCCGGGTACTCAAACTTACAATTCATTTTACCCTCGGTTGAGTGAACTTGGTAGTTCGGTAAGCTGAACTATGGTTCAAATGACCGAACCTCGGACAGAATGAAAATCGCCTTTGTTTAGCAAACCGAATCTAAATTCAGGCACCCAAACTTCAAAAATCACTTTTTCTATTGTGTCTATTCGGGCGACCGAACCAAGGGATAGGCTCCCGAAACTCTCGGGTTGTTCTTATTTTTACCTCACTTAATTAGGGTAAATCAGGGTTAATTTCTTAAACTCATTTAAAATATTTTTAATAATTTCCAGTGTGTCCCTAACGGTTATAATTTTGACCTTCTCTACATATATGGGTTCATTTGCAAAAATTAAGAGAGATTAGCATACTTGATTAGCCAAAAACCCTCTGTTTTTCAAAAATCATATCTTTTACATACTAAGCCCATACACTCACTCTTTGCTATTCCTTTGAGAAATCCAACTTCCTAAGAGTGTTTTTGAGTGATTCAAACTGCTTAAACTCTCCTTGTTGTTGATTGCTTTATTATTTTTTCATAGAGTTTTTGCCAGGATTTTCCCCCCGATTTAATCAATAGATCTTTGTGTGGGAAAATCCTTGTAGCTAGTGAGTCTTTGTATCTTGGTTGCAAGACTCATCAAGCTTGTTTGTTTTTGACTTGCAAAAATATTTTTCACAAGCTTACATTTTTCAAATATCTCTTGAGCTATTATGTTGTGAAAAATCTTGTTTGAGATATTTTAAATATACTTGTTGAAATACTTTGAAACTTGTGGTGATTGATTTACATTGATTATTTGTTTCAAAGTTTGCTTGGAAATACACTTTAGATCTTGATTGTATATTTATATTAGATTGAGTGTTTAGCATATACTATTAGCACTGAGCATATTTACTATCATCTGTGCTTGCATTATTATCTGAACTGTATTGTGGTACATATATGCTTGTTGAGAAGCACATTTTTGTGTACGAAAAATTTATATTGAATATTTGTTGTTTTCCAAGTGTGGGCCTGAAGAGGGAAACTGGCCCTATTGAATAGTCCCGGATTCTCTTAGACCTGATTAGGAAAGCTAGGTGCACCATCCTGGTAAGGTGTAGTTGTAGGTTAAGGTGAGCCCTGTTAATTAACCTGGTGGTATTAGGTGCTGCTCCACCCATGAAGTGAGTTTATAGTAGAATCCTTGTGCTGGTGAGCCAAGGCGGAACATCGGCACTTTGGCAGAACCTCGATAACATATTATGTGTGCAATTTTCATTTTCGCAATTTATTTACTACATGTGTATGTTTTATTATGAATGATTGGATTTATAATTGCATTGACAGACCCTAGGTTGCGTAATACTGTTGTTAGATTGGTTGACCTAGAAAAGAATTTTTAAATATCCAATTCACCCCCCTATTAGGATTGCACCAAAGCTAACACTGGTTGTACCCAACACATTCATGTCAAAACCTTTCAAAAGAATTCCCAACTGATTAGCCTTGGTCAAAGCTTTTCCAACCAATAACACGTTATTCACACACAACAGATACATCACTCTACAACATCCTATTACCCTCTTCCAAACTAGAAGCCTTACCAACTCACACACCTGTGTTAATGATCTGATAGTACACATGAGCCCACCGTGATTCTACTTGTCTCTCTAGCTAAAACTCCCTGCAATATGAACTATGTCATCTTTGCCTTGATTCTATTGCTCTACTTGCATCACATACCCATTCATACCGTGATACTATTGACCCAAGATAGAACTCCCCACATTTCTCCCTTGAGTCCCTAACTCCACCTGAATAACATGATTGCTGCGACTGTAATTTTCTAGCATTTGTTTCTCTTCCTTTACCTAAGTACGCTACCCTATAACTTTATCACCAAAAGCCATGACCTAGATCATTCCTTTGTTTGTTGTACAATCACCCAGCTTGCACCCACCTTTTTTATACCCTAGAAAAGTGTATTGTCTGAACATCACATCAAGCCTAGATCCTCCGTCACTAGAATAGTGCACTAGTGGACATCCACTCACAACTGAGTAGTCTACCGTAAAACCTGCCCATAATTTACCTGCAACTTTCCCATCTAGCTATACCTTTGGCGATCGGTCACACGAGAAACATGCCATACTTGCTGACTTCACGAAGAAGTACCCTGCAAGCCTTGCATATAACTTGCCCTGCTCACAAAACTCCTTGACCAAAACCAACGTAATCAGTCCCAATGTTTGACTTGAGAATCCCTCTCCAAGTCTGGTTCTCCACCTCAGCCACTGCATGAAGCACACCAAGACCCTTCGTGATAAACACACAAAATATATATATGCTTATTCCCTGATGCTATCATCATCTGTTCCTAAATATCTGAATACATGTAGTCAATCATATGCTTTAACCACGTATGTCATATGATACTTGACTCAGATTTAATAGTTGCAACTCCACCTACAACCGTAACACCCTATAGTGCATAAATATTTCCCGCTACTTTTTCCATTTTCATCACTATCAAGTTACCTTCACACACTTTCATTTCTCCACAGTCAAACTCGTAACAATATCCATTACAGTCTAAAGTTCCCACTAAAATACCATTCTTCTTTAGACCTGATTCATGCTTTACATCACATATGGTTCTTACAACACCATTAAACATTTTGATTTTGACATTTTCAATAACAAACATTTTTGCATGAAATATCATTTTCCATCAAAATACAACCAATATAAACTGACCTGTAGATGTCAAACCATTTTCTAGGATAAAAGCATTCGACATCTAAGATCCAAGAATCACTCGTGAGGCACTCCAAACCCGATGAAACACATAGCATATCTCTATCACTACATTCTGAGTCTTCCTCTACTATGCTTGCAGATTTTGACGAATCCTTAGACATATATTGACATTCCCGTTTTCACCAAACTAATGTCAGAGAATTCTCATCCATGACATGATACGACACATCCTTAGCCAAACAAAAACGAATGATTGCTCACAATTCATTTCAAGTCATTGCATCCATGCTATCTAGTTGAAATTTTATATAAAACTTTCACCAAACCTTGTTGCACTAAGAGATCCTTCAATTCAAAGATCATACAACACGCTTTGATACCAATTGCTGTGAAATTGGGTCTCTCACACAATACACAACAAAATAATGATATTTGTTGTAAAAGAATCAATTATACACTTGCATACAATGTAAATGGTGAATACAGAATATATCCACAACCACAAAAATATAAAGAAAGTAAAGATAAGGGCAATGACACCAGGAATTACGTGGGTCGGAAAAGCCTGCATCTATGGGAGGAATCGACAAGAGATTTCACTATGAAAATCAAAGATACACACTCAATGATCTTCTCTCCTTCTCTCACCCCTTTCTTACTCTCTTTTTTGGTCAAAATATGCCCATAAAAACATATATAACAAGCCTTCTGAGGCTTCCCTCCAAATCCCCAATCGTCACAATGTTTACATTCAAAATTCAAATATTTTCTGACAGCCCAGAAGCACTCGTCAACGAGAACAGGGTACTCATTGACGACATAGAGAAGATCACTCATCGACTAGTCTATCAACTCGTCAGTGAGTGTTTGCTGCTGCCATGCACCAAGAACACATCCATATGTTTTTCTCCCTTTTTTATTAATCCCCGAAGTATAAGAGCCACCCCATAAACAACAAGACATTAAACCATAGATGGTATATCTGAAACTATTAATGGTTTTGCTCGGTTACCCAACACTGGTTTCTAATTTTGAATTGGAAAGTTGTATAGGTTGGGTTTCAGGGGGAAGCTCTGGGAGGGTTATATATACATGTTGTATGTTGTAACTCTATGTCTTTGTACACTAGATAGTGAAAAATTTACAGCTGTTTGCTCCCGTGGATGTAGGCTTCATCGAACCATATAATTCTTCGTGTCATTGTTTTATTGCTTTCATATAATCTATGTGATTACATTTTCTATATATTTCACTGTTGGTTGTTGCATTGTGTGATTCGATTTTCCGCTGCGCATTAATTTGCACAATAAATTGGTATTTGAGCATTTGGTTACAATGGCTTTTTGGAATTTCTTCTACAAAGTTTGATGTCGATGGAACGGGTAATTTTGGACTATGGCAAAGATGGGTTAAGGATCTATTAGTGTCGTAGGCTATGGTGAAGGCATAATACGGAAGTCAATTGAAGGGCATGGATGAAACAAGTTGGAAGGAGACTGCAGTAGAGGCTATGGCAACTATTAGGCTTTTGATTAGCGATGACATGTTGTATCACGTCATGGATGAGGAATCTTTTGCAGCTATTTGGAAGAAATTGGAAAGCTGGTATATGTCTAAGTCTTTAATAAACAAGTTGTATCTTAAGTAGAAGTTGTATTGGCTTAAGATGGCGGAGGGTTTAGATTTGAACCAACACATCAATGTATTCAATCAGATTTTAGGTGATTTGATGCGGTTTGATGTAAAGTTCAAGGAAGAATACAAGGCATTGATGCTATTGAATTCCTTACCCGTGTTTCATACGTATGAAAATTTGGTTACTACTCTAACATGGGGAAAAGAAACCCTGAATTTAGAAGAGGTAACAAGCGCTCAGAATGACTTGTGGTAAATGGTAACCAGAAGCATGGGAAAAGGCAGAAAATCAAGAGGGTTCTTCAAAATTGGAAAATTTAATGGAAGAATGAGACAGAGAGCAATGATGGTGATATGCTTTCTATTTCATCGTGTTCAAATCGCCTCACAGTTGGATCCTAGATTCAGCGTGCTCTTATCACATGACACCAAACAAAGATTGGTCCAGCACCTACATGTCAGTTAATTCTGGTTCTGTTCTAATGGGAAATGATGCTTTATGCCAAATTATTAGAAGAGGAAACATAAAAATTAAAATATTTGATGGTATTGTGAGAACATTATGTAATGTAAGGCACATACTGGATCTACGGAAGAATTTAATTTCATTGGGCACTTTAGATTGTAACAAGTTTAGTTATAAGTCTAAAAGTGAGGTAATGAAGGTGTGTAAAAGCATTCTAATGGCGATGAAGGGGTAGAAGTTAGTGGGAAACATCTATGCACTGCTGGATACTATAGTTGTAGGTGGAGCTGTAGCTACAAATTCTGAGTTAGATGATACTGTTTTGTGGCTTATACAGTTAGGGCATATGGGTGAGCGTGGGATGGAGGAACTTCATAAAAGGAATCTTTTAAAGGGTGTCAAAATATGTGGGCTATATTTATGCAAGTATTGTATTCTTGGAAAATAGAACAGAGTGCAGTTCAAAACAGCCACTCACTTGGCCCATGCACACGACTCTCCACTCTTCACACAACCCATGCCCAATTTGAATGCATGGCTTCTTCATGGACGGCTAGGCTTCTTCACTAACGCACGGCTCGAGTCCCAGCTCCTCATGCATGGCTCCCAAAAGCCTCCAAAGCACCATTTCATGCACGGGCCTCCACAGTGCATGGCCCAAGTCTCCCTTTATATTTAACCCATAGCTCCAGCACACGGCCTACAGCTTTATGGTTTCCATATTAAACTTCATGCATGGCCCATACAAGTACAATTAATGCTCATGACCCAGCTCACTCGGTTCACTGCTTCTTGCATGGCACAGTCTTGTCACATGCGCACGGCCACATCATTAAATGCATGGCCTTTCCAAATTTCTGAAAATTATCATGTGATAATTAAACATGAATATTCTTAAATATACAGAAAAAATAGGATAATTATCTCAAAATTATCAAATGGGCTTAATGATTAAAATACTGGACATAATTTAAGTATTTCATTAAAATTGTAACACTTAATTAATGCATTTAAATACTTAATTACACAACTTTGACGCGTAATCACACCCCCAACTAACGTTTTGCTAGTTTCTAGAAAATAATGTGAATGCAATTAGACCAGGGGAGTAGCAAACATAATTCCAATACTTTTGAAAATCATATGCCATGAAATATGCTTAATGAATTTAGGAACACAAGAAACAGATTAATCCAAGTTAAGCATCAACTAAGAGACTTATATACCATTTAGTAAACTAACCAAGGAATTGGATTGTAACAAAGCTCACATGCATGAGAATAAGGCTAGAATTCCAAGATTGACTACCAATAGACATTAACAGTTTCAATCACAACAATTAATCTGAGATAACTACACGGTCTTACTCTAGTTGAAAACCATTGTTGATAGTTATGGTGCAACCCAAGAGTGGGGGTGAACTGGGTATTTAAAAATTTGTCACCTAGGTCTACTGATTTTAACAACAATGTAATTTAGCCTAGGGTTAGTCTATGCAATCATCAAACACACATACACGTGCAGTAAATGTAAATTACGGAAATATAAAGAACACGCACAATATGTTATCGGGGTTCGACCAACTGTGCCTACGTCCCTGCCTTGGCCACACCAGCACAAGGATTACCACTAAAATGCTTTCTTAAACAGGTGAAGCGACCTATACAACCAGGTCAATTCAAGGGGCTGACCTCAACCGACACGCCTTAACAGGATGGCGCACCTAGCTTTCCTAACCGGGTCTAAGGCAATCCTGGACTATTCCACAGGGCTAGTCTCCCTCTTCAGAATCGTGCCTGGAATACAACCAATGTGTATAAATTGTTTGTACACGTAAATGCTCTTCAACAAAAGAAGATATGTGCACCAATATAGCTTAGTCAATAATGCAAGCACAAATGATATGTAAATATGCTTAGTGCTCTAATGTGTGCTAAACACTCAATCACGTATATATTTTTAGTCCAGATCTAGAGTGTATATCTAAGCAAGATTTGAAACACACTATTTGAATATCACAAAATCAGATAAGGGTTTCAAATATGTTAAGCAAGATAAATCAAACAAACTCAATAGGATCTTTCAATGTATAAAGCACAATGGAGTTGTTTGAAAGACTAGCTTTTTGAGAAAAGATTTTGCACACAAAATCTAGGTTTAGGTAACTTGCAACAATAATGCAAGAACCAAAAACCCTCAAAGTCTTTCCACATTAGATTTATCAAATGAAATCAGTGGAAGAACTTTAGGCTATACTCTCAAGTAAAATCAATTAATCAATATATCAAGAGAGAGTATTAGCTAGAGAAGTTTAAGCACAATAGCCTTATAGAGATACTCACAATGCTTAGAGAAAGAGAATGAGGATTATGTGAGTTTTTGCAATAATAAAGGGTTTTTAGGGTTTTGAGAATTGAGAGAATTCTTGCCCTAATCAAGTTTTCTAATCCTTGCTAATTAAGACAAATGAACTGGTATATATAGGCAAGGAGGATTTTTTGACCGTTGGGGACACAATGGGTATAATTAAAATTGTTTAAAACATCATTAAGAAAATTAACTCAGTTTACCCTATTTAAAAATCAGTAAAAATTATTTTAACCCGCAAGGTTCAAGTGCTCGGCCTGAGGTTCGGGTGCCCGAAGCTGAGTTCGATTAACTAAACCAGGCATTTCGATCACCCGAGCCTCTATTTGAACTTAAACAGACGTTCGCTCGAGTAGTTGAAAAGTGCTCTGAGGAGCACTCGGGTGGCCGAGGAAGATACGTTCAAAAGAGGTTCGATCGCCCGAAGTTAAGTCAACATGTTGACTTGTTCGGTCGCCCGAGCCACTTTACACGGCATAGGTTCGGTCGCCTGAACCCTCTCAACCTTTCAAATTTTCAGTCCAATTTTAGCCAATTGTAATTCCCCTGATAGGAAGATGATAATGGAGACTTATTAGTGCATTTGTTTAGAGACCTAAGGTCTGTGTAGGTACCTAAAGTCCAACTATGGTCGTTTTGAGCATACTTACCTACCATGCATGATGCAAATTATTACAAGTCATACACGCACACAGTTCATAATAAATTACATCCCAGAATGAGAAGATAATCAAGTGAATATAAAATACAACACATATATCTTCATTCTTCGGCACAAACACCTCACGCCGTCATGATATGTCTTTCAGTCCTAAAGCGTGCACAAGGTGAACCTGCATGCACTTCTTAGTACAATCATCTGTAACAAGAGTATTTGTCATAATCAAAACTGAGTGTGACCAATGAGGTCAACAATTGTATTGACGACTTTCACATTATTACACTTTAAAAGGCACCCACTTTCTTATTTAGTTAGAACCCTAGTAGTAGGTAGTCGTTTCCAGTGCATGAATGTACAATGGTGGCTTTCACGCTGCTACACTTTAGAAGGCATCAGCTTTTTTATTTAGTTAGGACCTCGGTAGTAGGTAGCCCTTTCCAATATACAATTATTTCCCTCTTTTATTCCTTTTCTGTTCTTTTCTCTATTTTTCTTCTTTTCTTTTTACACTTGTTCCCTATATTGTTTCTTATTTTCATCTGCTTCAAGCTTTTTCTTTTTCTTTTTTATTTCTTTTCTTTTCTTTTCTTTTTTTTAGCCATTAGGATATGGTTCATTAAAGTCCCAAACAACTGAAGTATACATCAACCAAAAACAATCTAAGGCAGTCTTTCTAAGTCTTCCAACCTGTGTAGTGTGTGTTTAGCAAAACTTTCAACATCCTTCCCTTGGTTGAAACTAAGTGAAATGGATAAATTTCTATTTTGATTTAAACTTTGATTTGCACTACATTCTACATATTCCGTGTCCTCAAAAGAAATTTTTTTTTTTTTTGGCATGTAACATTCACAAATAAGGAATTCAGCATGCTTAGAGCTCAATACCAGTATTTCCTAAAGGTGGACCAAACTGATATGCAAACATCACATGCAAATATCACATTAAAACTCTATCACATGACAGCACATAATTGCACATGAAAATTCTATCCCCCCAACTAAAATTGACTATTGTTTTCAATGATTGAAAAGAGAATCAAAAGATTGATACTGAGGGAAGTAGAAGCGTACCTAGGTAGAGAAGTAAGGGAAAATAAAAACTAAAACTAAAGGAAAATGTACCTAAAATAAACTAAAAATAAAACAAAATGAAAATAAAGGAAAGAAAAACATCATAGCATATCTAGAGGAGGCTCGGGAGGAATTTCATCTAGTCATTCCATTGTAGAGACAGTTGTTTGTGAGAGACAACTCGAATACCAAGGGATGATTTTTACATGCTTTCATTTACACCTTTCCTTTATTAGCTTTCAGTTATGGTTTAGATTGTGATGATGTTTAGTGACAAGATTAGCACCTCTATTGCTTCAGTCAGGTACACGTATTAGGCTACAGTCTCCCATATAGGTTCTCGTGATCGTTGTGATAGAGTATAATCCAGTTCCCAACCGTGCTTCGGACGACTAGTGCACCCTTGCTACTCT
Organism: Malania oleifera; assembly: GCF_029873635.1. NCBI lineage: Eukaryota > Viridiplantae > Streptophyta > Magnoliopsida > Santalales > Ximeniaceae > Malania > Malania oleifera. The sequence continues at coordinate 97,143,555 of NC_080417.1, forward strand.
ATGCCATTGAATGACTCCTTGGATTGTTTAGCCAGGTTCCGGTTAGTTTAGTACGGCAAACTCACTGAACTTAGATTACGTAGAACAACATCCTAGACTATACTCATATCTAAACATTACTTTGTAGGAGTTAGGAGTATGGTACTTTACATTTCACATGCTTTCCATTAGTTGTTAGAAACACCACAAAACTCCCACCTTTACACTTCTTTTTATATAAAGTTTTAATAAATTAATATGGAAAAAGGTTGATAATTGCACTCTAATCCCCGTGGATTGATACCCGACTTACCCACTTTCTGCTGAACTTGGGATAGTTAGGTTATATATATATATATATATTTGGTAGTTAAGGACCCAAGCCTTGGTGAGCCTACCAAATTTTGGCCCCGTTTGCCAGGGATTAAGTCACGGTTATCAGCCAATTTCTATTTTAGCATGTTATAGCTTTGTTTTTCTCTTTGCTCTCATTTTCTTTTATCTTTATTAATTTTTGTTTTCTTTGTTTTGATACTCTGAAGTATTGATTCTGTGTGCTTCAAGTGTGTATGCTAGGTTTGCCCCCTCTGGATCCCGACTTAGTTCTGATAGACCCCACGATTGAGAGATCCCATAGGTCTCTTAGGAAACCCACTTCGAATCATGAGTTTGCAAAGTCATCTAAACTTAAAGTAATGGTCAAACGTCCACCGATTCCCATTGTTCAAATATAGGAACCCCAAGCTCCCTGCCAAACTATGGTAGTGGAGCAACCACTTAGGCCTCTTAGGGACTACTTTGTACCTAGTGCATACACCTTGTCATGTTGCATCCGATATCCGGATGTCAAGGCGGCTTAATTTGAGATCAAAACTTCTTTCATCTCGATGCTTCCCACTTTTTATGGGAATTCAATTGAAAATCCATATAAGCATCTAGATGAGTTCCTCAAGATTTGTTCCACCATTCGCATCCATAATTTTAGTGATGATGCTCTCCACCTTAGGCTTTTCTCTTTTTCTCTAAAGGATGAGGCCAAATATTAACTGACATCCTTAGAGCCAAACTAAGTGACCAATTGGACTGCCATGCAACACGAGTTCTTGAAAAAGTACTTCCCAATCAGGAAGACTAACCAGCTTAGGAAAGTCATCACTAGTTTCTCACAGATGGATGGAGAACCATTTTTCGAGACTTGGGAGCGCTTTAAGGACTTGTTACGTCAATGCTCACACCATCAGGTCCCTAAGTGGCAATTGGTTCTGACCTTCTATGAAGGGTTAGCTAAATGTGATAGGTCAATGGTAGATGCATCATATAGAGGTACTCTCCTCTCCAAACATGAGAATGAGGCTTGGGTTCTCTTCGAGAACCTCGCCGATAATTCTCAGCAGCATAATGTTGCTGCTCATAGACCCTCTGAATCATCCACTTCCAAATCTAAAGGAGTTTATGAGTTGGCCATAGGCCATGACCTAGCACCCACCTTGCACACTATAGTTCAAAAGTTAGATCGAGTCATGTCCTTAGGACAGCAACCGCAACCTGTGGCATGTGCAAAGGTGTGTGCCATCTGCTCAAACCCTTCACATACATGGTATAATTTCCTATATGTGTCTTCTCAGCCTGAGCTTGTGCAGGAAGAAGCTAATTCTATCCATAATTAGTACGATAGGCCATCAAATGACCCCTACTCCAATACGTACAATTCTGGGTGATGACAACATCCCAACTTCTCCTGGAGGGCACAAGTTTCGGGTTTTCAAGGCCAAAGAACTCAAATATCACCCAATACTCCACCTCCTCGCCCGTATCAAAACTTTCAAAATCCTCTCGTTACTATCTTGAAACCATCATCTTTTCAGTGACCATCTCCTCCTCAACCCATGTATGATCCCTTCCAAGAGACAGTGTAGAAAACCCTCAAGTGCATAGAGGCTAATTTCCATGTAAACTAGAAACTAGTCCACTCTCATTCCAAATCTATTGCCAAGTTAGAAGCCACTATGAGGCAATTAGTTATTTCTTTGAGCAGGAGAGATGAGGGTAAGTTGCTGAACTAGCCTCTACAGAACCCTAATGGTTAGTATGGGGTAGAATATGCACCGGACACTGGACCTGCATCACATCATAAGCAGACCCAGGCAGTGACCACTTTTCAGAGTAGTAGGATGGTACCCAATAGAGCCGAGGAGAAGTTGAGCATGGGTAAGGGTAAGGAGAAAATGAGGGTAGAACCCAATGTTGAACCTTGTATCACCTCCCCCTCTAGATTGGTGAGCAACCCCAAGATTCTTGCTCCCATTGCTGAAGGAATACTACCCAATTATGTTTCTCCAGTTCCATACCTTGCAGCCATTCAAGCACTTTTTAAATCTAAGAAGAAAACCAATACTGAATCCATTATGGACATAGTAAGGCAAGTAAAGATCAACCTTCCTCTCTTAAATATCATCAAGCAGGTGCCTGCTTATGCTAAGTTCCTCAAAGGCTTGTGCACCCAAAAGCACAAATCTAAGGTGCACTTGAACAAAAGAGTCAAATTGACAGAGAATGTGAGCTCAATCCTTTCAGGTTCTACTCTCCCCAAACTTACGGACCTCGGCACTGCCACCATTTCATGTGTAATTGGCAATTACACAATCGATAGGGCCTTTTTAGGTTTGGGAGCGAGTGTGAACCTACTTCCTTACTCGGTCTACAAGAAATTCAGTTTGGGAGAACTGAAACCCACCCCGGTCACCTTGAGGTTAGCTAACCGATCTGTAAGAAAACCACGGGGTGTTGTCGAGGATATCCTAATAAAGGTTGATAGGCTCTTTTATCCCGATTGATTTCATTATTTTAGACATGGAGCCTATTAACCCAACGAAGAAACAAATTCTGATCCTTCTGGGTCACCCATTCTTAGCCACAGCTAATGCATGCATCTAGTGTAGAACCGGTGTTATGGATATATCCTTCGACAACATGTGAGTCTGGCTAAATGTGTTCTGTGCCCCCCAGCACCCATCATATGAGGTCTCATGTGAAGATGTAGACATTATTGATGAGGGTGTTGGTAAGGATGCCCCTTCGACTCTTTTGAAAAATCCCCTTGAGGATAGGCCTCTAGTTGAGCAGTCTTCTACTTCAAGTTTAGAGGACCTATGTGTGAATGTCTCTACTATTGGTGAGTTAGCCTCTAACCTAGAAAAAAGGGTCCTGGAAAGCTAGGTTCAAAAATCTTCCTACTCTCTCTAGCATTCCAACATGTTCTCTAATCAAGGCCCCACCATCACTTGAGTTGAAGCCCCTCTCTGCTTCCCAACATCCACCAAATAATGTCCAAGTTGTGGAAGTTGACATGATTGATAAATGTGTTGAGGAAGTGGCTCCCTCAATTCTGTGGTGGCACCTTCTAAAGGATATACTTCAGCCTAATAGCCTCTTCATTTATGGCTTGGAGGACCCGTATGAGCAAATATTTGCTATTGTTTCCACGGTCTCCAGCTTAAAGGGAAGACTATGGGTAAGCAAACAATGGTTTAAGGAGGTAATGGTGGAAGATACCCTTCCTTTCAAACCTGGGTGAGTTCGACCTTAGCATTCATTGTGTTTGGCTAAAAATGGTAAACTTAGCGCTTCTGGGAGGCAACCCAATTGTACTTCTTATTGTTCTTTCTCCTTTGAGTCCGTAGGTTGTACATTGTAGAGTATATAGTGTCTAGGGTCCTTAGAGTAGGTCATAGGTAAGCTAAGGGTGCTACTGACTCAAATTAGGCCAGAGCTAGTTCTTGGGATTTTCTTTTGATGCGCTCTCTGTGTATATACTGTCTTCTTTCTTTTTATTTCATTTCTTTTCTCTTATTTATATTTCTTTTGTCTTGCACATCACCATGCTTTTGGAACGGTTGTACCTATTCCCTTGATGATCTATATACATTGTACTACCTATGAATATAAATGAAAATACAGGGTATTTTTGGTATCTCCATGTCTTTTGTGCTTTAGTGTATTATTGCATGCAATGTCTGGATTTTATGTTTCTCACTTACGCAGGTACTCTGGTTGATATTTATTGCACCATGTTGTGTTTCCTCTCCCATGATTCCTAGGTTCTTTCTTTCTACACTTCAGTGAGGACACTAGAGTTTTAAGTTTGGGGTAGGGGGTAGGAAACCACTACATGGCACATTTCAAAGCATAAAAATGACAACTTTTTAAAATATTTTCGTGAACACTACATATTTTATGCCATGTTAACATCTATTATACTCTTTACATACTCTTATATTATGTAGATGTTACATGCATAGGCTTATCAGTTATATGACCTTATTATGCTTACTAACGAAGTAGTGAGTTATTTGTGCGTAGTTTCACATAACATAGCCTATGTATGAATATAACACTCTATGTGGATTCACTAGTGATGCATTTGTGTTAATATAGTTATGTAAACTCTTGTATTCACATGGTGCGTCATGAGGCTAAAAATGCATTTGCATGTGATTTGTAGTACTTAGGATTCCTTAATAGCACTGAGAGAACAACCATGGAGACTATGACACCCTGTGAGTTACTGTTGAGCTATTTGTTCATTTCTTGAGTTGTTGACGTCAAATTCTGAGTTTATGGAACTCAGTTTTCCCTTTATTTCTAGATTTTCTTTACCTGCTAGTCTCGGTTCTTGCATCTGCTAGCCTAGAGGTGATGTCTAGTGGAAAGATATAAACCTAGGTCTTGTAGCCTACTCAAGATGTGAAAATTGAGCTACCCCTAGAAACAAACTTAGTTCATGGACCTATTTTTGAGCTTAAAGTCCCATTGGTGATTTGAAGACATAAAAAGTTATGATAAATGTCCTAGCTGATTATGAAATAAAAATGATAAAAAAAATGAGCAGAAGAAAAATAAAAAGACTCTTTAGTTGTCTGAGGCATGAGTTGTACTCATGCCTGGTTTATGAGTAGGTCAATCTAGGGTGGTCTTGATTGGATGTGGATAGTAGGTGAAAAGATGCTAGGGTGAAGTACCCGACACCTCATGATAGGCTAGATCCCATTCTGATGAGACTAGTTTACTCTATGCTTAACGCCAGTTCTTCAAAATATGTGGGATGTTTGATCATGACATTCTTCCTCACATATAAGAGTGAACTTATCTTTCTTGAGTGTTTTTTATGGTATACTAGTGAGGCTGAGTCAAGAAAACCATTCTATAGATGTCTAGGGGTGTCTTAAGTGTGGTAGATCATGCACTTTACACATGCCTTGTGATGTAACCTATCTATGCTTGAATTTACATGATAATATTAGCTCTGAATTGCAATTGCTGGGCGATTCTCTATGAGTGTATTTTTGTTTTATGGCTAGGTACTGTAGAGACTTGCATGAGTAAATTGTTGTGGAGTGTGTGTATAATGGAGTCATGTATGAAAAGGCCTATATGTAACTAGGTTAAATTCTTGTATGTAAAATGATATGACTGTGTTGCATGCAATATTATCTTTTGTCCCTGAGTTGGTGTTTGTGGGTATCGCCCTGGAAACCCTCACGAGACTACAACTCGTCCGCTAGGATCAACCTAGGGGTTTAAAAGCTTTGTTACATATGGTAAATGCAACTATGTTTCCTACAAAAGAGGAGGTCGATAGGATTTTCTTAGTTTTCTTAGTATTTGCTTTGCTCAAGGACTAGCAAAGTGTAAGTTGGGGGTTTTGATGAGTCCCTAAAATGCACTATTTTAGGCCCTCATCTATCTTTGTTTTGTCCCCTTTTATCTTGTATATGCCCTTTGTTAACATAGTTCGGAGTTATGCGAGCTTTGTTCATGTTGTAGGAAAAACAGGTTAAAACCAAGGAGTTAAGCAATATGAGAAGCCAAGGGAGTATTTGGGAAACCTAAAGTTTAAATAAGATGTTCAATTAACTTCCAAGGGCCTCAAAGCATAAAAAGGAGAAGAAGACTGGGCTCAACTATGTGGTGCGATCATCTAACACAAGGGGCGACCAAGTCATCCACTACAGACTCCAAGGTTCAGACTGAGAACAAAATGTTCCAAGGTTCGACCACGTGACCCTCAAGGGGTGACTAAGTCTAGGTATTGAAGATTACTGAGCCTAGAAATACCAAGAATATCGACCAAGTGGTCGACCAAGGGACATTAAGGGGCGACCAGGTTAAGTTTCTGAGCTTTTCTAGAGATTGAGATCCTGCAAATCTCGACTAGCAGCTCAACTAGCAATACCTTAAGGGGTGACTAGGTCTAGATCTCCACCAGTAGCTTGACCAAGGAAAAACAGGGTGTGACTTGGTCGAAACTAACGACTTCTACACAATATTTTTGTGCTGAACTTTCCTATTTTGAAATTCAAACCTTGTAAACCCTCTTCCTTCAAATATGTTCTTAGGGTTCCTCTTTGGCTGATTTTAGGTTAGTGACAGACCTAGAACACCATTGAGAGCCAATGTACAATAGTTATATTAGATTTCAATATCAATTCTGGATTGTGCAAGAGGTGTTCGATGGCCTATGACAACCGATGGCGCTTTCATATTTTTCGAGTAGATTAGATGGTCATTACGTTGCAGGGACTATTGTTTATGAGAGACAACTCAAATACCAAGGGATGATTTTAACATGCTTTCATTTACAGCTTTCCTTTATTACTTTCATTTATGGTTTAGATTGTGATGATGTTTAGTGACAAGATTAGCACCTCTATTGCTTCAGCCAGGTATATGTATTAGGCTACAGTCTCTCATAGAGGTTCTCGTGATCGTTGTGATAGAGTATACTCCGGTTCCCAACCGTGCTCCAGACGGCTGGTGCACCCTTTTTACTCTATGCCATTGAATGACTCATTGGATTGTTTAGCCGGGTTTCGGTTAGTTTAGTATGATAAACTCACTAAACTTTGATTACACAAAATAACATCGTAAACTATACTCATGTCTAAACATTGCTTCGTAGGAGTAGGGTACTTTAGATTTCACATGCTTTCCATTAGTTGTTAGAAACACCACAAAAATCCCACCTTTACACTTATTTTTATAGAATGCTTTAATAAACTAATCTAGAAAAGGGTAATAACTGCACTCTAATCCCCGTGGATTGATACTCGACTTACCCACTTTCTACTAAACTTGGGATAGTTAGGTTTTATAAATATTATTTTTGGTAGTTAAGGACCCAAGCCTTGGCGAGCCTATCACATAGTTTCTTCAAAACTCTTTTTTTTTTTTTTTTATAACGAAAACAAAAATAAAAAGAAAACAGTAGTTTGAAACCAAATCGGACATTCCCCAGCAACAGCGCCAAAAACTTGACTCACTCTAAAAATGAGCAGCGCAAAGGCTATCCCAAGTATAGGAGTTATGTCGTGTAATAATTAACCCAAAAGACCAGATCGTCTCATCAGGGAATGCAAATCGGTTTCAAACTCACGTAAAAAAAGAAAAAAAAAAACAGTTTACTGAACACAGTTCATATTCAATTTTTGGGATTTTTGGAAGTTTGTGGCAAAATTAAAGCAAAATGAAACCTAAAATAAGAACATAACATGCATAAGCAATAAAATAACTACTATGAAATTAAGCAGATTAACCAACTATGCCAACCCAGTACAATCTATTCAATCATTCAAATAAATAGTACGAGATTAAACAAGCAAATAAACCACACTTAAACAAGGTCTTAAATGAAAATGAACTCAACCTAAATAAAGTGTTAAACAAAAGTTAACTAAACTTAAACAAGATCTTAACCAACAAAAATAAATTAATTAACTTAAACAAAATCTTAAACTCAACCAAATACTTAAACAAATTAACTCCACATTAAAATGAGCTTGCATGAAAATTAATCCAACAATAATAGGTTCCATTTAATATTAAAATGACATTGAAATTTAAACAAGCTAATTAATTAAAGAGACAAGAGAACATGAGAGAGTAAGAGAGAACGAAAACAAAAATTAGTCTAATTAACTTAAATAGAAATTTAATCTCAACAATAGCTTTAAACAAAAGCATAGTAACCTTAACAATAAAATACTTAAACAAATATTTAATTCTAACAATGACTTTAAATAAAAAAAAACAACTGAACTTTAATAATAAGAATAACCCAAATAAATGTTAAATGCAAAAAAAGTGAGAGAGAGAGAGAGAGAGAGAGAGAGAGAGGATGACCGTGAGGAGAAGAGAGTTGCAACTCCATGCTGCATGTGCTCGGTTTCCAAGAGAGACCCCTGCGCACACCTCCTTTTCCTATGTAGCGCGACTCCCAAAAACCTCCCCAAACCCCCTACAAAACCCTAGCTCCCTTTTTAATAAATGCCCCAATCCTTTTCACACCCCAAAGCCCCCTAGCCATTTGCCCTTTTGAAGCACATGGGCCTTCTTTCATGTGCATGGCCCATGCATGTTAGCTCTCCAGCGCCCTTTTTCTCCTTGGTATTCCCAGCGCAGGCCTTCTTTACTTATCCGTGCACATGGCTCGATTTCTAGCCCACTGCCTTACGTGGTCTTGTCACATGGCCCATGCACACGGCTCTCCACTCTTCACATAGCCCATGCCCAATTTGCATGCATGGCTTCTTCATGCACAACTAGGCTTCTTCACTCATGCATGACTCGAGTCCCAGCTCCTTATGCATGGCTCCTAAAAGACTCCAAAGCATCCTTTCACACATGGGCCTCCACAGTGCATGGCCCAAGTCTCCCTTAATATTTAAAGCATAGCTCCAGCGCACGGCCTACAGCTTCATAGCTTCCATATTGAACTTCATGCATGACCTATGCATGCACCCTTAATGCTCATGACCCAGCTCACAAATTGCATGGCCCATCTCACTCGGTTCACTGCTTTTTTGCATGGCACGGTCTTGTCACATGCACACGACCACATCGTTAAATGCATGGCCTCTCCAAATTTCTAAAAATTATACTGTGATAACTAAACATGAATATTTGTAAATCTATGGAAAAAATAGAACAAATATCTCAAAATTATCAATGATTAAAATACTAGACATTAATTTAGTATTTAATTAAAATTATAACACTTAATTAATGCATTTCAATACTTAATTACGCAACTTTGATGTGTAATCACTATGTAGGACTCATTTTAGTAACATTGTTGGTACAAGGAAAAAGTCAACTTTACAACAATAGGAAACTGTTCCCTTTGAGTTGATATCAACATTGCCCTTACTCCATAACCATAAGTATTAAATGCACCGTCAAAGAACATTTTCCAATGAGATTCTTCTTCTTCCATTACCAAGACATATTCATTAGAAAAGCTCAAATTAGGCATTTATTTATCATCTATTTGTTGTAATATGTGGCTCATATATTGAGTGGAAGACATGTACAAAGAGAAAACATGAAGAAAACAGGAATGCTGAATTGCAGGAGGAAACCGTCGATGATTTCCTTGTAACTATCGATGGTTTGGTCTAGTGCAGTGAAATAGTCGACGGTTCTAGGTTTGTTACTTCGATTGTTTGCTCTTGGTATTAAACCAATGATGGTATGTCTACAAACCATCGATGGTATGTCTACGAACTGTTGATGATTTGACTTGGTTACTCAGCATTTATTTTCAAATTTTGAATTAAAACATTGAATAGCTTGGGTTTTGGAAGGAAAGCCTTTAGGAAATTTATATATACATATTGTATGATGTAACTCAGTGTCTTTGGACACAAGATAGTAAAATTTCATTGCCAATTATTTCCTTGGATGTTGCCATTGCCGAACCATGTAATTATTTGTGTTATTATTTTATTATTTTTATTATACTCTGTGTGATTGTGGTTCTATATATTTCACTATTGATTACTACATTGTATGATCACTTTTTTCTATTGTGCATTTAATTTTCATAACAAATTGGTATTAGACCATTGTTGTAATGGCTTCTAAAACTTCTTCAGCGAAGTTCGATGTTGTTAAGTTCAATGGAACATGAAACTTTAGTTCATGGCAAAGAAGGGTTAAGGATTTGTTAGTTGAGCAAGTTATGGTGAAGGCTTTATACAAAGTTCAACTGGAAAGCATGGATGAAACAAGTTGGAATGAATTGGAAGCAAAGGTTGTGGCAACTATCAAACTTTGTTTGGCCGATGATGTGCTATATCATATCATGGATGAGGAATCTCTTGTGTCTGTTTGGAAGAAACTTGAAAGTCGGTATATGTCTAATTCTCTAACAAACAAATTGTATTTTAAGCATAAGTTGTATTGGCTTAAAATAGCAGAAGGTTTGGATTTGAACCAACACATAAATGCATTCAATCAGATTGTAAGTGATTTAATGCGTGTTGATGTAAATTTCAAGGAGGAAGACAAGACATTAATGCTATTGAATTCCCTACCCGTGTCTCACACGTATGAAAATTTGGTTACTACTCTAACATGGGGTAAAGAAACCCTGAATTTGGAAGAGGTAACAAGCACACTATTGGATTTTCATCAAAGAGAGAAGGCTAGCGATGAAATTTCACAAGGTGAAGGGCTTGTGGTGAAGGGTAACTAGGAGCGTTGGAGAAGCAAGTTCCGAAGTGGATCAAGTGGTAATAAATCTCAATCGCAATCTGAGAAGAAGAAGGACATAAGATGTTTTAAGTGTGAGAAAATTGGGCACATAAAACTAGAGTGTTCGAAGTAGAAAAAGGGAAATTAGAAAATCAAAAGGGTTCATCAAAATCTGCGAATATAGTGGAAGAAGGAGACTTAGGGATCAGTGATGGTGATATACTATTTGTTTCATCGTGTTTAGAATGCCTCATAGATTCTTGGATCTTAGATTTGGGATTTTCTTATCACATGACACCAAATAGAAATTAGTTCAACACCCATAGGTCAATAAATTCTGGCTCTATTCTAATGAGAAAAGATGCTTCATGCAAAATTTTTGGAATAGGAAACATAAGAATTAAAATGTATGATGATATTGTGAGAACATTATGTGATGTAAGGCATGTACCGAATCTACAAAAAAAAATGTGCTTTCATTGGGCAATTTAGATTGTAATGGGTATAGTTACAAGTGTGAAAGTGGTATAATGAAGACGTGTGAAGGCGACTTGATGGTGATGAAGGGATATAAATTAGCAGGAAATATCTATGTACTACTGGGTACCACAGTCGTGGGTGGAGTTGCAACTATAGAATCTGAGTCAGATAACACTGTTTTGAGGCATACATAGTTAGGGCATATGGGTGACTACGTTTATTCAAATGTGGGGATCAGTGAGGATAACATCACGAGTTGGAGGTACTTTTTGAGTTTATCACAAAAGGTCTTGGTGTACTTCATGTGACATAAGTCAAAGATGTTTGCCAGGTTTAACTTGTGGCTGAGTTGGAAAACCATATCGGGAGAGAGATCTTCAGGTAAGACATTGGAACTGAGTACGCTGGTGTTCAAGGAGTTTTGTGAGCAACATGACAAATTGTATGCATGACTTGTAAGGAAATTCTTGGTAAAGTTAGTGAGTATGACGTATTTCTCAATTAATCGATTGCTAAGGGTATCATTAGATCGGAGAGTTGCATGAGAGGTTTGGATAAGTTATGTGGTAGACTACTCTGGTTTGAAAATGTTTGGATGTCTAGTCGTGGATGTTTCTAGTGAGGTGAGATCTAAGTTTGGTGAAATGTATAGAAGACACATCTTTCTAGGGTATAGTAAAGGTGGGTTCAAGCTATGTGATCTAATGGCAAACAAGGTGGTGATAAGTGGAGACATGGTTTTTGGTGAGAAAGCCATGGTACAACGTACTCAGGTAGACGAAGAGAAACAAGTGCTAGAAAAGTGCAGTAGCAATGAGTATGTGATGCAGGTGGAAATACAGACTGAGGGTAGAGTTGACTTTGTTTATACTACAGGGAGCTATAGCTCAAGAAACCAGTAGGGTCATAGGTGGCCCAGATGCACTATCAAGCCACCACTCAAGTATGAATTTGATGATCTAGTGTCTTATGCATTTATGACTACCAGCAAGGTTTCTACTATTTTTCAAGATGTGATGCACGGAAAAGGGCAAAATAGATGGATGAGTGTCATGGTGGAGGAGATGGAGTTATTGTATAAGAATCATATATGGGATTTGGTGGAGCTTCTAGAAGGGAAGAGGGTGATAGGATGCAAGTGGGAGATTTTTCTATTGTTTTATGTGAATGACATGTCAATTTATAGGAAGACTTTAACCGAGGTTAATCAGTTGGAAACTCTATTGAAAAAAGGTCTTGACATGAAGGTTTTGGGTATGACCAAGAAGAGTCTTGGGGTTGGAAATTCGCAAGGACAGAGCTGCAGAGAGATTGAGGTTATCTTAGGGTAGCTTTGTGGACAAAACTATAGAGAGATTATGGTTTTCTGAGGGTGGTTTCATAGAGAAGGTATTGGAGAGGTTTAGCATGATTAAACCGGTCACTGGTATACTGTTGGTGAATCATTTTATTTATTAACCACTTGGTACCCAAGGATGGACAATGATGTTTAGGACATGTCAAAGGTCCCCTATGCTAGTGCAGTGGGGTGTTTCGGCAAGCAACAGAGTGGTCCATCAATTGCGAGATTTGTGGATGCAAACTATACAAGGGACTTGGATGACATGAGGTCTACAATAGGTATGTGTTTACTATTATGGAAAGGCCTATTTGTTGGAAGTCAAGGGTACAGTCTCTGGTTGCACTATCTACAACTAAGTCGGGGTTTTTGGCAGTAGCTGAAGCTATCACGGACAAGTTCAAGCTTAGCTTGGACTTGTATTTGTCTCCAATTTCTAGACGGGAGACGATCCAAACCTATATGGATTTTGTCTCAGGTGGAGCAGCGGGTTATGTTTTTGGTTTTCTCCTAAGGGGTGTCTATTAGCCAAGGTGGAGATTGTAGTAATATGTGGCTCTTATATTGAGTGGAAGGCATGTACAAAGAGAAAACATGAAGAAAACAAGAATGTTGACTTGTAGGAGGAACCGTCGATAGTTTGGTCGAATGCAATGAAACAATCAATGGTTCTGGGTATGTTACTTCGACTATTTGCTCTCGGTATTAAACCATCGACGATATGTCTATAAATCGTTGATGGTTTGGCTTGGTTACTCAGCGTTTGCTTTCAAATTTTGAATTGGGACGTTAGACAGGTTGGGTTTTGGAGGGAAAACCTTTGAGAAACTTATATATACATATTGTATGATGTAACTTAGTTGTAGATATAGGCATTGTCGAACCACGTAATTCTTCGTGCTATTTTTTTATTGCTTTCATTATACTTTGTGTGATTGTGGTTTCGTATATTTCACTATTGATTATTGTATTGTATGATCATTTGTTTCCACTGTGCATTAAATTTTCACAACACTATTGCATGATTCACTAAATGGTCAGCTACTACTTGTCCTTTGCTTACTTTAGATGATTTGTAAATAATGTCATATTTTGAATACAACATACTCCAATGAATTATTCTTCTTGACAATGTTAGCTTCTCTAAGATATATTTCAAGGGATCCATATAAGAGATCAGATAAGTTGTGTGATACAATATGTACTGTCTCAATAATATTGGTTTGAATCTGTCAATCCACTCTATGATATAGAGTCTTTCTTCAATCAGCTTATACTTTGCCTACATTCCTAATTCTCGCACGATTCCTTTAATGGCTGCAACTATATGGATATATTCAATTTCTCTTCTCTTTACATCAGATGCTACTGTTAAGGGAACGTATGGATAATCCAATTTTGACTTGTGACACCAATTTTTCATGTTCATTCCTAACATAATAAGGGTAAGGTGAATAGGCACAACACCTAGTGGAATAATGTGTTCCCTCTTAGAGATATTGGCAAGATTTGGTTACTTTGGACCACCTTTCCTTTATACATAGTTGTGAACACTTCCATTAGTTTTTTCATTTACTCCTTAATAGCTTTGACATATGTCTTGACTCACTTCCTCTTGGTTATGCTCCAATCCAAGGATTCTCACCTTTATTTTCTTATCCATTTGCTTGGTTTTGAGGCACTTTTGATAGGGTCCAATGCATAATGCTCATCCATTAATTGTGCCAACAAAGCTATATCTTTAGAAATTTTGGATGCCTATTGATTTATAAATGGATGCATGAGTTTATAAATGACTAAATGCATAATGACTTATGCATGAATGCATATATAAATGCATAACTAAACGTAGGCATGTGTAAATGAATGAGTGGATAAACCCTTTGTCTTACTAAAGCAAGTGACACTAAAACTAATGAATGTATGGGGTGCTCTTATGAGATGGATAAAGGAATGGATTTTCACTTATAGGAACTTGAAGGTGTGCCTTGGGACTATTTTCTTGTTAGACCCATGAAGGTACAACGCTAACATGTTGACTATACATGGAGGAATTGCTATTTGAAATGCTTGAGGCTAAGAATGGCTTGGTGTCATGGATCAAGTATGGAGGCATACTCACAAACTAAGCATGAAATGACAAATGATCACTTTTAAGTGTGGATAGGTAGATGTTCCCATGTTGATCATAAATAGATTAGTCTCTGTTAACTTTGGTGCAATCCCAAGAAAAGGGGGGGTGAATTGGTATTTAAAAATTTTATCCCCTAGGTCAATTCACTAACATCAGTATTACACAAGCCTAGGGTCAGTCTATGTGATCAACAAGTAAACAAACACGTGCAGTAAAAGTAAAGTGCAGAAAAGTAAACAATACACGCAATATGTTATCGAGGTTCGACCAAATTGCCTACGTCCTCGCCTTGGCTACACCAACATAAGGATTCCACTACTACTCATTTAATGGGTGGAGCGGCACCGGTCACAACCAGGTTAATTTAAGGGGCTGACCTCAACCAACACGCCTTTCCAGGATGGTGCACCAAACTTTCCTAACCAGGTCTAAGCCAGTATGAGACTATTCCACAAGGCTAGTTTCCCTCTGCAGACCCATGCCTGGAATACAACCAATGTATATAAAATTTGCATACACGGAAATATGCTTCTCACACTAAGCAGATATGTGCACCAATATAGCTCAAGCAATAATGCAAGCACGTATGATTTGAAAATATGCTCAGTGCTCTAATGTGTGCTACACACTCAATCAAGTATAGATTATCATTCCAGATCTAGAGTGTATATAAAAGCAAGATTTGAAACACAATATGTGAATAACGCAAGATTAGTTCAGGGTTTCAAATATGCTAAGGAAGTTGATTCAAACAAACTCAACATGATATTTCAATATACAAAGCACAATGGAGTGTTTGAAAACTAGCTTTTGAAAAGGATTTTGCACACAAAAATATAGGCTTAGGTATCTTGCAATGACAATGCAAAAATCACAACTCTCAAAGTCTTCCCACACAAGATTTATCAAATAAAATTAGTGGAATAACTTTAATGCTAAACTCTCTAAACAAAATCAATCAAGCAATAATGCAAATGAGAGTTCTAGTTAGTAGGATTAAGCACAATAGCTTTAGAGATACTCACAATACTTAAAAAGATCAAAGAGAGTGGAGTATGTAAGTGTTTGGAAGTAGTATGGGCTAATATAGGGTTTTGGATGTTGAGAGATTTTGTCCTAATCAAGTTTGCTAATCATTGCTAATTATAACAAATGAAAAGGTATTTATAGGTAAGAAGGATTTTTTGACCGTTAGGGACTAAATGGGAATAAGTAGAAAAGTTTAAAACAGGTTTACAAAAATTAACCCAGTTTACCCCTTTTAATTTTTATTAAAAATTAATTTACCCCGCGAGATTCGGGTGCTCGGTCTGAGGTTCAAGTTCCCAAATAGACTCACTTAAAAATTCAATTTTTAATGGTTCGGGTGCCCGAAATCAAGGTTAGTTGGCTAAACCAAAGTCAGTAGCCTTTTGTCCGAGGTTCGGGTTCCCGGTTCCAAGTTCAGTTAATCGAACCAGCCAATTCGGCCGCCCGAGCCCATTTTGAATGTGATGGTTCGAGCACTCAAGTAGGTGAAAAGGAACCTAACACAGGTTCGGGTGCTCGAGGAAGATACGCTCAATATAGGTTTGGGTGCCCAAAACATGAAGTCAACATGTTGACTTGTTTGGTTGCCTGAGCCATTTTACACGGCTTGGGTTCAGTCGCCTGAACCCTCTCAACCTTTTCAATTTTAAGGTCTATTTTAGCCAGATTCAATTCCCCTAATATGAAGAGTGATGTTTGAGACCTTCTTACATGCAAGTTTTGGGACCTAGGGTCTTTCTAACCTACTAGAAAAATCCAGCATCAGTCGACCAAATCTTTCTATGGTTTGAGTAGGTACCTAAAGTCTAGTTAGGGTCGATTTGAGCATACCTACCTATCATGCATGATGCAAATTATTACAAGTCGAATGAGTGTACAGTCCATAATAATATTACATCCCAGAACGAAGAAAGTGAAAAAGAATGACAAAAACAACACAAACTTTTTCATTCATCGGCACGAACACCGCACGCCATCATGATATGTCTTTCAGTTCGAGTACGCGCGCAATGTGAACCTACATGAAAACCTTAGTACAACCATCAGTATCAAGAGTATTTGTCATGATCAAAACTGGTTGTCACCTATCAGGTCAACAGTGTCTGCAGATTAGGCATAAAAGATGCTCATGAGTTTGACATAAAGGGTTGCACGCTCAAAAATTGAGTATGGAGACACGTGTGCTTAAAAAAGGTCACGGAGCATAGATGGTGACATGGCAATAGATTAAAAAAAATGCTGGCAAATTTAGCATAAATAAAGATGCCTCGAATTGAGCACAAATAAGGATGTTTTTTACTGAGCGTAAAAAGATGCTTGCAAATTAAACATAGAAGGTGAGCTTAAAAAAGGTCCTAGGAGGATGCTCATGGTGGATCATGAATGGATGCTTACAAGTTAAGTGTAAAGGGTATCAAACTCACTCATTGAGCATGGAAAAGGGTGCTTATATATTGAGCACGAATATATGGATGCCCTCGATGGTCTCATAGGAAGATGCTTTTGGTAGAGCATGGATGAAGAAAGTGCTTATAAAGCTGGAGCACAAATAAAGGATGCTTACAAATAATGCAAGGATGCCCCGTAGATTTAGGATGGAAGGATAAGTGCTTATAAATTGAGCACGAATGGAGAGGTGCCCTCTATATTAGGGATGGAGAGAGGGGTGTTTACAAATTGAGCATGAATAAGAGGGGTGCTCACAAATTGAGCATGAATAGATGAGTCTTTGCAGATTGATCCTAGATGAAAAAGGATGTAGATAGATGAGTTTCCCACATATAGAGCACAGATGGGAGGGGTGTACCCCTAGATGAAAAAATGGATGGTGGATGCGTATATGTTGAGCATGGGAATATAGGTCAAGGTGCAAGTGCCCTAACTTTATAATGAAACAAGTTGTATACTAAAAATGATCCAATCATTCACAAAAATAGTTAAGCATACATTAAAAGACAAATCCCAAGAAATATATAAGTTGACACTCACATAGAAACGGGAGAGGCCTCTGTCCCAAAATGGTAGTTACTTTAACATAAGGTTTATACTCTAAGGCTCTATCCTATGGTTAAGATTGTCAAACTTTTGAAGTCAAAAAATTGTATTTTTTCCTTTATAATTTTACAAGGATGGTAATTTTTAGCTTTGGTACAATCCCAAGAGGGGGGGTGAATTGGTATTTAAAAATTTTATCCCCTAGGTCAATCTACTAATCAACAATATTACACAAGCCTAAGGTCAATGTAGTGCATGAAAAGTAAATCAATGCAAATATACAATGGAATTTAGATTGCAATGGAAATTTAATCAAGTATGCACAATAAAGCAGTAAAGGAGATGACACCCAGAAATATTATCTAGGTTCGGTCAAATTGCCTACGTCCCCACCTTGGCTAACAAGCACAAGGATTACCACTATAGGCTCACTTAAAGGGTGGAATAACACCTAAACAACCAGGTCAATTAGCATAGGATTGACCTCAATCTTTACAACTAGGTCAATTAACACAGGACTGGCCTCAACCTACACAATCCTTACCGAGTTGGATTACCGCCCCCTCAGGCCACGCCTGAAAACACTCAGATTTTACAATTAAAGGATATTGGTACAGTGATTGTGCTTTCGTGTAAAGCATATATGTACCCAATTACGCACAATATAATCAATACACTACCAAAAGATAGGGTTTGATAAGCTCAATGTAATCTAAGTGTCTACTCTCAAATGATTATATGAGCGATGTAATTAGTGCGTGAGAGTGCAAATGATATGATCTTTGTATCACACAATATATTCAATCACAATGCACAAGTAAAGACCACAAGCACACTTCAAATATCTCAACCAATATTTTTGTTAATATAAACCACAAGAGATATTTAAATAATGGTTTGTAAAAATATTTATTTGATCTTTGTGATATCATGAAAAGGTATAGCAGCAAAGATCGTCAGCACACAAGCAAATATCTCAAAATATTTCTCAAGGATAAGCACAAGAGATATTTGAAAAACGATTTGAAAAATATTTTTGCAACCAAGACACAATATGAACTCTTGAGTTTTTGCAATGAAAATGCAAAACTCAGAATCTCTAAGAAGTTTTTCTACGAAAGGCTTATTTACGAAGCCCCCTAGAAAAACTAAAAGCTTACTCTCTTAGAAAAATAAATCTTAATCAATACAAGTAAGAGAGAGTTAAAGCTTGGTGGGATGAACACAAGAGCATTCTTACTAAGTGGCATTTGCAATATGGACAAGTAAGAATGAGAGTATAAAGCTTGAATATGAAAAATAGGCTTTTTGAGATTCAGAGGATATTTGCTAATTATTTTCTTAATCTCCTGCTATCTTTTAGCAAATGAAGGCTTATATATAGAGATAGGAAAAATTATAGCTGTTAGGACATGTAGTGTATTATTAATATTGTTTTAAACCAATTTAACCCTAATTATCCCCATTTAAAAAAGTTAATCGCGGTAAAAATATGGGGCAACCCGAGAGCACTGGTCGACCAGGACAAGTTCGGTCGAACGAAGTTCCTGAGGTTCGGTCAACTAGGCAAAAAATGAACTGTAGGGTCGGTCAACTAGACAAGTATGTTTGAGGCAATTTTTTGAGGTTCGGTCGACCAAGACAAAAATGAACTACACAGTCGGTCGACCGAGCATCGAGGTCCAAGGCGATTTTTTTGAATTAGTGCGGTTCGGTCGACTAGGAAGATTTGAACTAAATAGTTCGATCGACCAGACCGTTGGCACAGCTCCTGAGGAGCCTCGATCGACCAGAGTGTTGGAGTACATTTTGGGCTCGATCGACCAGGTGGTCAAAAAGTTGACTCCCTAGGGGGTTCGGTCGACCGAGTATAAATGAATTATATAAGTTCGGTCAACCGGGCTATCATCAATCTGTTGACCCGGTCAGGGTTCGGTTGACTGGCAGGTAATGAATTAGGAAGTTCGGTCAACCGGTACATGGTCGAATTGTTGACCTGGCACCGATTTGGTCGACCAAGGGAATTTGTAGTTGAGCAGTACGGTCGACCGAACATGCAACTTAAGTGTGTTTTGGTTCTTTTTAAGCATGAAAACACCCTATTCAAATGACCATTCATATATATGCATATGTGAGTGCCTTAGGGTCATTTCTAGGTCCTTTTTAGTTTAAGGGCATCGAAAAAATCTGGTGTCGGTCGACCGAAGGGTGTTCCCTAAAGTCCATTTCTGGTATTGAGCTTATCCATCCTACCATGTAGGTAAGGCATTAATTATTACATACCGTGTTCTCCTAATTACTATTACAGAACCAAATAAATGATTAAATTACAATACAACATAAACAGGGTCTTCAGGTCTTCACTTCATGTGCTATGTGCGTGCACCATATGATACTTCCGATTGGTCTTGCACACAAACTCATTAACCATTAAATATCATAGTATTTGTTATAATCAAAATGGGATATGATCAATAAGGTCAACAGTAATACACATATATAGAAGATTATTGAAACCTATTTTTGGATATACAAATATTACGACTAGAATAAAGGATGATCCTTGAACAGGGGATTTACAATCAAGGCTCATCCCTATAATCTCTCTAAATAACAACTCACACCTACACTCCCCCTCAAGTTGCTGAATACAAATTTATTATGCCCAACTTGTCAAGTGAGTTGTAGAAGTTCTTGTTACATATGGCCCTTCTAAGTATGTCTGCTAACTGTTCTTCAGACTTCATGAATGGAAAGGGAATTATCTTGGCTTCAAGGTTTTGACTGATGAAATGTCGATCTACCTCCACATGTTTTGTGCGTTTATGCTGGACAGGGTTGTGAGAAATATTAATAGCCGCCTTATTGTCACAGAATAGATCCATTTTGGAACTAGGGGAAAAGCCTATTTCCAGCAATAGTCTTCTTAACCAGAGTAGCTCAAAGTTACCCTTAGCCATTCCATGGAATTCATCTTCTGCACTTGATAATGTCACTACCTTTTGTTTCTTACTTCTTCATGTAACCAAATTCCTTCCAACAAACATGAAGTAACTTGAAGTGGGCTTTCCATCCAAGATATTCCCTGCCCAATTTGCATTAGTATATTGTTCAACTCTTAAATGATTATTCTTTGAAAACATAAGTCCTTTTCCAGGATATGACTTTAAGTACCGATGAATCCTAATCATTGCATCCATATGATCCTCACTAGGACAATGCATGAATTGACTTACTATACTTATAGCATAGGCAATATCTGGGCAAGTATGTGAGAGGTAGATAGGTTTTCCAACTAACCTCTGGTACCTTTCTTTGTCTGTTGGCACTTGATATAAATATTCTCCAAGTATATGGTTCTAGACTATTGGTGTCTCTGTAATTTTACACTCTAATAATCCCACCTCAGATAGTTGATCAAGTATATATTTTCTCTAGGAGAGAAATATACCTTGCTTTGATTTAGCCACTTCAATTCCCAGAAAATATTTGAGTCCTCCCAAATTCTTCATCTCAAAATCAGTTGCCAACTACTTTTGGAGTTTCAAAATTTCTTTTGAATCATTTCCTATAATAATCATGTCATCTACATAAATTATCAATGTTGTTACCTTGCCCACTTGATGCTTCAGGAAGAGTGTATGGTCTGAGTTGCTTTGTTGAAAACAATATTTCTTCATTACCAAGCTAAATGTCAGGCTTGTGGTAATTGCTTTAGTCCATACCATGCACATTGTAATTTACACATAACCTCAGTCATTGAGGCTGTGTAGCCTGGTGGAATATTTATATACACTTCCTCCTCAAGATCACTATGAAGAAAGGCATTCTTTACATCAAATTGGTGTAGTGGCTAGTTGAGGTTTGCTGCTAGAGATAACAAGACTCTAACTGTATTCAACTTGGTTATTGGTGAGAATGTTTCCCGGTAGTCTACACCATATGTTCGTGTATAGCCCTTTGCCACCAGCTTTGCTTTATATCATTTGATAGATCCATCTACCTTGTGTTTGATAGAGAACACCTATTTGCACCCCACCTTCCTTTTTCCTTTAGGTAATGACACAAGAGCCCATGTTTTGTTCTTTAGTAATGCCTCAATCTCTTCCTTTATAGCCTAGGTCCACTTAGGGTCTGTTAGAGCTTCCTGAACATTAGCGAGAACATAACACAAGGAAAGCTCGTGTGCAAATTTTTTGAGGGGTTCAGATAGTTGCTTTGTAGATACATAGTTGGCAATCAGATACTTTGACCTTCGTTCCTCAATTTTTGGAGACTACCTATTTGGTGGCTTTCCATGATTATGCCTTAAAGGTAAGATATAACCAGCAAAGGTATCCATATCATTATTAGTTAGAAGTACAATGGGAGAGTTTACCTCAAGGATATTCTTAGGAGATGGCTCTTTATGTACTAAGGAGTGGGGGGATTCTTGTTCAACTTTAGGTGGTGTAGATGTTGCTATTAGAGTTATGTCATCCTATGAAGATGCATCTGGAGTTTTATTAGGTTCCCTATTGACTACCATATTTATTTCATTAAACCCTAGCCAGCCAAACCTTGACCAATTCTACTTTTCAACTTGGATCTCCCCCTGAAGAGAAGAATTGGATACTGAGGGAGAGTAGAATGTGTCCGATTCTAGAAATGTTACATCCATAGTTACATAGGTGTGCTTGATGGTTGGGTTATAGCACTGATATCCCTTTTGATGTAAGGCATGCCCAAAAAAAGACACTAAACAACACAAGGATCAAGTTTATTACGTCTATTCTTATGGAGATATACCAAAGCTACACATCCAAAGACTCGAGGAGGAATCATTAATACTGTCTACAAGAACACATAAGTTGAAAGAGCCTATAGGGGTGTCTTAAAATCCAAAACTTTGGATGACATACAGTTGAGGAGGTGCATGACTATAGTAACTACATCAGCCTAGTGTCGGTTGGGTACATGGGTGCCAAGTAAGAGGGCACGAGCAGTTTCAAGTATATGTTAGTTTTTTTGTTCAACAACACCATTCTACTGAGGAGTATGTGAGCAAGAAGTTTCATGAATAATTCCATAGTGTTGGAAATAATCATGGAATCCCGGTTAATATATTATTAGACCAAAGAATTTGTATCTTGGCTGAGAATTGAGTATGAAACATGACATGAAATGATTTGAACACACTCAATATCTCATCTTTGTGTTTCAGAAAGTATAGCCAAGTCATGCGAGTACAATCATCAACAAATATTACAAACCAACGATTACAAGATGCAGTAGACACAGGAGAGGGACCCCACACATCGAAATGAATTAAAGCAAATGGAACGTCACTTTTGTGCATACTCAATGGATAAGTAACTCAATGAATTTTAGAAATAATGCAAGTATCACATTTGAAGTCAATAGTTGATCTATGTGAAAATAAATTAGGGAACAAATGTTGTATATAACCAAACGACGGATGTCCTAATCGACGATTTAAAAGCCAAATCCGTCTCTCCTTGGTACCATTTAGATGGCGCATATGATGTGCTCGACCCACACTAAAATCATCGATGTAGTATAATCCCCCCCTCCTAGTACCACGCTCAATGATCTCCTTGGTAAGAATATCTTGAAGAAGACAAAAAAATAGTGTTAGCCTTGGTGGCTACACTATCATGGTTTATGTGTTTTGATGATATTAACCTATATATGGTTTCTACTGTTTTCCATCTTTGCAAATCATGCTTAGTACAGGTACAAGTGTCTAATACATAAAGTATTGGTCAAAAGGCAAAGATTGGACCAAGTTTATGCTCGAATAGAAAGATCAAATGGACATGTACTCAGAAGAACCCAAGCACAACCAAAGGGAGCTTAATGTTGGATTTTATGTAATGGGTGTGTGCTTGAGGTATTATATCTTGTAACTCTTGCGATTTTATTTCATACATAATTTTTGAGCAAGAGTTGAGCAAATTGCATATGCATACTAGGACACATGAGTTTAGAGGATTGCACTAAAATCACAAACTCAACTTTCATGGTTTTAAAAGTTAAACTTAAGAGTTTATTAAATGAATCCTAAACTCAAATATGTTTTCTAAAGGGGCAAGTTTTCAAAAATCTTGGTATTTTGAACATCTTCATACTTAGTCCTAGTTTTATCAAAACGAGTCTTATGTCCTAAAGCTTCAAAGAAGTCAAGTATATTTTCTATAAAGGACATACAAATATATACGATATCAAAATGGTTTTTTATATATATTTTTATTAACAAGATATCTTATATTCAAAAGGAAACTCATTTGGACAAGTATTAAACTTTATTAGACTAAATATTTTTCATACACTTTTGTCCAAGAACTTTTCAAGTGATTAAAAGGCTTTTTGGTTGGATTTAAAACCTATGTTATGCACCTATCAAATTTCCCAAACACTTTTTGGTATTTGGAACATAACTTTTCTTAGAAAAGTCCAAAAAGGACGATTTTAGTGTCCCTAGAAAGTTAAGACAAAATTCCACAACTTTTATGTTGAGGACATTTTTTGATTTAGGGCACTCATTGACGAACAAAGGGGATTCGTCAACGAGTGGCACAGTGTGACTAGTCGATGAGAGCAGGGGACTAGTCAATGAGTCTAATAGGCAGAACTGCTCCAATGGGTGGAAAACGGTTAGTTTACCAAATAAATATATTTTCTTCTTCCAATAGCTAGTTAATGGCTCCTTTGGCTCTTGGGCTATAAATAAAAGCTATTAAACTTGTATTAACATGGTTTTGAAGTCTTTTGACCATTCATAGTGAAAAATATCTTTTTATACCAAAACCTAAGCACCTAGCACTTTGTATTGTTGTTTTTCCTTCACAAGTGCTCATTCTCTCTTACCCTTTAGTAGTGTTTGGTTCATTACTTGAGAGATAGTATGAGGTTTGCTTTGTATTTATTATTTGCTCATTTGAGAAGCATCATATTGTATTTCCATCATCTTCTTATAAATAATATCGAGTGGGTTTTTATCAGAGCCTGAAGTTCATCGATGAAGGTTATGAGTTCGTCGACGAACTCATTTATTGGACTCGTCGATGAAGTGACGTGTTTCTTCGACAAGGAGGAACTTTATAAATATGCTGAATTTGGGGTTTCAGTGAGAAATGTTGTATGCAACCTCTCTCTCTCTCTCTCTCTAAAAATCATCCTCCCCACCTTCTCTCTAGGTTTCTGGCTTCGTTCCTCGCCGCTTCAACGATCTGAAGCCGCCACGATACTCCTAGGAAGATTCTCTTCAAATCTACTGGAGTAGATCGTTGGTTAGGCTAACTTGAGCACCATCCCAAAATTTGGATAAGCTAGTTATTTTAAGTTTTATAAGACATTTGGTATTTTTGGACTGAGAAAAGTGTAGTAGATGGAATGATATTGAAGTTTTCTAGGGAAAATGTGAATTTCAGGGTGTTGCGTTGGGAATACTGTTGCATGGTTTTGGGTTAGAATGTGGGCTTCTCAGTAAGTTACGTAAGGGGTTAAATTAAGTCAGCATTTTCATGAAATTATTTATTATTATACAACATTTATTTTTAGAAATTATGTATGATATAATGTAGTGTTTGGGAATACTGTTGTTGAACAGGGAAATGGACTTTATACATTTTAGTTGGAAACATGATATTAGTTCAGATTTTATATTTAGAATAATATTCACATTTATGTGGCATGAATACGATTTTCCATGAAATTATGTTATACCGAAATATTATGATTTCCTAGAATAAGCATGTTATAATAGTTTTCAGAAAAGCTGTAAAAATAGTACAAGAACTATGGTTTTTAAATAATACGTTAACAGTGTAGAAATATCAAGATTTAGTATGTTATGTTTTATGCCAGTGCATATTTTGTGATTTATACGATATGATATGCTGGCACAGATGCTGTGATTTATACGATATGATATGTCCGCGCAGATGCTGTGATTTATATGTCATGATATGCCAGCACAGATGCCGTGATTTACGCCCTTCTACCTGCATGTTATGTCAGGATTCATGAAAATATGATCATGTCAGATATTTCTATGAAATATGAAATAGTTATGTATCAGTATCATGAAATGTATTATATGTTATTAGAACCCAGATGACTTAGTTTAGTTTCACGAAACACATTACTGTAACTACATGTTCAAGATTATGTTTATGTTAGTGCTACCACACATCTCAAATAGAGTGTGGGAGATGGAAGTCGATGTGGCTTCACGGTAGTGCAGGTGTCCACTGGCAGTCTGGACTAGGTGGGACAAGCCCATTGTACTTACAGACTTATGTTGACTTAGCGTGGTCGACCAGCCATTGCTAGGTCCCGCCTTTAAGCCGCACAATCCTTTCATGTGGAGGGTAAGACATGACATCAACTAACTATCCATCTTGGGTATTATTTCAAGTATTGTACAGTTATATAAGATGATTTACGTGTACATAAATTTAGTATGTTATATTATGTTATGTCCAATTATGTTTTATTCAGAAACTATACGGGTAGTTTTACATGTTATACTATTAAGTACAGTTCATGTTTATGTCACGATAATACTTATATTGCCACACATTGATGTTAGTTTATCTCCCTTAATGAGAGGTGTCTCACCCCAGCATTACAAACATTTCAAGAAATCCAAGTAGAAGGGCGGATAAAGCCCCGCAGCAGTAGAGGTTGACCGAGCTACCCTGTTGAAAGGGTAAATAGATGAGTTATGGTCAGATTGGTTTTTGGGTTATGACCCTAGGATACTTTTTGGGTCCTTTTGTGGATTTTTGTATACATATAACAGATTTAGTAGAACTTTGGTATGGTTTCTGGTGTTGTGTATGGCATGTATGTAATTTATGTTTTCCGCTGCTTAGGTATCAGAGATGTATGACAAACATATCCTTAGTGCCCATGGGACCGAGTTGATCATGACATGGCAGTTTAGCAGGTTATTAGAATTATTATAAATATTATTATGTGCAAAAAAAGTACTAATATAACAAGAATAGGCAGGTCGTTACAGAGGCTCTTTATGAGCGGGTAGGGATTTGTTCCCAAGTGAAGGCTCTTTGTGAGCATGGTAGGGATTTGTTCCCGAGTTGTAAGGCTTCTCCACAAGTGAAGGAGTTCCTTAGTGGATTATGGAATCCTTGGGTTGGTCCCAAGGCATGGATGTAGGCTTGGTGCCGAATCACGTAAAAATATCGGTGTTAATTTTCTGTACCATTCTCTTCATTTTATTTGTCTTGTGCATGATTTATATTTACTTATATTGTGATCTAATTTCTTGTATCTTGCCAAGAATTTTTATTTTGTAGAGAAATACGCATTCCATGAAAAGAGTCTATTCACCCCCTATCTAGACTATATACTCTCGGGGTTAGGATGATTAACAAGTGGTATCAGAGTGAGGCGCTTGAATTTATCGGAGTAAAATCTAGAGCTTAAAAGATCAATGGAGTACTTGGTGAGAACCTCTTCACATGGACGATCCATTTATCAACCACCGTTGTTCGAAGGAACCAACTACCTCTCGTGGAAAAATCAAATGGTCGTCTTCTTTCAAGCATACGACTTGGATTTGTGGGAGATCATATCCAAACAAGACTTCTTAATCACAAATAGAATTGACAACAATGTGGATATTCCAAAGGCTTTATTAGAACAATAACGAAGCAAAAAGAGGTTAGTTTAACTCAATTTTAAAGCAATGCATATTATTTATTGTGGTTTAAATGATGTTGTACATAGTCTTATTTGCAAATGTAAAACTGCAAAAGAAATATGGGATGTACTTGAAAACATCTATAGAAACCCATCTCAAAATGAACAAACAAAAATATGCATGCTAGTTAAAGAATTTGAGATGTTTAAATTAAATGATAGTGAGGAAATTTCTTTCATGCTCACTCGGTTCACACACCTCATTAACAACTTTAAAGCGCTTGGTAGAATTTATTCATTAGAAGACTATATTCAAAAAATTATCCAATCCTTACCTGAGTCATCTATGACTATAGAAGAAGCAAGAAATCTAGAAAAACCTAAGATAGAAAATGGTCTTGTATTAGATACACCTTGTGCTAATCACCAAGAAATAAATGAGGATAATGATTGTTGGAATTAGTGTATTCCATAGAGGGGGGGGTGAATTGGGTAATTAAAATTTCCTAGGTTGATTTGAATTCAATTCCCAACCTAGGGTTTGTCTAAGCACATACCAATACCTTAACAGAATAATATTGAGCAGATATATTAAACAGATGCAATAGACTTAGTATTTCCCAATCATTAACAGTATTTAAAACATGCACAACATTCATATAACAATTCAAATATAAACATACATGTGCATAAATTAAATTGCGGAAATATAAAGAGTATAGGGAAAGAGAGAGCTGACACAGGATATGTTATCAGGGTTCAGCCAATTCAGTCTATGTCCCTGCCTATGGCTTGCAAACCTGAGGATTCCACTAAGACTCACTTCACGGGTGGAGCGATACCGATTACAATACCTTACTAGGATGGTAAACCTAACTTTCCTAACCTGGTCACAGCCAATCCAACATTATTCACAGAGCTAGTCTCCCTCTTCCGATCATATGTCGAGAATACAACAGATATGAAAATATTTGTACAAGCAGATGCTTCTAATACAAGCAAATGTGTACCAATACTCACAAATGCACTCATGTATGATATGAACTAAAGCTAAATGTGAGAATGTGAATTTCCTTAAAATATTTTGAACTCTTTGAATGAGATACTTATGATAAGCACTTCAAAGATTTAAACCCAACTAAATTTCTCCAAAAGTATTTTCAATAAAGGGTGTAGGAGAACTTAGGGTTTTGCTTTCAAACAATTTTTTTGTAAGATAAAGATTTGTCAATAAAAGCTCAAATACAGGAAGACTAATCCAAGCACAAACAATATGAATGTAAAATATGTGCTTAAGTCTTTCAAGAAAAATCAATAAAAGTTTTCTCCAAAGTTTTTAAGGCTTTCTTGTATTCTTGTTAACCGGGCAATTCACCCAAACTCCTATTTCCTCTAATTAACCCACAATCACAACAACCACAATTAATCAATCAACTATTCAAGTAGAACAACCATACACCAAGAAATCAATTTGGAATATTTAGAGACCCTGTATATGAATGTGAAGTTCCTGGAGTTGGCGTTTGAATTTGAATAATAAAATGACATCCAAACACCTTTTTAATATTAGAATTTAAATAAACATTCAGCTAATAGGTTTTGGGATGTTAACCAATCAACGTACTTCCTTTCAGTTTCCAAAAAAGATCAATTAATCAACGTACTCTCTTTCGGTTTTCGCAAGCCCAAAAACAAATTAGACTTTGGATTTACTTAATTTCCAATATGCGTTACTTTGTGATTAAAAAATACTAAAACATCCATGTAGGTTATATCGTTGCTGAAATGTAAAAGAGAGTAAGGGAAAGAAAGTGACACCACCACTTTTACGAGGTTCGGCTTACCCCAACCTACGTTCTTGTCTTAGGTCAACCACCTAAGGAATTCACTATACCTTGTTCCTTCTTAACGGAACAAAAACCTTACAACAATTACCCTCCTTTTTAGGAAGGGAAAACACTCCAAGCAACAACTTGTGCTTAGTCCAACGATCTAACAAACCTTTGAACCATCAAAGATCAAAATGAACGAAATAGATCTGCATACAAAAACACTCACAATTCAAAGCAGGTTGTACAAATTAAATTCTAAATCGAACTTCAAAAACCAAAGTTAAATAGAAAATGTGAAACTTTAAAGATTTAAAAGTCACCAATGGTTCTTAAAAAAAAATTTGAATGAAACTCAGAACCAATCTCTTGTTTGTCAATCCACCAATATCATATAGTTTTTCTCTAGCAAAATGATGTGAGCACACAAAAACTTTTAGGAGAATTTCAGTACAGGGGATCGTATATAACTTCGGCGTATTGCTCGTTTGATCTTTTTGCTACTTTTTGCTTGTTATTTTTTCATTGTTCGAGGTATTTATAGACTTTTTCAAACAAAAGAAAAAAAGTTTCCTCATTTAATATGAAGCATTTAGGTAACTTTTCAAAAATTATTAAATTATAGAATTAATTTTGAAAATCTTCCATTTAGGTAAATTTTTCAAAAAGTATTAAATTATAGATTTAATTTTGAAAATTATCCATTTGGGTAACTTTTCAAAAAAAATATTAAGTTATAAAATTAATTTTGAAAATTTTCCCACAAGTTTGAAATTCAAAAATTTTTAATTTTGACAATCTTCCTGCAAGTCAAAAATTCTCAATTTTGACTATCTCCCTACAAGTCAAAAATTCTCAATTTTGACAATCTTCCCACAAGTTTAAAATTCAAATATTCTTAATTTTGACAATCTTTCCGCAAGTTAAAAATTCTCAATTCTGACAATCTTTCCGCAAGTCAAAAATTCTTAATTTTGACAATCTCCCCGCAAGTTTGAAACTCAACCATTCTTAATTTTGACAATCTTTAAAACTCTAGTTTACTTGAAAAACTTAATTGGAACACTTTAAAAACATTTTTAAGAGTTTTTCAAATAAAGATCTTTGAGTCTTTGATTCTTAAGGAGCTTCACATATCTAAATAGCATTGACTTTGAAGTACTTACAACAATCCTTCTAATCATGGTCTCCTTAATCACTAAGTCCTTCAGCCTCCTTCAGCCTCTCAAGGTTCACTTTTGACTTTAAGATTTGCTTGACCTTTAACCTCTTTATCTGTCATTCATTGCTTCAATATTCTGATGAGCTTCCATTAGATTGACATCGATCTTTAGCTTATCAACTCTAAGTGTCCTTTTACCTAGATCTGAAATCAAATCACTCAACACCACATATTAAAACATCCTTCATTTTGTTATCATCAAAACAAGATTGAAAAGCCCAGTTAGGCCAACAATCTCCTCCTTTTTTATGATGACAAATGAGGAGCAAAAAATATGAATAAGCATTAAAAAAAATCTCCCCCTTACAATAAGCATTATTTTAACAATTTATAGATTCAAGACCAATCATGCCCATTGCTCAATTTTTCATTCTTATCATGCTCAAATATGATTTTTCACTATTATGCTATCATGCTCAAATATGATTTTTCACTATCATGCTATCATGCTCAATATGATCAAATATGATTTTTCACTATCATGCTCAACATGCTCAAAATTCAATATCATGCTCTCAATCGTGCCAAAATTTTCACTCAAATACTACTCCCCTATTTGACATCAATCAAAAAGGGTAAACATTAAAATGAACATATGATCACACACTTCTCAATCATGCCAAAATTCAATATCATATTTCATATTGGGCATTCTTATATCATATGTGTTGTGACATCTTTGAATTTTCAATCATGCATATTATGATCAACATTGATATTTGTGAAAAAAAATACTTAAAAAATTTATATTTGTCATGCATAATGCATCATTCAAATACCAAGATCATGACAATATTACCAATGCCCATAATTATGCTGTATTGCTCAAAAATCAAGTGATATATTCATGGATACCAATATACATCTTAGATATTCATGTTGAAGTTTTATCATGCACTTCTCATAAATGCCAATTTTTCATTTATTCATGTGATCATAAGCATACATGGTCAAGACATTTCAAAATCATGTTTTATACTTAATAACTTTATGCTCAGATTTTCAAAATACCAATTTTTCAGACATCCACATACAGCATGCTGCATATCACATATCATGAGCCTATTTTTCAAGCAACAAGGAAAGCAATCCAAGCTAAGTGTTGTATTATACAACACATCAAAAAACATGCCAAAACAAACTTAGATCACACAAAGAGACAAATCCTAGGTCAGTTAGCTAACACTTCTAAGTTTCACAGACAAAGTCTAGGGTTGCCTTATCAGTCAGAAGGCTGACCTCAGTGTCAATTGGCTGACTACTCTCGGTTTCAAGGCAATTTACCTCAGTCAGTTGGCTGACTGGCCTATGTCCCAAAAAAAAAAAACACTTCAGTTAGTCAACTGACCTTAGAGTCAGTTGGCTGACTGTAGATTTTTCTTTAAGCCTTGTCCTTTTAGTTTGTTTCTCTACTATGTAGTAATCCAAGCTCTCTTATAATGGTTATAAATCTATCTTCTGAGAGTGGTTTAGTAAAGATATCAGCCCATTGATCATTTGTATTGACGAATTCTAGAATGATGTCTTCTTTTTGAACATGATCTCTTAAGAAGTGGTGTCTTATATCAATGTACTTTGTTCTTGAGTGTGAAATAGGATTTTTAGATATGTTAATCGCACTCGTATTATCACACTTAATTGGTACAGTTGTGTATTTCAAATTGAAATCTCTTAATTGTTGTTTCATTTAAAGAGTTTGTGCACAACAACTACCAGCTGCTACATATTTGGCCTTAGCAGTTGACAAAGCCACGAAATTTTGTTTCTTAGAAAACAAAGAAACTAAAGATCTTCCTAAGAAGTGTCATGTGCCACTTGTGCTTCTTCTATCTATCTTACAACCAGCATAGTCCGCATCTGAATAACTGATCATTTCAAAACCGGTGGTTTTAGGGTACCATAGTCCTAAGTCCATAGTGCCTATTAAGTATTTTAGGATTCTTTTAACAACTATTTGGTGTGATTCCTTAGGTGCTGATTGAAAACATGCACACATACACACACTAAACATTATATCGGGTCTACTAGCTGTTAGATATAATAGACTTCCAATCATACCTCTATAGTGTTTTGTGTTTACGGATTTTCCTTTTTTATCTTTGTCTAGGCTGATGGTGGTACTCATAGGTGTTCCTATGGGTTTACTATTTTTCATACGAAATTTTTGTATCATTTTTTTTATGTATTTGGATTGACTTATAAAAGTCTCATTCTTTGCTCGTTTAATTTGCAGTCCAAGAAAATAGTTTAATTCCCCCATCATGCTCATTTCAAATTCTTCTTGCATACATTTTGCAAATTCTTTACATAGATGTTCATTTATAGCACCAAATATTATATCATCTACGTAGATTTGAACTAAAATTATGTCATCTTCCTTATTTTTAATGAACAAGGTACTATCAATTTTTCCTCTTGAAAATCCCTTTTCAATTAGAAATCCACTAAGTCTTTAATACCAAGCCCTAGGGGTCTGTTTTAGTCCATACAAAGCCTTAGTTAGTTTAAATATATTGTTAGGATTTTCAATATCCTCAAAACCAAGGGGTTGTTCAACATATACCTCTTCATTAATATACCCATTCAAGAATGCACTTTAGACATCCATTTGGTATAACTTAAATTCTTTGTAGGCAGCATAGGCTAACAACATTCTAATAGCTTCCATTCTAGCTACGGGGGCAAATGTTTCATCATAGTCTATTCCTTCTTCTTGATTGTACCCCTTTACTACAAGCCTAGATTTGTTTCTAGTGATTATACCATTTTCATCCTTTTTATTTCTAAATACCCATTTAGTTCCTATGATCGAATGATTTTCCGGTTTGGGTACTAATTTCCATACTTGGCTTCCTTCAAATTGGTTTAATTCTTCTTGTATTGCAACTATCCAAGATTCATCCTTAAGGGCTTCTTCAACATCTTTAGGTTCATTTTGGGATAGGAATGCATAATGATTGCAAAGGTTCTTTAGTGAAGATCTAGTAGTCACATCTCTAGATGGTTCACCTATAATTTGTTTTTGAGGGTGATATTTCTTATACTTCCATTCTCTTGGTAATTCCATATTTTCTATGATTTCATCTTTTGAATTTTATTTGTTTATTTCCTTTTCTTCCTTGATTTCTGTCTCATCCTCCTTTTCGAACATATATTTTTTTTCTTCATTTTTGACTTCTCTTGAAAAAGGGTTAGATTCATCAAAGTCTATGTGAATTGATTCAACTATGGTGAGTGTTCTTTTTTTGTAGACTCTATAGGCTTTACTATTTGTGAAGTATCCTAGGAAAATGGCTTCATCCGATTTAGCATCAAATTTTCCTAAGTTGTCTTTGTCATTTAGGACGAAACACTTACATCCAAAGACATGAAAGTAATTTATGTTAGGCCTTCTTCCTTTCCACATTTCATAGGGTGTCTTGTTTAGGTTTGATCTAATGGAAACCCTATTAATTATATAACTAGCTATATTTATAGCTTCGGCCCAAAAATATTTGAGTAGGTCATTTTCATTAAGCATAGTCGCTGTCATTTCTTGGACGGTTCTATTTTTCCTTTCCACAACTCCATTTTGTTGTGGGGTTCTAGGTGTTGAAAAGTTGTGATTTATGTCATGTTCATTACAAAATTTTTCAACATCTTGACTCTTAAATTCTCTTCCTTGGTCACTTCTAATATTTGAGATATTATACATTTTCTCATTTTGAAACTTCTTACATAAAGTGATTAATGAGTTGCAAGCTTCTTCTTTGTTAGCTAGGAACAACACCCATGTGTATCTTGAGTAATCATCAACGATTACGAAGGCGTATTGTTTTCCTCCTAAACTTTGGGTTCTAGTAGGACCAAATAAGTCTAAGTGTATGAGTTCTAGGAGTCTACTAGTTGATATATGTTTCTTCTTTTTGAAGCTTTTCTTGATTTGTTTTCCTGATTGACAAGCATCACACACTTTATCTTTGACAAATTTGGTGTTAGGCAAGTCTTTAACTAAATTCTTTTTAGAGAGCTTGGATATAAGATCCATGCTTGCATGTCCTAACCTCCTATGCCAAAGCCAACTATTCTTGCTCATGGCTGCTAAGCAAGTTATGTCTTGAGAGATCAAGCTATCAAGGTTTATGCAATATACATTGTTCATTCTAAGTGTAGTGAATAATGTCTTTTGATCCTTAGAATCTTGAATTATGCATTTGTCTCTCTTAAACATTATTTCAAATCCTTTGTTGTTAAGTTGACTAATGCTTAGTAAATTATGCTTTAGACCATCTACTAACAAGACATCATCTATAGTAAGTGAAGAATCTTTACCTATTTTACCAATTCTGATGATCTTGCCTTTTGCATTATCACTAAAGGTTACAAATCCTCCATCCTTTTGAGTGAGAGAGGTGAACTTAGATTTATCTCCCATCATATGCCTTGAACATCCACTATCCAAGTACCTTTTATCCTTAGAAGGAGTGGTCCTAAAGCAAACCTACAAGAAAAGATTTAAGTTGATACTTTTTGAACCCAAACCTTCTTAACTTTCTTTAAATTTTTCCTAGTTTTAGCATTTATCTTCCACTCATTCTTTACTTTAATATACTTTTTCTTAAGTGGACAATTAAACATTATGTGTCCTTTATTTTTGCACATGTAGCAAGTGGTGTGCTCATAAATATTCGTTGATGAAGTGCTTGCATAATATTTAGATTGATTTACAAAATATCCCATAAACAAGTTTTTATTTCTTTTGTTTGGTGCTCCATTATAACCAATTCCTTTGTTGTTTGCCATCCTTTGTTGTCCTACCATCTTTTCAAAGTTATCTTTACCTTTGGTAAAGTTGTAGATGACTTTTTCTTTCTCTTTAATTTGGTTTTTGAGATCATTTATTTCTTGCACTTTTTTACTATCTTCATTTACTTGAGACTTAGCTAACTTTTGAGACAAGTTATCTACTTTCTTCTCAAGTTCTTCAATCTTTAAGTCTTTTTCTTTTTCAACAAGTTTTGCATATTCAAGTTGATTTCTAAGTGCTTTGTTTTGTTGTTTCAAGCTTGTGTTCCTCATTGAAACTTTAATAAATTTGTTATGTAGAAAGAATAATTCAGCTTGAATTTCTTTGTAAGAAGGCATACTTTCACATGAATTACTACAAGATTCATTACACGAATCTTCAGAGAGAGAATAATAAGAGTTTACCTCTTCGTTATGCGCCATGAAACACATGTTTGCTACTTCTTGATCACTTGACTCACTTTTCGATTCACTCGAACTAGTGTCATCCCAAGCTGCCTTCATTGTAGACTTCTTTTTCTTCTTTTCCTTCTTGAGTTGTGGGCATTCCATTTTTATTACTTTCTCCTTTTTCAGCTTTTGATCCATTAAATTTTCTAGCGAATTTTTTGTTTCTTCTTAAGAATTTTCCAAGTCTTTTAGTTATGAGAGCTAAGTCTTCATCTTCTAATTCACTAGATTCATTATCTTCCTCACTTGAATATTCTTTCAAAGCTTTTAGAGTTATAGACTTCTTATTTTTGTTTTCAGTGCTTCTTTCTTTCAACATCATTTCATAGGTTAGAAGAGATCCTATGAGTTCATCTAAGGAAGTTGTTTTAAGATTTATCCCTACCGTAATGGCTATGGCTTTTGATTCCCAAATAGGTGGAAGTGTTCTTAGAATTTTGCGGATCATCTCATGGGTAGACTAATTTTTTCCTAAGGCACTTAGTGAGTTTATGATATGTGTGAACCTAGTGTACATGCTTGCTATACTTTCATCGGAGTTTATCCTAAAAGCTTCATATTCACTGATTAACATATCGATTCTACTTTCCCTAACATCTACCGTGCCTTCATAGGTTACTTCCAATTTATCCCAAATCTCTTTGGTTGTTTTACATGCCATTACTCTATTGAATTCATTCACATCAAGTGCACAGTATAAGGCATTTATTGCACTTGAGTTAATTTGCAACATTTTGTAATCTGAGTCGTTTAGTTCTTTATCTTCTTTAGGTACTTCTTTTCTATCAACTAGTTTAGTGGGGATTAAATTTCCATTTGTGACAACATTCCATGTCTTCCAGTCCATTGTTTGAAGGTAGATTCTCATTAGTTACTTCCAAAAGGTGTAATTTATTCTACAAAAAATGGGTGGCCTAGTTAAGGATTGACCATCACCAAAGCGAGCTACTCCTATTTGTGCCATTTTGATCTTTATATAGCTACTTATTAGGTTTTGCTATAACCAGGCTCTGATATCAATTGAAACCTAAGCTGTAGTCCTAATAGGGGGGTGAATTGGGTCGTTTAAAAATTCCTTAGATCCTTTTTGTTCCTTTTTACAATTTTTTAACGCTTTCTTGTATTCTTGTTAACCGGGTAATCTACACAAACTCCTATTTCCTCAAATTAATCCACAATCACAACGACCACAATTAATTAATCAACTATTCAAGCAAAACAAGCATACACCAAGAAATCAATTTGGAATATTTAGCGACCCTGTATATGAATATGAAGTTCCTGTAGTTGGCTTTTGAATTTCAATATTAAAATGACATCCAAGCACCTTTTTAATATTAGAATTTAAATAAACCTTTAGCTAAAAGGTTTTGGGATGTTAATCAATCAACGTACTTCCTTTCGGTTTTCGCAAAAGATCAATTAACCAACGTACTCCTTTTCGGTTTCCGCAAGCCCAAAAACAAATTAGACTTTGGGTTTACTTAATTTCCAATATGCGTTACTTTATGATTAAAAAATATTAAAACATCCACGCAGGTTATATCATTGCTAAAATGTAAAAGAGAGTAAGGGAAAGAGAGTGACACCACCACTTTTACGAGGTTCGGCTTACCCTAGCCTACGTCCTCGTCTTAGGTCAACCACCTAAGGAATTCACTATACCTTGTTCCTTTCGGGTGGAACAAAAACCTTACAACAATTACCCTCTTTTTTAGGAAGAGGAACCTCTCCAAGCAACAACTTGTGCTTGGTCCAATGATCTAACAAACCTTTGAACCGTCAAAGATTAAAATGAACGAAATAGATCTGCGTACAAAAATACGCTCACAATTCAGAGCAGGTTGTAAAAATTAAATTCTAAATCATACTTCAAAAACCAAAGTTAAATAGAAAATGTGAAGCTTTAAAGGTTTAGAAGTCATCAATGGTTCTTAAAAAAAATTTGAATGCAACTTAGAACCAATCTCTTGTTTGTCAATCCACTAATATCGTATAGTTTTTCTCCAACAAAATGATGTGAGCACAAAAAAACTTTTAGGAGAATTTCAGTGCAGGGATCATATATAACTTCGGCGTATTGCTCGTTTGATCTTTTTGCTACTTTTTTTCTTGCGTAATTTTTCATTGCTCAATGAGGTATTTATAGACTTTTTCAAAGAAAAGTTTCTTCATTTAATATGAAGCATTTAGGTAATTTTTCAAAAATTATTCAATTATAGAATTAATTTTGAAAATCTTCCATTTAGGTAAATTTTTCAAAAAATATTAAATTATAAAATTAATTTTGAAAATCTTCCATTTGGGTAACTTTTCAAAAAAATATTAAATTATAAAATTAATTTTGAAAATTTTCCCACAAGTTTGAAATTCAAAGATTTTTAATTTTGACAATCTTCTCGCAAGTAAAAAATTCTCAATTTTGACAATCTCCCCGCAAGTCAAAGATTCTTAATTTTGACAATCTCCCTGTAAGTTTGAAATTCAAAGATTCTTAATTTTGACAATCTTCCTACAAGTCAAAAATTCTCAATTTTGACAATCTTCCCGCAAGTCAAAAATTCTTAATTTTGACAATCTCCCTGCAAGTTTGAAACTCAACCATTCTTAATTTTGTTAATCTTTAAAACTCTAGTTTACTTGAAAAACTTAATTTGAACACTTTAAAAACATTTTTAAGAGTTTTTCAAATAATGATCTCTGGGTCTTTGATTCTTAAGGAGCTTCACATATCTAAATAGCATTGACTTTGAAATACTTACAACAATCCTTCTAATCATGGTCTCCTTAATCACTAAGTCTTTCAGCCTCCTTCAGCCTCTCGAGGTTCGCTTTTGACTTTAAGATTTGCTTGGCCTTTAACCTCTTCATCTATCGTTCATTGCTTCAATATTTTGAGGAGCTTCCACTAGATTGACATTGAACTTCAGCTTATCAACCGTGAGTGTCCTTTTACCTAGATCTGAAATCAAATCACTCAACACCACATGTTAAAGCATCCTTCATTTTGTTATCATCAAAAAAAGATTGAAAGGCCTAGTTAGGCCAACAATAACAATTAATGATGTGAAATTTAATATTTCAAAGCCGTATATTTCCAAGTGAAGTGGCTCCCCCTCAGATTATGCATTTTCTTTAATTTTATAATGTGAGCATATGGCACAAGGTATTTAAAACTTAAAAATACACCACATGACAAAATATTATCTTTTGAGATTAGTTCATGCATATATGACTTTTAAAAGAAATCCCCCTTTTTAAGAAAAACGAATACCAATTATTATTTTGGGGATACAATTTGCCACAAAATGTTGAATTTAAGTCCAGCAAAGTGATTGAAGAAAACTAGAACATATCATATTATAAAAAATTCATGATGCACAAAAAGATGATGTTCTAAAATCACAATCTAAGTTGAAAATGTTCAGATTTATAAGACTGTAGGATGTGTGTGCAGTGAATTTGGACAAATTTTGGCAGCACTTCTTTTAAAAATGCAACTTTCCCCACAAACACCTGTCTATTACAAAGCATTTAAATATATGCAAAAGCTTCAGATGATTCAATTTAAATTGAGCTAAGTGCAAGAATTTTAAAAACCAAAAGCAGATTTAGCACGCACATCCATTTTAGAAAACATTTGAATATTTTGGGAAAATGTCAAAAAAAAAAATCCGGCAATATGCTGTTTGTAAACAGGACATTTCTCATATGAACCCACATACAAGGGTTCAAGCAGACAGTATATCATTCAGTTTTGAGCATGCGAGAACCAAACAATTCTACCAACAGGCAATACACATCAACTGCATCTACCATGTAGGAGGCATCAATCAGGCAAATATATATACATATATAAAGGTATATGTAAGCCATCAAACCATCAGATATATATAAGTATAAGCAAAGGACAATCACCACATAATAGTATCTCTCTATGTGTGTGGTGAGAGTGTATAGACAAAAAGCAAAATAAAAAAGGAATTATTAAGTTATTATAGACCCCAAATGTAAATGTATGTATGTAAAGGATAGGATAGATAAGATAAAAGAGCAGTTGATATCCATGGCTCACCTCTAGGTCTCCCCATCACCATGCTCGTCATCTTCATCACCGCTCACCTCCATCTGTTCCTCACCAACATCCTCATCATTCATCTCCCTCAAGCGCTCACCGAGTATGTGGAAGTTCACCCTCACATCAAACTGGAACTCTATGAACTCGAAGTAGAACGCATCATGCCTGGCCTAAGAGGAGGAAGCATGCTCCCTAATTTCACTCTAAATGGAGGTCTTAAGCTCCTCAGTAGATGCAGTGAGACCAGTAATGGTATCCATGATCTCGGCATTTGACGGCATGTGGGGCTGCTTTTGTGAAACCTCTTGAGGCCCTGGACCTCTCTCAGGTATAGTAGGCAACCACATGTTACCAGTGAGCTCGTACCCCATTAGCTTCAAGGTAGTGGAGGAGAAGGTGTTCGTGCTCTTGATCTTCTTTAGAACTGCATACGGAGTACTCGTGATTCTCTATTTGACAAACATCCTAGATAAGATGCCCCCGTATGGCAGTATACTCCTATTCCCTACTGTCTTCATGAATATCCATCTTAAGATCAGTCTAGGGTGGTCCATCTTCTTCCTCGTGAACAAACACCACATCACGAAGCAGTCTAGGTACGAGACATGATCCCTAGACCCTGACTTCGGCAAAATATTATAAGATATCAGGTGGTGTACCACTTTCGCCTCCAAAGTCAACGACCTATAGCTGGGTGTGTGACTGAGATCAACAACAGGATGAGACATAACCAAATTCACGAAGGTACTCACTGTGAAATCCTGCTCATTGATCCAGGTCAAGGTGGATTCAAGATAGTCGAAATCACCTCTCTGGATATTGAACGCCTCAACAAGATATGCTTCATCGAACCGAATGTCCGTCTCAAACACCCGGGAGTAGTATCCCTGGTCATCTTGCCCAATATTGGCATAGAATAGTCTCACAAGGATGGGGTAGATCCCCCTGGGCTGGAAGCTCATAAACTCATACCACCCCTGGTATCTAAACATTTCTAACACATTATTGAAGTAGGTCTGTATAAACTAAATGTCCAGAACCTTACCTAGTATGGGCTCCTTGAGCCGGAAGACCTTCTCATACTTGATCCTTCTTTTAGGCATCAGGAACCATTGCTTAAGAGCAATGTCTATCTCCGTGCACCTTTGGTCTCTAGACATGATTAGGAGAAGGTTTTTCTAAGAAATATTGGGCTAGGAATGAAAATGGGAAGGCTGGAAGAGAGAAATTCCGAAGGAACTCTCAAGAACAGAGAAAAAATGAGACTGTTCACACGGGTAAAAATATATATAGACTGCGGTTCGGTCACCTAAATCTTAATAATTGCCCAAGGCTGTAAGTCTGTTCGGTTGACTGAACACAGGGTTAGTTGGCTAAATCTCAAGAGACTTCTCGTGTTCCAATGCTCGGTAGCCCGAACCAAAATGGTTCATTTCAGTTTGGTTGGCTAAACCTAGGATTCAGTTGCCCAAAAATCAGTTCAGTTACCTGAACCATGTTCGATGGCCCGAACATGCTTTGAACTGAAACATTCACCTGCCCAAATGTGGTCAACATTCCGGTCAAACTTTAAGTTTGGTCGCCTGAATGATTTAGACTGAAATGGTTTAGCCGACCGAATCTAGTTGACTTTCCTTCCTTTGACATTTTCTTGTATAACATGACCACCTATGATTCAGATACAAGACCTAAGGATTATGGAGTCCACCTGTTTTACCCAATTGAACTTGGAACATTTTTGGGTTTAGGAGAGATGGATTCAGGTTTTTCTTTTACTCTCCACACTTGCTTCATTTTGACCCCTTTCCTTTTGAACGGACAATCAAACTTAGTGTGTCCCTTCTTTTTACATAAAGCACAATAGGTATGAGTATAAGGACTAGAGGAGGTACTAGCATAATGATCAAACTCTCTCACAAAGTACCCCATGTACAGATTTTTCCTTTTTCTATTTCTAATTCCATTATATCACATACCTTCCTTGTCTAAGGTCATCTTTTGTGAACCTAACAACTTATTAAAGTTATCGTTGCCTCTAGTGAAGGTGTAGATGATCTTAGCTTGGTCTTCTACTTTATCTTGCATTTTTAAGTTCTTAAGACCTTTGCAAACATCTCGTAGTTTAACAAACTCTTTAGTCATGTTGTTTGCTTTACATTCAAGTTTTGCAATAAGATGATCTTTATTATTGTCTTTTGAAGATTAAGATCTTACTGAATTTAATTCCTTTTCTAATTTCATTCTTGTTTACAAACTGTTCGATTCTTAAATGATTTTCCTTTTCAATAAGAACTTTTGATTCACATTCTTTCACACATGCCTCAAACTTGTTTTTCAAAGTATTATATCTTTTATTAGCTTTAATATAATGCCCCAACCTGGGTCTATCAGGGAGCACTGCATCTCTCCTCCTCTACCTGGACCAGACAATAGGGGGCGGGCCTTATCGGACTAATGACTGGCCCCACAAACCAACACGTGTTCTTTTTAGTGTATTTTATCCTCACTCACACACTTCCTGAGAAAACTTCCTAGGTGGTCACCCATCCCAAGATTACTCCAAGTCAAACATGCTTAACTATGAAATTCTTATGGGAAAGCTCCTGAAAAGAAAGGTGCACCTTGTTGATATGGGCAGTAACATCTAATCTTTTAAGTCTTTCATCCATGGGGTATCACATTAGAAGTTGTCACGCCCCGAACCCGCAGGTGGGTCCCAGGTGTGAGTTTAAGTAACCTAACCTGTCTCTGTATCAATTTACATGATACAATACAAATACGAGGGTTCGACCCCGTGGGGTACATGGTTGCCCTATATACATACTCATAGCAATCCATAATCATTAGATACGCAGCAGAATACGATCTTTTATACATAAACAGTATCATACCAGAGTCTATACAACTAGGACATACATTCCTATAATTACAACACGTACCCTAGGTGTCTACAAACTATCTTGACAACCTAGATCCCAAAACTCGTACCTAAAAGGTACTAGTAGTAGCTATGACACCCCTTACTTCCGGACGCTAGGATGCTACTTAGCGCTACCTTAAGGACCTGAAAAACATTGTACGTACATTTGGGGTGAGACACCTCTCAGTAAGGAAGCAAACAGTTTATATCAGTTTGTGGCATACCAGTGTCATTTTACATACTTCATAACACTATACATACAATGCAGTTTGAAACAATTCGTACAGTTTCATACAATTACATACAGTTCCAGTATTTTTAGAAAACCATTCCAA
The DNA here is from genome assembly GCF_029873635.1 of Malania oleifera. Lineage (NCBI taxonomy): Eukaryota > Viridiplantae > Streptophyta > Magnoliopsida > Santalales > Ximeniaceae > Malania > Malania oleifera. The sequence goes on from NC_080417.1 coordinate 97,186,335, forward strand.
TTCATACGATACCAAAACATACGTACATACATACATACGGTTAGTATCATCACACTAGTTCGCAACTACATAAGGTCACCTCGTCTCACAGCGATTACAATGCTACATACACAACTACGGTACGATGGTCAAGGCCTAATAGTGATTACATTGCTCCATACGCAACTTCACAAGGTCGCCTAGTCTCACATCGATTACATTGCTACATACGCAACTACACAAGATCACCTAGTCTCACCACGATTACATTGCCACATGCACAACTACGTTGCGACCACCTAGGCCCACAGTGATTACATTGCTACATACGGTGTAGAACACACCCTTCGGTGACCAGTCGGAACATACTAGTGATATTTCACACCCCGAATATAGAGCTGGCCACTCTCGCTCATGGTAGTGAACTGATACATGGTTGTTTTATAAATCCCTGGAATCATTTTGGAACTCACGTTCCTATACATTTCAGCGTATGGTAATTAGCCGCCACATAACTATTTTACAAATACCTGGAACAAATACATACATCCATACATACCACACTTATTTGGTTTACGGCAAATCATATCAATTACAATTTCAAGTATACAGTTTATGCAAATATGGATTACGGTCACCTCAATAATACAGTTTCAATGTAACAAATAATTTTCCAAACCAAGTAGAGATGATACCCGAAATCCTCCATTTTCCCAAAAACTGTAACCCGAAAATCCTGCATTTTTACCTGATAGATTTTCCCAAATAAGTAGCCAAAACATACATATGATCGTAGCCTACAAGCTTACCGATCCCGATTTCGAAAATGAATTGATATAAACAGAATCCCCTTACCTTAACTCGAAATCCAACTACGAACTCTACGGTCCTCAAAACTACGAACCGAGACTCCGAAACCTACAAACCACAGTACAGTACATGCTTACAATCCGTACTACTACACATATACTGAATCATAAATGAAAATCAAGTCTTACCTCGATTTTAGCCCGAAACCCGAAAACACTCGAATCGAGATTTCGATCCGGTAGAAACGTAAAGAATCCTTCACTGATTCTTACAGTAACCTTGGATTCACAAATCGAGCAATGATCAGCAAGCAAAACTAGAGAGAGAGAGTGTAGGGAGAGTTCTAGAGAGAAAGAGGGAGTTTGGGAAAAACTTAGCCCCAAAGCAAACTCAAAATATCCTTTTATAAGCCTTTGACCCGAGAGGATTTGTCAACAAATTGGGGTCCTCGTCGATGAGCTAGATATTCCCAATTTTTCCTGGGCTCTCGGCATTTACTCGTTGACGAGCTTCTGAATTTCGTCGACGAGAAGTCTTCAGCCTTTGTCGACGAATTATGGTCTCGTCAACGAATTCTGTGAAATTTCTATTTTTACCCCTCTTTTACATAATTAACCCCTATATCATGGTTCGGGTTCTTACAATCTCCCCTCCTTAAAAAAATTTCGTCCTCAAAATTTTCCATCTCTCATTCACATACTCATACATACCATCAAACACATATATACCACTCTAGAGCAAAACTGGCAGCCACTACAGCATAGCCCCATTACAATCCCTACATACCTACTCTAAAGAATACGACGGCCATTTATATGTAGCTCCGTCACGATACATACAAACATTTCTAGAGAATACGACGGCCATTTATACGCAGCCCCGTTACAATACACACATACATTTCTAGAGAATACGGTGGCCATTTATACGCAGCCCCGTTACAATACATACATACATTTCCTCACTTATGGCGGAGGAATATCGTGGTCACATACATACACGGCCTCGGGAACTTACAATACTACCAGACCCTCCCAGAGACTAACCACACAATACTAATATGATAACAGAGGTTTACATACATATATACATACTCATACCACCCTGCTATCCAACTACTACTCAGAATAACTGCGGATACTTCCGGTGTATTTCCATTTCTAGTTCCCAAGAAGCTTCCTCAAGCTCGTGGTTTCACCACAATACCTTTACCAATGGTATTTCTTTGGTACGAAACTTCTAAACTTTACGGTTCAAAACCTGAACAGGTATCTCCTCATACACTAAAGTATCCGCAATTTCCAACTCATCATAACTAATAACATGTGAAGGATCCAACACGTACCTCCTCAATATGGATATGTGAAACACATCATGGACCCTTGAAAGTGCTGGAGGTAATGCAACTCTGTAGGCTATCGGGCCCACTCGCTCAAGTATATCGAATGGTTTGATATACCTCGGGCTCAACTTGCCCTTCCTTCTGAATCTCATCACTCCCTTCATCGGAGCAATTCTAAGGAATACCTTACCCCCCACCTCGAACTCCAACTCACACCGGCGAACATCTGCATAACTCTTCTACCGACTCTGAGCCGATCTAATCCTCTCCCGGATCAAACCTTCCTTCTCAGATGTCTGCTGCACGAGTTCAGGTCCTAAAACCTAATGTTCATCAACCTCATCCCAATACAAAGGAGATCGACACCTCTGACCATACAATGCCTCAAACGGTGCCATCCCTATACTAGCCTGGAAGCTATTGTTACAGGCAAACTCCACTAGTGGTAGAAACTGAATCCAACTACCACTGAAGTCCAATACACAAGCCCGTAGCATATCTTCCAAGATCTGTATCGTCCTCTCCGACTATCCATCAGTCTGGAGGTGGAACGCTGTACTAAAAGTAAGCTTTGCACCCAATGCTTCTTACAAGCTCTTCCGAAATCGGGAAGTAAACCTCGGATCCCGATCGAAAACAATGGACACCGGCACTCCGTGCAGTCTAACTATCTCCTGCACGTATAGTTTCGCTAGTCTATTCAAGGGTAGCTGACCTTCATAGATACAGAGTGAGCAAATTTTGTCAACATGTCCACGATCACCCAAATAGCGTTTTGCCCATGAAGCGTTGTCGGTAATCTGGTAACAAAGTCCATGGAAATGTGCTCCCATTTCCACACTAGAATAGGCAAAGGCTGCAACGGCCCTGCCAGCCTCTAATGTTTAGCTTTCACCTGCTGACACGTCACACACTGCTCCACAAACCAGGCAATATTCGACTTCATACCACTCCACAAGAAGGACTCGCGCAAATCCTGATACATCTTCGTACTACCCAGATGTACCGTATATAGAGAACGATACGCTTCCTCCAGAATCGTCCTTCTAATCTCATCATCCTTTGGAACACACAGCCTAGTCTCAAACCTCAACACACCTCTGTCAGAGATGTAAAAAGCCGCAGCCAAACCTTGCTGCACTTTCTCCACAATCGTCGCTAACTCTGCATCATTAGCCTACGCGGCTTTAATACGCTCATACAAGGTCAGTTAGATCACCAAGCTAGCAATGAAAGCCTGATGATCACCAGACACCAATTCTACGCCAAGGCTTTCCAGATCTCGCCTGACATGGTGCTGAGCTACAACTGCAGTCACTACTGCATGCTCTGATTTCCGACTCAACGCATCTTCTACCACATTAGCCTTTCTCGGGTGATAACTGATCGTGCAATCGTTGTCTTTAATCAATTCTAGCCACCGCATCTGCCTCATATTCAACTCCTTCTGTGTGAAAAAGTACCTGAGGCTTTTGTGATCAGTGAAAATCTCACACTAAACACTGTACAGGTAGTGTCGCCAAATCTTCAAGGCATGAATAATAGCAACTAACTCTAAGTCATGCGTAGGGTAATTCTTCTCATACTCTTTAAGTTGCCGAGAAGCATAAGCTACCACCTTACCCTGTTGCATAAGCACACATCCCAAACCCTTCTGGGATGCGTCACTATAGATCATAGAACCCCCATTCCCTGAAGGAATGGTCAACACTGGGGCAGTAACTAGCCGGTGCTTCAACTCCTGAAAGCACTGCTCGCAATTGCTAGTCCAGTCAAACTTCACCCCTTTCTTAGTCAATCGTGTCAGGGGTCCAGAAAATTTCGAGAAACCCTCTACGAACCGACAATAGTAACTCAACAGTCCCAGAAAAGTCTAAACCTCCTATACACTCTTCAGTCTAACCCAATCAACCACAGCTTCGATCTTGCTAGGATCGATAGAGATACCGCCCTCAGACACCACATGGCCTAAGAACGCGACCTGATTCAACCAAAATTCACACTTCTTTAGCTTAGCATACAACTTCTTCTCTCGCAAAATGTGTAGTACCAACCTCAAATGGTTTTCATACTCTTCTGGACTCCTCGAGTATACCAGAATATCATCGATGAACACCACTACAAACTGGTCCAGGTATTCATGGAAAACCCTGTTCATCAGACCCATGAACACTGCCGGCGCATTGGTCAACCCAAATGGCATAACCAAGAATTCATAGTGGCTGTATCTGGTTTAGAAAGCGGTCTTTGCTACATCCTCATATCTAACCCTCACCTGATGATACCCTAACCGTAGGTCGATCTTCGAAAATACATGCGTTCCTCGCAGCTGGTCAAAAAGATCTTCTATACGAGGCAAAGGATAGCGGTTCTTCACTGTCACTTTGTTGATCTCACGGTAGTCAATACACATACGCATCGACCCGTCCTTCTTCTTCACAAATAATACTGGAGCTCCCTAGGGTGAAACACTCGGTCTAATAAAACCCTGGTCCAGTAATTCCTGTAACTGTTCTTTTAACTCTTAAAGTTCTGCTAAAGCCATCTAGTACGGAGCTTTAGAGATCGGTGCCTTGCTAGGCAATAATTCTATCACAAACTCCACCTCCCGATCTGGAGGTAAACCAGGTGGTTCTTCAAGAAACACATTCAGAAACTCATTGACTGCTCGAATGTCCTGGAGTCTCAACTCATCCCGCAGCGGTTCCTTCACGCAAGCTAGGTACCCCTGACAACCATCCAAGAGTAACCTCTCTCACCTGTAATGTCGATAAAATCTGTGGCGTCAAACGCACACACGATCCCATAAACTCATACTTTTGCTCCCCAGGAGGTCTGAACACTACTACCTTCTTCCGACAGTGGATCACCGCATAACTGGAGAATAACCAATCCATTCCCAGTATGACGTCGAAACCCGACATGTCGTATACTACAAGATTCGCCGGTAGTAGTCTCTCCTGAATCACCACTGGGCAGTTTCCAAACATCTTACTACAAATTGTTACACTCCCAGTTAGCGTAGTCACAGACAACATCTCATTTATCACACAGGTTTCCACCTCACACAACTTCACAAAACTCGCAGATATGAATGAATGGGTTGCCCCTTAATCAAATAAGACAGCAACTCTATTCGAAAGCAATAACATAGTACCTGTCACCACGTTCCTAGCGTGTTCTGCATCTGCTAGAGTAAGTGAATATACTCTCGCCGGAGCCGTGATTGCTTGGTAGTTCCCTCGAGGCATCTGTTTACTCCCACGATTCTAGCTCTGTGCAGGCATATCCTTCCTCAGTTCCTGGCAGCTCTTCGCCATGTGGCCCGACTTGCCACAGTTGTAGCAAACACCCCAAAATGGCTAACACTCGCCCTCGTGCCATTTATGGCACTTAGCACATGGTGCGGAGGATGGATCCCCCTGAGAACTCAGTCGCTCAGTGTTCTGCCGATAACCAGAGCTGTAATTCTTCTTCTTCTTCCACTAACTCTGCCGATGACCACTCTGAGGACCAAAAGATACTGGCCTCTTCCCCTGAACCTACACTACCTTATCTCCTCAAAGGTCGGTCTCAACTATGGTGGCTTTATCGACCAGGATAGAGAACTCACGGATCTGCAGCATCCCCACAAGACGGCGGATGTCTTTCCTCAGACCCCTCTCAAACCTCTAAGACTTCTCGTGCTCATTTGGAACCAGGTACGGCGCAAATCGAGACAGCTCAATAAACCTGGCAGCATACCTCTGCACCGTCAAAGTTCCCCGTATCAAGCCCGAAAACTCATTGGCCTTCGCATCTCGTGTGGAGACCGAAAAGTATCTTTCAAAAAATACCTCCTTGAAGCGGCCCACGTCATACCAGATGGACCAACTCTCTACCTCTCAAGCAGACTCATCGCCGTCCACCACTGCTCTGCCTCCCCAGTCAGTTAGAAGGTGGCATACAAGAACTTCTACTTCTTAGTGCAGTGGAGGACTTCCAAAATCCTCTCGGTCTTCTCGACCCAGTCCTCCACCACTATCAGATTGGGTCCTCCCGTAAATGTCAGAGGGTGCATGCATGTGAACCTCTCAATGGTACACCTCGCATCAATAGGAGTGCTCTCACGTCTCCTAACACTCTGCCCAATCTCTCAAATCACTTGTCTCGCCAAACCACGAGACACAGAAGGAGACTCATCACTTGCCATCTCCTCGGAGCCACTTTCCAAGTTATTATCCTTGGGTTCCATTCTGAAAACAGAATAGGAATCAGTTAGAATTCCTATATCGTACGCAATTAACACAATCATAGACCTAATCATGTCAACTATTACTCTCACCGGTCTAAGCCTGTCCCGTCACCCCGACATGAAAGTCGTCAATGATCTGCCCTGCCTTTACTGGAATCATCATCCTAGGAAAAACACGGAATACTGCCGACAAATCCTAGTCTAGCAACAGAATAATCCTCAACTAATACTACCCATTTCCTATATCCTATACTCTGGTATGAACACATCAATACTCCTAACCAAGTCTACAAGACCTAACAACCTGGTTAACTCTGATACCAAGCTATCACGCCCCGAACCCACAGGTGGGTCCCAAGTGTGAGCTTAAGTAACCTTACCCGTATCTGTATCAATTTAAACATACATGATACAATACAAATAAGAGGGTCTGACCCCGTGGGGTACACGGTTGCCCTATATACATACTCATACCAATCCATACTCATCAGATACACAGCGGAATACGATCTTTTGTACATAAACAGTATAATACCAGAGTCTATACAACTAGGACATACATTCCCATAATTACAACACGTACCCCAGGTGTCTACAAACTATCCTGACAACCTGGATACCAAAGGTACTAGCAGTAGCTACGACACCCCTTGCTTCCAGACGTTAGGATGCTACTTACCGCTACCTGAAGGACCTGAAAAACATTGTACGTACATTCAGGGTGAGACACCTCTCAGTAAGGAAGAAAACAGTTTATATCAGTGTGTGGCATACCAGTGTCATTTTACATACTTCATAACACTATATATACGATGTAGTTTGAAACAATTTGTACAGTTTCATAAAATTACATACAGTTCTAGTATTTTCAGAAAACCATTCCAGTTCATACGATACCAAACACATACGTACATACATACATTCGGTTAGTGTCGTCACACTAGTTCGCAACTACACAAGGTCACCTCGTCTCACAGCGATTACATTGCTACATACGCAACTACGGTGCGACGATCAAGGCCCAATAGTGATTACATTGCTCCATACGCAACTACACAAAGTCACCTAGTCTCACATTGATTACATTGCTATATACGCAACTATGATGCGACGACTCAGGCCTAATAGTGATTACATTGCTACATATGCAACTACATAAGGTCACCTAGTCTCACCACGATTACATTGCCACATGCACAACTACATTGCGACGACCTAAGCCCACATTAATTACATTACTACATACGATGTAGAACACACCCTTCGGTGACCAGCCGAAACATACTGGTGATATTTCACACCCCGGATATAGAGTCGGCCACTCTCACCCACGGTAGTTAACCGATATATGGGTGTTTTACAAATCCTTAGAATCATTGTGGAACTCACGTTCCTATACATTTCAGCGTACGGTAATTAGCCACCACATAGTTGTTTTACAAATACCTGGAACAAATACATACATCCATACATACCACACTTATTTGGTTTACGGCAAATCATATCAATTACAATTTCAAGTATATAGTTTATGCAAATATGGATTACGGTCACCTCAATAATACAGTTTCAACGTAACAAACAGTTTTCCAAACCAAGTAGAGATGATACCCGAAATCCCCAATTTTTTCGAAAACTATAACCCGAAAATCCTGCATTTTTACCCAATAGATTTCCCCAAATAAGTAGTCAAAACATACATACGATCATAGCCTACAAGCTTACAGATCCCAATTTCAAAAATGAACTAACATAAACAGAATCCCCTTACCTTAACCCAAATCCAACTATGAACTCTATAGTCCTCAAAACTACGAACTGAGACTCCAAAACCTACAAACCACAGTACAGTACATGCTTACAATCTGTACTACTACACATATACTGAATCAGAAATGAAAATCAAACCTTACCTCGATTTTAGCCCTAAACCCGAAAACGCTCGAATCGAGATTCCAATCCAATAGAAATGTAGAGAATCCTTCACTCATTCTCGCAGTAACCTTGGATTCACGAACCGGGCAACGATCAACAAACAAAACTAGAGAGAGAGTGTGTAGGGAGAGTTCTAGAGAGAGAGAGAGAGAGCTTGGGGAAAACTTAGCCCCAAAGCAAACTCAAAATATCCTTTTATAAGCCTTTGACCCGAGGGGATTCGTCGATGAATTGGGGTCCTCATCAACAAGTCGGTAGCCTCGTCGATGAGCCAGATATTCCCAATTTTTCCTGGGCTCTCGGCATTTACTCGTCGACGAGCTTCTGAATTTCTTCGACGAGAAGTCTTCAACCTTCGTCGACGAATTATGGCCTCGTCGACGAATTCTATGAAATTTCCATTTTTACCCCTCTTTTACATAATTAAACCCTATATCATGGTTCGGGTTCTTACATTTAACATATGACTTATAAATTCTAACATATTCAATTTGCAATTCTTCATAAGTAGGCATGCTCTCACTATCAGAACTATCACATGATTCAGTATCAGATGTATCATTCAAATCATCACATGAATCATTACCAAGATTATCTAATAACGTAGGAGGAGATGAGTTTACCTCATCATCGGTTAGAGCTATGAAGCATTGCTTTCCTCCTTCAAGATCAGTAGAGCTTTAGTCACAAGGAGTGATCACATTTTCCTACATAATTGCTTTATATCTCCTTTCAAGTTCCTCACATATCTCCATAGCATTGTTACATGCCATAACCTCACAAAGAACATTAGAATCTAAAGCATGTAGTAAGGTGTTCATGGCATCAAAATTTACTTGCATTAAGTTCCTATTATTATGATTCACCTCAAATTAAGATTTAGGAACATCAACACAATCAATGATTTTTACAGGCACAATATTTCCTTGATCAATAACTTTCTAGAACCTTCAATTTAAGGCTTTAACAAATATGGTCATCCTAAATTTCCATACAGCAAAATTTTCACCACAAAACACTAGAGGATTCATAACTAACCTTCCCTCACATGAACGGGATGCACCAACACAAGCCATCATGATCTTTTTACTAACTAACTGTTAAGTCTAAGTAACAGGGCTCTGATACTAATTGTTAGCTTTGGTGCAATTCCAAGAGGGGGTGAATTGGATATTTAAAAATTCTTTCCTAGGTCAACCAGTCTATCAAAAGTATTATGCAACCTAGGGTTTGTCTATGCAATTATAAATCCAATCATTCACAATAAAACATACATATGCGGTAAATAAATTGTCAAAATATAAATTGCATACATGATATGTTATCGAGGTTCAGACAAAGTGCCTACATCCCTGCCTTAGCTCACCAGCACAAGGATTCTACTATAAGCTCACTTCACGGGTGGAGCGGTACCTAATACAACGAGGTCAATTAATGGGGCTGACCTCAAAATACAACTATACCTTACTAGGATGGTGCACCTAGCTTTCCTAACCGAGTCTAAGTCAATCTAGGACTATTCAATAGGGCTAGTCTCCCTCTTCAGGCCCACGCCTAGAAAACAACAAATATTCAATATAAAGTTTACGTACACAGAAATATGCTTCTCAACAAGCAGATTTGTACCACAATACAGTTCATATAATAATGCAAGCACAGATGATAGTAAATATGCTCAGTGCTAATAGTATGTGCTAAACACTCAATCTAGTGTGAATATACAATCAAGATCTAAAGTGTATTTCCTAGAAAACTTTGAAACAAATAATCAATGTAAATCAATCACCACAAGTTTTAAAGTGTTTCAACAAGTATATTCAAAATATCTCAAATAAGATTTTTCACAACTAATAGCTCAAAAGATATTTGAAAAATGTAAGCTTGTGAAAAATATTTTTGCAAGTCAAAACACACAAGCTTGATGAGTCTTGCAACCAAGATGCAAAGACTCACTAGCTACAAGGATTTTCCCACACAAAGATCTATTGATTAAATTGGGGGAAAAATCTTAGCAAAAACTCTCTATGGAAAAATAATAAAGTAATCAACAATAAGGAGAGTTTAAACATTTTGAATCACTCAAAAACACTCTTAGGAAGTTGGATTTCTCAAAGGAATAGCAAAGAGTGAGTGTATGAACTTAGTATGTGAAAGATATGATCTTTGAAAAATAGAGGATTTTTTGCTAATCAAGTATGTTAATCTCTCTTAATTTTTACAAATGAACCCATATATATAGAGAAGGCCAAAATTATAACTGTTAGGGACACACAGGGAATTATTAAAAATATTTTAAATGAGTTTAAGAAATTAACCCTGATTTACCCTAATTAATTGAGGTAAAAATAAAAACAACTTGAGAGTTTCAAGTGCCTGTCCCTTGGTTTGGTCGCCCGAACAAACACAACAGAAAAAGTAATTTTTGAAGTTCAGGTGCCTAAATTTAGGTTCGGTTTGCTAACCAAAGGTGATTTCCATTCTGTCTAAGGTTTAGTCGTCTGAACCATAGTTTAGCTTACCGAACTTCCAAGTTCGGTCGCTCGAGGGTAAGATGAATTGTAAGTTCGGGTGCCCGAGGACGATGGAAAAGTACAAGGTACAAGTTCAGTCGACCGTGGACACTCAAGTCATTTTGAGTTCGGTCGCCCGAATCTAGGTCAACTTTTTGACCAGTCCACTGTTTAGTCGACTGAGGCAATTTGACTTGCCAGGTTCGGTCACCTGAAGCCTCATGCTTTTAACCTAAAGTTCATTCTTTGATTTTAATTTAACCCCTAATAACATATGAAGTATAATGGGGCTTTATGCACTATGTATGGGAACCTAAGGTCTATCTAAGGTCAATTTGAGCATATTGTCCTACCATGCATGATGTAGATTATTACAGGCCACATAGTGTTACAATCCAAAATTAATTACAATCCAGAATGAAGAATATAAAAACACAATTACAAATAAGGTATAATATTCTTCAGTCTACTGTAATATCACCATACACCATCACGATATAGAATTCTTTTCAATTTCATGCGTAGAGTGAACCTGCATGGAAGCCTTAGTGCAAACATCAATACTAAGTGTATTTGTCATTATCAAAACAGGATATGACCAACTAGGTCAACAACCAAGATGGGTCTTGGTTTGCTGATTCGCATGGACATAACTGTAGGGAGATTGGTGTTGTCTCATGTTGATTTTGTGGATAAGGCTACAAGGAGATTATCATTATCTTAGGGTGGCTTTACGGATGGAACCGCAGGAAGACTTTGTTTACTATCCCAAGAGGGTTCTATGGAGAATCAATATGGAATGTCTATCATATCCAAGGACAGGATGTGATGTCCGGGATATGTCAAAGGTTTCCTATGATTGCAATGGGGTGTTTCAACAGGCAACAAAGTGAACCGTCAGTTGTTAGTTTTGTTGAAGACTATACAGGGGGCTTTGATGATATAAGGCTTGCAACAATTTTTGTGTTTTTCTGTTGTGGAAAGGTCTTGTTGGAAGTCTAAGGCGAAGTCTTCGGGTATTACATCTACAGCTGTATCGGGGTTGATGGTAGAAACTGAAGCTGTCATCGGCAAGTTCAAGCGGCATTGCTTGGACTTGGTGCATGTCTCCAAGTTCCAGAGAGAGACGGTCCCAACCGAGCGTTTCGAGTTCAAGGTGGAGTAGTCAAATATATTTTTTTTTCTAGGTTCTCCTAAGGGGTATATAATCGCCAAAGTGTAGATTATTGTCTATGATGTGGCTCTTATACTTCGGGGATTAATAAACAAAGGGAGAAAAACATATGGATGTATTCTTAGTGCAGGGCAGTAGCAAAGACTCGTCGACGAACGGATAAACTAGTCGATGAGTGGTCTTCTCTGTCTCATCGACGAGTGCCCTATTCTCGTCGACGAGTGCTTCTGGTTACGAGAAAATATTTGAATTTTGAATGTAAACGTTATGAAAATTGGGGATTTAGAGGGAAGTCTCCGAGGGCTTGTTATATATGTTCTTCTAGGCATATTTTGACAAAAAAAGATAGTAAGAGAGGGGTGAGAGAGGGAGAGAAGATCATTTGAGTGTGTATCTTTAATTTTCATAGTGAAATCTCTTGCCAATTGCTCCCATGGATGTAGGCTTTGCCGAACCATGTAAATCCTGGTGTCGTTGCCCTTATCTTTACTTTCTTTATATTGCTAAGGTTGTGGATATATTATGTATTGACCATTTACATTGTATGCAAGTGTATAATTGATTCTTTTACAACAATATTGTTATTTTGATGTGTATTGCGTGAAAGGCCCAATTTCACGACATGCTGAGACCAAATAGTCGATATACCACTGCAAATCCATTGACTGTTTCTTTTGCACTTGGACAAAACCATCGACGTGTTCAAGCAAACCATCGCCGATTTCTTCCTGCAAGATAGCATCTATGTTTTCACCATATTTTTTCTTTGTACATTCGTTCCACTCAACATATAAGCCACATATTATAACAACATAAAGTAATAAAGTTTTAATGGGATTAAATCCTTTGCATAGACTCTACTAATACCTTTCGAAAGTTGTTTAAGGTCTGAAAGTTTTCTGCAAAACAAAGAAAGGAAAACTGGAGTTGTAAGAGGTGGTCGACCAACTTCTACACACAGTCAACCGCCTAATGCTACAACTTGTTTTTCCTTTCTAAGTAAATTTTTCTTTGAAAAATAACTTTTAAAATAGAAGATACACACACACACAAGGTAAGTATGGTAACTATTCTTGAAATGGTTGTTTTAGGGTATTATGTCTTTAAATTTCATTTTAAACAAAGTTTGAATGGCTACCTTCCCTATTCACAATGGTGCTCTTAGATCTAAAACTCCTTTCAAAAGGTTTTTCTTCTTTATTTTACCCTTTCAAAATCAAAATAAAATGGTGACTCTATTTTCTAAAAAAAACAAATCAGTAAGTTAGAGAACCAATGGTTTAATTGTCCCACTTACTTGTTTTTTAAACAGTCACCAAACATGTTAAGAATCATACCTTTATGTCAAAGTGAGCCATCACTTCCCCTTATAACACCCTTTGTATAGACACTATTTTATTCTCCATCACATATTTTGAATTTTTTTACCTCTTTTTTGAAGTTCAATTCTTGATTATATTGCTCTTATACTTGATGTTTAATTCTTGATTGCAGTGCTTTAATGATTAATGTTCAATGCAATATATTCTTCATTACTTTTTTTTTTTTATCTCCTGCAATAGACTGGACCAATGCACAGCTTGAATTCTTTTTTCAAATGCTAATTCAATTTTAGAATGCGCATTGAACAATTTATTTTCAAACGTTCAGTTGCATTGCTACTTTAAAAGTTAAAATTTTACCACATATACATAAAAACATCTTATTTAAAATGGCGTCATTTGCCTTAACTCACATTAATAGTATTATATAATAAATATTTAAACATGCAAAGTACATGCATTATATACTAGATCATATGTAATAACATCAACCCGACTTCGATGAAGTGTTGTTGTCCCGCTTAATATGACCAAAATTTTTATAATATCGGTGACAAACTTTTCCATCTAATTTTTAGTATCCTTGTAAGAATGATCCACATTAGTATGTAAGATCCACTCATATGATAATATTCCTAATCTGATATCAAACGAAATAGTCGGGTTGAACTCTAATAAAACATTGCCCTCTTTGGCGAAAGGTCTGTGCTTAGTAAAAGGCATGTTCATAGTTGTAATGTAAATCATCTTTACATGATTAAGATTTTCTAATACATGTCCAATCTGAACACATGGCACACTAAATGAGTCAAAGTCAACCTAAAATTATTATTTTTTTCTTCATTCACACTCTATAATCAGTGTTCAATAACCAATATTCCTTTAAGAGACCTCTAATCATTAGAGCATGTCGATTTGAGACCTCTAATAACTAGAGCATGTAGATTTTAATTTGAATATTTAAGTTCAAATCTTGAAGGAGGGTCTAAACATAAGGATGAACATGAATAACCAATCTCATAAACCAAAACTAAAACTCATTTGATTGGGTAACTAAAATTCAATTAATCAATGTTTTTGATTAATCGAATTGATAAAAAAATTTAAAAAATAAAGGAAAAAATATTGAGAATTCCACTTGTGAACTTGTCCCACATTGAAAAATTTAAGTGGATGATGAGTGCTTATATATATGGTTGGACCCAAGACCTAATAGGCTTAAGCATTTTGGTCAAGTTGGTGTTCACTCATGTGTATCAAGCTCACCCTTGGGCTCCTCTGGTCCTAACAAGTGGTATCAGAGACAACGATTCGTAACTCTAGGTGAGCAACATCATAAAAAAGTCGAAACGTGAAACTAATTCTCTTGACATGTTAACAGTTGGAGGACTAAGTGTGTGGCTGAGGCTAATAAGGATCATTTAGGCTACGAATGGATTCGTATAGGGTCAAGACGTGAGAGGTAGGATTGGTTCGGAGGCATGTGGAATGCAATCTGACGCACGTAAGGTGCCAGTGGTAAGACCCACTTGAGCAACTATTGGGGAATTGAGCTTACTCCAAGAAGAGAGACGATTTCAGTTCAAGGGGGAGCAGATTGTTGAGAATTCCACTTGTGAGCTTGTCCCACATTGGAAATTTTGAGTGGATGATGGGTGCTTATATACATGGTTTGATCCAAAACCTAATAGGCTTAAACTTTTGGATCAAATTGATGTTCCCTCATGTGTATCAATCCCACCCATGGGCTCTTTCGGTCCTAACAAAAAATCACTAGAAAATTAACTACTAACATGGGAAACAAATAATAGAATATTCATATTACGAAAAAGTATCAGGATTAAATGTCTCTCTCCTACTACCTTGCTCATTTCTTTATACTTCAAAAGAATTAGCATAAGTTAACAAACATTCAAAATTAACTCTCAAGAAATATGTTTAATATTCTATAATTTGCAGCATTTATATACACGTATATATATATATATATAAAAGTTTGATACATGTGAAAAGAACTTAAATTTAGGAATCATTTAGTGTTACTATCGAAAATTGCGAAAACAAAATTAAAAATTAAAAATTAAAAATTAACATTTAAAACTAAAATTAAAAATGAAGACAAGCAAGTAGCAACTTATTTGGTAAATAAAAAATAGTAACTAGCAACTTATTTAGTTAATATTTATAAAATTAAAATAAATAAATAAATAAAATATTTATTTTTATCCTAAAATTAAATGAAAAATTTTAGCTATCATCAACAAAAATACAAAACCTTACAAATTAAAAAATATATATAAAATGAAAAATTAATTATAACTATTTTGCTTCATTATTATATTTCAAATTCACCTTTTTTTTTTTTTAACTCAAAGAACAGGAGTTTTTTCCTTTTTTTGATTTTTTTAATATTAAAATATTAAATAATGATTGGATGGGAATTTATTTTCAGAGTTTGTTCCCATTTTAATATTATTTTATAATAAAATATTAAATAATACTTCGTTTGGGAAAAAAATTTCCGTTTTGAGGCTTATGTAATCTCACAACTTGATCCAGCGATATTTAAATGGGCAGGGTTTCTCGTGGTGATGCGTGGCAAGCTGGAAAGTAAATCTCGCAGGATCAAGCTGCGAGATTTGTAGGGAAAATGAACTATGAACTTACGCATGGCAAGCTAAGAAGCAAATCTCGCAGGATCAAGGTGAGAGATTTGTAGGGGGAAAGAATTCTCTCAGTCGCCTTTCCACCAGCTGAAGGAGATCTGAGAGCCAAAGGTCAAGCAATCCACAAAGAGAGAGAGAGAGAGGAAGCAGACTTAGATCTGGGGGATGTTTATACCATGAGAGAGCCACCAAGCCCCCATGGATTCACCAACTCACAGTTTAAAATCATGAGGGGTTCAAACTTTTGGTCCACTGTGAAGATGATGACGGGGAGGGGCCAAGGGGGGTGCGTGGTGGAGTAGGACAACACCTACATTTTCTGCCTGCTAACCAGATTCTGTCTCGAGTCTTCTTTTTTTCTTTTTTCTTTTTTTTTTAGGTGAGAATATGGAAATTCATTACTAATGCATTAAAAACATAATCCCTTAGATATAGGTCAAATTCCTTTAGTAAGTACCTTATCCATGTTTATACACAGTATGTAGACAAAAGTATTTATTCAAGCAATAATTATACTCCCCAACGCTGTCCACGACACTGCTTCCCCATACTCCTTCCACACCCACATCTCTAGCCTCATCTCCGGCACCTTCCGGAATGGCACTTAGAGGCATCCCCCCATGAAACCTAGCATCGGCGAGTAGAAGACGCAATCGAACTCCGCCACCACCCGGAACTCATTGCCAGCCAAATCGAAAGAAACAATCCCCCATTTTGGACTACCGCCGCCGTCGTTGGAAATTTCCACGCTCCAGTTTAGCGATTCGCCCGTGAACTTTCCCTTCTCGGGAAAGGTCATTCTGTAATTCGTGTCGAAAATCCGTTTCCAGGAATTTGAATTTTGGGAAAAAACTCTAACTTGGCCGGCAAGAATGTAAACGGCCAAAGCAAATCTCGCAGGATCAAGCTGCGAGATTCGCCATGCGTCAGCTCACTATTCATTTTTTCTGCAAATCTCATAACTTGGTCCTGCAAGATTTGCTTTCCAGCTTGCCACGCGTAAGCTCATGACTCATTTCCCCTACAAAACTCGTAGTTTGGTCTTGTGAAATTTGCTTCCTCGTTTGCCACGCGTCACCACGAGAAGCTCTGCTTGTTTAAATCTTGTAGTTTGGTCTAGCGAGATTAGATTACGTAAGCCTCAAAACGGAAAATTTTTTCCCAAATGAAGTATTATTTAATATTTTATTATAAAATAAAATTAAAATTAAAAAAAAACTCTTATTTCCCACTTTGATGTGTGAGTAAAACTCACTGGATGGTCCAATGAGTTTTGCATGGTGGAGCAAAAAATATATTATTTTTAAAATTATAATAGCAAGGAAGTGTCCTTTTTTTATTGGAGTGTTGGGTGCCATTCCCTTGTCCCATCTACCTTTATTATTAATTCTCCTTAAAAATTAATGTATAAATTTGAAATAATGTTTAAATAATGCAATGCAAAGAAATGGGATGCCCTAAAATCTATCTTTCATAAATTTTTGTGATTTTAAAACACATGTTTAAGCAAATATTTTCACAGAATTTAAAAAAAAAAATTCATTTAGAATAACATTCTTGAATATTTTATTTTCAAAATGAAATCTTTAATTCATGAAATCTATTTTTTTTTCTTTGTAAAATTTTAAAAATACGTACAAGATGGATGATTTGACTTTTTAACATTTGAATTCTATTTAATACTAAACAATATCTATAAGTAATAATCATATTTTTCGTGCAAAATTTTCTAACATTTTTTACTAAATAGTGAATTAATTTCACCTTAAAATTTCAACTATATATCATAAATACAAACATCAACACCTAATAAAATCAAAATTAAAAAAAAAAGGAGCTTGGGGCCTTGGGCCACTGGGCACTGTATAGGAAGTAGGGACTCAATTGAAAGGGTTTTAGGAAAATAAAAAATCCCAGTTCAGTTCTTAAAACCCTTTTTGAGCAAGCGCGAGGGTTTTAGCCTGCGAGTGGGCGAGAGTTAAACGACTCGGATCCTTCCCGAGGTTAACTACGATCTTCTTCTCTTCAATTATTAGAAATTATTGTTAAGATTCGCATATGGATTTACATATTTTTCTTCTAGGATTGTGTCTAGTTGGTTACTTGGTTGCCTGCTGATTGCGCTTGCCAACTTGTTTATTGTCGGTTGTTTCTATTGATTGTTAATTTAAGGGTTGCATTTTATCTTCTTTATTGGGATGTGAATTTCGTCTCAGAGGTGGTTTCGTTTCGTTTTGATTGGATTTAAAGATGGATTATTTTGAGTTAAAATCTGGGGTCTACACTGTCTAGTCAAAGATGGTTTTTAACAGCTTGTTTGAGAGTTCTCTAGATTGTTGTGCCTCTTACCTGCGTCTGCTTAAAAGAGTGTCAGTGTTGATATTTATGAACTGTAATATGAACGTTTATTACATCAGAGCTCATCTCTGGGTCCGTTCTTTCAAATATATATGTTTGTTTGTATGTGTTTGTGTTTGAGAGAGTGAGGATTGTGGATCCTTAATTGAGCAGCAGAGGCAGGGTTTCTGGTGTAATGGGAGGCAGTTGGTACAAACGGAAAATAAAATAGGAGCTTCATTTCTTTATAATTTAGAGGAAGAATGAAACTAATACACATTATATCATACTATACCAGCTGAGTTGGTAGGTGATGGCAGTTTTAAACTTTGTTTCATTTGGTTGGCATAATTATTGGCTGGTTGACATGTGAAAGGTTCTTTAGAATTTAAATGCAATGTTCTTGGTGTACTAAAGATGTGCCTTCTGCAAATGTTGTGCCCATAGAAGGATGCTTGTTATGCTCAAATCCTGCACTGGGGGCACACATGATGTTGCTATACAAGTGTACTCTTCATTTTCATGGATT
This sequence comes from Malania oleifera, assembly GCF_029873635.1. Taxonomy (NCBI): domain Eukaryota; kingdom Viridiplantae; phylum Streptophyta; class Magnoliopsida; order Santalales; family Ximeniaceae; genus Malania; species Malania oleifera. The sequence goes on from NC_080417.1 coordinate 97,205,173, forward strand.
TTTTTTTTTTGTATAAATTTAATCCTTGAATGGATTGTTGGATTTTTTCTTTTCCTATGTTCTTATTGTGTTTTGATCAGATCTAATGAGCCATTATTTCAGATTTTGTGTTACTTTTTTTGTGCACAATTTCCGTTTGTGATTTTATATTCTGAAAGATTACTTGCTAATGTAGCATAGGAAAAAGAAACAAGAAAAAAAAAAAGAAACTATATATGAGCATGGGTAGGGTCTCAAGAAGTCTCCCACCCACTCCCTCTCCCTCTCCCTCTCCCCCTCAAAAAAAAAAAAGAAGCAAAGTTTCCTGTGCTTGCTGTATCTTCTTTTGGTTGACCTAATTGTTAGTTTTTGGCACCAGTAAGCAGAGTTTGTTGCTTTGTTGATTGTACAAAATGAGATTAGCATTCTTTGCACATCCTTGCTTTTGTTTGCACAGAGATTAGAGTTGTGATAGCTGTCTATTTTAGGTTTAGACAATGGCTTTTGTTAACAAGGTTGGGAGTATACTTAAGCACACAGTGAGCAAACATGTCAATTTGGATTTATCTGCTTCCAAGCCATCTATTTACCAAGCAATAAGATCCATGTCATCCTCAAGGCTCTTCGTTGGAGGTGCATTGGTTTTCATTTTATTTTATAGTCGTTGCTTCTTTTCTTTGGGCATTTCACAATGGCTTTATATTTCTTTGCAGGCCTATCGTATGGCACAGATGAAACAAGCCTAAGAGAAACATTCTCACCTTATGGGGATGTAATTGAAGGTATTCCTCCCCATGCTCACTCCTAGGTTCTAACCTCCTCCAAAAAAAAAAAAAAAAAGAGGAACAACTCTCACACACACATGCATGAAGAAAGAAAACAAACTAAACTGAAGTAAGAAAATAAAACTGAAACTGAGAGCAGCGCATAGACCACCACTGCGCAGATTTGCACAAGGTACATGGAAATTATCTTTGCATTTAATCCAATCAAATTAAATCAGTATGTTAATATAACTTAAAGCTGCTTACTTTTCTTATCCCATAATTATAGGGATAGTCCATGAAATTTCAAAATAATGTAAAACTTCCCCCAGGCAATGATCTCAATAATATTATAATTTTAAAGACATTTTCCTCCAAATTGTAGCTTGAAGCATGTAGAAACACTTTTGCTCCATATTTTTCGAAAATACCTGCTAGGCTGTACCTTGCAATAAACAGATAAAAATTTTGTGCATAATTATTCTCTCAACAGAATCGTCAAACTTTAGAAGCAACTGATATTATTTTTTAAACAGCGAAAGCAGGATTGCTCATTGCTGCAATGTCTCGAAAAGATACAGGACACAATGTTAAAAGTGACCCTACATATGCTGGAAAGGATATCTTTTCATCATATGCTATATTGATAAGTTACATGCTAATCAATTCAAATTATATAAAACAATCAAGTAATTTCAAAAGTAATTTTATGATATAAATTGGGTTGCTCCATTATGAGTGAAAGAATTGGGTTACAGAAATAGCCTATCCATATGCAAGAGAAAGGCTGTGCACCACCCTCAATTTCTGCATAGTTGGGGGATTAGTGCATTGGTGCCCTTTTTATTTAACAGTGATTATGCTTAATGAAAATTTGAGTCATTTTCATATTGTTTGTACATTGCTGATGAGTTTTTTGGCTGAACCGCAGCACAAAAACAAAAGAATTAAAGTTCATATCTGGTCATATCAATCACACTTAGAAAAAAAAAAAATACTGAATAACAAATTTCTTAAGTTAATATTTGTAGGATTTTTCCTGTTGAAAACATAAATTCAGAATTTTTTTAAGTGATTTGAACTTCTTGAATCTCAATTATGAACAGAATCCTGTAGTTCCCATGTCGTCCTCATAAGTTTTTGTTGTACTGCTGACAGTGCTAGTGCTCATTAGTCAATGCTGATCCTTCATATTCTTGCAGCTAGGGTTATTATGGATCGTGAGACTGGTAGGTCCAGAGGCTTTGGCTTTATTAGTTATACATCTACTGAGGCAGCTTCCAGTGCCATCCAGGCTTTGGATGGGAAGGTCTGATTTTAATCCTCTCTGTGACTTCTTAACTTATTTATATGGCAGACATGAATGGGTTGCATGATTTACTGAGAATTGAAATGTTCATCTGGTTTTACTTTTATTTAGTGAGGTCAAACATGGAGAAGTCTACTATTTGTCTATAAATGTTGCCTGGTGTAGCATATATTAATGAAATAAAGTATAATTTTTATCCAAGAATAAACATTTTCTCCAATGATCAACACAGCTCATTAAATTAAAGCCAGCAATAGCTAAATGTGGTGGACACATAAGGAAGATACTCTTAGTTGTGTATGCTTTTCCTAAACAAATGAAAAGTAAGGGAACGAGTCAAGGAATAATAGTAAAAAAATGAACTTTATTTTAAGGGAAGAATCAAGAGAAATAATTATAAAAAAAACAGCTTTTTGTGTTTATTAACTATTAAAAAATAATAGTTCATGCATATTCAGATACTTTTTATCAAATTAAAAATAAATAAATAATTAGCTTAGGAAAAAGATAATAATTGAAAAAATACTGAAAAATACCAACTTTTGAATCTTAACAATACAATGAAACTCGAGTGCCACCTTAGCTGATGAGTATTTTTTTTAGTTACCAAAAACTTCGTTAATGCAAGAAAAGAAAAAAAAAAAAATTCAGGAAAAAGAGGACAAGCCATCCTCCTTCACAACAAAAGCAAAAGAAAAAAAGAGACGAAGTATTTAAATCAATGCCGCCTTCCAATCCCTTTGGATATTGGACAGTGAAATACCCTTAGCCGTTGAGTGTTCTGCTCTTTTTCAATAGCAGAACACTATACTCTTCCAAGAGTTTAGAATGGTTTTGTGAAGGCAACATATGACCCTTATCTATTGTCTCTTCTTTTTAAGCACAAAATTGACGTAGACAAGGTATGAAAGGTAATCATGTAAAAATAGAAGCGATTAAAAAAGAAAAAAATAAATGTTTTTTCTGGGGTTTTAATCTAGTATGTCTATGCGGATATAATAGGTCTAGAACCATGTTAATTGATGGATTCATCAATCCCTATGATAGATTTGACAACAATTCAGTTGTTTGTTTTTTTTTTTTTAGTAAGATTCAAATGGATTTAGTGTGGAATTGATACAAATTGTATGAATTGAATTGCGAATCATAAGATTATAACAATTATTCTGTATATGCTTTATCTCCTACTATATGGCATATGCTAAATCATAACTTTAGAGGTGTGTCCATTATTCTATCTGTACCATTGAGCTGGCAATTTTTTTTATTAGTTAAGCTATTTGAATGCAGTGAGGTTTTTTCGGGTATTCGATTATTAAAGAATTTTGTAAAGCACAAAAAAGAAGGCACTTAGGAAAGGTACTCTTAAACTTAAGAAAGATATAGTCGAAAATGCTCGCTAAAGAGATTAAGATTTGGTGTCCTTCTATAACCATGATTGTGCATAAGGAAGACAGATAATCCTTTGCTTTGTCTCCGACTACATGGGATATGACTTATGCTTACTTAGAACTTTAGAATCATTTCCATTATTCTACCTGTACTATTTGAGTTGGAATTGTTTCCTAGTTAAAGCTACTTGAGTGCATTGCAACCTATGCAGGTATTGGATTATTGAAAGCATGATATTTAGGGAAATATATGTTTTTTGGTCCATTGGATTTGGAGGTCCACTGCACTTGGGCTACACAACTAGAGTTAGCCCTTTTCCCATCCCATTACCCCCTTCCACCCCCTTCCCAAGGTTTGAACCTTTTACCTCCAACATAGAGTTCTAATGGGGATCGACATTCGTTGCCCATGTCATTTTCAGATATTATGACACGTGGATGACCTTCAGGAGTCCCCATTTCCTTCGTCGACATGCTAACACATGGAAGACCTCTGGATGCCCCTTTCGTTCGTTGCTTCGCAGGAACTTATGGAGTATCTAGAAGATGTTCCAGTGTGAGAAAGGCCCCATCAGAGATGCCAAAGCAAGTCTGAGATCAAGACCCCATATGGGCCCCACATGATCTTGTGGGCCCCTCACAGTTGGAGCCTCCCCTTTGACATAATTACAGATTTTAAGTTGTAATAATTATTGAGTCAACTTAGCTTGCAAGTGTGCTAAGTATTTAATAGGTCTAGTAAGTTGAGCTAATTAATGTGTGTTAGTAAGTTGTGCTTAGTATTTAATGTCTTGTAAGTTGGAGTGTTGTAAGTTGTGTGAGTGTTTATTATGTCTAGTAAGTTGGTGTTTTTATTATTTGTGTCTCCCATGCTTGTACGAGAATTGTTAGCTTATTAATGTCTTGTCCCCCCATGCTAGCTATATATATATCCCTTCATTGTAAGAAAGAAAAGCAAAGTTTTGAATATTGATATTGAAAGGATTTTCCTTTGTTGAAGCTTGCTATAGCTTTGTCCAATCCTTGTGATTGTGCAGTGAGAGGCTACATCGTTCTCTTCGGAGATCAGGTGGTGAGAGACCACTAACCTATCCAGCAACTCATTCTCCATATCCTCCCTCACTCTCACCGCACCACCAAAATACACCCACACGGCCAGCACCTTCATATCCTCACACGACCACCATCACTCCATTGCATTGCTGCGTTCGTTGGTATTTCAAAGCTTGTATGAAGAACTTAAGGCGTGAACTAACTTGTGTAGAATATCGTCAAGTCATCCATTGTATTATTGGTAAATTCAGCACTTATTTGAACCCTCATTTTATATTGAAGCCTTTGCTGCAAATCTGAAATTTCATATTTGTTAAGCCTTTGCATCCATAGACTTCAATATTTCAGTTTGCTAGCTTGAAATCAATTTGTGGAATATTGCTGTGCTAAGCTTAGAATTTAATTCTTAAAACATTGAAATTGCATCTTTCCGTATTTAACTTAATATCTTTTTGAAAGAATCAATTGAGACTTATTTCTGGATAGCATCATACACCTTTTTAAAAATCTTGGAACATGTGAAATGTCCTTTGATTTAATGTGTTTATGTTGATTAATGGAATTTTAATTTGAAGTGTCTTGAGTGTGTATGCTTGCTTGTGAGGGTTGAAATTGGTAGGACTAGGTCACCCCATCCCGTCCTACATCAAGTTCCCAAGCTCCTAATTGTTGATGTAGGATGGGGTAGGGTAACCTAGTCCTACAGGTTTCAACCCTCAAACAACATCCATGAGAAATACTTTGAATTGAGAATTTAACCAACCAAACGTTAAACAAAGCCAATCATGCTTTATCATACTGGTCCAAGGATTTTGAAAAGGTATATAATTTGATTCATAAGTCAATCCCAAATGGTTCTTTCACAAAAGAATCAAGTGATATGCTATGAAGATGCTATTCAATCATTCCAGAAAATAAGTCTATGTTATCACAATCATATTCCCACAATTGACAAGCATGTGTAAAAATACTGAAAATTTCAAGTTCTGGGGTCTTGAGTCGATTGGGGTTCAGGGTTAGTCGCCTAGGAAGTTTTAATATAGTTTTCTGGGCTGGCAGGGCTGGGTTAGTCGACTGAACTCTTGGGGCCAGTCGCCTGACCTATGACAGGACTGAAACACAAAGTGGGATTTTTAGAGTTTTACGCAACTGAGGCTTATGGGATCTTAAACAAGGATTCTAAACAGAGTTAGGAAGGGATTGGGATAGATATTACCGTGTGGAATCGCTGGATATCTTACCAATGATCAACAAACTTGAATCAAACCAAGAAATCCTCAAGCTTTCGGTGAACAAGTATAAGATCTGCTGTTGTTGTTCATATGCGAATGACGTGTTAGGATAAGAGATGGTGAAGACGTGATGGATAGGTGTTGGTCTCACACTAACTGATCTCTAAGGAGAACGTTGTAGCCTCTCGCCACTCAATCTCAAGGATCGGAACAAACCTCAAAGCTTTACAAAGGAAGAACCTTTTTTCATTCAATAACAATGCCTAGCCATCTTTCAGTTTTTACAATAGCAATATATATAGGGGAAAGAAAGACACAGTAATAATTGACCTACACTTCCCATACAAGCATGGGAGACAACTCACTTAATGTTCACAAATTATAAACTCATTAACTCACACAATTCTCTCACAAATTAAATACCTAACACAACGCATAATATAGCATAAAACAATAAATGTAAACAAAGTCAAAATGGAGGCCCAATCCTATGTGGGGCCTAATGGATCCGTGTGGGGCCCACAAGAGTCTTGAGCTCACTTGTTTTCATGTTCAGACGATGGTATTTTCGACTAGGTCGCACCCCCAAGGCTTCAGGTCGCACTCCTGGTCGAAGCTCTCAGGATTTTCTCAGTGTGCAGGCGACTTGGTCACACCTCAAGGTGTCCTGGTCGCGACTTGGTCGAGACTCTCAAGAAAATCTACAAAGTGCTGATGGATAATTTCAGCCGCAAACATGCTTCAATATTTAGGCCATAACTTTTGCTACAGAGCTCCAAATAAAGCGATCTTGGTATCGAAAGAAAGCTAACAAAATTTCCTTCAACTTTTGTGTTCAACCCATTTGAAGATGGGAAGGTTTTGATAGAGAAATTTGCACATCAAATCATGGGTTCCTGCAAAACAGATTTAATGGTGGTGGACTTCCGGAGGCTGTCCATGTGTCACCATGTCGTCGAATGAAAGGGGAAGTGGCTGCTGATCCCCATCAGTTGTTAAGCTATATTTTGATGAATTTGCATTTTGAAAAGGTAAAGCAAATTTTACATGTTATTTTAATTGATTTATTTGGAACTTGTATTGAATTACTAGTTGACACTCTGCCATTAAAAAAAAAAAAAAAATACTAGTTGACACTCCATTACAAAATATCACTCTTAAATATATCCATTTGCCTTTTTTTTGGATCATTGAAGCAAATGATTGGAAGATGTTCCTATCTTGGTGTAGGACAGAAAGAGCATAGAGATAGGAAATGGGGGAAATGAAGAGAAGAGAAGAGAAGAGAAGATGGAGAAGAGGAAAGGAAAATGAAGGAACGTGCGCACGCACACAGAGTGAGAGAAATAGAAGTTTAATTTCAATTCACAACTGCATCTTGCACACAAACAAAGTACCTTACACCACACATTACACCACACATTCAAAGTAAAACAAATAATTGCAAAATAAACCCAGAGAACTAAAATACACAAGAAATAAGTCCAGATTAACTAATACTTCGAAGATAACCAAAATTCTCAAACTAGACTAAAATTACTAATTTCTAAATTTATGGTTACAACACAAGTGCTTAAGGTGTTCCAAAGGTGGTCCTCCGTTAAACTCCCCTTGTTGGAGAAAACATGAGCTCAAGTTTTGATGTTTGAAATGGCACAACAAGAGCAAATCCTTGAGCTGGTATGTGTTGCATCCTCAATCACCATGGGGAAGTAGCAAGAAGATCCTCCAATTGCAAGCAACATAGAAGGCTTCGATGTCCTCTACCTCTGATAGAGTAGCAAGTTTTATAAATGGGAAATCGATTTAATAACCAGATATAATGGCAACTCAAGCAAATCTGCATTTGGTCCATATTCAAGAATGAAAAGTTTCACCATCACTGGTTTCAGAATATGTGGAGGGAAAAGAAATAGGTGATGGAGGCACATAGCCACATATTCATTGGATGGAGCAGAAACCATCTCAAGAGAATACTTAGTAATAGGTTCAACTTGAGAAATCTTCGACTCCTTAATAACAATTAATGTGGCCATGATCTTAAATTTCCAAGAAATTGTTGAAATTTCCATCGAAATTTCTGCTTTCCGTCACCTTTGGAATTGAAATGGCATTCAATTTTTATCTTAATAATTTTCATTGAAATTCCAAAAAAATTCATCCGAAATTTATCGAAATCTCAAAATTTTAGCAAAACTTGTTGAAATTTTAACTATAGAATGAAATTTCTTTGGAACTCAAATGTGTGATTCAGGCGCAAGTAAAATTTATCTCTTAATTTATCCTTTTTGGTTTAATTGAAACGAAAGATTATTACAAGGGCTTTTGAAATTATATGGAAATTTGAACTTACAACAACACATTATTTAACCATTCATCTCTAAGTTATCTTTATTTGTGTAATAAATAATATTTAATTGATTTATAAATTTGGTTTATATGAATCAAATATGTTTAATACACATATTATGTCACGAATGTGTTTAACACACATTATATTACAACTATTGCACCTCATGCACAACATATATGTATTTAATTTATAATATATTAGCCCTAAAACTTACATTATGATGTCTATTAACCATTTCTAAAGTCTCATAAAAGAATTCCATGCTTTACTACTAATTTTCATTGTTTTTTCAAATTAAAATCAAAGTTGACATCAAAATCAAATTTTGCATTCGTTTGGAGCTTGAAATTTTAGTAAAAATCGAAATTTAAGACCGCGATTGTGGCTCATTCCTTGGGTTAGGAATGGAAAATTTGAGGTTGAAGAACTTGTCATTAATGAATATATCTACCCTAGTAGTTGGCAACTCATCATATGAGACACCAAGGGTCCCAATTATTAAGTCTAGTGGCACGTCAAGGATTCAAGGTTATACAGAAGTGTGTCTGTCTTTGGATTAGAATAAACATCAACAGTTTCTTGGGTCAATAAAGACAATTCCAGAATCATATCCTAAAAAAGAGCTATCACATCCTGAAAATATGATTCATGAATGTTTAGAAACTTGTGCATTGACAATATGCAAATCATTGATGTAGTCATGATACTCATCTATGCAATAATTTATGGGGACTTAAAGCAACGGAGTACTTATTCTCAACAAGTTGAGTCCTCTCTTGAACATTTAGTCAATATCATGGCTGAGTCTTGACCACTTTGAATTGGAGGTGTTTTTAGGCTCCTGATTGGATTATTGGGGAAATATCTCAGCTTCAAAACCATATTGTAAACCTCAAACAAAGTGGCGTGATGTTTTCAGTTCTGCACAGTAATTTGGTTTCTGATTTCCCCTCTTAACCTTTTTTAAATATAAGCAGCACACTAGGGCTGTCATGAGGAACAGACCAGCACATGAGCTGTTTGAATTCAAGGTAACAATCAGTAACACTAGAATACAGTTGTCCAAAGTTATTCAAGTGGTCCACTAATATTACACTATAGAATGTGGGACATAATTTTCTCAGTATATTTCATTTCAGATCAAGTTGAAACATACGGCTCCCCAATGTTATGTTCATTATTTTCAACCTTTTTGTGACTATTGCTTTGCTAAATAAATAATTTATGATTTAGCAAAGTAGATGCACCGGTGTTAAATAAATCCATTACATTGTTGACCAACCAATATAAGAAACAGTGAGGTCCTAATCAGCCATCAGAATCAGAAGCCCAGGTTTGGTTGTTTCTCAAGAATGGCCAAATACTTAGGAACCATATTATTGCCCTTTTTCTCCCTCAATGTGAGGGAAAATATTAGGAGCACAGATATATGGACCTACACAATAGCTAAGATACATTAGATCGCATTTTTGTGAGAGGTACTTACCCAAGTTCGTGACTTCATGTAGCCTCACCCAGCATCCTAAAATTTCCATGCAGTCGTTCTTGGCTGTTCCTTTTGTTTCTTAAGTATTGAACCCAATTTCTTGCATCAAATATTCAATTACTTGCATTTTCTTTGATATTCTCACAAAAAATTCTTCAATTTCTAGCTAGGAAAATTTAATTGGCTGAAGAATGCTGATTTTAGTTCCGCCAGAGCCAAATTTTCTTCAGAATTTAGAAATTTGTACTGATAGTCTAGTATCTCACAACAGAGGTTAAAATTTTGCAAAGCACCGTCAAAATATAGTGAGATATAATCACTTTCTACTGTTCATTTTTCACTTATTTCGTCTCAGAGAAAATGAATCAGGAAAATGGAAAAGAAAGGCTGTCTCACTCTTATCACTGGTCATGTTCAAGTGATTGTCTTACAGTGGCTGGCTGAACGGAGGATGGCGCTTCAATGAACTTAATGGCGTGGCCTGAAAATGGTATTTGAGCCTATGGTTGGAAGAACATCCGCCAGCTCATGAAGTTACCTCCTTTGTCAGGCGGGCAGATAGCAACAAAATCTTGGAGATGGAATGCCTGGAAGGATTTGTTTCTCTGGTGGTGGTGTTGAAGTGACAGGTGTGTTGCAGCGAAGTGGCATTTGAAGGTGATGATTGTCAAGCGAGGAATAATGTGATAATTCTTGCCCTTCTCCTGGAACTTTTGGCAGTGCGTGAGCGTGAGTGTTCTTTTCATTTCTTTTATGGAGACGAAGGCAGTTGATGTGAATGTGGTTGATGGACAAGTGGATGGTGACCGACTTGTGTGGGCAACTTGAAGACAGTGAGGATGGTTTGGAGTTGGGATGATTCTCTCATGGAGACAGCTACAAATGGGTGATCAAAGTTTGCTGTGATAGATGAAAGAAAAAAGAACAGAGAAAGAGGGAGGATAATGGAAAAGGAGAAGAGAGAAGACAAGAAGGACAAGAAGAAAAGAAGAAGAATGTGGGGGAGAGACTGAGAGGTTAGATTTCAACTCGTAACTGCACTGTAACTTATGCAATACACAAACAAAGTACTTAGACCTGCCATTCAAAGTAAAAGAAATAATTACAAAACTATCCTAAAAACTGAAATGCCAAAATAGTTCCAATTAATCAAAACTTATAAAATAACTGAAATTTCCTATCTAAAACATAATTCCTAGTTTTTAAATCTATGGCTGCAATATAGGCACCTTTAAGGATGAAGCACCTAAAATGCTCCAAATATGGTCCACATGCAAAGCACATGCCTAGTTTGTTGCTTCTATTGAGTTTGGGAGCACAAATTTTGAACCCTGGATTAGGATTTGTATGGATTTTCACAAAACTTAATGTAATTTTGTACTACCATTATAGTTGTCTAAACCCACACAAAACCAAATCTAAGGTTTTGAGTCCATGCTCCCAAACACAGCACAGTAAATTTATTTTCAAGATTATGGCTTAATTATTGTATACTCTTGTTAAATATGAAATTTTGGATGCAAATCTTATAAATGTCAAAGGATCCAACTGCTGTTAAAGTAATGAGGTAACTACAAAAATCCCTAGAGATTTGATTCCCTTGAAAAGTGATGGTGCTAGACATTGCCTTCACTCACATGCATCTGCATGTACAACTACAAATGCTCAAATGAATACACGCACACATGTTCATGCATATACATGCACACATTAACAAAAATGCATGCACGTGCAAGCAGGATCATGGGCACACACAAGAATACATTGTATATTGAGTTTCAGATGAGTTTTTTTATTCAAGTTGGCACCTTGGTTGGGCAGTGGTTTTACATGTCTTTCTCTCTTTCTTTTTTTTTTTTTCTAGTTGTTTTAGATAGGTATTGAAATTTTGCATTGCTTCAAAGACAAATTTGCCTAAAAAATGAGAAAACAAAAGTAATTGAATTAGGAGTGAAAAAATTTAACAAATAGGTGAGTCTTGCGGCTCATGCCAAAGCCACACCATGTCAGGATTGGTGAATTAGTGTATTTTTTCTTTAAGAAGAATTAGAGGTGAACTGAAGGCTTCGGCTGTGTTATTTATTAGATAGAACATTTCTATTTCAAATTCGGATTGTTACAGTTGCTTTATTTTTTTGTTTTATAGTAACATAGTTTGTAGGGTGTTCTCCTTACCAGTAGCATGTTAAGGGTTTTGTTAACTTACATTTATTGGTACTTGTTTTGAGTTAACACCCACAATAGAGTGCCATTTTATTTCATAAATTTGTAAAAAGTTACGCCTACTAGTGATGGAACCGCTATTGGTGTTGGATTATGGAACTTGTCATTGTGATCTCATGTCATCTTTTGGTTTGTCTGTGAATTGCTTGGTCTGATTTTGAGGAAATGATATTTTTTAATACATTCATTAATAGTGGCATCTCATACTATTATGTTATGATTCTTTGATTTTTCTCAGGAATTTCATGGACGTTGGATAAAGGTTAATTATGCTACAGAAAGACGTCCTCCGGCGATACAAGGAGTTGGCTCTTGGGGCAGCAGCAATAGTGCTAACTATGGTGGTGGTAATTATGGTGTTAGTGCCAACTATAGGGGTGGAGCTGGTGACAGCTATGGAAGTGCAGCAGGTAATTACAGTGGTGGTAATTATGGTGACAACTATGGAAGTTCACAAGACAGTTGCACCGGTGGTGATAATAACCATGGAAGTGGTAGTGTTGGTGATCCTAGAGTTAGTTTTGAAGGCATTGGTGGTTATGGCAGTGACAGTACTGCTAACTATGGTGGTGTTGATCATGGTGTTAGTGTCAACCATGGTGGTGGTGCTGATGACAGCTATGGAAGTGCAGTAGACAGTTACAGTGATGGAGGTGGCACTAACTATGGAAGTGGTAATGGTAGTATTGGAGGCTGTGGTGATAACTACGGAGCTGGTGGTGGTAGTATCAATAATGGACATAGTGTTACTTCCAACCATGAAAATGGTGGTGGTGAAAGCTATGGTAATGTTATGGACAATTATGGTAGTGATGGTAACCATGGTAGTAGTGGCTATCACAAGGGTGGAAACAATTTTGATGCTATGAATGTTGATGGCGGCTATGGTAGCAGTCACAGTGGAAATTATAGTTCTCATAGTGGCACTCATGGCAAACATAACTATTTCAATGGTGGCACTGGCTTTGCTAGTGGGTATGGTGGATCTGCAGAAACATCATATGGTGGTAACTATGGTGGTGCTGGTGGTGGCGGCAGTAACAGCAATGGCAATTACAGTACTGGAATAAATTTTAATGCTAATAATAATGGTGGCTATGGTAGCTGTGGTGGTGTTGGAAATTATAGTGTCACTGGTAATAGTGGTAGCAACAGTAGCCATTTTAGCCGTGGTGGTGGTGGTGGTCATGGCAGTGGTTCTTCTACTGGTGGATATGATGGTACCACAGAAACACCATGTGGTGGTGGACATTCATATGGTAATCAGAGCAGTGGGACTGCTGTTGGCAGCAGACTCTATGACCAGGATGTGCAGGAAAGCAATTACCGAGTTGGGGATGATGAGCCGGACCACCGCGTTGCCAACTCTAGGAACTGGTAGATTTTTTCCCTTGTGGATGAAGATTTTGCAGCAATCAAGCAAGAGTCATGTAGGACCGCTTATTATAGATTATGCTGTCTTAGACAGTTAATTATTTAACCTTTTATCATTCTTAGACTGATTGTTTGGATATTGTGGACTGCAGATATTGTGTTGTGTTGTGCTTTTTGCCTCCATTTTGGGCGGCTTTCAAGTTTATGAGCCTCAAATATTAGTTATTCGGAGAGGCAAAGTCTAATCAGTTTTGTTAGGAATAAATATGCTGCCCAAGGCTAGTTTTGTGATGTGCTTTTTGCCGTCTTTTAGTAGAGCGTTGCCAAATCTGCCTCTGATAATATGTTCTTTTGCTCCTATCAGGGTCTCTCTGAGCTTCAGCTTCACATTTTTTACAAAAGAAAATGTGTACTTTCTTTTTCAACAAGATGGAACCGAGTCCGTGAACATTGAACGTTCCGGGGTATTTTCCTCTGTCAAAACATGCGTTTTCCATTATTGTGTAGCTCTATTTTTTTTTATTTTTTTGAAAAAATAGGGTGGCACATCCTATCTTTATTTAGAAAACCTCACTTATGGTGGAGGTATATCGTGGTTCCAATCTTGAGACTTGGGAAAAATAAAATAAAATCCCAAGAATCTAAAACCGACTCCGCGTTACAATGGACTTGAACTGCTTGTTTATCATTAGCTTTGTTCCTTCCAAATCAATCGAGGGTGACAACAATGCATGCCGTTCACACAAGATGAGAATTGTCCAAGAATATGGTGGTGTGAAGAAGAAAATTAGTTTTACTTTTGCATTACACATTTTGGAACATGAATTTTAATTTTGTAGTTAGATTTGGATCGATTTAGATAAATTTAATATAATTTTATATTGTATTTTATTTAAATTGATACAAATTTAAGTTCAAAACTTGACACTAAGCATAATAATAATATTTTGGGCCAAGTTTAATGTCAATGAACGTATTAATGTTTTATCTATTCCAACTAATATGGAATATATAGGGTACAAAACTTTTATAAACTTTTAAGCACGAAAATGTCCATTTGACATTTTATGTTTCTTAAAATAAAATTAAAGCCTCCATGAACATTTATTTTTTACCAATATTAAATTTTTTTTCATAAATTATTATATTCTTATAAAATGATTGTTTAATTATTATCCCGTTCAATAAGAATAGTTAGTAGCAAAAACGGACATAAATAGAGCATAACATGTCTTCAAGCACCTTCCTATATCATTTTAAAATATTATTTTAAATTTTTTTTTTTTTTTTTCCGATTATCATTCTTTATGGTCCATTTGGATCAAGGATTTTATTTGAGGAAAGAAAAGGAAAGGAAAACAAGCCCTCTTATTTTCCTTCTCTATCAAATACTATCAAAAGCCAAAGTCTATTTTAATCTGATTAAAATTTAGAAAAAAACTAAATATTAATTATGTATGAATTCTAGTTTGTAGGATTCGTTTTGGGATCACAATGCAGTTTAGATATATCTTAGTTTTTATGTCCCATTTAAGTTAGGGATTTTTTTTGAGAAAATAAGTGAAGGAAATGCAAGAAAAAAAAATTTTCATTGCATTTTCTCTATACATCAAGGTTGGTTTGGAACATGAAACAAACAAATAGAGCCTTATATTTTCCCTTATTTTTTATCATATATTTCAAGTTCCAAACAAACTAGTAAGGTTATGTTTGGATCAAGAATATGTTTGAGAAAAGAAAATGAAAAGAATGAAAATTAAGAAAGAAAATATTTTCAATTATATTTTCTTTGTACATCAGCATATTATTAAAAATGAATTTTTATTCTAAATATGGTTAGAAGTTAAGAAATGTAAAATGTTAGGAGACTCCTTTGATCACAAGATTAGCACATGATTGACTTTACCTACCCTCACTTGGAGAGGCTTATCTTGTTATGTGGTTGATTTCAATCAAGTAGTCGACCTAATATGTTCCTCTCCTAAGTAGAGGTTGCTAGTCATATGATTAGTGTATGGTTAATCTAACCTATCTCCATGGAGGGAGGCTTCACGTGATCAATGTATAGCTAAGTAGACCTAGATGAAGAAAAGAGTCACCGCCTCTAATGGACCACTAAAAATATGGACCCTTGAAGCATTTTATATCCATCTTGGGAGACTCCTCTAATTAATAATCAACATGTGGTTGACTTGACCTATCCCTCATTAGGAGAGGCTCATCTAGTTATGTGGTTAGCTTGTGACTAACCTAGCTTACCCCCTTTCAGAGATATTCCTCTAGTCACGTGGTCTGCACAAGGTAACTGAGGGGATTGTACCCGTACCACCCCACCCAACAAAATATCAATTATATGTTTGGTTGATTGTTTGATGGTAGGTGTTCAATAAATTTGAAATAAGTTACGTAGTGTGTGCTTATATTTTCTTCTTGAATTTTTTTATAGGATAAAAATATATAAGAAATATTCAGAACAGAGGGGAGATGCTCCAACAATTTTCATTAGCTTTTAAATAAATTCTATGGTTCAGTTAGAAATCTAGCAATTTCTTTAAAGAAAAAAAGGTAGTTTCATTATTCAAAAATTACTTTATTAGGTTTCATGACACTGTATCTCTCCTATAGCAAGGAAAATCACCAATTGTGAATACAACATAATCAAGAATGGAGATGGAGATGGAGATGGAGATGGAATAATATGTGACCAATCAACAACATAAAATGAACAATCAAAATACCAAATCAATATAAGGTATGCAGCTATCGAATGGAATTATTTGCACTCTCTTAACAAAGATTTTCGCAAACGATTAAACAACGTACTCCCTTTTTAGGTTTCCGCAAACGCTTAATCAAAATGTACTTTATTTAATTAAGAGTCTTCTTGTTAATCTTAGTTCTTAACTTCAGCTACCTGCACTTTACATTCACACACAACAAAGTATAGAGATACTGAAAATAAAGAGTAGGGAAAGAGAGACACCAGGATTTTTACGAGGCTCGACTTATCCTCAGCCTACATCCTCGCCTTTGGCCAATACCACCAAAGGATTCCACTATTGCACTCCTTTCCGGGCGGAGCAAACCATTACAAGTGATTCCCCACACTTAGCCACTCATTCACTAGGTTAGAGCAACGCATTTCTAAGTGATACCCCACACTCAGTCAACAATCCAACAACCTAGAATTGTCCAAGAACTACAAGAAACAAGAAATAATTTCTGCGTACAAGAATACTCTCACAAATACCATATTAGTACAATTTCTAACACTAGATACTTCAATATTCAAATATCAAATTGAAATACAATTGAAGCTCAAGTAAGAATTTCACCAAGTTCCTTCTCCAGATGAGAAATCAGCAATGGGAAATCAGAGAATGGTGATGAGCAATACAGAGATTCAGTAATTCATTTGAGCAAGGATTTGAGCAAGAGAGAGATTTTATTGCAAGATGGCTTTCAACAGATTTTTCAATTCTTAGTATGATTTGATTTTCAAAACCATGTATTTATAGGCTTCTAAAAGTGATTTCGTGTTGCCCAAGATTACTTGGAGTGTTTTCCAAGTTTTTAGAAAATTTGGGGCACAAGAAACCAATATTTGAATTTAAAAATATTTAAAAATTGTAGTCATTAACAGTGTTCAGATGACTAAAGTATCGGGTTTAGTCTTCTGATGTTCCTTAATACACTAAAAAAATTTGAACTGGACATAGGGTCAGACGACTGAACTGTAGGTTCACACTTCTGAAGTCCCAACTCAGATGACTAAACTGAGGGTTTAGTCTTCTGAGGGTGTACTGCCTTTTCAAAAATTTCCAATAAATTCTTTAGCAGACTGAACTTATTCTTCAGTCTTCTGAAATATTTCTTCAGTCTTCTGAGGGTGCTCCTCGATCGTCTAGGCAGTCACTTTTCGTATTTTTCATTTTATTTTCAAAAAATATTTTTGCTCTTTTGCTTTGTTAACTTATAAAATATTTTCCGAGGTTTTAAATAAGGTTTCTAAGTTAATGAACAACCCCTAAAGAACTTTAAAAATATTTCATAAGATATTCAAACAAGAAGTACTTACAACAATGTCCTTAAAGCCCAATAATCTACTCTTCAAGTCTTTCATTGTATTTTGCTTTACGTTTCTTTTGACTTGAGTTTTGAGTCAGCGTTGAGTGTCCACATATTTTGCTCATGTTGGTGTTGCTTTGAGCTTTCTTTTGGATCACTCTACATATACATATGGTTTTATGAATCCTTGAGCTTTCCATTGCTTTCTTTTAAACTTTGTTTTTACTGAAACATCATCATTCTAACAAAAACATATTAAATCATATTTTGTTTTAATTATCAAAATAAGATTGAAAAGCCATGTTAGGCCAACAAATCTCCCCCTTTTTGATGATGACAAACAAGGAGTAAAGATGAGGGTTCTTTAGAAAAGACTCCCCCTTACTATAAGAATTCTCCTTTAATAAGTTTTGAAAAATAATGATATCAAGTATAAAAAGTTCAAAATAGATCATAATTAACAAATGAACATCAAACAAGTATATCAAATGAGTACACACTTTCCAAATTTATTTATGCTTTTATAATTACGTGCTTACTATCCATCTTAGTCTTTGCTTACATTTGCTACGTGCTTACAATCCATCTTAGTCTTTGCTTACATTTGCTTACAATTCATTTACAATTCATCTTTGTTCATTACTTCATCTTTGCTAACAATTTCTCTCCCCCTTTTTCATTATTTAAAAAGAAACGAAGGGTAATCTCAAAAAGTCATCATTGCAGCAAAGAGTCATTACATACATAAATAACAGTCAAGCAACGTACAAACTAAGTGTTTGAATACATCCAAGGATTTCTAAAATTTAGTTTCTTAATACATCAAAAATACAGAATACAACATAACAAATCTAACTAGCAGCTCCATCATCTTCTTCTTCAGTTTCTTCGTCTTTCTCTTCTTCCTCAGTACCTTCCTCTTCTTAATTTCTTTCCTCTTCTTCATCATCATCCTCACTTCCCTCCTCAGAATCGTCATTATCACTGCGAGGGGCTGAACTCATATCCATGGGATCCCCACCTCGGGAGGAACTAGCTTGATGCTCCTCAATATGAATGAGGCATTAATCAAGTGAGGACACCTTTTCCTGAATGCTCTAGAGTCTAGACCTCACTTCGGAGCAGAAGGAGGAGAAGTCATTATGAAAACCCATAAACCAAGAAGGTGCGTCTACAGGAAGACCCTGGTCACGCGCTGGAGGAGGAGGAGCTGCTGCAGGAGTGTGTTGAGGCCTGCCTCCTTTGAGGTACCAACTTTGATCTCCTTTGTCATACCCTATTTGCTTCGAGGTGGTGGAATTGAAAAGATCATAATGAGTACACTTGATGAATAGTTCGGAAGGAGTAGAAAGATTTAGTTGAGCAAAAATTAAGTTTAAGGCACCGCCGTTGGGAAGAGTGACCCTAGATGATTCTAGTTTGGCCCACATCCATTTTATGATTAGACTGGCCAAACCTAGTTTCTTACTTTTGAGAAGACACCATAGGTCAAAACATTCAATACAGTATAAATGATCAAAAGAACCAGATTTTGGTATGATGTTGTAGGAAATGATTTTATGGAGGATTTGGGCTTTAAGATTGAGTTGTTTATACAATGGAGGATGCTCAAAATATACCGGTTCATTTTCCATAACTAAGGGTAAAAAGGCTTCGGGGGAGAAGTCTTATTCCAAAATCCATGACTGGGAGAAAGTAAGACATTCAAATTCTCTGGGTGTTATTTTTAAAATAGGAGCCAAAATTTTAGGGTTTACAACAATTTTCTTTCCCTGAACCTTGGTAGACAAAACCCCGTCACTATAAACCATGTTTGTGTAAAAAATTTTGATGAGGTTCGGAAACATTCCTTTGGCTTGATGGATTATGAAATTGAACCAACCAATTTCCCTAAATGGTGGACGGATTTTAGGAAATTCTTCATCAAAAAAGGAAGTTTCTAAGATTTTACTGAGAATGGGATTAGTGGAACGAAGATATGCACGGTAGCATAGCTTTGCTTGAGGTCCAACGAGCCACCTCTCTATATTTTGCCCATCTCTTCCCGAAGAAGTTCCACAGTTCACTGTTGTTTTGGTGTGTGGCATGTTTGGAGATCAAGAACGATTCAAAACGTAGTTCCTGGAAACCCTAGAATCCGTAAGGATGATTTAAACTTGAGTTAGGAGCCTTGGATTCAGGAGTTTTTAGGTGAGAATGGAAGGAGATAGAGAGGGCTTCGAAGGAGTGATGGAACAAAGATCAGAAGGCTGAAGTTAGGGTTTTAAAGTTTTTAAATATATATATATACCCCGCAACTTCAGAAGATTGAAGTCCAAGTTCAGTCCCCTGAAGATTTTTAGAATATAAAACTGAACAGGCAGTAACACCTTAGAAAACTGAAGTCCAGGTTCAGTCGTCTGAACCTTCAGTGCTATAGTGTTCAGTAGTATGAGCTTTCAAGCTCATTCGTCTGAAGTTTGAAAATTTTTCATAATTCCTTCTTTTCTTATTCTGATTTCTTCTTAAACCACTTCCCTACTATGTAGTAGTCCAAGATCTCTTTTAATAGTATAAACCTTTATTCATTGAGAGGTTTTGTAAAATGTCCACCCATTGATCATTTGTGTTAATGAATTCAAGTGATATATCTTCTTTTTGAACATGATCTCTTAAAAAGTGATGTCTTATATCAATATGCTTTGTTCTTGAATGTGATATTAGATTTTTAGATATATTTATCGCACTTGTATTATCACATTTGATTGAAATGGTTGAATATTCTAAATTGTAGTCTTTTTGTTGTTTCATGTATAGAGTTTGTGCACAACAACTCCCAGCTGCTACATATTCATCTTCAGCTGTGGACAAAGTTATAGAGTTTTTGCTTCTTAGAAAACCAAGAAACTAGTGATCGTCCTAGAAAGTGACAAGTGCCACTAGTACCTTTTCTATCTATCTTACACCCTGCATAGTCAGCATCCGAATAGCTATTCATTTTGAATCTGGTGCCCTTAGGATACCAAAGACCTAAGTCCATGGTGCCTATCAAGTATCTTAAAATTCTTTTAACAACTATTTGGTGTGATTCTTTGGACTCTGATTAGAAACGTGCACACATACACACACTAAACATTATGTCAGGCCTACTTGTCGTTAGAGATAGTAAACTTCCAATCATTCCTCTATAATACTTTATGTCTACCAATTTTCTTTTCTCATCTTTATCAAGGCTAATGGAAGTGCTCATGAGGGTTCCTATGAGTTTACTACTTTCCATATCGAATTTTTTAATCATATCTTTTATGTATTTTGATTGACTTATAAAAGTCCCATTCTTTACTTGTTTAATTTGTCATCCAAGAAAATCGTTTAATCCCCCCATCATGCTCATTTCAAATTCTTCTTGCATACTTTTTTGCAAATTCCTTACATAGATTATCATTAGTTGCACCAAATATTATATCATTTACATAAATTTGAATTAACAGCATATCATCTTTCTTAGTTTTGATGAACAAAGTACTATCAACTTTTCCTCTTGAAAACCCTTTTTCTATTAAAAACCCACTAAGTCTTTCATACCAAGCCCTAGGGGCTTGTTTTAATCCATATAAAGCCTTAATTAGTCTAAACACATAATCAGGATTTTTTATATCTTCAAATCTGGGGGGTTGTTCTACAAATACTTCTTCATTAATATATCCATTTAAGAATGCACTTTTTACATCCATTTGGTATAATTTAAAATCTTTATAGGATGCATAAGCTAAAAGCATCCTTATAGCTTCCATTCTAGCTACAGGGGCAAAAGTCTCATCGTAATCTATCCCTTCTTCTTGAAAATATCCTTTGGCTACAAGTCTAGCTTTATTTCTAACTACTATACCATTTTCATCCTTTTTGTTTCTAAATACCCATTTAGTTCCGATGATTGAATGATTTTTTGGTTTGGGGACTAATTGTCATACTTTACCTCTTTCAAATTGATTTAACTCCTCTTGCATAGCAATTATCCAAGAGTCATCATTTAGAGCTTCTTCAACATTTTTAGGTTCATCTTGAGATAAGAAGGCAAAGTGATTACATAGATTCTTTAATGATGATCTAGTGGTTACTCCACTGGAAGGTTCTCCTATAATTTGATCTTGAGGGTGATTTCTTACATACTTCCATTCTTTTGGTAATTCAAGATTTTCTATAGGGTTATCTTTTGAAGTTTCTTCATTGTTTTCTTCTTTTTCTTCTTTGATTTCTAGATCATCCTCTTTTTGTGAAATATCATTCTTTTTTTCATTCTTGATTTCTTTTGTGAAAGGATTTGATTCATCAAAGTTTACATGAATTGATTCAATGATGGTTAGTATTCTTTTGTTATAGATCCTATAAGCCTTACTATTTGTAGCATATCCTAGGAAAATTCCTTCATCCGACTTAGCATCAAATTTCCCTAAGTCGTTTTTGTTATTAAGAGCAAAACACTTACATCCAAAGACATGGAAGTAAGCTATGTTAGGCCTTCTTCCTTTCCATAATTCATAAGGTGTTTTGTTTAGGCTTGATCTAATGGAAATCTTATTTATTACATAACAAGTTACAGTTTCAATCCAAAAGTATTTAGGTAAATTATTTTCATTTAGTATAGTTCTAGCCATTTCTTAAAGGGTTCTATTTTTCCTTTCAACAACTCTATTTTGTTATGGAGTTCTAGGTGCTGAGAAATTATGGTTTATTCCATGATCATTACAATATTTTTCAACATCTTTATTTTTAAACTCTCTTCCTTGATCACTTCTTATGCTTGAGACAATGTATACTTTCTCATTTTGGAGTTTCTTGCATAGATTTATTAACATACCACAAGCTTCATCTTTGTTTGCTAAAAACAATACCCATGTGTATCTAGAGTAGTCATCAACTATCACGAAGACATATTGTTTTCCTCCTAAGCTTTGAGTTCTAGTAGGACCAAATAAATCTAAATGTATGAGTTCTAGGGATCTACTACTTGATATGTGTTTCTTCTTTTTAAAGCTCGTCTTGATTTGTTATCCAAGTTGGCAAGTATCACAAATTTTATCTTTAATAAACTTTGTATTAGGTAAACCTTTGTACTAAATTCTTCTTAGATAGCTTAGATAGAAGGTCCATGCTTGCATGTCCTAATCGTCTATGCCAAAGCCAACTATTTTCACTTATGGAAGCCAAGCAAGTTATATCTTGAGAAATTAAAATATCAAGATTTATGCAATACACATTGTTCATTCTATATGCTGTGAATAAAATTTCATGATTCTTAAGTTTTTGTATTATGCATTTTTCCTTCTTAGAGATTATGTCAAACCTTTTGTCACTAAGTTAACTAATACTTAAGAGAATATGCTTTAAACCATCTACTAGCAAAACATCATCAATGGTGAGTGAGGATTCTTTACCTATCTTACCAATTCCGACAATTTTGCCTTTTGCGTTGTCACCAAAGGTTACATATCCTCCATCTTTTTGAGAGAGAGTGATGAACTTTGATATATCTCCCGTTATATGTCTTGAACATCCGCTGTCTAAGTACCATTTTTCTTTTGATGGAGTAGACCTAGAGCAAACCTACAAGAAAGGATTTATGGTGTTACTTTTGAAATCCAAACTTTCTTAATTATTTTTAAATCTTTTCTAGTTTTAGTGTTTATCTTCCATTCATTCTTTACTTTGACATATTTCTTCTTAAGTGGACAATTAAACATTATATGTCCCTTATTTTTACACAAGAAGCAAGTAGTATTTTCATGTATGTTTGTGGGGGATGTACTTGCATAGTGTTTAGCTTGTTTTACAAAGTATCCCATGAATAAATTTTTCTTTCTTTTATTTGTAATTCCATTATAACCTATTCCCTCTTTATTGTTAGCCATTCTTTGATGTCCTACCATTTTCTCAAAGTTTTATTTACCTCTAGTAAAGTTATAAATAAGCATTTCTTTATCTTCAATTTGACTTTTGAGGTCATTTATTTTTTACTCTTTCTTGCTTTGATTATTTTCTTGTAATTTGTTCAATTCTTGAGACATAGTGTTTATTTTCTCCATTTGTTTGTCAATATGAGATTATTTTTCTTTTTCAGCAGATTTTGAGGATTCTAGCTAATTTTTAATATTTTTATTTTGTTCTTTTAAAGTTATGTTCCTCTTTGACATTCTAATAAATCTATTATGAAGAGCAAATAATTCAGCTTGGAGTTCTTTGTCGGATGGCATACTCTCACATGAATCATTACACAATTCATCACTAAAATCTTCCGAGGAGGAGTAGCAAGAGTTTACCTTTTCGTTGTGTGCCATGAAGCACATGTTTGCCATCTCTTGTTCGCTAGATTCATTCTCCGATTCACTTGAGCTAGTGTTGTCCCATGTTGCTTTCATTGCTGGCTTCTTCTTCTACTTTTCTTTCTTGAGCTGAGGGCAGTCCAACTTGATGTGTCCGACCTTTTTACAATGGTAACAAGTAGGTGGATCATTCTTATTTTTGTTGTCTTTTTTACTAATTTCACCTTTTTCAGTTTTTGAACCTCTAAATTTTCTTGTGAATTTCTTATTCCTTTTGAAGAATTTTCCAAGTCTTTTAGTTATAAATGCTAATTCTTCATCATCTAGTTCATTGGTTCATTCTCTTCCTCACTTGAACTTTCTTTAGAAGCTTTAAGAGCTATGGATTTTTTATTTTTATTTTCAGTGTTCCTTTCTTTCATTGCCATTTCATAGGTGAGAAGTGATCCTATGAGTTCATCTAGTGATGTATTTTTGAGATTTCTTTCTTCCGTAATTGTTGTAGCTTTAGGTTCCCATATTGGAGGAAGTCCTCTAAGGATTTTCAGAATCATTTCATAAGTTGAATAATTTTTCCCTAAAGCATTGAGGGAGTTTATTATATGTGTAAATCTTGTATACATATTTGTTATGGTTTCATCCGGGTTCATCTTGAAAGTCTCATACTCACTTGTGAGCATGTCTATTATACTATCTCTAACATCAATGGTGCCTTCATAAGTTACTTCTAGTTTATCCCATATTTCTTTTGCCATTTTACATGTCATGACCCTAATAAACTCATTAACATCTAAAGCACAATATAGTGCATTCATGACACTAGAGTTTACTTGCATCATCTTGTAATCAATGTCGGTCAAGTCCTTTTCTTCTTTAGGAACTTCTTTGCCATCAACGGTTTTAGTAGGAATGTAGTCACCATGTGTGACAACCTTCCATGCTTTCCAATCCATGGTTTGGATATAAATTCTCATACGTTGTTTCCAAAAAGTTTAGTTGAATCCACAAAAGATTGGCAGTCTAGCTAAAAGATTGGCCCTCTCCAAAGGGAGCTACTCCTAGGTGGGTCATATAGATCTTTATATAGCTTCTAGTTAGGATTTGCTACAATCCCACTCTGATACCAATTGAAAATTAAAGTGTAGTCCCAAGAGGGGGGGTGAATCGGGTTATTAAAATTTATTTTAATATTTTTTATAAATGCTTAACCTCTTGTTGATTTTAATAATCATACGACAAAGTCTTACTTATTTAATCAATCCACAAACCAAAACACAAGACAAGTAATGAAAAACTTAATTCACCAAACAACCAATCAACAACTTTAAATGAACAATCAAAATACCAAACCAATATAAGGTATGCAGCTCTTTAGCACTTTCAGCTTTTAATTGTAGCCCTTTATTGAATGAAATTGTTTGCACTCTCTTAACAAAGATTTCCGCAAACAATTGAAGAACATACTCCTTTTTTAGGTTTCTGCAAACGTTTAATCAAAACGTACTTTCTTTTATTAAAAGTCTTCTTGTTAATCTTAGTTCTTAACTTCAGCTACCTGCACTTTGCATTCACACACAACAAAGTATAGAGATACTGAAAATAAAGAGTAGGGAAAGAGAGACACCAGGATTTTTACAAGGTTCGGCTTATCCCCTACCTACGTCCTCGCCTTTGGCCAATACCACCAAAGGATTCCACTATTGCACTCCTTTCTAGATGGAGCAAACCGTTACAAGTGATTCCCCACACTTAGTCACTCATTCACTAGGCTAGAGCAATGTCTCTCCAAGTGATACCCCACACTCGGCCAACGATCCAACAACCTGGAATCGTCTAAGAACTACAAGAAACAAGAAATAATTTCTACGTACAAGAATACTCTCACAAAGAGTAGATTAGTACAATTTCAAACACTAGATACTTCAATATTCAAATATCAAATTGAAATACAATTGAAGCTCAAGTAAGAATTTCACCAAGTTCCTTCTCCAGATGAGAAATTAGTAATGGGAACTCAGAGAATGGTGATCAGCAATATAGAGATTCAGAAATTCAGTTGAGCAAGGATTTGAACAAGAGAGAACTTTGATTGCAAGATGCTTTCAATAGATTTTTCAATTCTTGGTGTGATTTGATTTGTAAAACCATGTATTTATAGGCTTCTAAAAGTGATTTCATGTTGCTCAAGATTACTTGGAATGTCTTCCAAGTTTTTATAAAATTTAGGGCACAAGAAACCAATATTTGAATTTAAAAATATTTGAAAAATTTAGCCTTTAACAGTGTTCAGATGACTAAAGTATCGGATTCAGTCTTCTGATGTTTCTTAATACATTGAAAATTTTGAACTGGACACAGGGTCAGACGACTGAACTGTAGGTTCAGACTTCTGAAGTCTCAACTTAGACAACTGAACTGAGGGTTCAGTCTTCTAAGGATGTACTGCCTCTTCAGGATTTCTCCAATAAATTCTTCAGTAGATTGAACTTAGTCTTTAGTCTTTTGAAGTATTTCTTCAGTCTTCTGAGGGTGCTCTTCAGTCGTCTAGGCAGTCACTTTTCAAATTTTTCAATTTTTTTTTCAAAATTTTTTTTTGCTCTCTTGCTTTATTAACTTATGAAACATTTTCTGAGGTTTTAAATAAGGTCTCTAAGTTAATGAATAACCCCTAAAGAGCTTCAAAAATTTTTCATAAGATATTCAAACAAGAAGTACTTACAACAATGTCCTTAAAGCCTAATACTCTACTCTTCAAGCCTTTCATTGTATTTTGCTTTAAGTTCATTTTGACTTTGAGCTTTGAGTCAGCTTTAAGTTTCCACATATTTTGCTCATGTTGGTATTGCTTTGAGCTTTCTTTTGGATCACTCTACATATACATGTGGCTTTATGAATCCTTGAGCTTTCCATTGCTTTTTCTTTTAAACTTGGTTTTCCTGAAACATCATCATTCTATTAAGCACATATTAAATCATCTTTTGTTTGTTATCATCAAAACAAGATTTACTTAATTTCCAAATTACATAGTACATATGATTAAGAAATTAAATCATCCGTGTAGTGCATATATGCTAAAAAATAAAGAGAGTAAGGGAAAGAGAGTGACAACGGATTTTTACGAGGTTCGGCTTATCCCCAGCCTACGTCTTTGCCTTTTGCAAACCACCAAAGGATTCAAGTAATCTAGTTCCTTTCCAGGCTGAACAAAACCTTACAAGTGATACCCCACGCTTAAACACTCCTTCACTAGGCTAGAGCAATGCCTCTCCAAGCAATACCCCACACTTAGGTAAAGATCCAAACAATCCTTGAATCGTAAAATCTATAAGAACAAGATCAATTATTTGTGTACAAAGAATTACCCTTAGATAGGGTGGATTAGTACAATTTCAAATACTATATACTTCAATCAAAATATTAATATGAAATACAATTGAAGATCAGGAGAGATTTCATCAAGTTTTCATTCTATATGAGAATCAACAATTCAGAAACAAAGAGAAGGATTGATTAGTTGCTTCCAAAAAATCTCAGCAATTTAGATGTGCAAAGATGAGAGCATGAGAGCTTTAAGAGTATGAGAGTTTCAACTTTGAGAATTGATTTTCAATTGCTTGGTATAATTTGATTTGCAAAACCATGTATTTATAGAGCGAGTTTCCTTGTCTCCCAAGTTGCTTGGAGTGTTCCCCAAGTTTTTATAACATTTAGATGTAAAAAACTAATTTTTAGAATTTTTTGTTAAATTTCAAAATTTAAATTTTCGTAGGGTCAGTTGACTGAACAGGCAATTGGGTAGGTGTTTATACAAGGTCAACCGGCTGAATAGGCGACTGAGACCTTTCTGTCTGCCAAAAATCTATTATGTTAAATGGTCAGTCAGTTGATTGAATGCAATTCAAAATGATAAGTTGGATGACTTGTCAGTTTATGAATAGGCGACTTCACAGGACATGTGTACGATATATGATTTGTCTCACTCAGAATGCTCGGAGGCACCTACATAACTGTCGTCTTGACTCAGCCTCACTAGTTTATTCCCTCTCAATTCACTCAATAAAATGGGTTCACTCTCATATGTGAGGAAGAATATCATGATCAAACATCCCACATATTTGAAGAACTAACGTTAGAAGTGTGGAGTGGACTAGTCTTATAGGAAAGGGATCCAACCCTTATTGAGGTGTCCGGTCCTTCACCCTAACATCTCCTCATTCACTCACCACATTTAATCAAGACCACCCTTGATGCACTTATTCCTCAACTTGCGTGAATTTAGCAAATGCATTGGGCAGAAGATCCTCCATACGTACAGACTTGTAGTTTGTGTCCTTAGCTTGACCTTTTTATCTTTTCTCAGTGCAAGTGTATATTTTTGTTATTATTTTCCTTTGCTCAGGTTTTTCTTTTTTTTTTTCATTTTATTTTCTTTACATGGTCAGCTAAAACAATCATCACATTCTTATCTTGTCTTCATGTTTCCAATAGGAATGTAACTCGAACAGGAGTCCATTGAAAAAGTAGGTCTCTAGGGGTGGCTTGACTTTTATGTCTTGAGTAAGTTACAAGACCTAGGTTTATATCTCCCCACTTGATGTCACCTCT
Organism: Malania oleifera; assembly: GCF_029873635.1. Lineage (NCBI taxonomy): Eukaryota > Viridiplantae > Streptophyta > Magnoliopsida > Santalales > Ximeniaceae > Malania > Malania oleifera. The sequence goes on from NC_080417.1 coordinate 97,233,309, forward strand.
AAGCTAGAAAATACAAGAGAAAAGACTAGTTGTCAAAGGAAATCTAGCAAAAGAAGGAAAATTAAGTTTTATAAACTCAGAGTTTGACGTCAAAAACTCGAGCAATGAAAGAATTGCTGAACAGTACCTCACACGATGTCATAGTCGCCACGGTTGTTCTCTCAATGCTCTCAAAGAACCCTAAGTGTTACAGATCATGTGTAAGTGTGTTTTTAACCCTATGAAGTACCATGTAAATACTAGAGTTTACATTGCAGTATTAACCCAAACAAACCACTAGTCAACTACCTAGAGTAATATCAAGTTGTCGGCCATGTTATGCAACTTTTACACAACTAATTTACTACATTGTTAGTGAGCATAATGAAATCATATAACTGAAAAGCTTATGCATGTAACATTAGGTTATATAGGTGTATGTAAAGGGTATAAAATATGTTATCATGGTTCACTAGAATTTGTTTTCAAAAAATTTTAAAATTGTGTCATTTTTGTGCATGAATGTGCCATGTAGTGTGCCACCCCTACCCCCAGCTTAGAACTTTAGTGTCCTTACTAAAGTGTGTAAAGAAAAATAGAACCCAGGCAAGGGATAGGACAATGCATGGTGCCAGTAAGAACCAACAGTGTTCCTGTAAAATATAATGTTCAGACAAGTTATGCATGCAAATTTACACTGTAGCACAAAGGACACAAAATGGCCAAAAGCACCATGAAAGTTGTCATTGAGATCAACAAGTACACCTACTCTAATCACATACCCCCAACTTATCCTATGATTTACTCTAAGGACTCCGATTTCTAATTAATCTATTCTAAATACCCTAAGAACCTAAAAGAAAAAGGAAAATTATCGTGTTGCCTCTCGGAAGTGCTAAGTTTACCGTTTTCAACCAAACGCATTGAAGCTCAATTTGGACTCATCCTGGTTCCCAAGTAGCATTGGCTTCTCTCTTTTCTTCCTCACACTCGAAGTTGCATACCCCCAACTTATGTTCAGAATTGGGGACCCACTCATAATCTATTATAACTTGCTCAAAAGGGCCCACAAATTCAGCAGTGGTAGGGCTATCAAGTTGAAGCGTACTTTCCCTAGGGTGTTGCCATAACATTGAAGGAAAGGAATTGGGTTTGTGGAAGTCTCCATGTCTAAAATGATGAAATCAACATGGTAATGGAAATCTCCCACCTTGACTACCACGTCTTCTACCACACCTTGGGGTTGCTTAAGAGATTAATCAGTAAGGCATAAAGAAACCGAGATGGATTGCAACACTCCTAGGTTAAGTTTTTGATAGGCCAAGTATGAAAGGATGTTCACACTTGCTCCTAAATCTAAAAGGGTCTCATCAATGGTGTAATTTCCAATTACATATGAAATAGTAGGTGAGCTGGGGTCTTTTAGTTTAGGAACAAGGTGCTTTAGTATTATTGAACTCATATGCTCGGCCTGCTTAACCAAACAATCCATGTGCACACTTGATTCTATCTCCTGTGTTGACAAGTCCCTGAATGCAGGTGATTGCTTAATGCCATCGATGAGAGGCTTATCCATTCTCACTTGTTTAAATATATCCCAGATGGACTCAGTGGAAGCCTCTTTCCTAAATATAGAGGGTGCAAGTGGGGCTGTTGGATGTGTCATTGGGTAGTCGTGAAAAGCCCTATAGGGGGTGAAGTGAGGTGTGGTCCTTCTAGTGGTAGGTGAGAGACTCAATGGTCTTTGTACCCGACTAGAGGAAAAAAGAGTGCATGAATCCGTGTTGGGTGCTTCCAGTTTTTCATCTTGGGTCTCCCCTATGCTCAGCTACTCCTTGCCTTGTTTAGTTGTCAGCTTGCCATTTTGAAATGTGTTTACGACTTAGGCCTGCTCAGAATATGATGAGGGGTCAGTGTCCGGTTCACATTCTACCTCATATTGTCCCTTAGGATTTATTATAGGCTGACTTGGCAACTTGCCTTCATCTGTCCGACTCAAGGTGCTAGCTAGTTGTCCCAAAACAACTTCTAGTTTCGCAATAGATTGGGAGTGAGAGTGAAGGAGTTGCTGATCCGCTTGGCGATCAGCTTCAATATTCTTAAGGGACCTCAACACCGTCTCTTGAAATGTGTCATACTTGGGTTGCGAGGGAGACGGCTGTTGGGCAGTTGAAAATCTAGGGACTAAATCAGGATGACTTTGGAGATTTTGGTATGGTCGTTGAGGCAAAGCATTCGGGGCTTGTGGAGGTCTTTGGGTTGAAAACCCGGAGCTTGCGGCTTCCATGAGAAGTTAGGATGTTGTTTCCACCCAGGGTTGTATTTTTTTTGAATATGGGTCATTAAAGGGCTTATCATACTAGTTGTGGGTGGCCTGTACTTCCTCATGCCTAAGCTCAGGTGGGGAATGCGCGTGTGGGCAATTATAACATATATGGGAAGGGTCGGAGCAGATTTGCACATATCTTTGCACACGTCGTTGGTTGCGATCCTAGGGACAGGCGTTGATCCAGATTTTTTGATATGGCATACAGAGTAGGAGCTAAGTCCTGGCTCATGGCTAACTCGTAAACTCCCTTAGGTTTAGAAGTTGATGGATTAGGTAGTCTATTGGTGGCAGTCATGTGCTGTTGAGAGTTTTCAATCAGATTTTCAATGAGAACCCGGGCCTCGTTCTTGTGCTTAGTGAGAAGTACCTCCACACGACACATCAACCATGGACCTATCTCTCTCAGCCAACCCTTCGTAAAAAGTTTGCACTAATTGCCACTTGGGGACCCGGTGATGTGAGCATTTACGGAGCAGGTCCCTAAAGCACTCCCAAGTCTTGAAAAAGAGTTCCCCATCCATCTATGAGAAACTTGTGATGGCTCTTCGAAGTTGATTAGTCTTCCCAATTGGAAAGTACTCTTTAAGAAATTCATGTTGCATAGTGGCCTAGTTGGCCACCGAGTTCGATTCTAAGGACGTCGGCCAATATTTGGCATTATCCTTCAGAGAGAATGGGAAAAGCCTAAGATGGAGAGCATCATCACTAAAATTAGGGACGCGGATAGTGGAACAAATTTCCAAGAACTCATCTAGATGCTGATAAGGATTTTTAGTAGTGTTCCCATGAAAGTTGAGTAGCATTAAGATAATTGAAGTCTTTATCTCAAATTGTGTCATTTGGACATCCGGGAATTGGATACCAGATGGTGTTGTGTATGCATTAGGTACAAAGTAGTCCCTAAGAGGTCGAAGGTGTTGCTCTCCCACCCATAGGTAGGTGGGGAGCATGGGGTTCTGGGATTTGTTCAGTGGGGACCGAGGGATTATCTTCGGCCATTGCTTTCAGTTCAGACGACTCAACCTTCTTCGGACTAGAGATAGGTTTCCTAAGGGACCTATGGGATTTTTTAATCTCAAGATCTATGGGAATTATCTCGGGTTCCAAATAACACAGACCAAACATACACACGTGTAAGCACACAAATTTAGACTTCAAAAACAAATAAATAAATAAATAAAGAAAATAGAAATTAACATAGAAAGTGAAAACAAAAGGAGAGCAAATAAAAAAAACAAGGCAATAATACTCTAAAGCGGACGTTGGCTTATAACCGTAGCCAAGTCCCCGGCAACAGCGCCAAAATTTGGTAGGCTCGCCAAGACTTGGGTCCTTAACTACCAAAAATAATATTTATAAAACCTAACTATCCCAAGTTCAGTAGAAAGTGGGTAAGTCAGGTATCGATCCATGGAGACTTGAAGCACAGTTATTAAACTACTTCCAATTTAGTATACTAAAGCCTTGTTATGAAAAAGAAGTGAAAGATGGTATTTTGCAATGGTGATTGTCTAACAACTACTGGAAAGCATGTAAATTTCTACGTTACCCTACTCTTACAAAGCGATACTGTGATTCGAATCAGACGCTAGATGCCATGCTTCTAACTACGCTCATCCAGACTTCCATTGAAGTACTAACTCGAGCAGGCCAAAGCAAGAGAGGGGCGATCGAGGGCATAGGATAACAAGGGTGCACCAACCGTCCGGAGTACGGTTGGGAACCAGAGTATACCCTGTCTCAATGATAACAAACACCTCCACGGTTCCGTCTCCGACAATTTCCCTCTAGCTGATACGTAGCAGTGCTCATCCTTATCTGCGTTCTCAAACACATAGCAAGTAAATGGAAAGTTGTAAATTGAAGCAGTAAATGAAAGCATGAGTAAAAAGATCATCCCTTTGTCATTCAAAATGTCTGTCACTAACGCCAGAAGTACAAGAAGAGATCCTAATATACACAATTGTTGTATGAACGCTGCCAGTTGTCACAGGCCATTGGATACTTCATACACGAACCAAAACTACTCTACTCCTATTCTAACTTGACTCTCAATGACTTCCTAGTCTTGTCACTAACCTAAGAGAGGCCAAAGAGGAGCCCATAGCTTGTGTTCATAGCGAATACTTATAGGCTCTAGGGTTTACAAGGTTGTTTTACAAATTAGGAAGGTTTGTAGTAAATCTCGCGTAGAAGATCATTGCTAAATCACTCTAAAAATGAGCAGCTCGGAAGTTATCCCAAGTATAGGAGTTTAGTCATGTAATAATTAGCCCAAGGGTCAAATCATCTCCTCAGGGAATGCAATTTAATTACAAACTTTGCGAAAATCCAAAAGAAAATAAGAAAATAAAATTTTACTGAACATAGTTCAGATTCGAGTTCTTGAATTTTTTAGATTTTTACAATGAAACTTAAAACATGCATAAATATTACCAATCAACTTACTAATAACTAATTTAAAATCAACCTTAACGTAAGAACAAAGACCCAACTCGACACCAGAATATTGAAATAATTAACTCCTACAATATCTCAACTAAATAAAAATGAACTAAATTAACCGATAAATAACACTCAACCAAATAAATAAACTAACTTTAACAGAAAACAAACCCAAATAAGATTCAACTCCAACGTAAAATAATAAAAGACTGAGCTTGATAATATGAATAAACTCCAACTAAATAAAAGTACTAGAGTTTATATTAAGACCAAGCTAAGTTAAAATCTAACAAGATTACTGAATAATAAAAAAAGCAAACTTTATTAATAAAATACCCAAACATAATATTTAAATCTCTGCAAAGATTTTTGAATAAAAGAAATAAAAACAAAATAAAGTAAATAACCCAACAAAAATTAAAGTTCAACAATTATTCTAAAGCAAGAAAAAAAAAACAACTTGAAGCTAATAATATTCCTAAGAAATAACTTTAAAATAGAATTAAGAAAGACAAAGAGATGAGAGAAAGAGAGAGAGAGAGGGAGAGATGAAGGAAGCCATGTGTTGTGGTGTGGTATGGGAGAAGGAGAAAGCTACAGCACGGAACCAGCAGCAGCGGCAGCGCACGACGGCAAAGAAGCAGCAGCAGCAAGTAGTTGAAGCAGCAACAGCAATAGCAGTTGAAGCAGGAGCAGTTCCGAGAGCAACATGAGGGAATCAAAGAGAGAGAGAGAGAGAGAAAGATAAGACAGAGCTAAGATGAGATTGAGGGAGAGGGGAGGGTGAGACAGAAAGGGGGCAGAGAGACTAAAAAAAACACACACCAAACCCTACTTTTTTTTTTCTTTTAAATGCAAAAGCAACCTGCCCCCAGCGCCTACTAAGACCCAGCGCACACGAGCCTCTTTTTTTTTTCTTTTACATGGCCGGTCTTCATGGCAGCCCACCTCACGACCAGCTTCACGTGATCACATCAATTGCATGAAACCCACTCACCTCTTATTTAAGGTCCAACTCCAATTGCATTCTCCCCTTTAATTCCAAAGCCCAGCTCACGGGAGCTTTAACTTGACTTCACGTGCATGGCCAGCTTCAAGAGACTCACAGCCAGCCCCACTGTGCCGAGCCTTCAGTGCATGCTTGACTTCCTCACATGCATGCTACTCACAAAGCTCATGTACACGGCGCCCATGCACTCTCGTGGCATGTTCACATGCATGGCATTCACGTGAACTTTAATTTCGATTTCAATTCTCGCAAATTATCCTACAATACTAAAACATGAATATCAGTAAATTTATGGAAAAAATAGGGTAATTATCGAAAAATTATCGAATAAGCTCAATGTTACAATATTAGACATAATTAGGCATTCAATTAGAATTATAATCTTGAATGCACAATTTTAAATGCCTAATTATGCAACTTTGACACATAATCACACCCCCCCAACTAACGTTTTACTAGTTTCTAACAAATAACGTGAATGAAATCCAGGGTGGTACCCACAAACACTAATTCCAACAAACAAGAAATGAATGCACATGTGACACAACCATACCATTTCACACATAGGAATATCACCAGATTATGCACAAGCTCATTTATACACAATTAACGTAACTCTGAAGTAAGTCATTCATGTAAGTTTCATCATTATATAGCCATTAAGAACAATATACTCACATAAAATTAACTAGCAATTACAATTCAGAGTTAATGTAACCATATAAATTCGAGTATAAATAGGTGAAATTTCGAAGCATATGTAATGTGTATGGCTTGTTACACCCAAGATACTAGTGGATACCTACAGAATGGTCATTTTGACTCGTTCTAACTGGTATACCCTAAAAAACACTCAAAAAGGATGGGTTCACTCATCATATGTGAGGAGGAGTGTCATAATCAAACATCCCACATATTGTAAGGAACAAACGCTAAATGTATGAAGTGGACTAGTCTGAAAAGGATCCAGCCTATTTGTGAGGTGTTGGGTCCTTCACCCTAGCATCTTCTCACCTACTCGCCATATCCAACCAAGACCACCCTAGTTCAACTTTCAAGAGTCAAAATGGGAGACATAGGCATTTCATTCTTTATTGTGATTTTCCCTAGTTTCTAACAAGCCTCACAAGTTTTACAAAGATTCTCAACATCTTTGAACATAATAGGCCAGCAAAATCCACTTTGAAAACTTTTTGAAATAGTTTTCTTTGCAACAAAGTGGCCTCCACATGCTCCACTATGACAAAAATGTATCACGAAAGTGAATTCATCATCAGACACACATCTATGAACCAATTGATCAAAGAAATATTTAAAAAAATATGGGTTTTCAAAATAATAATGTCGTACCTCCGTAAGGAACTTACGCTTATCCTGAGTTAACCAATGTTCTGGCATTCGGTCAGTGACAAGGTAGTTCAGAATATCAGCAAACCACGGAGCGCGTGACACTGCAAAAAGATGCTTATCAGGAAAATCATCATTTAAGGGAGAAAGAGATATAGACACATCAGGTAGCTGCAAAAGAGAGAGATGATCAGCTACGACATTTTCTACTCCATTTTTATCTCGAATGGTGACGTAAAATTCCTAAAAAAGTAGAATCCATCTTATCAACCTGGGTTTAGCATCCTTCTTTACCAACAAATATTTTAAAGTAGAGTGATCAGTAAAAATAATGACAGGTGATCCAATGACATAAGAATGAAATTTTTCTAAAGCAAACACAACAGCCAACAATTCCTTTTCATTGGCGGTATAATTTTTCTGAGCATCATTCAAGGTACGACTCGCATAATAGATGACAGATGACTTATTATCGACTATTTGACCCAGAATGGCACTAAGAGCGAAATCACTAGCATCAGTCATGGTTTTTGAAAGTCAAGGTGTTATCCCAAGAGGGAGGGTGTATTGGGTTTTAAAAAAATTTCTTTTAGAGTTATTATCAATTTTCAGCTTTTTATATACTTAATCAAACACACAAGGAAGCTGTCAATTTTAAATATTCAAACCAATCAACCACACTCACAAAACCAATCACAAAAAAATAAAAATAAAATAAACAATCACCCAACCATACAATACTTAGCCAACTTTGTGAGAGCTGCAACACTTTGTTTTTCAGCATTCGCAAGAATTCTATTTATAGCCATGTTCAAACGAATTTTTATGCACTCCTTTTAAACAAAGTTTCGTAAGTAATTAATCAATGTACTCCCTTAAAGGTTTTCGTAAAATATTAACCAATGTACTTTCTTAGATTTAAAAGGTCTTCTCAATCTCAGATTTTCAGCAAACCTACACTTTGATACACAATTTGTATATTCTGAAATTTAAATGGAAAAGGGTAGAGATAGTGAGACCAACATTTTTTACTAGGTTCAGCTTATCCCCAGCCTACGTCCTCACCTTAGGTAAGACCACCTAAGGATTCCACTAACTTGTTCCTTTTTGGGCAAAACAAACTGATTACAACCCTCCTTTAGGGTGGAGCCCCCTCTCCAAACGATACCACACGCTTGGTTACAATGATCCAAATACCTAAACTGTCAAAGAAACAAGAAACAAGAAAACAAATTCTTTTGTACAAAGAATGCTCTCAAATAAAGCTGATTAGTACAACTGAAAGTGTTATATGCTTCAATAACAAATACCAAACGAAATAGAATTGAAGCTCAAGAACAATATCACTGCAATACTTCTCTTAACAAGGAATCGGAAATTCAGATGATTAGAGCTCAGAGAAGAGTGATCAGTTCTTTAGAATATTTCAGCAATTCAGAATGAAAGAATGAGCAAAAGAGAGCTTTGAGAGAATTAGTGAGCTTTCACCTTTAGAACAAATTTTTCAATTGCTTGGTGTATGTTTGATTCATGAAAACATGTATTTATAGGCTCATAAAGCTTAATTCGTGTTGCCCAAGTTTACTTGAAGTATTTCCCAAGTTTTTACAAAATTTGGAGCATAAGAAACTTAATTTTTAATTTTAAAACTTTTAAAAAATACAGCAGTTAACAGTGTTCAGTCACCTGAGGAGTCGAGGTCAGTCGCCTGAGGTTCATTAAAATAGTTTTTTTTTTTTTTTTTTTAGCTGAAAATAGGGTCAGCCGCCTAAGGTGACAAGGGTCAATCGCCTGAGGGTACACTGCCTCTTCAGAAATTCATCAGGAAATTCTTTAGGCACCTGAACTTATTCTTTAGTCGCTTGAGGAAATTCTTTAGGCGTGTGAGCTTACACTTTAGTTGCTTGAACAGACAAAATTTATGTTTTTTAGGTTATTTTTCAAAAACACTTTGCTTTCTTGCTTTATTACTTTATAAAAACATTTTCCATGGTTTTTAAAACAAGCTCTCTAAGTCCAAGACAAACCCTAAAGAGCTTCAAACCATTTCACATGATGTTTGAATATGAAGTACTTACATAGTTCATCCTAAAGCCTTAAACACTCTAGGTTTTGAAGTCTTCATATGAGTTTTTGCTTTGAGTCCTCTGAGACTTTGAGCTTGAGTCAACCTTAGGTTTCCCAATGCTTTGAATCATTTTGGTCCGCTTGAGCTTCCTTTGGATCACTTTGAAAATAAGTGTAGCTTTGAGGTCCTTGGTGATCTTGAACTTACATTTCCTTTGATATTTTGAACTTTGTTATTTAAGCATTCCTAAAACATCATCACTTAACAACACATGTTAAATCAACCTTCATTTTTTATCATCAAAACGAGATTCGAAAGCCATGTTAGGCCAACAATCTCCCCCTTTTTGATGATGACAAATAAGGAGCAAAGATGAGAGATCCTTTGAAAAAGGCTCATCCTTTCAATAAGCATGCCTTTTTAACAACTATGAAAAATGATGAATTCAAGTATGAGTAAGTTCAAAAATAAGTAACAATCAAAAAATGCTCATGCCATCATGTATGCTTTTATTAAGTTGTCATGTTCATTCTACCTTTTACTCCCCCTTGCTATATGCCAAGTTTTTGTATGCTTTATATATTCGCCATATTCTTATTTTCATTCATGTTTGCTTAAAATTTCTCCCCCTCTGACATCATTCAAAAAGATTTAAGTGGCATAGACACAAAGTGGGTTAGTACATTAAAAGCATAGTCATATTAAGAGCATCGTCATACTACAAAAAGTCACAAGTAATAGAAAATACAAGCCAAACTAAAAATAAAAACAAACAAAGCTACATAAAACAAGGCCAATACATAGGGAGTTCTTAATACATCACAAAATGACAAACTAAATCAGTTATCAGCATCATCTTCTTCATCTCCTTCCTCGTCATCTTCTTCTTCTTCATCACCTTCTTCACTTCTTCCTCTGATTCTTCATCATCACTCTGAGGAGCAGAACAGGAATCCATAGGATCAACACCATGGGATAAGCTAGCTTGAAACTTCTCAATACGAGTGAGGCACTGATCAAGTGAGGAACGGGTAGTGTGAAGTGAAGATACATCCTCCCGAAGGAATTGAAGTCCTGATCTCTTGTCTCTATTAAAGGTGGAGAATTCATGATGAAAGGGAATGAACCTTGAAGGTGTATCAGTAGGAGGTCCTTGGTTTTAAGCTGGAGGAGGAGGAGAAGGTACAACTGTTGGAGCTCTTTGAGGTCTTCCTCCTTTTAAGAACCAACCCTGATCGTGCTTTTCATAGCCCATATGCTTGAGGGTTGTGGAGGTGAAGAGATCTTATCGGGTACGTTTGATGAATAACTCAGAAGGTGTGGTAATGTCAAGCTAAGAAAAGATAAGATTTAATACACCTCCATAAGGAAGTGTGACACCAATGGCTTCCAACTTAACCCACATCCATTTCAAAATGAGGCTGTACGGATCAAGCTTTTTACGCTTTAGTAAACACCATAAAACGAAGTAGTCGACATAGGAAAGATGATTATAAGAGTCAGCCTTAGGTAGGATGTTATTGGAAATGATTTTGTGAAGTATTTAGGCATGGAGGTTCAATTGCTTTTACATGGGCGGATGGCCAAAATATACAGGTTCGTTTACCATTATTAGAGGCAAAAACTCTTCGGGTGTGAAACCTTGCTCAAGAATCCAGGATTGAGCAAAGGCGGGACATTCGAATTCTCCCAGGGTGATATGCAAAATGGGAGTTAGAATTTGAGGAGTCAAAACAATTTTCTTGCCTTTTACTTCAGTAATGAGAACACTTTCTCTAGAAATCATGTTGGCATAAAAAATTTTGAAAAGGTTGGGGTACATTCCTTTAACTTGAAAAACAACAAAGTTTTTCCAAACGATGTTCCGAAACATAGGCAGTATTTTAGGGAACTCTAAATCAAAAAAAGTGGTGTCGATCACCTAACCAAAGATAGGATCTGTAGAACAGAGAGTAAAACGATATTGGAGCTTGGATTGTGGAGTGACTAACTATTGCTCGATGTTGTTATCGTCCCTTTCGGAAGAGGATCCTCGGTTTGATATGGTCTTAATGCGAGGCATCGTTGTTTTCTTGGAGATTGGAGGAAACAAGCCAAGAGGAACCGTAGAATCTGAGAGGAAGAGAGTAGGAGAAGGGGTTTAAGGCTTTGATTCAAAGGGTTTTGAGTGAGAAAGCAAGAAAAACAAAGAGGTGGAACTTCAAGTAAGTGATGGAGTAGGAGATAGTAGCCTGAAGTTAGGGTTTCGTGCCCTAAAATATATAAATTCTGTGTCCTCAGGCACCTGAAGATTAAGTTTAGTCGCCTAAAGATTTACAGAATTGGAATCTCAACATGCAGTAGCACCTCAGTTGCTTGAGGTCTGCTTGCTCAGGTGCCTGAACCTCCTGTCTACAGTGCTCAGTCGCCTAAGCTTCCAAGCTCAGTCCGAAAGACCCTAATTTCTTAATTTTCTCAATTTGCTCAATATGAAACCTACCTAAATCACTTCCCTACTATGTAACAACCCAAGTTCTCTTCTAATGGATATAAATCTTTCTTCAGTGAGAGGTTTTGTAAAGATATCTGCCTATTGGTCATTTGTGTTTATATATTCCAGTATAATGTCTTCTTTTTGAACATGAACTCTTAGAAAGTGGTGTCTTATGTCAATATATTTTGTTCTTGAGTGTGAAATAAGATTTTTAGAGATGTTTAAAGTAGTCCTTTAATTGTTGTTTCATGTATAACGTTTGTGCACAACAATTTCTAGCTGCTATATACTCAGCTTGAGTTATGGATAATGCTACAGAGTTTTGTTTCTTAGAAATCCAAGACACTAGATATCGTCCTAGAAAATGACAAGTCCCACTTGTGCTTTTTCCATCTATCTTACATCCTGTATAATCAGCATTTGAATAGCTAATCATTTCGAATTCGGTGTCCTTCGGATACCAAAGTCCTAAATCAATTGTTCCTATCAAGTACCTTAGGATTCTTTTTACAGCTATTTGATGTGACTTTTTAGGTGCTGATTGACAACGTGCACACATGCAAACACTAAACATTATGTTGGGCCTACTAGCTGTTAGTTATATTAAACTTCCTATCATACCTCCATAATATTTCATATCTATCGGTTTCCCTTTTTCATCTTTATCAAGGCTTATGGAAGTGCTCATGGGAGTACCTATGGCTTTACTACTTTTCATAATGAATTTCTTAAGCATATCTTTCATGTATTTAGATTGACTTATAAAAGTTCCATTTTTTACTTGTTTGATTTGTAATCCTAGAAAGTAGTTCATGTGACGATCTGCTTAATTTCCACATTTTTTTTATATAATAATAAGATCAATATCACAAATCCCAACTCAGCAGATCATAATCCACCTGGACCCGTGGGTGCTAGGGATACATCAGAAATACATCACGGAAACCTATGCAGTAGGAAATATAAATCATAAATACCTCATTATACCACACATCACAATACCAGAGTTACTACAATCACTGCATACATATATACACAACACTCAACCTAAAAGGATGTCTTAGGGCCATTTCCACAAAATACATCCGACCCTATCAAAATACTTACCCTTTTGGAAAGGCAGATCTACCGTACTAGATCAGCGGGGCTTTACCTGCTCTCCTATCAGGGGTTCCTGAAAAGTTTATAAAATTTTGGGGTGAGACACCTCTCAGTAAAGGAAATAAACTAATACTAGTGTGTGGCAACATGAGTATTTCGTGTTATAGATATACCATACAGAACATATTCAGTAACTATTATGTCAAATCTGGGAAAACATATATATATATATATATATATATATCATCAAAACATGGTAGAACATACTGCATTTTCATAACATATCTCATCTTATATAATAATAATAATAACAAAAAAACATTCCTGGTAGGTTAGCTGGCTGTTGTCATGTATTACCCTCACATGATTGGGTTGTGTGGCCTGAAGGCGGGACCTAACAATGGTTGGCCGATCACCGCCAAGTCAAAAGTACAGTCTGTAAGTCTAATGGGCCTGCCAGACCTGGTCCGTACACCAGGGACGCTCACACACTTCTTAAAAAGCACATCGACCATCCAATCTCACACCACTCCGTACAGCGGCGTTAACACAGATATCATGATCATGAAGACCATGGACACATAGCAATGGTACAGTGCAAGTGCTAACCTAGACCAAGCCAACCAGGTTCTGATATCATATAACATATACTAAAACTGTGATACATGGATATCTTATATCATTAATTATCAGATCAATCATATCATTTTGCATATTTACGTATATCATGAAAAATCATCGGCCCATACGCTGGTATTTCACATTTTACCATAACTTGGCCCGTACACCGGCAAATCACACAGCCCATACGCTGGCAAATCACATCCATAGCTCGGCCCGTACATCGGCAAATAATATACATAGCTCAGCCCGTACGCTGGCAAATCATACACATAGCTCGGCCCATACACCGACAATTATATCAAAATCTCGACACACATGCCGGTTTTCCATTATATAAAAAAATCTGTATCATTCACACATTCCCCGAAAATAGTATTTCATGACAATTTTTACTCATGCCACAGTAACAGGTTTTTCGCATATTCAACATACCATCATTTTCAACAGTATTTTCCCAAATATAAATCAAATATATATATTTATTTCCTGAAATCAAATGCTATAACAATATACATATTTTCATAAAATACTAACTTAGTTTATCCCCTTACCTGATTCTTGAAAAGCTCTGCCCCGCACCCACAGGGTTCTCAACTCAACACCCTAGAAACAACATTCCCTAGAACTAAAGTTCAATATTTTTAAGCTTATAATATTTTCTACAATTGCCAAAAATCCAAATACTGAGTAGAAACTCTTACCCTGGATTTGGGATGGTTTCCAACTCAGCCCCACCGACGATCCGCTCTGATAGACTTGTAGAGAACTTTCCCAGGAGCGTCATGGTGGCTTTAGATCATCGAACCGGTAGAAATCCGGCTCGAAATCGAAGAGAGAAGGAGGAGGGACCGAAGGGTAGGAGAGAGAAAGGATTTGCGCAAAAAATTTCAGATGAAAATGAACTTTAGGCCTATTTAAACTGTGGCCTTCGTTGACGAGGTCAATACAAAATTCGTCGACGAACTCTCCCCTTCGTCCATGAAATTCAAAAACCCCAAAATCATCCCCTCTGTATTTCCTAATCAACGAGCCACGTCACCTCGTCAACGAGACCAATTATATTTTCATCAACGAACTCCAACCCTTGTTGACGAGCTCCTGTTATACCCTCGTCGACGAGTCCCCTATATTCATCAACGAGGAGCTGAAAAATTCCTCGGGATTTATTCTTTCCAAAATGCAATGTCTTCCCATTTCTCTTTCTTTTATTATTTAAATACCATTATTCTTCGGGTCGTTACAGTTCAACTCTCCCATTATGCTCATTTCAAGTTCTTCTTGCTTACTTTTAGCAAATTCTTTACATAGATTATCATTTGTAGCACCAAAAATAATATCTTCTACATAGATTTGGATTATGAGCATATCATCTTTCTTAGATTTGTTAAATAAGGTACTATCAACCTTACCTCTAGAAAAACCTTTATCTAGTAGGAATCCACTAAGTCTTTCATACCAAGCCCTAGGGGCTTGTTTCAAACCATTAAGGTCTTAGTTAGCTAGTACACATATTTAGGTTTTTGTATGTCTTCAAAACCCGGTGGTTGTTCTACATATACCTCTTCATTAATATAACCATTTAAAAATGCACTTTTTACATCCATTTGATATAATTTAAATTCCTTGTGAGACGCATAAGTTAAGAGCATCCTAATTGCTTCCATTCTAGCTACGGGAGCAAATGTTTCATAATCTATTCCTTTTTCTTGGTTTTATCCTTTAGCTACAAGTCTAACTTTATTTCTTACCACTATTCCATTTTCATCCTTTTTTATTTTTAAATACCCATTTAGTTCCTATAATTGAATGATTATCCGGTTTGGGAACTAATTTCCATACTTCTTTCAAATTGATTTAACTCTTCTTGCATGTCAATTATCCATGAGTCATCACCTAAAGCTTCTTCCACATTCTTTGGTTCTTCTTGAGATAAGAAGGCATAGTAATTGCATAAACTTTTCAAAGAGGATCTTGTAGTTATTCCTCTAGATGGTTCTCCTATAATTTGATCTTTTGGACGATTTCTTATATATTTCCATTCTTTTGGTAGTTCAGTATTTTCAATAGCATCATTTGGTTTTTCTTCATTTTCTTCTTATTTTCTTTCTACAAACTCATCTTGTTTTTTAGTAGCTTGTACTTCTTCAATTTTTATTGGTTTATTGAATGGGCTCTCTTCATCAAAGGTTACATGAACTGATTCTAAGATTGAAAGAGTTCTTTTATTGTATATTCTATAGGCTTTGCTTTTTAATGAATATTTTAGGAATATCCCTTCTTCATCAGTTTTTGCATCAAATTTGCCTAAGTCATCTTTATCATTTAGTACATAGCATTTACAACCAAAAACATGGAAGTAAGAGATGTTAGGCCTTCTACCTTTCCAAAGTTCATAGGGAGTTTTATTCAAATTTGTTCTTATAGAAACCCTATTTATTACTTAGCATGCAGTGTTTATTGCTTCAGCCCAAAAGTATTTTGGTAGATTATGTTCATTTAACATTGTTCTTGCCATTTCTTGAAATGTTTTATTCTTTCTTTCAATAACTCCATTTTGTTGTGGAGTTCTAGGTGCTGAAAAATTATGATTAATTCCCTGTTCATTGCAAAATTTATCAACATATTTGTTGTTGAATTCTCTTCCTTGATTACTTCTTATGTTTGAAACATTATATCCTTTTTCATTTTGAAGTTTCTTGCATAGATTTATCAACATATTACAAGCTTCATCCTTGTAGGCTGAAAACATTACCCATGTAAATCTAGAGTAGTCATCAACTATAACAAAGGCATAGTGCTTTCCTCCTAAGTTTTGGGTTCTAGTAGGACCAAACAAATCTAAATGTACAAGTTTTAAGGGTCTACTGGTTGATATATGTTTCTTCTTTTTGAAACTTATTTTGGTTTATTTTCCAAGTTGGCAAGCATCACAAATTTTATATTTTATGAACTTTGTATGTGGTAAACCTTTAACAAAGTTCTTTCTAGATAGGTTTGATAATAGATCCATGCTTGCATGTCCTAACCTTCTATGTCAAAGCCAATGAGCTTCATTTATGGCAACCAAGCATGTTACATCCTGAGAGACTAAGTTTTTAAGGTTTATACAATATACATTATTTACTCTATAGGCTGTGAATAGAATTTCATGGTTTATAGGATTTTGAACTATACACTTATCTTGTTTAAAGATTATGTCAAGACCTTTGTCACTAAGTTGACTTATACTTAAAAAATTATGCTTTAGTCCATCAACTAACAAAACATAATCAATAGTAGGTGAGGGTTCTTTACCAATTTTACCTATTCTGATGATTTTACCTTTGGCATTGCCACCGAAGGTCACATAGCCTCCATCTTTTTGAACTAGGGATGTGAACTTTGTTTTATCTCCTATCATATGCCTTGAACATCCGCTATCCAAGTACCATTTTTCCTTTGATGGAGTAGTCCCAAAGCATACCTACATGGAAGGATTCATTGTGTTACTTTTGGAACCCAAACCTTTTTAATTCTTTTTGAGTCATACCTAGTTTTAGTGTTTACTCTCCATTCATTCTTAATTTTGACATATTTCTTTTTAAGTGGACAATTGAACTTTATGTGTCCCTTATTTCTACACAAGTAGCAAGTAGTGTTTTCATGTATATTTGTAAAAGATGTGTTTGCATAGTATTTAGCTTCTTTTACAAAATATCCCATAAATAAATTTTTATTTTCTATTCCATTGTAGCCTATTTCTTCTTTATTACTTATCATCCTTTGTTGACCAACCATCTTTTAAAAATTTTCTTTTCCTCTAGTGAAATTGTAAATGACTTTATCTTTATCTTCAATTTTGCTTTTAAGATCACTTATTTCTAGGTCTTTCTTGCTTTCATCATTTACTTGTAGTTTTACTAATTCTTGGGACATATTGTTAATTTTCTTCATTAGATTATCAATATGAGAATCTTTTTTTTTTTTTTTTCAGCTGATTTAGAACTTTCTAGTTGATTCTTAAGATTTTCATTTTGTTCTTTTAAGGCTATGTTTCTCTTAGATACTTTGATGAACCTATTGTGTAAGTTAAATAGTTCATCTTGGATTTCTTTGTAAGAAGGCATACTTTCACATGAATTATTACAAGATTCTCCACTAGATTTTTCTAATGAACTATAATAAAAATTTACCTTAGCATTGTGTGTCATAAAGCACATGTTGCCAACTTCTTGTTTACTTGAGTCATCCTCTGATTTATTTGAGCTTGTGTCATCCCACGTAACTTTCATTGCCTTCTTGTCCTTCTTCAATTGTGGACAATCGGGTTTAATGTATCCAACCTTCTTACAATTACAACAAGTCGGTGGATCGTTCTTAATTTGATTGGTGTTTGTTTCTTTTTTGTTTGTTTTTGATCCTTTAAACTTTAGAGGGAATTTTCCATTCTTCTTGAAAAATTTTCCAAGTCTTTTAGTGATAAAGGCTAGTTCTTCATCATCTAATTCATTGTCTTCATTCTTATCACTAGAGCTTTCTTTACTAGCCTTAAGGGCTATTGATTTCTTATTTTTATTATTATTCTCTAAATTTCTTTCATTCAATGTCATTTCATATTTACGTAGAAAACCTATTAATTCATCTAGGGATGCGTTTTTCAAGTTTCGTCCTTCCAAAATGGCAGTGGCCTTAGGTTCTCAAATTGGTGGCAGTCTTCTAAGGATTTTTTGGATCATTTCATAAGTTGGGTAATTTTTCCCTAAGGAATTGAGGGAGTTTATTATGTGAGTGAACCTAGTGTACAAATTAGTGATGGTTTCATCCGGGTTCATCTTAAAAGCCTTATACTCACTCGTGAGCATGTCAATTCTATTATCTCTAATATCTATGATTCCTTCATAGGTTACTTCTAACTTGTCCCAAATTTCCATGACCCTATTAAACTCATTAACATCTAAAGCATCTAAAGCACAATATAGTGCATTCATAGCACTAGAGTTTACTTGCATCATCTTATAATCATTGTTGTTCAAGTCCCTTTCTTCTTTAGGAACTTCTTTGCCATCTACGAGTTTAGTAGGAATGTAGTCACCATGTGTGACAACCTTCCATGCTTTCAAATCCATGGTTTGAATATATATCTTAATTCTTTGTTTCCAAATTGTATAATTTAAAGCACAAAAGATAGGCAATCTAGTAGATGATTGGCCTTCAGCAAAAGGGGAAACACCTAGGTGTGCAATTTAGATCTTTATATAGCTTTTAATTAGGATTTGCTATAACTAGACTTTGATACCAATTGAAAGTCAAGGTGTTATCCCAAGAGGGGGGTGAATTGGGTTTATAAAAATTTCTTTTAGAGTTATTACCAATTTTCAGCTTTTTATATACTTAATCAAACACACAAGGAAGCTGTCAATTTTAAATATTCAAACCAATCAACCACACTCACAAAACCAATCAAAAACAAAAAATAAACAATCACCCAACCATACAATACTTAGCCAACTTTGTGAGAGTTGTAGAACTTTGTTTTTCAGCGTTTCCCAAAATTCAGTTTATAGGCCTATTTGAATGAATTTTTATGTGCTCCTATTAAGCAAGATTTCCACAAGTGGTTAATCAACATACTCCCTTAAAAGTTTTCGACAAAATATTAACCAATGTACTTTCTTAGATTTAAAAGGTCTTCTCAGTCTCAGATTTTCAGCAAACCTGCACTTTGAAACACAATTTGTATATTCTGAAATTTAAATAGAAAAGGGTAGAGAGAGTGAGACCGAGATTTTTAACGAGGTTCAGCTTATCCCCAACATACATCCTCGCCTTAGGCAAAACCACCTAAGGATTCCACTAACTCGTTCCTTTCTGGGCGAAACAAACCGATTACAACCCTCCTTTAGGGTGGATCCCCCTCTCTACAAAGAATGGCTCTCAGATAGAGTTGGTTAGTACAATTGAAAGTGTTACATATTTCAATAACAAATACCAAACAAAATAGAACTGAAGCACAAGAACAATATCACTGCAATACTTCTCTTGACGAGGAATCAAAAATTTAGATAATTAGAGCTCAGAGAAGAGTGATCAGTGCTTCAAAATATCTCAGCAATTCAGAATGAAAGAATGAGCAAGAGAGAGCTTTGAGAGAATTAGTGAGCTTTCAGCTTAAGAATAGATTTTTCAATTTCTTGGTGTATGTTTGATTCATGAAAACATGTATTTATAGGCTCATATAGCTTAATTCGTGTTGCCCAAGTTTACTTGAAGTATTTCCCAAGTTTTTACAAAATTTGGAGCATAAGAAACTTAATTTTGAATTTTAAAACTTTTAAAAAATATAGTCGTTAACAGTATTTAGTCGCCTGAGGAGTCGAGATCAGTCGCCTGAGGTTCTTTAAAACAGTATTTTTTGAACTAAAAATAGGGTCAGGTGCTTGAGGTGACAAGGGTCAGTCGCCTAAGGGTACACCGCCTCTTCAGAAATTCTTCAGGCGTGTGAGCTTACACTTTAGTTGCTTGAACAGACAAAATTTATGTTTTTTAGGTTATTTTTCAAAAACACTTTGCTCTCTTGCTTTGTTACTTTATAAAAACATTTTCCAGGGTTTTTAAAACAAGCTCTCTAAGTCCAAGACAAACCCTAAAGAACTTTAAACCATTTCACATGATATTTGAATATGAAATACTTACATAGTTCATCCTAAAGCCTTAAACACTCTAAGCTTTGAAGTCTTCGTATGAGTTTTTGTTTTGAGTCCTCTGAGACTTTGAACTTGAGTCAACTTTAGGTTTTTCCAATGCTTTGAATCATTTTGGTCCACTTGAGCTTCCTTTGGATCACTTTGAAAATAAGTGTAGCTTTGTAGTCCTTGGTGATCTTGAACTTGCATTTCCTTTGATATTTAAGCTTTGTTATTTAAGCATTCCTGAAACATCATCACTTAACAACACTTGTTAAATCAGCCTTCATTTTTTATCATCAAAACAAGATTCTAAAGCCATGTTAGGCCAACAATTTCAAATGGCAAGTCCCAACGAGGAGGTTGCATAATGGGTGCAATGATCAAATGTTTCTTTAGTGTCTCAAAAGCCTGTTGACATTCATGAGTCTACAAAAATTCAGTCTCATTTTGCAATAAAGTACACAGTGGTTTAACAATACTACTAAAGCCCTGAATGAAATGCTTATAGAAGCCGGCATGACCAAGGAAAGAACGGGTATCCTTAACTATCTTAGGGATAGGTAATTAGGAAATCAACTCTACCTTGGCCCTGTCAACCTCTATACCACGCTCAGAAACCAAATGACCAAGTACTAAACCACTACTTACCATAAATAAACATTTTTTCCAATTCAAAAGCAAATTCTTTTCTTTACATCTTTTCAGAATAGCAGTCAAATTTTTCAAACAAATATCAAAGGACTTGCCAAACATATAAAAGTCATCCATGAAAATTTCACACTCATCATCTAACATATCAGAGAATATACTCATAATGCAATGCTCGAAAGTAGTAGGTGCATTGCATAAACTGAATGGCATTCTGCGAAAGACAAAAGTATTGAAGGGACAAGTGAAGGTAGTCTTCTCTTAATCCTCATGTGCTACATCAATTTTATAATAACTAGAAAATTCATCCAAGAAACAGTAAAAGGAATAACCAGCTATTTTTTCAAGTATCTGATCTAGGAAGGGTAATGGGAAGTGATATTTTCAGCTAGCCAAATTCAATTTATGATTATCAATGCACATTCTCCAACCCATTACTTTCCTAGATGGGATCAACTCTCTATTAGCATTTTCAATGACAGTCAAACCAGATTTTTTTGGAACTACCTGTGTCGGGCTTGCCCACTTGCTATCAGAGATCAGATAGATGATGTTGGCAACTAATAAATTTCAGCACTTATTTCTTTACCACCTCTTTTATGGTTGGGTTCAGTCTCTGTAACGCATCACGAACTGGTCTAGTGTCTCTTTGCAAGAAGATGTTGTGAGTACAAATCGAAGGGTCAATACCCTTGATGTATGTAATGGTCCATCCTATCACTCCTCGATGTTTCCTTAGTACCTACAATAACTCAGTTTCTTGTTGAGTAAGGCGAGAAAAGATTACCACCGAGAATGTGTCCTCTACTGGACCTAGGAAAACATACTGCAGCTCTTTAGGTAATGATTTTAGCTCAAGTTTCAGAACTTCTTCTTCTGATGACTTCATAACTTCTGGTAGGTCAATAGCTTCCTAAGTTGGCTTACGCCAACTACTCGTGTAACTCGCATCCAACAAGTGAGGGGAACCATCTATCTCTGTGAACTGCTTCTCAGATTCTGGCAACTCTCTAAGCAAGGGAACTTTTCATTGAATACCTCAGGCTACTCAAAAGAATCATGCTCAAACAAACCATCAACATCAAGTAGTGACAACAACTCCGAAATATCCAAATCATCTATTACATCAACTGCATGTGCTTCTGCATCATCACACCCGCTCGATATCTTGTGAGCATTGAATCGTTCATCTCCAATGTCGTATTTCCAAACGTGAGCTTAAGTACTCTGCTTCAACAATTAATCAAGGCATTAGAAGTAGCATGGAATGGTCACCCAAGAATAACAAGGGCTTGATATATGGTGGAGGTAGACTGCTGCATATCCAAAACAACAAAGTCTACTAGGTAGTAAAATTTGTCAACTTGAACCAACACATCTTCAATAATGCCTCATGGAACTTTTACTGATCTGTTTGCGAGCTGTAGTATCATGGATGTTTTGTTCAACTCACCTAAACCCAACTGCTCATATATCGAAAATGGGAGCAAGTTCACACTACTCCCCAAATCAAGTAAAGCTCTCCTGATACGAGATTCACCAATCATGATAGAAATAGTGGGAGAACCAAGATCTCTGAGTTTTTGAGGAGTTTGACTCAATATTAACGCACCTTGCTTAGTCAAGAAAGTTTTCTTCTTTACGTTCAGTTTTCTTTTCACTGTGCATAGATCCTTCAGAAATTTTGCATATGCTGGAACTTGCTGTATGACATCCAAAAGTAGGATAATAATCTTCACTTTCTTGAATATTTCTTAAATCTCAGTGTGATACTTATTCTTCTAGCTAGATGTCAACTTCTCAGGATAAGGTACCACAAATTGATACTCCTTAATAGTTTTATCCTCCTTATTACCCGACTTCTTTAAATCTGAGCTTGCTTCATCTGATTTTTATTTTGCTTCATTTATCTCAATTGCAACTTCAGGTGTTTGAGCAACTGTTTGTTGATCAATAGGTATTTCAAGACGAGAAACTTCTTTTTCAGCTCCTCAAGGTAATGACGGCCTTTGCTGACTCTAAAGAATCCCTTAAAACATTATGCACTGGTTGTTGTTGTTGTTGATATACTTGGGGATTAAGTTGAGGCTACGCTGGAAATTTCTCTTTTTCTAAAGCATTCAACTATATACTCATCTTATTAATAGTACCTCGTACCTCATTTATGGTTTGAGTGTTATTCTGCATAAATTGTTAAAGAGTGTTCGCTATCTGTGCCACACTATTATCAGAAGGTTTCTTTGATGGAATAAGAGCTAAATTAGGTTGAAATCCTGGAGGTGCATAGCTCTGAGAGATTTGTTGCAGCTGATACTGCTATTGAGGAGCTGCAATTGGATGATATAGCGACTGCGGAGGCGGTGCATATGACTCAGGAAGTTTTTGAAACTATGAGGAAGATGGACTAGACTGATCATTCCTCCATGAGAAGTTCGGGTGATTCCTCCATCCCGGATTATAAGTGTTCGAGAATGAATGATTTTGAGATTTTTTGACCCAATTTGCTGATTGCATCTGATCAGATCTACTCTCTTGCTATACTGGTAGAAATAGACAATCTTGAATCTTATGGTTAGGGGTCTCACAAATAGAACATACCTCCGCTGATTTCGTAGCTTTCGCTTTCTCTAATTCCATAACCTCTAGTTTCTTAGACAAAGTAGCAACAAGAGCTTGTAGATTAGTCTCCTCTTTGACCTCATATTTACCTCCACCACCGATTGTTATGAGAGGTTATACTGCTATTGGTGCTCAATCATATCTTGTGTTCCACTATTGGGCACTTTCAGCTAAATAATCAAAGAATGATAAAGCCTGATCTAGTTCCTTGCTAAAGAACTCCCCGTTGCATATAGTTTGGACAAATTATTTACATTCAAGGGTAAGAGTAGTATAGAAATAATTGACTAACCTCCTAGATTCGAATATGTGATGTGGATATATATTCATCAGATCCTTGAACCTCTCCCAACAAGCCTGGAAGGTCTCATCACCTTACTACATGAAAGGACTGATTTTCTTCTATGGGTATTGGGTTCTCTGAAAAGGAAAGAATTTGTGTAAGAACTCACGCTGCATTTCAGCCCAACTAGTAATAGAGTTAGGTCTCAGAGAGTTAAACCATATTTTCACCTTATCTTTCAAAGAAAAAGGAAATAAGCGAAGTTTAACATACTCATTAGTTCCAACCCTATTAATGAATACGGTACGGACCAACTCAAAATATGTCAAATGTTGATATGGACTCTCAGAATCCATCCCGTGAAACTGGAATATCACAAATAACATATCATGCTTAATTGTGAAATTCGGTGCATCTTGTGGTAAAACAATGCAAGAAGGAATAGAAGTGTGCATAGGCTACTAAAAATCCTGAAGTGTACATGGTGCACCCATAACTCCCTAAAAAATTTCTTCAAAAAGATTACTCAAATCAATTTCAAAATTATTTGTAAAAGTAATAGGAGAACAATCAGATTTTGTGCTCTGTTTGTCACTACTGGTGCTAAGTGAAATTTTAAACAGTCTATATTGACTTTGGTGTATTCCTAAGAGGGGGGTGAATTGAAAATTTAAAATTTCTTCCTAGGTTAAACCAGATAACAGTATAACACAACCTAGGGTCTTTCTAATCATACACCAATTGAGCAGATAATGATATGTGGAAATTAAATCATGCGCAGCATTCACCATATATCAAATATAACATTCATGTGCAGTAAATAAATTGCAAAAATATAAAAAGTGCACACACAATATGATATCGGGGTTCAGCCAATACTGCCTACGTCCCTGCCTTGGCTCACATGCACAAGGATTTCACTATAAGCTCACTTCACAGGTGGAGCGGCACCTAATACAACCAGGTCAATTAACGAGGCTGACCTCAACCTACAAACACACCTTACCAGGATGGTGCCTCTAGCTTTCCTAACCGGGTCTAAGCCAATCCGAGACTATTCAACAGGCCTAGTCTCCCTCTTTTGGCCCATGCCTGGAATACAACGAATATTCAATATAAATTTTACGTACATGGAAATATGCTTCTCAACAAGCAGAAGTATGCTCAACCAAACAATGCACTCACATATGATAGGATATTAAGCTCAAGTGAGATTTTGTTAATCAAACTGTTAACTCTCAACAGAATATATATCAATGTGTGTATGTGAGAGTGAAACTTTCGATCTTAAGCTAATATGCTTCTTGTGCGAATAATCAAATCAATCTCTACAACCCTAAACAAATATCACAAAAATATTCCTCAAATGTAAAGCAGAGTAGATAATAGGGTTTTAAGCTTTCTAAAAATATTTTCTCAAAGCACAAAGCAAGCTTATGAATCTTGCAACGAGGATGCAAGATCTTAAGCCAAGTAAAGGTTTTTTCCAATCAAATATTTATGAATGAAATATTATAGGAAAAACCTTAAGCAACTCTCCAAAAATCAATGCACAATCAGATATGAATAAGGGAAAGTGTGAACTTGTATAATGAGTATGTAAAAACAATCTCACTCAAAATAAATGACTAATGAATATAGGGAGGGGATTTGGCAATGGATTTGAAGAGATATGGGAGTATAAATGATTTTGGCCAAAAAGATTTTCAAAGGAATTTGGCTAATCTCAAAACCCTAATCTCCTGTTAATTTTACAAATGAGGATGTATTTATAGAGTTGGGAAGAATTATAGTCGTTGGGGATATGCTGAGTATTTTGAAAAAAGATTAAGTGAGTTTAATTAAAATTAACCCAATTTACCTCGGTAAAAAAATGACCAACCCGAGAGGTTCAGTCGACCACTTTTGTGGTTCGGTCAATCGTGGTGCCAAGTTCGGTCGACTAGGGTAAATTTGAACTACAAGTACGGTCGACCATATTTGAGGCAATTCTTGAACTCCGAGGTTCGGTCGACCAGATTGAGTTCGATTGACCGAACCTGATGAACTTCGGTCGACCAAGTCGTGCATTGGGACTTCCCACATGTCCGTTCGGTCGACCAGGGCATTGCTTTACATTTCTGGTTGGTCAACCGAAGGGTCAAACTATTGACCCTAGGGAGGTTCAGTCGATCAAAGGGCCCTGAGTATTAGTGTTCAGTCGACCGAACATGTTAATTTGGGCATTTCAGTCATTTTCTTCTTATAAGATTGTCCCTATTCATATGATGATTAATTTTAAGACAATAAGACACATTTTTATGCAGAAATGAGGGTCCTAAGGTCTGTCTAAGTCCTTTAAGCATATGCCTTAAAAAATCGGTGTCGGTCGACCAAATCCCTAAGGTCCATCTATGGTCTTGAGCATTCATTCCTATCACGCATGATATGTAGTGATCATTAAAAACCTTTCCTACTTTACTATTACAGACCTTTGAAATTATTAATATTACAGACTCAGAATGAAATATAAATTACAAGACATAAATATGTTGGGTCTCCATTTTCTTCAAGTCCATGTGCATCATATGATACTGCTAATTTATCCTGCACACAAACTAGATCACACATAAGATCCTTGTGTTTCATGAGCATCAAAACCAGAAATTGAACTCAAAAAATCAACATTCTATTCGAAAGATCTCAGACCCAAGGCATCAAACATCAATTCAAATAGCAAACATTCACCAATATAGCAACAAACAAACGTGATCTAATTTTTCAAAATTTTTAATTTTTTTAATTAAAAATAAAAAAATAATTGGAAAAACACAAATTTTGAAATTAAATCTACCACTTCCGCGGCAACGGCGCCAAAAACTTGACTCACTCTAAAAAAGAGCAGCTTAGAAGTTATCCCAAGTATAGGAGTTCAGTTGTGTAATAATTAGTCCTAGGGTCAGATCGTCTCCTCAGGGAATGCAGTTTAATTCCAAACTTTGCGCAAATCCAAAAGAAAATAAGAAAAGAAAATTTTACTGAATATAGTTCAGATTTGGGTTCTTGAATTTTTGAGACTAACTAAAAATTAACCATGCATAAATATTACCAATCAACTTACTAGTAACTAATTTAAAATCAACCTTAATGTAAGAACAAAGACCCAACTTGACACCAGAATATTGAAATAATTAACTCCTACAATATCTCAACTAAATAAAAATGAACTAAACTAACTGATAAATAAAACTCAACTAAATAAATAAACTAGCTTTAATAGAAAACAACCCAAATAAGATTCAACTCCAATGTATAATAATAAAAGACTAAACTTGATAATATGAATAAACACCAACCAAATAAAAGTGCCAGATTTTATATTAAGACTAAGCAAAGTTAAAATCTAACAAGATTACTAAATAATAAGAAAAACAAAATTTATTAATAAAATACCTAGAGATAATATTTAAATCTCTACAAAGATTTTTGAATAAAAGAAAGAAAAAAAATAAACTCAATAACCCAAACAAACTTAAAATTCAACAAATATTCTAAAGCAAGAAAAATTTATTCTAAAGTAAGAAAAAAAAAAAAACAACTTGAAGCTAATAATATTCCCAAAGAAATAACTTTAAAATAGAATTAAGAAAGATAAAGAGATGAGGTATTAAATAACGGCCGTTACGTAACGGAAAATCATCTCTCTGATACCGTTACAGCCCGCATTAGCGGTGAGCAGAAAATTCACGTGCGTAACGCCCATTACAGAACCGTAACGGCCGTTACACTAACGTTATGACACATTACAGCCGACAGCCCCTTACACTACTGCGTACCTTCCTTATCTCCTCAAATCTGCTCCATTTTGTGTGTTTCTCTCCATCATCTAGCTTAGATCTCCTCATTTGAAGCCTCCAAAGAAACGAAAGCAGTTTCTTAGCTTCGATTTGTTGTGCTGTTCCCTCTTTCACTCTTCGTCTCTTTCGTACAACTTCAATCTACTGATCTGAAGCTTCAAAATCCCCAAAATCAGCTTCGATTTTTGCCTTGAAGATGTTCTTCGCAGTTCGCAGCCATCGCAGGTCAGATGACTGGCAGTTCGTCTTGAAGGTGTTTAATTTTTCCTTTAAAGGTGTTTCGATTTTTCCCTCTTCCTCAGTTCGTCTCCTTTGTCTAGTGTAAGAACCCAAAAATCAGCTTCCAATCTTCGATTTGTTGCTTGAAGGAGCTGTGCTCTGTAGGTCACCTCCATTTGCAGGCTCGCAGTCACAGCTCCAAAAATAAGTTTTGAAGCCTTCGATTCCCCCAAATTTTGGGGGCTTGCAGGTTGCATTTCTCTCACAGCTTCGGTGGGGACTCGGGACTCAGGAGTGGGTATGTTTCTTCAGTTCTTCTACTTCATTGGTTAATGTAATTTTAAATTACCAATTTATTCTAAATTAATAATTTAGTTTATTTTATAATTTCAGTTTATATTTATTATTTAATCAGTATGCAAATTTATAAATGATTATATAAGTAGAATTTATTAATTAAAATAAAAAAATTAGTATAAAATTATTAAAACATAAAATTTATAAAGTTACTTAGAGAGTTAGAGTACAACTTTTGTAAAAAAATTATAATTAATATTCTACATAATTATTTTTTACAAATACCTTGACTATTAATAATTTAATATTAGATCTAAAATTTATAATAAATCCTAAATTCTACACAATTAGTCAAGTCTCAAGTGACTCAAGTACACTACCTTTTAAATAATTAATTGTAAGATTTACAATTCCATATTTATTTTTTAAATTGTAAATTGTAATATAAGTTATTGTATTGTAATATAAATTATTGGGTCTATTGACTCATTTTAAGTAACTTGTGATCTTTAATCAATTGATTCTTTATTTTAATTACATTTCTCATCTTTTTACCCATTAAACTAATGCAAACTTTAAAAAAATATGTCTTTTTTTGTAAGCAGCACACGAAAAATTAATATAAAAATCATAATGTCTATAAAAAGCATTTTTTAGGTTGAATGAAGGTTGACAAAATTCATTAAAAAATCATGCATTAATGAATTTCATGCTTATATTTTTCGATTTTAGGCATGGTTGTTGCTATGCCGTGAAAAAAATAACAGCCTGTTAAGCCTGACTTTCCCGTTACGTAACCCACCGCTACCCCGCTTCTCCCTCGTCCGTCCCGCGGCACGCCATCGACCGATACTGCGACTGTTACCCGCTAGCCCGCGATTTTCGAACCATGGATGGATGAGATGGAGAGAGAGGAGATGAGAGACGGGAGAGCCTCTGCGAAGAGAGGAGGAGAGGACGAGAGAAGAAAGAGAGATTGACGAGAAAGAGAGAGATGAAACAGAAGTGATCAGGAAGAAGCCAAGCAGCAGCGCACATAGTGCCACGGACAGCAAAAAGACACAGCAGCATTGAACCAGATCGAGAGCACGCAGCAGTTGTAGCAACAGGAGCAGCAGTTGAAGCAGCCCCTAATACAGTTTCTGATAGCAATTCCATGAGGACTCCTGAATTGGTAGACTCCCGAGAGAGAGAGAGAGAGATGTCACGAGAGAGAGGATTAGGAGAGAACGAGAGAGAGAGAGAGAGGAGGGGAGAGCGGTGGGGAAGATAGAGAAGGAACCCGCGAAGAGGGACAGATTTGTTTGAGGAGAGAATGAGAAGGCCTGAAGAGAGAGAGGAGGTTGAGGGATGAGGCGGAAATGAGAGGAGAGTAGAGAGGAAAGGGGGCAGAGAGACAAAAAAAAACCAACCCCCAACCCTACTTTTTTTTTTATTTTAAATCAAAAGCAACTTGCCCCCACGTCTACTGAAGACCCAGGGCAAACGAGCCTCTCTTCTTTATCTCACGACCAGCATGGCTAGTCTTTTTTTCCAATTCTTATTTTGTCCGACCAGCTCACGGGAGCTTTACGTGACTTAGAATATGAACATCAAGAACCACACGAAGGGCCCCAAAAGAGAAATTCAAATTTGAGCTCACGGGAGCTTTAAACTTGGAAGAACGGCGCCAGCTTCAAGAGACACACCAGCCCCACCAGTGACACGACTTCATGCTTGAGTACCTATCCCCTCAGCAATATTAAACACATGATCCCTGTAAATGCATCTTTATCGTGAATGTTGATAATATTCTCAGCATTATACTTTATTAATAATGACTACCACAAAAATAAGGAATTTCAAAATTTATGATGAGGAGGAGAGCATAACTCAATTTTTATTAACACCAACGCTAATGATTCTGTTACAATTACTTATTTTACAGCAAGCACGAAAATTTCGGCCCCCCCCAATCTTCTAAGCTTATGAGAGCGAGTAATATTGAGGAAGGACTCAGTTAAATAAGCTTTATTTGTGTGGCTGAGCCTGAATTTCGAAACAATAAGAAAAAAAAGATATGCTTGGGATGAGAAACGCTCAGGAAAAGAGTAAATTTAGCATGAAGGGGGCCAAGAATTTCAAAAAACCCTATAATGACATTATAACTTTTGCTTTAAACATAATATTGAACAACATATTCCTTATCAATTCAACTTATACATATAGCAAACCTTGAAACCGACCTTCAAGTATTTAATCTTATGATATATTGTCCCACTTTTCCTTATCCGTTTCTATAGTCATATAAGCACCAAAATGATCCTTTTCCCAGCAAGACCTTTCCTTCCAGATACAGCCCCCCAACGTAATAAATACGAACGTAAACTTAGGCCTAAGGGAAGTCAGTCCGATTAGAAAGGACCAGTGTGGGTCACTGACGACCAAACATATAACCACCTAAACGTACGGTGCTCTTATAAGACTTAAAAGAGGAGTCCGAATAACACTCTGTGAGAAACAGTCGTTGTGCCATAAGCGCCCGAGATAGGTTTTAACTTCGTGCCATCTCACCAATTTAAAATAATACGTGAAAACTCATCACCGTTATCATATTTCTTAAAATGCGAAACATAGAATAAACTAACACAATTTTTGTGTTAAAAATATATATGATTTTATTTTTTGAATAGAAAGAAATGCTGAAAATTTACCCGAGGGGATTGGAACATGTCTTAACCCAAAATAGATGCAAGTATATTAAAGATAGTAGAACTGGTATAAATTAAATATGCGTAAAATAAACTCATGGAAATTTTATGGAATAAGTAACATAATTAAAATTTACGTACAAACATAAAAATCGGGTTAGAATTTAAAATAAAAAGGAACTAACATAATCAAATTTACTTACCTTCTTCTTTTACCGGGGTGTGCTACGAACACAATAACTATCTTTAAGATATGGAATCGGGAAAGAGTGGGTGAGTGATGAACTTTACTCAAATTCTCACTTCCACCACAAATTTCTTTCACTCACTAATCCTTCTCTTCCTTAGAAAATTGTTGTGAAAAATGAAGGTTGAGAGCTCCCTATTTATAGGAAAATTTTGGGGAAGAAATAGAATTTATAAAAGTGTGGGGAGATGGTGAAATTAAATAATTTTTTTAAAATTAACGAATGGGCAAGGGATTGGCAATGTATGGGTTGAGTATGGGTTGGGGATGGCTGCCATTTGGGAGTGCTTGCCACCATTCCCATTAAATAAATTTTTAATTAACTACTTACCTAATTAATTAATCATTAGTTATTAATTATTTTATTACTTTATTATTTTTTCTTAATCATTATTGTCATTATTATTATCATTGTTATTACTTATAAACTATTTTAAGTATTTATTTATTTTATTATTTATTGTGAAACAAGAATTAAATTTAATTTGAAAACTCAGGTGGGCCCCACATGATCTTGTGGGCCCCACACAACTTCGAGACCCGAATGAATCTACGTAACTCGAATAACTTCTTTATACGATTTTATGCATCCTACATAACTTTGAGACTCGTGTAAACCCTCCATACGGCTTCGGGACTCATGTGGGCCCCCACACAGTCTTGTGGGCCCCGCATAGGATACCTATATTATTATTATTTTATCATATATTCTTCAAATTATATCAGTTAAAACATTATTTTATGTACTTATTTACGTATATAAACAGTGTCTTGTGGCTCCGGGACTTATGTGGACCCCACATAGTCTTGTGGGCCCCACATATGATACCTATATTATTATCATCTTATTATGTATTTCTACAAATTATGTCTGTCAAAACACTATTTTATGTATATATACTTATTTACGTGTACAAACAGTGTCTATCCTGTTTATCCTATGAAATTCCATTTTGACCAGGCCGACCTCCAGGGAGCGACTGAGCCGCAATGGTCTCTGAGCACTCGCTAAGACAAGGTCTTTCTTAGGCATCAAACATGGAATCAAGGATCCTACAGAAAAACACTTCCGTATTGATATTAACTTAATGACTATTTTTATTATTTTATTATTATTATACTTTAATCATATATATATATATATATATATATATTTTTGGGTCATCACATATAATCTTCAATGCATAATTTTAAAGGCCTAATTACGCAACTTTGATGCGTAATCAGTCGTTGTCGACCAAGTCGCCCTTCTGTCATTCTTTTGTGCTCCCTAGTCGGATCTCGCGGGAAGTCAAGGATTCGAATCTTCAATATCTTCGACTTCATCGCGCCTCAGGGTCTTGATGGTTGAGCTGATGGTCAAGACTTGCAGTATCTTGAACTTTAAGAAATCTCAATATCTCAACATGGTCGCCCCTGAAGGTCTCTTGGTTAAACACTTCGTCGAGACTCTCAATACTTCTGAATTCTAGTTCTATTTCAGTATCTCAATGTGGTCGCTCCAGGGTGTCACTGTCATGCACTTGGTCGAACCTTACAGCATTCTGATCTCAGTCTGAACCTTGGAGTTTGCAGTGGAAGACTAAGTTGCCCTTATGGTTTGCTGGTCGCGCGCCACATGGTCGAGCATCATCTTCATGTCTATTCATGATCTGAAGCTTCTGGAGTTTGGCTAAATGACTAAATTTGAGCTTTGAATCCTTCAAATCCTCCTTAGCTTCTTGTAATGCCTAACTCCATGGTTTTAACCTATTTTTTCTGAAAAGACAAACAAACCTTGCATAGCTCTGAACAATGATAATTATGGGTAAATACCTAATAAAATGAGGATAAAAAAAGGTAAATAAGGGTCTGCAATCATGTATTTCAGGGACTCATCACATACACATCGCCATCTTGCATTCGGTTCCCGAATGTTCAG
Organism: Malania oleifera; assembly: GCF_029873635.1. Taxonomy (NCBI): domain Eukaryota; kingdom Viridiplantae; phylum Streptophyta; class Magnoliopsida; order Santalales; family Ximeniaceae; genus Malania; species Malania oleifera. The sequence goes on from NC_080417.1 coordinate 97,266,109, forward strand.
GTGGCACAATTTGAAATAAAGACTTCAATCATCGCGATGCTACCCAATTTTCAAGGGAACTCGATATAAAATCCTTATCAACATCTAGATGAGTTCTTGGAAATTTGTTCCACCTTCCGAATGCCTAATTTCAATGATAATGCTCTCCATTTTAGGCATTTCCCGTTCTCTCTAAAGGATAAGGCCAAATATTGACTGACATCCTTAGAACCGAACTCGGTGGCCAACTAGGCCACCATTCAACATGAATTTCTTAAAAAGTACTTCCCAATTGGGAAGACTAATAAGCTTCAGAGAGCCATCACAAGTTTCTCACAGATGGATGGGAAACTCTTTTTTGAGACTTGAGAGCACTTTAGGGACTTGCTCCGAAATGCCCACATCACCAAGTCCCCAAGTGGCAATTAGTCTAAACTTTTTATGAAGGGTTGGCTGAGAAAGATAGGTCCATGGTTGATGCATCGTGCGGTGGTGCTTTCCTCACCAAGAATAAGAATGAGGCAAGGATTCTCTTTGAAAATCTGGCTGAAAATTCTCAGCAGAACATGGTTGTCACTCGTAGACTACCTAATCCATCAAACTATAAATCAAAGGGAGTTTACGAGTTGGGCACTAGCCAAGACCTAGCCCCTATCTTGTATGCTATATCTAAAAAATTAGACCAGTGCTTGTCCCTAGGACCGCAAACAACGACGTATGCAGAGATATGTGCAATCTGCTCTGACCCTTCCCATACATGTTACAATTACCCTCACGCGCATTCCCAGCCTGAGCTTGTGCACGAGGAAGTAAAGGCCACCCACAATTGGTATGATAAGCCAACTAATGACCCCTACTCGAATACCTACAACCCTAGGTGGAAACAACATCCCAACTTCTCGTGGAGGTCGTAAGCTCCGGGTTTTCAAGCCCAAAGACCTCCACAAGCCCCGAATGCTTTGCCTCCATGACCATACCAAAATCTCCAAAGTCATCCTAATTCAGCCCCCAGATTTTAAACTGCCCAGCAGTCGACCCCCTCATAACCCAAGTACGACACATTTCAAGAGACGGTGCTAAGGTCCCTTAAGAATATTGAAGCTAATCACCAAGTGGATCAAAAACTCCTTCACTCTCACTCCCAATCCATTGCGAAGCTAGAAACCACTTTGGGACAACTAGTTGCCACCTTGAGTCAGAGAGATGAAGGCAAGTTGCTAAGTCAGCCTATAGTAAATCCTAAGAGACAATGTGGGGTAGAAAGTGAATCGGACACTGGCCCCTCATCATATTCTGAGCAGGCCCAGGCGGTAACCACATTTCAAAATGGCAAGCTGACAGCTGAAAAAGGCAAGGAACGACTGAGCATGGGGGGACCCAAGATGAAAAAATGCAAGCACCCAATGCTGATTCATGCACTCTTTCTTTCTTTAGTTGGGTACACAAATCATTGAGTCTCACACCCACCATAAGAAGAACCACACCTCACTTCACCCCCCATAGGGCTCTTCACGGCTACCTAATGACACATACGGCAGCCTCACTTGCACCCTCTATATTTAGGAAGGAGGCTTCCACTGAGTCCATTCGGGACATGTTTAAACAAGTGAGAATGGATAAGCCTCTCCTTGATGACATTAAGCAATCACATGTGTTCATAAAATTCCTTAGGGACTTGTCAACGTAGGGGATAGAATCAAGGGTACACATGGATGGTTTGGTTAAGCAAGTCGAGCATATGAGTTCCACAATACTAAAGCACCTTGTTCCTAAACTAAAAGACCCTGGCTCACCAACTATTTCATGTGTAATTGGTGATTACACCATTGATGGGGCCCTTCTAGATTTAGGAGCAAGTGTGAACATCCTTTCATACTCGGCCTATCAAAAACTTAACCCAGGAGTGTTGCAACCCACCTCGATTTTTTTATGCCTTGCTGATCGATCTTTTAAGCAACCTCGGGGTGTGGTAGAAGACATGGTATTCAAGGTGGGAGATGTCCATTACCTTGTTGATTTCATCATTTTATACCTGGAGACTTCCACAAACCCAATCTCTGTCCTTTTGGGACGACCATTCTTAGCAATGGCTTATGCTTGCATTCAATGTAGAACGGTGATTATGGACATCTTATAGGGCCATAAGCAACGTAGGCTGAACATATTTCATGCTTCCCAACATCCTCTGAATGTCGCCTAAGCTATGGACGAAGACGTGATTGACAAAATTGTTAGGGAAGCAACTCCTTCAATGCTATGGCAACACCCTTGGGAAAGTACGCTTCAACTTGACAACCCTACCACTTCTAAATTTGTGTACCCTTTTAAGCAAGTTATAATAGAACATGAGTGGGTCCCCAATTATGAACGTAAGTTGGGGGTATGCAACTTCGTATGTGAGGAAGAAAAGAGAGAAGCCAATGCTACTTGGGAACTAGGATGAGTCTAAATTGAGCTTTAATGCATTTGGCTGAAGACGATAACCTTAGTGCTTTTGGGAGGCAACCCGATAGCTTTCCTTTTCCTTTTAGGTTCTTATAGTATTTAGATTAGATTAATTAGAAGTTAGAGTCCTTAGAGCAGGTTTTAGGATGAGTTGGGGATGCGGCTAACGCGGCGACCATCATACACTTGGGCGATTAGGTCTAACCCTTGCATTGTGCTGAATTTCAGTATTTTTTAAGAGGGTCGTCCATGTCCGTGACCAGCACCAAACTGTGTGTGCCCTAGTCAACATCACAGCAACATCATTTAAAACAAGCTTTCCCACTCGACTCTTTTCCTATTTAGTCGTTCTCCTTTCGACCTTGTCACTAGTATCAGTCCACACTCACCATAATGTCTTCTCCACCATTGTACCAACTGTTGATACTAATGACATATACATGGTGCTTTTGGCTAGCATTGGTCTTTTGTGCTATAGGATATGTCTGCATGCATGCTATTCTGGTTATTGTATTTTGAAGGTACACTGTTTGTTCTTACTGGCACATTGCACTGTCCTATCCTTTACTCGAGTTCCTTTTTCTGTCCACACTTCCATAAGGACACTGAAGTTCTAAGTTGGGGGTAGGGGTGGCATACTGCATGGCACATTCATGCACAAAAATGACATAATTTTAAATTTTTGAAAATAAATTCCAGTGAACTATGCTAATATATTTTATACCCTCTACATACACCTATATAACCTAATGTTACATGCATAAGCTTTTAAGTTATATGATTTCATTATGCCCACTAACAATGTAGTAAATTAGTTGCGTAAAGATCCCATAACATGGCTAACAACTTGATATTACTCTAGGTCGTTGACTAGTGGTTTGTTCGGGTTAATACTGCAATGTAAACTCTAGTATTTGCATGGTACTTCACGGGGTTGAAAACACACTTACACATGATATGTAACACTTAGGATTCTTTGAGAGCATTGAGAGAACAACATTGACGACTGTGACACCGTGTGAGGTACTGTTGAGCCATCCATTCATTTCTCGAGTTTTTGATGTCAAACTCTAAGTTTGTAAAACTCAACTTTCCTTCTTTTGTTGGATTTCCTTTGTTAACTAGTCTTTGTTCTTGTATTTGCTAGCCTAGAGGTGACATCAAGTGGGGATATATAAACCTAAGTCTTGTAGCTTACTCAAGACATAAAAGTAAGCCACCCTTAGAGACTAACTTTTTCCATTGACTCCTATTCGAGCTACATTCCTATTGGAAACATGAAGACAAGATAAGAATGTGATGATTGTCTTAGCTGACCATGTTAAAAAATGAAAAAGAAAGAAAAATCTGAGTAGCGAATGTAGACACCCTATTTTTGCTCTAACCAAATAGAACAAGGGGTTCCCTTTTTATTATTATTTTATTATTACTTTCTTATAATTATTTTATTTATTTATTATTATTGTTATTATTAATTTACTATAATTATTATTATTACCTTATTATTATTATTATTATTATTATTATTATTATTATTATTATTATTTTATTCAAAATTGATACTTTATTATTATTATTATTATTATTATTATTATTATTATTATTATTATTATTGTTATTAATTATTATTATTATTATTATTATTATTATTTATTTTCCTATATTATTATTATAAGTAATTTATTATTATCACTATTATTTATTTATTATTATCATTATTATTATTATTATTTTATCTTTATTATTTTTATTTTTACTATAATTATTTATTACTATTTACTATTTAGTAGTACTATTATTATTATTACCTTATTGATATTTATATTATTATGATTATTATTATTAATATTATTTCCTTTTTCATTATTACCATAAGAATAAAAGCATAAAAAAAAAGAGAAAAAGAAAAAATAAAATCAAGAAAGGAAAGTTTCTTAGGGTTTTCAAAAAAATTCTTTTATAAAAGAGAGGCCAAGGGGCCAAGGAAGGGGGGGGGCGCACACACGGGCAGCACAGGACAAAGCCAAAGAAAATAAAAAAATCGTTCTGCTCTTCTAATTCTTCTTCTTCTTCTTCTTCCATCCTCTCTGTCTCTTTCATCTCATTCGTCTATCTCGTCGCTGCCTCGCATCCATACCCACAGTACCACTCGCAAAGCAGCAGTCGTCCTCTCCCATTCCAGCCATCAACTCTGGCAACGACCCACTGCTCCGACCACCGCTGCAACTTCGGCCAACCATTAGTCTCCTCTGCAGCAGCACCCGAGTCACCTTGCTGTGTTACACAGTCACCCAAGACTCCCAGCCGGCTGTCTCCAATCTTCTTCGGCAATCCATCCACTCCGCCTTCAGTTCCCCTGCATCACACCAGTCACAGAACGCCGCGGCAAGACGACGTTACACCAGCTCCGCCGGAGCAGAGCTCTTCGCACAGCCGCACTGCTGCCGCGGCACCATTGCCGAACACTCCATCGTCGCCGTGGCCATCTTTCCAGAACTAGAACTTCACGGCCAGCCAGCAAAGCCACGAGCCATCACCGCTGCAACTCCCCACAGGCCACCGTCATCTCCGACGAAGCCTCCACAGCCGCGTCAGCCTCGACTCCAGCCACCGGTGGTCTCCCCTGCTGCACCGACCACCCCCACAGTAGCCAACCACCAGAAACCCGAGCAACTCCATCATAGCCGCCCCCTGCTGCCAACCTGCTGCCCTCTGTAAGCCCCAGTAAACACACACGCGCACATATATATGTCTATATATATACATGTACATGTAAAGTTTAAATTTTTTATTATACATTTAATTGGGTTTATATATATACATATATTGGTTTTATTTTAAGTCTTAAAGTTCAAGTTTTTATTTTTATTTTTTCTCTTTTCTTTTATTTGCATGTGGGTACGTATTAAAATAATATCTATTGTGGTATTTAGTGTGCGTATATTAATATAATATTTGTTGTAGGATTTAGAAATATTTATATCTAGGCTATGAGTATATGTATATTAATACATTATTTGCTGTAATATTTAGTTAATGTTTATATCTAGGCTATGTATGTGTGTATGTTGATATAATATTTGTTGTAGAATTTAGTTAATATTATTATTATTATTATTATTATTATTATTATTATTATTATTATTATTATTATTTTGTTAGTTTTGGTTTGTCCTAATATCTAATGTCTTGATTTTTGCCTATGCAGGTATATAGGTTTTTATGATTTTTATGGTTATTTTAATTTTTGGTATACAGGGTAAGTTTTGATTGTATTATTCATATAAGTTAATTGTCTTTAATGCGGAATTTTTATAGTTGGAATTTGTCTAGATATTTAAAGTTTATTTTCATTTTATTCGTTGGATTGTTAATATTATTATTGCATGTTTAATACGTAACTAGAATAGTTATTGTAATTATTTACTTAATCCATATGTTTAGGGCTATTTAGGGTTCTCATTGTTGATGTATGTTCAATTTTAATTACTTAGGGTTTTCTTTATTGTATGTGTTATCTATACTAATATTAATATTTTCTGATATTTAGTATTCGTATTCTAATATTTTATCATGTTTACATATAAAGGTATCAATCATTATGGTAAGTTTAGTGTTTTGGTATATATTTTGCTATTATATTTAGTATTATATTGTATATAATATTATGGTATAATTATTATTTAGCTTCACTTATTAAGGCATTTTTTTTTTATAGATGGTATTACCTTGTATAGTATCTTGAGTGTTTTAATATATACATACATATGGTATTTTATTGCCTATTTTGAAAGTTGTAATATTTTAACAGATATGCTTATTATCATTACTATTTTTATATGCATTGTGATAATTTAATATTTTAACTTATTATCTTATTAATATATAGTAAAACCTCCCATACTAGTATTTTCCTATAAAAATTTTATATACAATTTCAAAATTTGGGAGCGTATTTTCTTAGATATTTTATTGATTTTTAATCCCTATGATTTTATTGCGGGGGTATGAGCCTTCGAGTATCACGTACCCTAAGCTCTGAGGGAATATATGTATATATATTATATTTATTTATTTATTTATTTTTCATGTTTATTTATAAATTCATAAAAAGGAGTAATGTAAAGACTTATTAGATTAACTTAGGGATAATTTCAAATTAATTAGGTACCGTTCGTAAGAACGGGCGCGTAGGGGGTGCTTGTACCTTCCCCTCGCGTAACCGAACTCCCGAGCCTAACTCTGGTAACGTAGACCCATTCTATCCTAACGGGGTAGTAATCATGTGTTCTAACTACACTAAAAGGTTAGTGGCGACTCCGATATTCCCTATTTTTCCTTGAAAATTTAAAATTGATTTTAATTTCGCCGCCCGGGGCACACGCGCTCCCGGGACGTCGCGACAGCGAAAATATATATATACACCTGCTCTGAGAAAAGATAAAAAGGTCAAGTTGAGGACACACACTACGAGTCTGCACGTATGAAGGATCTTCTGACCAATGCATTTGTTGAATTCACGCAAGTCTGGGAATAAGTTCATCTAGGGTGGTCTTGATTAAATGTGATGAGTGAGTGAGAAGATGCTAAGGTGAAGGACTTGACACCTCATTAAGGGCTGGGTCCCTTTCCTATAAGACTAGTCCACTCCACACTTCTAACGCTAGTTCTTCAAATATGTGGGACGTTTGATCATGACACTTTTCCTCACATATGAGAGTGAACCCATTTTCTTGAGTGAATTGTGAGGGAATAAACTAGTGAGGCTGATTCAAGAAAACCGTTCTGTAGGTGCCTCCGAGCATTCTGAGTGAGACAAATCATATATCATTCACATGCCCTATGAGGTGGCCTATTCATGCTTGGATTTACATGCTAATATTAACTTTGAATTATAATCATGGGTTAATCCTCTATGAGTAGCATCTTGAAATGGTTGTGTTATGTTGAGTTTTGCATGATTTAAACACTACGAAGTGTGTGTATAATGGAGTTGTGTATGAAGGAATCTTTATGTAATAAAGTTATATCTTTGCATGTAAAATGGTATGATTGTGTTGCATGCGTTTCAATCTTTTAAACTGGTGTTTGTAGGTATCGCCCTGGAAACCCTCAAGAGACTAAAACTCATCCACTAGGTTCAACCTAGGGGTTTAAAACCTTATTGCATACGGTAAATGCAATTGTATTTCCCGCGAAAGAGGATATAGGTGGGATTTGGTAGTTTTCTTAGATTTTACTTTGCTCAAAGACTAGCAAAGTGTAAGTTGAGGGTTGTGATGAGTCCCTAAAATACATGATTTTAGACCCTCTTTTACCTTTGTTTATCCTCATTTTATTATGTATTTACCCAGAATTATCATTGTTCAAAGCTATCCAAGGTTTGTTTTTCTTTTCAAGAATAAAATAGGTTAAAACCATGGAGTTAGGCATTACAAGAAGCCAAGGAGGATTTTGTTGACTTTTCAGTCCAATCCCTGGTTTTGATAATGAAAAACCACATGTTACTAATGTTTGTGTTGAAGTACTTGAACAGGTTAATCATTCAAAACATACACAAGAAAGACATGTGGTTGCCAGAAAGATCTCAACGAGCACATACTCCTGGTATAATTCATGGGAATATGAAGAGCAAAAGAAAGAAGAAGAAGTTTTCAGCGTATTCCTTTTAGTTTTTCAATTTGGTCTGTAATAAATTGCATGAATTGCATGATAGATTGCATAAGGTCAAAAAGACCATAGAATGACTATAGGAATCCCTCAAATAAATAAGCGTGTAACTCACTTTAATAGGTATTTAACTTAGGTCTTTATTTGGGCCAAAAATAAGTTGTGGACTAATTTGGTCAACTGAATCCTAGCAGTGTAAAATGCCTCAGTCGACCGAACTGAGTGGAAGTCAACATTTTGACTTCACTCGGTCGATTGAATCTTTTTGAACGTATTTTTCTTAGTCAATTGAACTCACACATGTGTGCTCCCTAACAACTTAGTCTACTGAACTTCCAGTTCATTTTTGATTGAATCGACCAAACCATAAAGTATAGCAGATTGAACTCAGATACAGTCGATCGAACCTTGAAGGGTTCAGAAATTGCCCTTAATTCAGTTGACTATATATATAGTTCAAAAGTGCCTCGGTCGACCGAACTTGGCAATTGGGTCGACCGAACTTATAATATAATCGACTGAACCCTCTCGGGTTGAACATTTTTAGCTGCAGTAAAACAAGGTTGATTTTATTTAACCTTCATTAATCTTTTCTAAAAAGACTCTTATGTCCCTCAACGGTTATATTTTTATGAATGTCTATATATATATATATCAATTCATTTGGAAAGATTAATGATGGATTAGAAAATATCATTAGCCAAAATTCTTTAAAATTCATAACCCTTATTTTCTCATATACAAGCTAAAAATCCATCTCTTACTCATCCTACTTGCTAAAATCTTTTAGTAAGAGTATTATTGAGATTGTTCATATTAGCTCATACTTTCATTGTAGCCGATTTTATTAAAAGTGAGCTTGAGAGTTCCCTTGTGATTTAATTCATGTCTTTAGTGGGAATACTCTCTAAAGCTTGTGAGTTGCATTATCGTTGCAAGTATTCAAAGGCTTGTTCTTGTGCCTTGTGAAATACTTTTCAAACAAGTTTGATTTCAAATATCTCGTATACTTTATACTTAATATTTGTTCTTTTGAATTCTTTGTGGTTATTGCTTGTGATTGATATACACATTTTTAACACAAAGATATACTCACACCACTCTCACATATTGCTTGATAATATTGACATTATCTTGTTTTTGAGACCAAAGGATCAAGCAATTAGTAAGGTGACCAAAAATCAAAGGTGCCCCAAGGTATATTGTTGGAAAATTTCCTTTTGCAAAACCTGTCAAGCGTAAAAGCCCCTTTCTTCTAGAAATGTTGATCTTGTTGGATAAAAGGAGAACTAATTTCTCCTTGTTGATTAATTGGTTAGACCAACTTCTATACAGATCCAACGACTTCAAAAGAATCTTCAAATATCTCTTTTCCCCGTTGGCAAAGTCAAGCAAGTCGTCCGCATATAATAGATGAGAGATTAAAGGAGTTCCCTTCAGAAGATAAAAATTTCCAATCCTGCCTTCCTAAAAAATGTTTTTTAATAATCTAGAAAGAATTCTTCCATCAAAATAAATAAATATGGAGATAGTGGTTCACCTTGTCGAAGACCCCGTTGAGACTTGAAGAAACCCCTATGTACCATTCATCATGATCGAAAACCAATTAGTCTTAAAATATTCTTCTATTAAGTTGCAAACATGACTAGAGAAGCCAAAACCCTCCAAGACACAAATCAAAAATCTTCAGTCAACCCTATCATAAGCATTTGCCATATCCACTTTTAATACTACATTTCCCCCTTTACTCTTTCTGTTGATTGAATGAACCATTTCCTACATTAGAGTAATATTTTCAAAAATACTTCTACCCAGGAAAAAAGCCCCTTACTCTGGAGAGATAATTCTATTCAGGCAATGTGTCAATCGACCTACAATAATTTTTTGAAAAAATTTTGTATGCAATAGAACATAGGCTAATTGGTCTGAACTTTTCAAAACTTCGTGGATCCTTCACCCTAGAGATAAGAACAAAATATGAAGATGTGAAAAATCTAGGTAGAGGTGCTCCACTGAAAAATTCCTTGGCAACTTCCGCAAATCCTCTTTAACACAATACCGACAAGATTTGTAAATCCTTATCCAAAACCATCAGGTCTTGGACTACTATCTTTTGGGATAGAATTTAGAACTGTTTTCAGCTCCATTTTTGGAGGATCTTTGACCAAGTACTCATTTTTTTTCATTAGATATCTCCCTAGAGATAAGTTGGCTCGAATCAGGTAAAGCTCTATTAGGCTGTTCCAAGAGAAAATTTTGAAACTTCCCAACCGCACCTTCATGAATTTCCTTGAGGGACGCCAAAACCATACCATCCTCTAAGACCATAAAATTAATCATCGAAGAGTTCCTTTTTTGGTTAATAACCGGATGAAAAAACTTGAAATTTTGATCACCCTCCACCAACCAATGCTTTTTCGCAAGCTGAGCAGCACGAGTTTCCTCTCTTTTTTCCTAATAATCCAATTCACATTTTGTAACCAAGGAAGTCTTCTCCACCTCCTGACTATATCCCCTTTGTAACTACTCCTCCAGGTGTATCAACCAATTCTCTAAATCCTTGATATTAAGGTCCACCCGACCAAAGACCTCTATATTCCACCTTTTTTAAAGAGACTTTAGGCTTTTTCAGCTTAGCAACCAACTTACATATGCCCAAAACCTAAACTGGTTCCATCCGAATCTAACGAATAAAAGGTAAAAACTTTTCATGGGAACTCAATATATTTTGATACCTGAAAGGAGGTGGCCCATGTCTTGTCGAGTGATTTGATAAGTGTATCAGCATAGGTTTGTGATCCGACGTCTTCCTCGTCAAGTATTCCAACTTAGCAATTTGAAAACGATTAATGAACGACACATTCACAAGAGCTCTGTCAAGCTTCGCCCATCTCCTAGTTGGACCAACATGCCCACTAAACCAAGACATATGCCCACCATGATATTTTAAATCAACAACACCACAATTGTTTAAACAATTATTAAAATCCTCCATAGTAGCCAAAGGTCTAGGCTACCCCCCAATTCGTTCCCTATCCTCCCAAATAATGTTAAAGTTCCCTACAATAAGCCAAGGATTCAACCCTACTTGTAAAGCTTGTAAATGTTTCCAAAGACCCCTACGCTCATAAAAGGAGCATTTCGCATAAACAAAGGTGACAAGCACTTTTGTCTCATTTAAGACCACCAATCCCGTGATCATTTGATTCGACATACTCACTATTTCAAAATCATCATGCTCATTCCACATTACCCACACTTTACCTCCCATTGCTTCATTCGAACAATAGTTAGGAAAATCTAAAAATTGAGCGAACGAAATATAAAGTCCTCAATGACCAACATAGAAATCGAACATTTCCTAACCAATTTCCTCAAGCGTTTCTTTGACGTGCCTATACCTTGCACATTCCACACCATCATTTTTGTGCTCATAAATTCAGTCTTACACGACGGGTAATAACCCATTGGGACTACCTCGCTTTGTTATTAGAAGCTTTTAACAAAGGAATTCTAGGTTGAGAAAAATTACCTTCCGAATCATAGCCTTTGTCAGAAGCCAGACCGTGTATTTTACTCTCATTCTCCTGAGCAAGCTGAAATTGTTCTAGGTCCAACCTCGTATCTCTTATGTCAGAAGCAGGTTCAACATTCTCCCCTTCCTCTATCACAATATTCTTTCCAAGTATCCCTTTACCCTGCGCTTTTCCACTTGACCGATGCACAACACAATCCTCAACCACCTCTAGGATTTCTTTTCCTCTCTCACTATCTTCATCCATCACCAATGTGTTATACTCTCTTTGCTCTTCAAGCTGAACCATATCGCTCTTCCCAATTGTGTAAAAATTATTGCTAGACCCAACCACATGCAGTCCCTTGTCAATGAGGACCGGGCGAGGACTACCCTCCTCTAAAATCTATTTTCCTTTATCCGTAACTAACTTTACCTCCTTTCGAATCACCTTATTTGTAGACACAATAATAGGATCCACCTCCACATTTTTACTTGCACCTTCTTTTAAACTCTTGTCCTTTCTTCGCACCTCTTTCCAAGCTTTGACCTCCTTTTTCTTTCCTTCAATCATCATCTCGTTCTTATTAATTGGTTTCTCCTTGATACGATCACCCAACCTACAAGAAACCTCTATATGGCCCTGACGAAAACACTTTTTGTAATAATAATCCTGCTTCTCACACACCACTTCCTACCAAACTTGATGTTTTTGGCCTACCACCAATGGAAAGCCACAATCTGGCTCCTCTTGCAAATCCACTTCCACACAAATTCTCGCCCTCGTAACGCGAGTTCTATATAGTGTGGCATTATCTATTCCAAGAAACTTTCCAAACCTTGTTGCCAAAATTTGAAGACAATCCAACTGATAAAAGAGCAACAACAAACCCGGTAGGAAGATCAATTGAGGAGCCATGGATGATTCTTTCTTGACATCAAAATCAACCGTCCAGTTGAACAAACGGAACTGGCAACTAGCCACAACCCATCCCTCCCTCACCTATGCTTGTAAATAATCTTTCTCATTCTCCAAGTGCAGCAACACGTGGTATTCATCCATAAAGCGAATCATCGAAACCTCATTGAAACCCCATGTCTTAATAATTTGAAACCACGACACATCTATTGACAGTCTCTTCGATAAGAATTTAAGAACAAGAGCAAACTTTAGATCCTCAGCCACTTTGTCCATCTCAACATCCGAAAACACAAATCCTAATTCACCGTTGATTATCTCAGGTTTCCTTAGTACTAATCAAAATTTGGATTGAGGTACAGGTCTTTGAAGTGCCTGCGCAAAAGAACTTCTTCCACCAAAGGTGTTGTTTTCCTTCTCAATGACTTTCCCATCCCGTATAGAATCCAACCCATCCATCTTAGGTCCAAACTTGATAGCCCTCTCAATCCCGCTGGTGACAAGGGTCACTAAAGGGCCGCCCATGAAGGGCAAGGATGAAACCAAGTGTACACTATAATATGTGATTTGAAAATTTGGGTTTTTGGATCTAGAATCTGGTTTGTGGCTTTAAAACTTTTTTTTTTGGGTTGAAACTTTGAGCAAATCGCGAGATCCCTAAAAGAAAACAGAGAAATTTAGGGAAGAGATCCATACCTTTGCTCATTGGACATCAGGAGACCAAGCTGTTCAGAGATTTACCTACAAAGAGGCAACGTCCAGTGATGGAGGCTGCAAGCGGTCGCGAGCAAAAGCAAAGGCTCCCAACACCTGCCAAACAATCGTGTTTGGGAATCATAATTTTGAAGTAATATTTTCTTAAAAATTAATTCATAATATATGACAAGTCCACCTATGTCCCTCTAAAAATCTATTTACCATTTACATGCCCAAAGCCTCAAGCATTTTTCAATATTCATCCACACTGGAGACTAGATCTTTTGTTGAAGTGACATTTAAGGAAAAATAAGAACTTGATATTTGGACCACAAATTTTAAGGTTACCATTTAAATTCATATGGTTTTTGAGGGAAAATACAATCAAGTATTGAGTATAAAATAAATATTTGTGTGAAAATTTCAATATATCCAAATTCAATATCAATTCAAATCCAATTCCTTTTCAAATATGAGGTGAATCTTTTTTCAAATATGAAAATATTCATATTCAATAATTAAAACGCTAAATTACAGTATACCTTAATTTTTTTTCAATAACAATTTTAAAACACTAAATTACAGTATACCCAAGAACAATTACACATACAATATGTTGACTTTTAGAGTTCGATTCCTGGTTTTGATTATGACAAATTGCATGTTACTAATGTATGTACCAAAGTACTTGAACAGATTAATCATTCAGATCACACACATGAAAGTGAAGTGGATGCCAAAAAGGATTTAAAACACATTATTCTGGTTGATTCCATGAAAAGTCAAGAGCAAAAGAAGAAGATATTTGTTTTAATTGCATATGCATTTTTGTCTCATTATTTGGTCTGAAATAATTTATGGTTTGTAATAACCGCATCACATGCATAATAAGTATTCATGCTTAACATGACCATAGATTGACCATTGGGAACCAAATGACCATTCGGTCAATCGACGCCGGATTTTTAGGGTTAGCTCAAAACGACCTTAGAAAGACCCTAGGACCTTGCACGGACACCTAGAATAAGTCCCCACTTTCATATATGCAATCTGGGGGAAAAAAAAAAGACTTAGGTCCTTAAAATGATAAGGCTTCGAGCGACCAAACCTTGGCGTTGAAAAACGCCTCGGTCAATCGAGCATTTGAAAAGTCAGAACGTTGACCTGACTTTGGGCAACCAAACCGAAATGAATGTAATGTTCTTGGTCGACCAAATCTTTAATTTTGACTTTTCCAACGACTCGAGTGCCCGAACTCCATGGTCATTTTGACCTTGGGCGACCAAACTTAAGTCCAGGAGACCAAACCTCAGACATTTTGAAAATCGCCTAATTTAGCAAACTGAACATCTTTTCGGACACCCGAACATGAAAAACTTACTTTTTCTCATGTGTGTGTTCGGGCGACCGAACCTATGGCTTGGTCAACCAAAACTCTCAGGTTGGCCAAAATTTACCAAGGGTTAAATAGGGTTAATTTGCTTTAACTCACTTAAAATAATTTTAATAATTCCCCTAGTGTTCCCAACTGTCATAATTTGTGGCATGTCTATATATATGGCCTAATTTGCTCAGATTAACAATGGATTAGCAAGTAAATTAGCCAGATATTCTCTCAAACTTTCTCTACAGTTTTTATTTCACATCTTTTAAAAACAAGCATACATTTCAACTCTCTTATATTCTTGCATTGCAAAATCTTTTAAAAGAAGAGAGAGCTCCATCTATTCATCCTCTTCACTTGCAAACTCATCACAATATAAAGAGTGATTGTGTTGCATTGTTGTGAGCTTACCTTCATATACTTCAAAAGATTAAACTCTCTCATACTCAGCATTTTGAAAAATCTTTTGAGAGTTTGTTTATAAAGTTTTCCAAAGCATTCATTCAAAACATCATCTGGGAAAACTTAGTATAGCTTGTAAACTTTGACATCTTCATTCCTAGATCTAAAAGCTTGCTTAAATTATTTGACAAAACTTGTTTTGCAAGCTTAAACCCTAGTCTCTGTTGTGCTTATTATCTGATAAATATCTGTTGATATTTTTGCTTAGGGTTTCATTGCTCCTTTGGTTATGTTTAATTGCTAGATTATTTGAATCAAAGGAATTCACTCTCATGTATATACAAGTATATACCCATTGGTTGAGAGTTGAAATATTGCTTAACCCAATCTCACTTGAGCATAAATATCATATCATATGTGAGTGTATTAATTGATTGTGTGTAGTGGTACATATTTGCTTAGTATAAGAAGCATATTTGTTTGTACGAAAAATATCATATCTATTGCATTCCTGACCTGCGGTCGGAAAAGGAGGACTTGCCTTATGAAAAGTTCCAGACTGACTCAGACATGATTAAGAGAACTAGGTATACCATCCTAGTAAGATGTTGTATTAGGTGTCGTTCCACTCATTAAGCGAGCCATACTGGAATCCTCTTACTTGTGAACTTGATGTAGGGACGTAGGCAGTATTGGTCGAACATCGATAACATATCTGGTGTAGCCTTTATTTTTTCGCACTCTCAATTTCAGCATATGTATGTTTTACGCTTGATTCATTATATGTAGTACATGTGTTTGATTGTTTGAATATCTGATTAGGTTTATAATTATATATAAAGACCCTAGGCTTGTGTAATACTGTTTGTGGAATTTGAATTAATCTAAGAGAAAAGTTTTAAATACTCAATTCACCCTCTCTTGGGAATACACCAATTACAACACAATATATAACAAATTCAAGGAAGTAAAATAGGAAAACAAAATAACCCTAACCTCAAAATTGGGAGTTTCCAAATGATGCTTCCAATCAACAAATTGAATGTGTTAGATACTAATTAATGAATCAAACTAACGAATATTTGAATCAAACTAACAAAATTTTCAATCAAACTAACAAATCTGAATTCAATAATATAAGAGCTTAAGGGTTTAAGAGTTAAGCTACATACCTTATCTCCCTTTTTTATACCTTTCTCCCCAAAGTTCGACGAACAACATTGAGCTCTCCAAAGGTCACCTGCTCAGGCATCCAATCGTTTGATCACTGTTCCTCTGCCCTCTGTTGTGCAACACTCCTCTACAACTCCACGATTCGTGAGAAAATGAAGGAGGAAGAAGACTTTGAACAAATGAGCGTCAAACGCCGTTCCATTTTTCAAGCAAAATTTATTGGGTGGTTCAGCGAGATTTAAACATGTCATGCGTTAAGAGCAGGAAGTCCTTTTCATTTAAAACTTATATAATAAGATTTGAGATGCATCAATACAGGAAAACAGTTCCCAAAAATTAAAAAAGGAAAAAACTCTTTTTACGAGGCTCTCTAAAAGTTTGGACTTTTAAAATGATCTCATGTTGGAAATTTATGGGGAATTGTAATTTTGAGTTCGCAAATCGCCAATTTGATAGCTTCTCTGCATTGAAATACTCAAAATTCAAAACCTGGTTTTACAGAGGGGTTGGCGACCTCCTTGTCTGTCCATTTAGCTAGTGTCCTCTGTTCGCTGATTGAGATTGGTGCTTGGGTGATGTTCAGCTGAGAATTGAGACAAGTAATATGGCAGGGATGGGGAAGAAGGTCGTAAGAGAAATTAGTGAGGCTTCTCGCTTCATTTGTACTGTAGGGTTCTGGAGAATGGCTGTGTTGTGGATATTCTCTCTTCTTATCTCCTACTTCAAGTTGTTGACCCGAACCTTCTTCTCTGGAAATCGTGACTCCTATACCCGATGCCCTCCTCTGCGTATGCCGCCATCAACCACTGCTGCTTGGCCCATCTGCATCATCACTGGTGTAAGCCTTCAATCAGTTGAAATATTTCCACCCCAATTGATAAATTGTATTAAGGGTTTCTTACAAATCGTTCTCCCATGTTCTTGCTGAATATTATGTTCATAATTCAACCACATTCCTTATTGTTTTTTTTTTTTTTTTTCCTGGGTTTGTTGGTTTCAGGCTACATCAGGTTTGGGAGCAGCGGCTGCCCATGCTCTTTCAAAGGAAGGTTTCTATATTATTCTGGGTAATCTGACCATCCTCCATTATTTTAATCCACACTCACTCAATTCAGCATGTTGTATGGTACATTTGCTTTCAGCTGTAATCTGATATACTTTGTCACAAGCACTGAGACGAACAAAACAAATATGTTGCATGAAAAGGTACTTTTTAACAACTTCTTACTCTCCATAGGATAACAACCTCTTACTCTCCATAGGACAGTATCTACCTTTCCCAGGATCTGTTAAACTACCTGAGAACTAGTGGCCTAAATTGAATTAAAGAGACCCCCCATCTGCTACAAAAAGGCAAGCCTCTATCCATAACTTGCAGCTCAGATAAACCACTGAGCTCTGTAAATGCAAAATCAAAAGTTGGTGTGCATCTGAAATCTCTTAAATCCACCCAAAGATGAACTGAATGAGGCATCAGTATTTAGAACCATGCAGCCTGCATCAGGAGACCACTGCCTGCAAGCATTCCTAGAAATTTGCAATACCAGCATGAGACGCAAATACAATGCAATGCCAACATGGCAATACGGAAATTTTTAAAAAAAGAAAAAAGAGAATACGGCACACCAAGGATACATTAATTAATTAGTATATATATATATATATATATTGAGGAAATTTTTTCATTTTAGATGACAAATATTGAGACAATTTGAATTTAAAATGAAACATAAGCATCATTCACACACAACTATCAATAGCACATTTTACAAGCTATAGTTATACAGTCATCAACTGCATTCATATTATAGAATGCTTTTTGCGACCTCTTAGCTTGGCCTTTATTGTGCGTTGGACTTCTTTTAGGGGGCAATCGTTTGTCGGATGCTTTTTGAGATCAAGAGAGTAGGGAGGAAATTAGAAGGTTGGAAGATGGTTTGCCTTTCGTTGGGGGTAGGATCACTCTCATTAGTGCTTCCCTTTCTAATACTCCTGTTTCCTTTTTATCCCTTTCCAAAATTCCTGCTAGAGTGGCCAAGACCCTCAAGACAATCAGGAGATATTTCTTGTGGTATGGTTTTTGGGAGGATAAGAGGGATCACCTTGTCAGCTGGGAACCTTGATATTGATATGAGACACAAATACAACACCATATTGGCACTACAATACGACAATTTTGAAAAAATGAAGATATGCCATGGCAAGGATACGCTGATTAGGTTTTTCCTTTTAGATGGAAAATATTGTGGTAATTTTGATTTAAAATGAAATATAACCATCATTCATGCAAAATCATCAATTACACATTTTACAAACTAGATTTGTACAATCATCAACTACATTCATGTTATAGAATATTGGTCCAACTAAAAAGAACAAGTCAAGGACATGGCTGACATCTTGACTTTCAATCTCTCAACTTCTCCTCAGGTTTTTTGGGGGCTTTTGTTAACATTGTTAATGGAGGCAATGAAACACCATATTTCGGTGTAAGAAGTGTCCCACAGTGTCGTCTTTTTGTTAGGAAGTGTCTGGAACTGGAAGTGCCTCAATGGTGTCCAAAAATAAAAATTAATTAATTAATTTCCTATGCATGTTGGATACATGTCAGAGACTGTCAGGCAGGTGTCATTATCTGACAGTAGTCAGATACTAACACTTTAGGCTTCCAAAAATGTCAGTGTTTCCCAGTGGGAGGTGGTCAGGAGACCTAAATTTGAAAGGAAGGTGGGGGGTGGTGCTTGGAAATATGGTTTCTAAAAGAAATCTGTTTAATTGGAAAATGGTTATGGAGGTTCCCCAAGTCTAGCTCCTTCCTGCATCAAGTTATTAAGAGCAGGTATGGAATGCAATAGAATGGGTGGGATACTGAGGGGATTGGCAATGTTACTCATGTGAGCCCCTGGAAGTTTGTTTTCTAGGCTTTTCTTTTCTTTCCTATTACTCACTTTATAGTGGGTAATGGTAATAGAATTCAATTCTGGGAGGATACTTGGGTTGGTGAGACGTTGGAGCTGTTGGTGCCGCATTTACTTAAATTTTCTCCTACTCATAATGCTCCAATTTCTGCTTCTATCTCCCTGAATGGGGATCTTTTTCTTGGGATTTCCATTTCTTTAGGAGTCTCAATGAAAGAGAGGTCTATGAGCTTACCTCTTTATTGGATTTGCTGGATTCTTTTTTCCCTAATTTGAGGGGGGATATAATGCTGTGGGTTGGGGATTCTTCAGGTCTTTTTCTTCAATTTTTTTTTTCTTAATCATCTTTTAAAATCTTCAAATCCCAGCTCTTTTGCCTGAGCAAAGCTGTTTGGAAAGCAACAGTTTCTTTCAACTGGGCTTTTATCTGGACTGTTGTCCTAAATAGAATTAATATAAATGACTTGCTATAGAATAGGAGACCTCATAGTCCAGAAGTTTGTGTGCTGTCCCATGAGGCAAATTAAATTAATATTTATCTTTTTATTCATTGTTGGGTAGCAAGGTGTCTTTGGAATTCTTTGTTCTCCTGTTACGGTGAGGATTGGGTAGCTCAGCAGAATGCATATGATTTTTTTTTGGTGAATTTTTGGGGTCTTGGAACGAGTAAAAGAGGCAGGATTTTTTGGACATGTGCTCTTTTTGCTATTTTGTGGGTTCCTTGGCTCAAAAAGAGTGCAAGGATCTTCAAAGATTGGAAGACTCCTCTGCCTTTTCTTTGGGAGAAAGTTCCTTTTTTTGATTATTTTTGGGCACATTCTTTTGGGGTTTTGGAGGAGTATTGCTGTCGGATGTTCAAAGGGATTGGAAGGCAGCATTGCTGTAATTTTGTTTTTCACTTTTCATGGAGGATATCTTATCCTCTTCTTCTTGTAATTATTTCTTTTTTGAATGAAGTTGTTTTATTTATCCAAAAAAAATGACAACGAGAGAATAAAAGCCGAATCTGGAAACAAGCCTGCCCAATACCAGGTGATGCCAACTAACCATAGGCTGAGAATTTCTCATTGCTTGCCAAGCACTTTTAATAAAGAAGAAACCTTGCTTGTCTGGCACCCATGCAAATTATCTTCTTCCTGATACTTCATCAAACTGTGCCAATAAGTGGGCTAACTTCTGCATGTTTGCATCTTTTTCCCTTTGTCGTGAAAGGAAAAAGTTTATTAGTAAAATATGAATTAGAACTATAGTGTCAGTAAAGCATAATTACAAGCAAGAGTAGCATAAACATAATGAAAGTTCTGGTGTGTTGCGGAATTGGTTCATTTATGACATGTGTGAGTTGGAAGTGGAGATGGCCATAGATGGTGAATTTGGGGAAGAGAACTCATAAATGTTGCAAGTCCATAGCTAGAATCATAACTCCGATGCAGAGTTTTGCAAGGGCTCAAGTATCTCCTGAAATGGTTAATGTGGGATGGAAACATGAATTATTAACCCATCAGCCATAGCTTGGGTAGCATCACTCTGCATTGATGAGCATAGGGACGATAGCAGTCACCTGATGTATTGTGTGGATGTGTATTGCTATTCTGCCTCCTTGCATATTTTGTTAACCGCCATGCCAACCTTGCCATCCCTATTCCCTTTTTAATAGCTAGATGGAGAAATATGGTAGGCATCCACATTGTAATGAACCGGATAAGGTGTGACTCATGGGCATGGTTGCTGAGATCCAGATTCACAAAGAAAGTGCCATTTTGGAGCAGGTCCTGAGTTGCAAGTGGATTTGTTCATGTTGACCCAAAACAACAATCATTCTGATGCCCCAATGGTGCCATAAGGCCCATAACATAAATTTGATATGGCCAAATAGAACTACAGCTGATTCATCCAACATATTATGTGGTAGAAGTTCAATCAGTCTTGAGCTTGCATGCTAGTTGAGTAATCCTGAGCAATAATTTCAGATGCAAACAAAACACCGGGGCAATTTCAAAATAGTTGTTCCATCATTTCCTCACATTGTAAATAGATTGGGCATATGGCCATGTTAATAATATAATTGCCAGACAGACTCAGCCAAGTAGGTGGGATACCCATAAGTATCTTCCACAGAAACGTGTTGAGGTTAGGGATCAATGGTAGTTTCCACATTCTTGCCCAGGTGGCTTCTGTGGAGGTAATTAGAATGATCTCTATTTGGGGAATATAACCCATCAAAGCTATGCTTCCAAATAAGTGATGACTGTATAGAACTATTTGGAACCAAGTTTGGAGCCAGCGATCAGTGAGTTCCTCCATGAACAGAGTCCCCCAACAACTTCAAGCAGAACTTGTCCATGCTCATTGAATAGGACACACATATAATCATTTTCAAGGTGGGTATTGTTAAAGCAAATGTTGGAAACCCCCAGCAGCTGCAAACAGAACTTATTATTGATCGTTGAATAAGGCATAGAAAAACCACTGATCTCTAACTGAATAAACTTCCACCCATAAATAACACTTGTCCAGCCGCAAGATGCACTGGAAGAGGGATGTAGTGGTAAGCCAGTGCCGGAAACCATATTGTGACAGTATTTGGCCCGGGGGAGGCTGCAGGTAAGTAAATCTGCAGATATGGCCATTTGCCATGCCTGTTTTTCCAGTAGAGCCTTGTTGAACACTTAGTGTCACGAAATCCCATGCCACTGGTAGTTTTGGGGCCACATAAGATAGACTATCTACACCAATGCAACTTCTTCTGCTAGTCATAAACTGAGTGCAGTGGCAACAGATGTCCTGACATATTGATGCAGGGATCTTGAAAGATGACATGATGTACACTGGTAGAGTTTGCAAGATGGATATGATTAAAATTTCATGGTTTGGGAAGAAGAGGGACTTCACCTTTGAGCCTGGAAGTTTCTGAGAAGCCATCACCCATCCATATTAGCTCACTTGTACTTATGCCATGTAATAGGAATTTCCAAATATGGATTGGGTGTTTGAAATATTTTGACTTTCAGGCTTTTAGCTGACATTGAAATATCTTCTTAAAGCAAGGCAGTGTGTTCAGACTGGAAAAAAGTTCATGCCTGTGGAATTTATCGCTTGCCCTACCAGACTACTGTAAGGACACAAGATATGGGATGATATGGCACAGCTATCAGAAGTGATCCTGAAAAAAATGTACAGCATTGGCATACATGAGACAATCAATAGGAGGGATATTCTGTGCCAGAGAAATAATGGGCAGTGCTGTAAAATGTTGGTGCATTCCAATGAAGCGACAAAGCATTTGCACAAATAATGATTAAATGGGTGATAGGGGATCACCTTGATGGAGTCCCTTATGTGGCTGGAGTGGTGGAGTAGGCGATCCACTAAATAATACTTGATAAGAAATTTAATACACTGATTGATATACTGAATCCATGATGTTGGCAATCCAATTTTGACCAAGAACCATTCTAGAACCCTTCAACTGAGTTTATTATAAGCCTTACTCATAACTATTTTAAATCCAACGAAAAAATCTTGACCATTCTTCTTCCGGTTGGTTTCCAAAAGCTCATGCTCAAGAAGAATATTATCAGAAACAAGAGACAACCCTGCCTGGAACAAACATCATTCGATGAGCAGAAATAAGTCCTGGGATGATGGATTTGAGCCAGTTAACCATGATCTTGGGTATGATTTTACAAAGGATATTAGATAAACTAATTGGTTAAAACTCAACTACTGATTTCAGATTATTAGTCTTGGAATGGGAAGTAAAAATGTCTTAAATGTTTCTTTGATAAAACTTGAGGGGGAAAAAAAGCCAATTTCCATTCTTGCGATAGCGATTTTTGTCAGGGTTAGAAATGTTGATGAAAAAATAGCAGGTATACTATCTAGATCCCATGCTTTAGGTGTACCCAGTGCAAACTGGTTTGCTACTTAATGCAAGCAGGTACCGGCCTATGAACCCATCTATCATACTCCCACTGCTCAATGATCTATGGACTCATTGCAAGCTGGTAATTCCGTACAAGTTCCATGAGAGATTCAGCCTGAGGGAGGAAGATGCCAAAAATGTCTGTGCAAGATAACAACCTTTATCTAATGCAGTTTCAATTGGCGCAGACTTCAGCCTTAATAAAGGTCCATAATGTTTGCTTTCGAGGACTTTTATTTGATACTTGTACTCCATAAACCGCAATATTCTGTTCAATAATTCTAGAGTTTGGAGGATCTTCTAAATGCCATGCCTCACAATATTGGCACCGTGTTTATGGGCTGTCCCACCAAAGCCATGAAATTTTTGTCTTGAAACTGTACTGTTCACTGCCTTACTAGCTCGAGGCATTATCAACCTAAGTTTCGTTACCTAATGGATATGAAGTTTACTTCATGCCCCAGGCTTCACAAAGATTTGAATGATTTTGGCTTGTCTAATTGTTTCTTTTGTGACTTTCGTCCAAATGTGCACTTTAGTGGTGCTTTGTTGTTGGCATGGGATTAGGAATTTCTTTTCGTCTCTATCCTTTGATGAGAATATGTGAACACTATATGAAATAGAATGGCTAACTCTATCATAAAGATAACAAAAGAGGTTTTAAGTGAATCTAGAGGGAGATACTTGGGCAGTAAAGAAAGTTGGTAATGGGATCAAGATGTCCAAAAAGTCATAAAGACAAAAAAAAAAACTGGTATAAACCATGGCAAAGTTGTAGAAATATAGAAAATCTTAAAAAGTATAAAGAGGCAAGAAAAAATGCAAAAAAGCTATTAATGAAGCTAAACATAGAGCTTATGATACTTTATATACTATACTAGATACAAAAGGAGAAAAAGACATTTATAAACTCGCTAGAGTTAAATAAATAAAATGCAAAAATTTAGGCAATATAAAATGTCTAAAGGACGAGAATGATAATGTCTTTATCAAAGTAGTAGACATAAAAGAGAGGTGGTGGAGATACTTTAATTAGTTGTTTAATGAAAACCAAGCTAAAAGCTTGAGCTTGGAAGTGACAAATGAGGAAAATACTAAAAATATGAGATTTGTTCGCAAAATTAGAGTCTTGAAGTTAAGATGACTTTAAAAAAGATGATAAGTGGGAAATCTATAGGACTAGATAACATACCAATTGAAGTTTGGAAAATTTAGGGGATAAAGAAAGTATATGGTTAACTAATCTATTTAACACTATAATTAAAACCAATAAAATACCAGAGGAATGGAGGAAAAACATGTTTAATACTTTTATACAAAAGCAAAGGCGATATTCAAAATTGTAATAACTATTGCAGAATTAAGATTATGAGTCATACGATGAAACTATGGGAAAAGGTAGTTGAACTAAGAATAAGACTTGAAATGAGAGTTTCAAAGTTGGTTTTATGCCTAGGAGATCGACAACAGAAGTGATTTATCTTTTAAGAAGATTAATGGAAAAGTTTATAGAAAAGAAGGGAGTCTGCAGTAGATGGAGTCACAACTGATGCTAGGACTGTAGGAGGTAAATCTAGAGAATTTCTAGTCACAATAGGTGTACAAGGTTCTACTTTGTGTCCTTATCTTTTTGCTTTAGTGATTGATGAACTAACTAAAGAATATCCAAAACGAGATCCCTTGGTCTATGTTGTTTGCAGATGATATTGTCTTGATTGATGAAAGGATAGTATGGAATTTAAGTTAGAACTTTGGAGAACCGTTTTAAAGTCTAAACTCTTAAAGGTTTTAGGATGAGTAGGAATAAGACAAAATATATGAAACGTAATTCAATAATGTAAGGTGGAGTATTGGAGAGAAGATTAAACTTGATAATCGAGAAATTAATGGCACTAGTAGATTGTGATATCTTGGATCTATTATAAAAGTCGAAGGGGAAATTGAAGAGGGTGTAATACATAGAGTTAAAGCGGGTTGGGTAAAATGGAGGAATGCATCAAGCATGTTGTGTAATAGTCGAATACCCTTAAAATTAAAAGGAGTTCTATAAGATGGCTATAAGGTCAGCCATGCTTTATGAATAAGAATGTTGGGCAACTAAGAAACACATGTACATAAAGTAAAAGTTTCTACAATGATAATGTTAAGATGGATGAGTGGTATAACATTATAAGATAAATTAAGGAACGAACATATACACAATAAATAGGCATAGCACTAGTCAAATACAAGATAAGAGAGTGGCGCCTTAGATGGTTTGGGCATTTGAAACATAGGCTTAGTAGCAGACTTGTGAGGAGGAGTGAGTTAATTATTGTTTTTGGTATTAAAAGGGGTAGTGGTAGAATTTAATAGTTCTTAAGCTAGAGGAGGAAAATGCTTTCGATCGGGGTGAATTGGTGGAAAAGGATTCTTGTAGCCAACCCCACCTAGTGGGACTTAAGGCTTGTTGTTGTTGTTCTTGTATCCTTGATGCGTAGGATCATTGCTTTTCTTTTTTTCATTAAATTGGATCATCATGATATCTCAATAGAAGATGTATCTTTTATTTGTGAGTATCCTAAACTGCATTCCTGTTACTTGCTTTTGGAGCAAATAGTTGGAACTCTCTAATAGACCTACTGTGGTTATATATAGGTGATTTTAACCAAATCCTATCCCTGTGAGATTAATTAAGTTTCCAGCTATCTACAATTTTGGGCACGAAGATTTTCAAACCCATATTTTTCATGCACATTGAATGGATTTGCATACTGGTTATATTTGGAGTTTGGACACATAACTGACAAGGCAATGCTTGTGTATAGGAATGCCTGGATGGAGCAATGATCAATGCCTAATGGTTATAATTTGGGTATTGTACGATCAGATCGCTCGCCACTAAGTCCCATCATAGAACTCGACCCTCCTATTGGGCCTAGACCTTTTTGATTTAAAGCTATATGACTGCAGCACCAAGACTTTCACCATCTTGTCTTTTCTGCATGGACCCAACAGTTGTCTGGATTCGCTGCGTATCAAAACAAATTGCTAAGAAATTGCAAATACTATGAAATTAGTTGATTCAGTGGAATCGGCTGTGTTTGGATGACTACGAGACTATTAATCTTCTCACAAACTTTTTTGCATCTTACTCAGCTATATCTGAATAATTAGTAATACTGCATGTAGGATAGTTTACGTGAGACGAACTGAAATAATTAGTTGGATTTTGAACATTTTTTCTGGGAACAAAAAGCATACGTTCGTTGATTTCTCCAAGGGGATTGAAATACAAGATATTTTCACTTATCTACCCTTAATGCCTCTTAGTGAATTGCATCTTAATGCTACCGGACAATAATGCAACTTGGATACGTGATCCCATACGGCTTCCCCAGATGGTTAGGGACCATTTTCTGTCAAACATGATACATCTCCAACTGAGGATTGGGATGCATTCTGTGAAACTGTGGAAGATTTGGAATGGCCGACACTTCCTGCAGAGCAATGTCACCAGTTGGACTGCCCCACAACATCTATCAAAATTGAGACAACTTTTTTTCAATTGGGTTCATTTAAAGCACTGGGTCCAGATGGTATGCCTGTTATTTTTTATCATCTCTAACATCTAACCATGCAAAAAGTGCTATCACAAGACTGGTAATTGGCTTTTTTTTGGTCAAATTTTCTCTTCAAAGAAATGAAGAAGACATTTTTAGTTCTCATTCCCAAGACTAATACCCATAAAATTAAAAGGAATGAACATATTCGCAGTAAGTTAGGTGTAGCTCTTATAAAAGATAAAATAAGGGAGGGACAATTCAAATGGTCTGGACACTTGCAACATAGGCCATATAGTGCGCCAGTGAGGAAGAATGAGTTAGTTGCTGTGAGGAGCAATAGAAAGGGTAGGGGCAGACCTAAAATAACTTGGAATGACATAGTAAGGATTTAATAGCCTTGAATCTGTAAAAAAAAAAATGGTCCATGATCGCATAAATTGGCAAAAAAGGATTCATATAGCTGACCCCACCTAGTGGGATTTAAGGCTTGGTTTTGTTGTTATTGTTGTTGTTGTTGTATCCAAGATTATGTTTAACTGGCTTAAATTGATCATTCTAGAGCTTATTTCTCTCCATCAAGCGGCGTTTTTACCAAGCAAGGTTGTCCCTAATAATATTCTTCTTGAGCATGAACTTTTGGAAACTATACGGGAGAGAGGCAGTGATGATTTTCCAGTTAGCCTTAAAGATGTCATGAGTAAGGCCTTTGACAAACTCAGTTGGAAGTTTCTGGGATGGGTTTTAGTCATGGTTGCATTTTGGAACAATAAATAGCTTCTAAGTTCTAATTAATGCCACTGCTGATTTTTTGGTGTAGTTGGCGAGCATTAGACCCTTTTTAAAAAATATAATCATACAATATGAATCAATGTCAATATTGAAATTTATTTTTAAAAAACATTCAATGTTTGATGATAAAGTCTGTCCACCTCAGAGACCAATTCTACCCTTACCAATTTATTGCACTAGTTTCATCACTGTAGATATGAGGGGCGGGATCTTAGTTATGCAGATCACACCTCATTTTTGTTTAGTGATGAAAAGCTGGTTTGTTTAAGCATCATGGAAAGCATTTTAGCATTTTCAAATCATGAGTCTAGTGTAGTTCCTCAAAACTGTGGTCAAGTTACATTCTTGAGCAATGTAATTTGACTGTCAAAATAACTTTCCAAGAAAAATAAAATTAACATTTTTCTCTTCCATCTATAAAAGGATTAAGAAACAAAAAGACACATACGGCATCAATTTTACCTTAAAATTGGGATTTAATTGGTATGCAGTAAGTCTAGAAAGTTTGAAGCCATTTACTCTAAATTAAAGAGAAGGAACTCATTTACTTGGCACAAGCTAAGTGGTAGTAAATTTGGACTTATACAAATTGATTGGAATGCTAATACAGGAGTCAATATTACTTGCTCGAGTCCTTTGAAATTTGTGTCTCAAATCTACCGTTTTTTCTTTCATAATGTTCATTATAAAGTGGATAATGGAGAGAGAATCTGCCATTGGGAGGATCATCAGATTGGGGATGTGCCTTTGTCGATTGGATTCCCTTGTCTTTTTTGGTTATCTACCCTTCATGAGTCCTATCTCAACCTTCCTCATTTTGCAAGAGGATGGCCATTCATGGGATTTTCATTTGGGAGGAATCCAAATGAGAGAAAAACTAATGAGCTTGCTTCTTTGGCTATTGTGCTTGATTCTTTTCGTGTTCAATTTGGAAGTAATAAACATATTTGGAGTTTGGATTCTTGTGGGGATTTCTCACGCAAATCTTTCTTTCCTCATTTGATCCATGACCCTAAAGTTAGCCCTTTTTCCTTTTGTGTTTAATCTCGAAAGCTGAAGTTTCTTCAAAGATCAAGGCCTTTTCTTGGACTGCAATCCTGGAGAAAATCAACACTAATGATTTGCTTTAGAAGTGAAGACTTAACAAAGTCCTGTCACCTGATGTTTGTGTCCTTTGGTTTAGTTGTGGGAAAACTGTGTCACTTGTTTTTATATTGTCCCTGCCCTTGGGTTCAATGGAATTACTTAGAATTTTTTGTTAGAATGGGTCTGCCCTGGTTCTTTGAAGAGTAGGCGTTTTGGTGAGGGGAAAGGAAGGACAGTTTTGTGGCGCTGTTCTGTTCTGGCTATTATTTAGGGTGTTTGGTTGGAAAGAAATGCTAGTTATCTTTAGAGGTGTTGCCCCTTCCAGTAGCATGCTTTGGTGCAGACTGGTTTTCCTTGCATCCCTTTGGTGCCTCAGCAAATGGATTCTTTCTTCATGTTTGTTTAGATGATGTGTAGTGGGATTATTTAGTATTAAATAATTAGAATGTCTTGTATTTACTTTCTTTTTGCTCAGCTGTTTTCCTTTTGTTGTGGGAAGATGCCTTGTTCTCCCTGGTTTCTTTGTTGTACCCGCCCTTTCTTCCTTTAATATAATTCTTTAGTTGTGCAAAAAAAAAAAAAAAAAACAGAAATAGTTTTATTTAGGTAATTGGAATCTTCTCCATAGTTTGACATTCCTGTATCACCAAGTTCCTTTGATATTTTTTCAGGAGGATTAAAATTATTGGCTGTGATTGTTTTCACTTAATCATGCAGATATCATTTTTCTCTATTTATTAGCAAGATTGACTTCTTATTAATATCCAAATTTTATAAGGGAAATTCATTTCATGTCTTCAGCTGGACGTTCTTCTGATTTGTTATCAAAGGTAAAACTCATTCATATGTTTTTTTGTGATTTTGCTTCCGCAATTATGCATATTTCTCAATATTTTCTCTTCCTGTTTGTGTGATAGACTGTGACAGAGATTAAACAATGGGACAAAGATGCACATATCAAATGCTTTCAGGTTGACTTTTCATCCTTCTGCTCAATCCTAAAGTTCGTAGAGTCCCTTAAGCAATGGCTTTCAGATTCAGACATGCATCATTCAGTACAGCTCCTGATAAACAATGCAGGAATACTTGCAACCTCGTGTCGATTCACAGTTGACGGACATGATCAGTAATTATCTCAAATTTTATCTTTTCAACTTTGATATGCTGTTCCTAATATGCTTTGACAAATACTTCATCTATTATACAGTGTCAAGTTGACAATGATTGCACTCAGGTGTATGCTATACATTATACTGCTAATTTATACAACTTGACATAGCTTATAAGCTTTTGGTAATGTTTCTTCTTATGAAAACTGCTCAATCATGCAGTTGCATTACCCTTTTTTTTTTTTTTTCATTATAAAAGAAGGATTCATTAATAGAAGAAGACCATACAGCTAAGAGAATAAGACATCTCCTTAACAAAGTCTGGAAAGTCCAGATAAAAAAACACAAAGGAACAACTTGCTAGAGAACAAAAGAGAAAAAAACCATCATGAATCAACACTCCAGCTCAAAACGCCAATTGCGCTGAATATCAAACAAGCTCACCCCCTTAAAATTCCCTTGTCCCACACACCAAAGAGAAGCCAAGTAAATGTATCTTTTCCCAAAGCAGAAACTGAGCCTTCTTACTCCCTAGAAAAATGTGTGCATTACCCTCAATCCACAGCCCCCAAAAATTGCAAAAAAAAAGCACATTTCCAAAGTGTTGCCCTATCCCGTTTCCTGCCAAATCCAGCAAAAGTCACTGCCAAAAAATCCTCCACTGTCTTAGAACTCACCGAACATTCGCATAAAATACCAAATAACTTATTCCAAACACTCCAAGCATAGTCACAATGAATGAATAAATGCGATGATGATTTTGAACAATTAAAGCAGAGAACACATATGTCTGGAGATATAGCCTTCAAAGGTCTCCTAACCTGCAGCAAGTTATTGGTATTGATTCTATCAAGCGCAACCAACCAGTTGAAAGCCTTAATTTTAAAGGGGACCTATTCAAAAAATCACAAAAAGATTTGCACGAATATACCCTCAAAGGATTTGAAGATGTAGACCATCTATCCTCTAAAGAAAAATGTCAGTTATTCAACAGGACTAGCAAAGAGGATAGCTCTCCCATCTCCCTACATTTAACGATCTATGGAAGTGGAAATCCCAAGAAGGCAAAGGACCACTTGGATCAACAACAAAAGAAGAAATGGACTCATAGACAGAAAAAGGCATGGAAAGAGGTGGATAAAACTACAATCCCCAACCAAGGATTTTTCCAAAATTGGATTTTATTACCTCTTCCCACTAGGAATTATAACTCTGAGAGATAGCTTTCTGCAGACTCTCCAAAGAACATCTAAATCTCAATTTAGTATCTCACCCATTTTTGTCTAATCCATACTTAATTTTAACAACCAAATGCCATGGAGATGAGTTCTCTAGTGGAAACTGCCAAAGCCATTTAGCCAAAAGAGTTGTGTTTTTAGACTCCAGATTTCCCACCCTTCTATTTAGACCTACCCACCACTCCCTAACTAACCAGATGATCCCTACTACCCCCTTCCTCCGACCATAAAAAATCTCTCATAATCTTCTCAGTCTTATTAGCAACCCCTGCCAGAATCTTAAAAATCAAAAGAAAATATAAAGGGATACTAGAAAGATAGACCTGGATTAAAGTGCTTCTACCACCAAGAGGAAAAAGAGCACCTTTCCACCCATATAATCTCTTAAGAAACCCTTTCCACAACAAGATCCCAAAGCGAACAGATCTAGGGTTACCCCCCAAAGGAACCCCAAGATAGGACAGTGACCATGCCAAAACACTACACCCCACCTCCGTAGATAGCTGCCTAACATTCTCAAAAACCATATTGACAATTGCTGATAACGCTCTTACCCATATTAATCATAAGTCTAGAAACTTTCTCGAAAAAATGGAGATCTAAAATATTCTTAAAGGATGGTTCATGATCCTCTGGAAAGAAGATAGTATCATCAGCAAATTGAAGGTGCGAACCCTTGACCCCTTCTCTCCCCACTTCCAAGATTTTCACTAAACCTCTATCCATTGTCCTATCCGCCATCCTGCTCAAAGAATCAGCCACTAAAACAAACAAAAATGGGGAAAGAGGGTTACATTGCCTAATCCCTCTCGTAGCCTTAAACTAACATTTATACTCACCATTTACTAATATCGAGTGGCTCACATTAAGCAAGCAGCCTCTAATCCAAAGTTGCCATCTCTCTCCAAACCCTTTCCTTACAAAGATCTTACCCAGGAACTTCCAATTCACTCTATTATAAGCTTTATCAAAATCCAAGTTAAAGATGATACCCTTCTTCTTCCTCCAGTGAATATTCTCCACAATTTGATTAGCAACCAAAACAGCATCCACAATTTGCCACCCCCCACAAATGCACTCTCAGCCTTACAAATTGTCCTATCAAGCACCATACTCAGCCTATTAGCTAACACTCTAGTGATTGAAATGAGGAATAGCTTCCCAAGAGGGGGGGTGAAGTGAATTCTTTTTAAATTTAATGATTTTTAAGCTATTGATTTTAATTACCTAGAAAACAAGATATATAAACGATAACTACACTTAAAAATACTGAAATTTAAATTCACAAGTCAATTAATGAAATCAACATAATTCAATCATTCAACCAAAAATATTAGAGTTTTAGTTGATTTTGCAGTAAACTCTTAGTATGCACTTTACTTGATCAAGATTTCCGCAGATTAACCAACGTATTCCCTTTTTGGGTTTCCGAAAATGATTAATCAAAACGTACTTTCTAAATATCAAGTACCTTTATTTCTTTCTCACTTAAGAATTTGCAACCTGCACATTTAAATCATACCACAATAGCAAGTAAATAATATAAAGTAAAGCAGAGAGAAAGACACAAGATTTTTACTAGGTTCGGCTTCAACACAGCCTACGTCCTCGCCTTTGGCAAAACACCAAAGGATTCCACTATATCAGTTCCGTTACCTGGTGCAACAATACCAATTTACAACCACTCCTTCTGTCAGGCTAGAGTCCGCCTCTCCAAACAATAACCCCTTTTTTGGTCCAACAATTCAACAACTCTGAATTATTTAAGAATGATGATAAAGAAATTTGTGTACAAAAGAGAACTCTCACAATAGAGTAGATTAGTACAATGATCAGCTCACTTATACTCCAAAGTAATTCAAATATAAGAAATTTGAAGCTCAACGCTTAGTATGAATTACCAAATGATTTTTCAAAGAAAATGAAAGATTCTGATTTTTTAAAGCTTTGCTTCAAAAATATAAATCAATATCAGATCAGAAAGTTTAAGCACAAGAAAATTTTAGATCCTTTGAGAAATTTGAATATTTGAAAATCACTTGATCTAAAAACCTTTGAAAAGTAGCTTGATCTAAAAACCTTGAAGGTTGCTTGATCTTAAACTTTGAAGATTGTTGGATCTAAAACTTTGAAGATTTCTGGATCTGAAACTTTTGAAGATTTCTGGATTTGAAACTTTTGAGAATTGCTTAATTTCAAAAACCTTTCAATATTGCCTCTATGATCATTATATTAAACCTTTGAAGCTTTTGACTATTTATAGATGTTTTTAGATGCCATCCATTACTCCCAAAGATTCCTAAAATTCATTTCCAAATATTTTGAAATAAATATGTTTAAAAACATGGTTTAATAAAATCTTCCCTTCTTAAGCCCTTTTTATTTATTAAAAAAAAATACTTTTTAGAGTATATATGTTTAAAAAATCTTTTTTGATTTTCTATGAGCTTCAAACCACTTTATATTTGAGTTTAACCTTTGAAGTACTTACATTAAGAACATCCTAAAATATAATTCTTTAATCTTCAATCTTGTTCTTCCATCATCTTTGTTGTTTCAATCTTTTATTTGAGTTTTTCACCAGTATAATTTTATTCCTTATGCTCTTTGTAATCCATAAGCTTTTCTTTTTGTTCTTCAAGGATTCTTTGTAATCCATAAACTATACTTGTGTTCTTCAATAATTCTTTGTAATCCATAGGCTTCTTTATGCACTTGGGCTTTGTCACTTTTCTGAAAAAATTTACTTGAAACATATTAAAGATATCATTGATTTGTTATCATCAAAATAAGAATTGTAAGCCTTATTAGGCCAACAGTGATGATTTTATAAACACTGGAAACTAAGCTAATAGGTCTATAGTCCAAAATCTTAATAAATTTATTCTTCTTCGGCACGAGAGTTATGAAAGTGGAATTGATATTCTTACATAAAATCCCATTCTCGTTAAATTTATTAAATACCTAAAGCAAATCATCCTTAAATCACCTTCCAACAATCTTGGAAGAAAGCCATATTAAAATCGTGTAGTCCTAAAGCTTCATCATTCTCCATTCCAAAAAACGTGGCCCTCACTTCCTCTTCCTTGAAAGGTTTTTCCAACCAACCAATCTCCTCGCCAGATAAAGGATCCCACTCTAAACCTTCAATTATTGGTCTATTAACATCCTCCTCACAATACAAATTAGAATAAAAATTAGTGATTTCAGCAGCAATTTGACTCTGATCAGTTATGATGACCCCCCCTATCCACTTCCAACTCTTTGATCAAATTCTTCTTCATTTTACCTGTCACTATCCTATGGAAAAATCTAGAATTACAATCACCATCTCTGATCCATTTAAACTTCGTTTTTTGCCTCCAACTTCTCATTTCTTTGAAAATCACCTCCTCCAACTCATTCTTCAAAGATACTCTTCTCATCTCTTCCTCCCCCGATAAAGTATTATCTTCTTCCTTGCTATCAAACTCAACCCACTCTCTTAAGGTGCTAGCCTTTGTAAACTTTAAGTATCCGAACACCTTCCTATTCCATTCTTTCAACTTCTCTTTTAACTTTTTAAGCTTTTGCATGAATTTAAAGCCTTCCCAACTCCTCTCCACATCCTCATTCCAAGAATTCCTAACTAAGGGCTAAAGGGAATTGTGATCCAGCCGCATATTTCCAAACCTAAAAGGAGTAGGTCCCCAGGAAACCTTTCTCAATTCCAACAAAATGGGGAAGTGGTCAAAAGTGGGCCTAGGTAAAATAGATTGAGAGAGATTAGGGAACTTGTCCTTCATCTCCTTAGAAAAGGAATCTATCAAGCATACTCGCCACCGCTCTAGCCCCACCCACCAACCACGTAAAATTAGCATTATCAAGAGGAAGGTCTCTCAAACCACAACTACCTAATAAAAGATTCAAAACTCAGCATAGTAGCAGTAACTCTATCACCTCCTTTCTTCTGTCAAGGAAACCTGATCACATTGAAATCACTTCCCATATCCCAATTAGGAGCACAAAAGTCGTACAGATAACCAAGCTCATCCCAAAAAGAGTTCCTAAGGGTTATGTTTGGTTCATGGAATGCTTATTCGTAGGAATAGGTTGGTTATAATAGGTTAGTTACAATTAATTATACACAAAAAAAGAAAAAAGAAAATTTTGTTACCGTAAAACAAGTAACAAAGTGAAACTTTTTATGAATCCATAAAAGGAATAGACGAGGAATAACTATTCCCAAATTTCACCATGGGAATGTCTATTCTTTTCTTATTACATGTTGGATGAAATAATAAGGAATATACAAGGAGTAGCTATTACATTTATTCCTAAAATTTCTCATTATATTCCATCTTATTTCAAGGAATAGTTATTCTGCGAACCAAACATAACCTAATAATTATATTTCAGTTGCTTCAGTCTTCTGTATTTAAGAACTTATGCATGTTGTCTTTTCTTGTGTTTACTAGTTACATACTATGATTACAGGCTCTATATTTTTCTTTATGTCTATATACAAAAATATACTGTGTCATGGAAATTGAAGTAGAAAAGGCATATTTTTGTCACTGAGGCCTACGGATTGTATGCTGATAACTTCACTATGTTTTTCAGAATGATGGGAACAAATTACATGGGTGCATTCTCTGTGACCAAGCTTCTACTACCACTTCTTGAAAACAGCCCAATTCCTTCTCGGATAATTAATGTTACATCCTTTACACATCTAAATGGTGAGAATTATTTGGTTATTTATGTATGTGCCCTTTTTCAGTTATCAATTAATGGAACAATGCATTCCTCCATGTTATCATACCCGAAAATTCCAGTGGAGCAATATGATATTTGATCTCAGACACAGCTTTGAGTATGCCAACATGATAAAATATTGGTCTTGATAGATGTTGCATGCCTGCGAATGTGCAGAGAACCAACTTGGTGAAAAAATTTGCCTGCCCCATATCAGGCAAAGAATGCACTGAAATGGTTGGTCATTGGCCATTTGACAATGACAAGATGCTTGATATATCAACATGAGAGAGAGAGAGAGAGAGAGAGTATATTGTGTTTGAAGTGTTATCCTGCATGTTGGCGTCCAAAATGGCAAAAATGCTCATTGGCATGTTTGACATGGCAAGAATTGCTAGTTTGGTTGTTCTTATTTCTCAACTTATTAGGATGTGTCAGGAGTTTCTATATTTTCTGGAGGGAGCAAACTCACATATTGTCTCCAGTATTTAATGTACAGATCAACAAGGAAACTGTTTCTGGAAAGTGCTTCTCAAAAGTGAAACAATACCCTTGTGCTCATATATATGAGTTTTCCAAGTGTAAGCCACATCATAAAGTTCACTCTTCTTATTCTTTGTATTAATCTTAACTAAAACATGTCATATTCTTTGTTGATAGTATGTTTACTGCTGTTCTCCTATGAGCTTCATCGGCAACTTGCATTGATGGATAAATCTCACCTGGTATCTGTCAAGTACGCCCACAAATTTGCTTTATTTTTTTTCTTGGTAAATTTACAAGTACTTCGTGAAAGTGAAAACTACCTGTCATTAAGGTGCATTTTTTTTGGAAAAAAAAATGTAGATGATTTTATAGGGAAGTATGAAGGGATTTTATTATACTTATGTATGTTTTGGTCCTTCGATGGATGCTTATAGTTGACAAGTTGCAGTTGAAAGGATTTCTTTTGGGTGGTCAAACACATTCTTTTAATTCTAAAATGAAAAATACCAGAAATGCATATAAGAGATCATAGATGATAGCTTGGATTGCTAAGCTTTGCCCATGAACAAGAATGTGGTTTTGAGGAGTATTATTTTGAGTGATTGATGCTTATCTCTCTATATCATTAAAGACATGGCCGACATTATGTACGAGAGGTGGTTGTGGCAGACTGCAATCTGGGTTGATGTGCTAAAGCATAGGGAAAAGTTAATAGAAGGCTAGTTGCCTAAAATTTTTTACAATGATCGTGAAAGTCACAAGTAGTTGCATGCAGAAGATAATCATTAGGTTTCAGGGTTGATGGCACTAATATACTTCATCGCACATAGGTTGGACATTGTTAAAACTAGGCTATTATAAGATGATGGTTGAATGGAATTGAGGACTTGGAAAACTAAACATCATGGGCTGGATTATTTACATATTAGATAAACTACAGAAGTATGTTTCACAAGCTTTTCTGGCAATGTTTGTTCTTGGTATTGGAAATAGTTCGCATTATATTCTAGTTCACTTCTGAAACTGTGCACTGTCTTATTACCTGTTTGGTATAGTTGATTTCTTTAATGTAGTGCTGAGACAAAAGACCATGAGTTGCACATGGAGGGTAGAGATTCTCATTGGGCTATTTGCGGGGAATCTTTTGGTCAAATGATTGCATCAAGATATGCTGGTTTCTTGAAAGATTTATGTTCTATAAATGCATCTATTTTTTTCTGTCCCAAATAAATTCAATAATTTGCATATAGTTATTATGTTATTGACTATTTATGAGTTATTTGCTTTTAGCTCTTCAATCATTTGAAAATTCTCTGCAAATGCTTCTCTCTGTTTCTTATCTCTTTCTTTTCAAGTCTCAACCAGCATAATAGCCATTTTTCTCTGTTCTTGCCACTTTTAACTGACATGTTTTCTGACAATTAGCTTGTGATAGCAAATTCTCTTACCTAAATTGTTCCTGGGGCCTAATAAATCCTCTTTTTTCAATACTTGTTGCTGAGATGTAACTACAGTATACTTGTTTCTTTGTTTATACCATCTGGTGAGATGTATAGGTGATTTTGCCTTCTTTCTTTCTTTAAAGCATCCAACTGAATATTATAGAAACCTTTCACTGCTGTCACCCCTTGTGTTCAATCTTTGATTCTTTCTGATCTCATGCATTATGTTATAGGTCTTTTTTTCTATATTTCTTATGTCATAACTTGCCTGATACCATAAACAGCACATTTCTGTTTCAATGAAGCCTTTGTTCCCGCTTTGTTGTTTTGAAATCATGTTAAATCTTACCCTGTATTTGGGAGCATGGTGAATTTGGACCTTGGATTTGGATTTGTGTGGTTTGGCAATACGTATTTTCTTCCAAATACATATAAATTTAAATCCGAGCCATGAAATCGGTGCTCCAAACACTATTTATCATTGAAATTACAACTTTTCTATCCAAAAATACTCTTAATCGTATTGGTTTCTGACTTGAATAATGTGCTTCTGATTTTGTTCATTATTGAAGTGCCGCGGATCCTGGAGCAGTGGAAACCAACATCATGCGAGAAATTCCTTCATATCTTTCGCATATAGCATTTATAGCGTTGAAACTTCTGGGTCTGTTGCAGCCAGCTGAAAGTGGGGTCAGTTCTATTCTTGATGCAGCTCTTGCCCCTCCAGTAAGTTTCTCATTTTTTTCTAATATTTGCTTCATCTGAATTGCAAATCAGAGTGAAACAAGTTGGTATTCTGATTAGGTGTGTGTAGAAATCCCGAGGATAATTAGAAATCCCGAGAATAATGGGCCAATGATACTAGAGATTGTATAGGGATTTCTAGTCTAATATTTAGGCAGATTTCATGCTCCTATTTTAGGCAATTCTTTCCTTATTGATATACGGTTTGTATTATTTATAGAGGAGTGATTGTACAGAATTAATTCAAGAAATACAGAAATTATTCATTCTGATTTCATGGTATCAGAGCTAGGAGATTAAACCTAGCTATCAATGGCAGAAACTGCCAGCCAAAGCAGAGGGTTGATAACCTCTGAATCTCACGAAGGTGAGAACGAAGCTATCTCCACCATGGGCTCAACAGGACTCGACAACTCGTCCTTCCAGCTCACGGTGGAGAAGATGAATGGCAAGAACTTCCGAGAATGGGCACAATCGATCAAACTTGTGATCGATGGCAAGGGAAAGTTGGGATTTCTTACTGGCGAGACACAGAGACATGCCCCAACCGAAGCTGCTGCCCTTCAAAAATGGAAATCGGAGAACTCCATGGTCACGGCGTGGCTGGTGAACTTCATGAAGCCTTTGATCGGGAGGCCTTATCTTTTCTTGCCGTTGGTGAAGGAAGTTTGGGATGCCGTCTGTGAGACTTACTCCGACGCCGAGAACTCCTCCCAAATCTTTGAGCTTAAGACAAGACTTTGGCAAATGAAGCAGGGAGAAAGGGAGGTTATGGATTACTATATGGAGATGATTGCTCTTTGTTAGGAACTTGATCTGAGTTTCGAAGAAGAGTGGGAATGCTTGGGAGATAGTCTCCAATGTAAAAAACGCCTCGAAAATGAATGGGTGTTTGAGTTTCTTGTTGGTTTAAATCGGACCCTTGATGATGTCTGTGGAAGAATCCTTGGTCGTCGTCCTTTACCAT
The DNA here is from genome assembly GCF_029873635.1 of Malania oleifera. Classification (NCBI taxonomy): domain Eukaryota; kingdom Viridiplantae; phylum Streptophyta; class Magnoliopsida; order Santalales; family Ximeniaceae; genus Malania; species Malania oleifera. The sequence goes on from NC_080417.1 coordinate 97,305,277, forward strand.
CAACACGTGAAGTTTTCTCATAAATGAGACGAGAAGGAAGTAGGCGTAAGGCAATGCTAAGGGAGACTGTCTCTATTGGATCAAAAATGTCTGCCTTGGTGTCTCGAGGGACTCTTCCAGGATCTAGCTCAAGACAACAGAAGGGACGCATGTGGTGTGAACATTGTCGAAAAACTGGCCACACTAAGGAGACATGTTGGGAGATACCCAAGAAACCAGTTGACTGGAAGCCATGGTAATGCAACAAAAATCGGGGCTACCAAGCCACAATTGATAATCCAATCGAGAAACCTCAAGGGGAGAAAAGCAGTAATAGTTCCAATTCAAGCGGTGCATTTAACTCTGAGCAGTTGGAACAACTCTACAAGATGTTCTCTACCTTTTAGACTTCGGGTCAGTCTTCCACAAATATTTCGTCGGGTTCTTTAGCCCAAAGAGCTAATTTTTTGCAAGCCTTGAGTATAACCTCTAGATCCAAAACTCCTTGGATTATTGATTCTGGTGCCTCTAATCACACGACCGATGCATATTATCTTTTCTCATCATATTTACCCTGTGTTGGAAATTTGAAAGTTAAAATTGTAGATGGATCACTCTCGTTTGTCGTAGGTAAAGGGAATATCCGACTCTCTAACTCTATCACACTAGAGTCTGTTCTTCATGTTCCTAATTTATCCTGCAACTTACTTTCCATTAGTTAGTTAACTAAAAATTCCGATTGTTTTGCTAAATTTCTTCCCTCTCATTATGGTTTTCAGGACCTATCATCGGGGAAGACGATTGACAGTGCTAAGGAGTGTGAGAGACTCTACTACTTTGAGGAGGCTAATGTGAGTGAACAACATCAAATTGCTATCTATGATTCTGCATCTGTTCTTAAGGATAGTGATATTTTGTTATGGCATTTTAGAATGGGTCATCCCAATTTCCAGTATTTGAGAAAGTTGTTTCCTTCCATTTGTTCGAATAAAACATCATTTAATTTTCAATGTGAGATTTGTGAAATTGCAAAACACCAACGTACTTCTTTCCTAAAGTCCAAATACAAACCAACCTCACTGTTTACTATGATTCGCAGTGATGTATGAGGCCCGTCTAGCACTCAATCGTACCCACACAAAATGGTTTGTTACTTTTATTGATAACCACGCTTGTATTTGTTGGGTATACTTGTTGAACGACAAAACTGAAGTGCGTTCTGTGTTTATTAATTTTCATTCCATGATTCAAACACAATTTCACATGAAAATTCAAATTATGCATACAGATAATGGCACAGAATATTTTAATTGTATTCTGGGAAATTATCTCCAGGAACATGGAATAATTCATCAAAGTTCTTGTGTCGACACCCCCCAACAAAATGGGGTTGCTGAACGAAAAAATAGACATATCTTTGAAGTAGCTTGTGCATTGTTGTTTACTACAAATATGCCAAAAATGTTTTGGGGTGATGCCATTCTCACAGCTACATATCTCATTAATAGAATGCCTAATCGAGTTCTCTCTTTTGCCTCACCCCTTCAAAATTCCAAGCATTTTTTCCAAACTCTCATCTTAGCTCAAATCTCTCTCTCAAACTGTTTGGTTGTACTGCGTTTGTCCATATACATCATCGACATAACTGGATCCACGCGCCCTCAAGTGTGTTTTTCTTGGCTATTCTCCTACCCAAAAAGGGTACAAATGTTATGATCCTGCAACAAAAAGGGTATTTGTTAGTCTTGATATTACTTTCTTTGAAACTACTCCTTTCTTCCAAAAGCCCTCGCTTCAGGGGGGAGACTTTGAGCAGTAAAGAAGCTCAAGTTTTGGACTTCAATACCTTTATTACTGAACCTGAACATGTCCCAAACACTGAACTTGTCCCAAACACTGAGCCTATCTTGCAAAATGCTTCTAATATGCCAAATACAAAAGAAAACTTGAATTCAGGGGGAGATTCCGGAAAACAATATAACAAGGAGATACTTGTCTACTCAAGAAAGCCAAAATTAAAGGACACAAAGAATATCATACCTAAGGCACCAAAAGAGTCAGAATCAGTGATAGATCCAAGCAACCATGAGTCTTCATCCACTCCTGATCAAGTAATGTCTTCAAGAAATCTTGGGTCCTCCTTTGATAAATCTACAGAAGCTTATCTCAATTTACCCATTGCTCTCAGAAAACAAACTCGGTAATGTACTAGACATCCTATTTCAAAATTCATGTTTTACAATACTTTGTCTATAGGGTGACCTCTAATCTTGACAGGATAAAAATTCCAAAGAATATTCAGGAAGCTCTTGAGATCCCTGAATGGAGAGAGGTAGTTATGGAGGAAATGCGGGCCTTAAAAAAAAATGGAACGTGGAATGTGATGAATCTACCGAGAGGGAAGAAACCAGTGGGCTGCAAATGGGTGTTCATTGTGAAATACAAAGTTGATGGGCAATGGAACGGTACAAAGCCCGCCTTGTTGCAAAAGGGTGTACTCAATCCTATGGCATTGACTACACAGAGACTTTTGCACCCGTGGCAAAACTAAATACCGTCCAAGTTCTCCTAGCCTTGGTAGCCAACCTAGATTGGCCACTCCAACAACTTGACATCAAGAATGCTTTTCTAAATGGCGAACTAGAAGAAGAAGTCTTCATGACAATACCAGTAGGCTTTTGTAAAAGGGGTGGAGAAAACAAAGTATGCAAACTCAAAAGGTCCCTGTATGGACTCAAATAGTCTCCAAGAGCCTAGTTCGATAGATTTACAAAGGTGATTAGAAGCCAAGGATATCGGCAAGGACAATCAGACCATACTATGTTCTTCAGGCAGTCTAAAGATGGGAAGAATACGATTCTGATTGTATATGTCGATGACATCATCCTAACTGGAGACAACATAGCATGGACATGTTGAAGAAAGTCTTGGCCACTGAATTTGAGGTAAAAAGATTTGGGACAAATGTGGTATTTTTTGGGGATGGAAGTTGCTAGATCAAAGAAGGGAATCAATGTTTCTTAGAGGAAGTATGTCCTAGACCTCCTAACTAAAACCGGCATGCTTGGGTTTAAACCAAGCGATACTCCCATTGAAGCAAGAAAAAGAAGAGAAGACATCGGGAAACCTATTGAACGAGGAAGGTATCAAAGATTAGTTGGCAAACTAATTTACTTATCACACTCTAGACCCGACATTGCATTTCCAATAACTGCGGTGAGTCAACACATGCATTCACCAAGGGAAAGTCACCCAGAAGCAGTGTACAGGATTCTTAGATATCTCAAGGGATCTCCGGGCAAAGGACTATTCTTCAAAAAATGTGAAAGGAAAGGTCCGGATGCTGATTGGTCCGAATCAGTAGAAGATAGAAGGTCCACTTCCTGGTATTGCACCTTTGTATGGGGAAACTTAGTGACTTGGAGAAGTAAAAAACAGAACATAGTGGCCAGAAGTAGTGCTGAAGCAGAGTTTAGAACAGTGGCACAAGGGATATGTGAAGGATTGTGGTTATGGAAACTCTTGGAGGAGTTGCATGTCATGGTAAAGTTCCCTATCAAACTCTACTGTGATAACAAAGCAGCCATTAACATCTCTCTCAATCCAGTCCAACATGACAGGACCAACCATGTAGAAGTGGGACACTTTATGAAGGAAAAGGTTGAAGAAGGAACCATTTGCATGACTTATGTTCCTACCAAAGAACAAACAGCCAACATCTTCACCAAAGGACTACCTCGACAAAGTTTTGATGATTTCACATACAAGTTGGATATGGTCAACATTTATGATCCAACTTGAGGGGGAGTGTAGAAATCCCGAGGATTATTAGAAATCCCGAGAATAATGGGTCAATGATACTAGAGATTGTATAGGGATTTCTAGTCTAATATTTAGGCAGAGATTTCATGCTCATATTTTAGGCAATTCTTTCCTCATTGATATACGGTTTGTATTATTTATAGAGAGGAGTGATTATACAGAATTAATTCAAGAAATACAGAAATTATTCATTCTGATTTCAGTGGGAGACCCCCTGCAATTGCTAATAGCACTGTTGGGCATATTAGTGTAAGATGATTCGCAATAAATTAGCTGGTTAAATATCTTATATTTCTTTTTACTACTGTCTACTGGGTGGCATAATGTATATACTATCCACTTTGCAGTTAGCAAGGTGGTGTTATATTAAATTTTTTAATAAAGAGGCATGTAAAATTTGTTCAAATTTTTCACTGATTTTGATACCCGCTTATAAATGGAGTCGTTCCAAACAAGGAATTGAAAATTCAACAACTTTAAACACATTTAATTTCATAGACAAATGTTAGGTCCTCTATTATATAGATGCCTCTATATGGATGGGATTGTCCTTACATCAGAAATGATGGGTTTGTGGTTTTGAGCTTCTTGGTGTGACCGAAAAAGGAAGAAAAAGAAGATAATGATGCATGATGATGAAACGGTACTTGACATGAAGTTGTGTTGACCTGAGGAAGAAATAAAAAGAAAAAAGGAACCTCATAAATTATCCTAGATTGAGTTGTATCAATTGTGTTTTCATATGCTAAAAAATAATAATTCCTTCAATATATGGTTTCTTGATTTGGTGTTCTTTAACGGTGCATTTGTTTTGCAAGCTAAAGTGGATGTGTGCCAGTTTTGGCTCAATTCCCTCGAGGAGTCGAGGCATTGTTCACTCTCATGATTTTACTCCATAAAAGGCACCTATTCAAGCTTGAACCATTCTTGTATGTCCAGAGTGGCTCACACCTTTGTTCAGGACCAATAGTACCCTCAAGGTGGCCCAAACACCAGTGAGGTATTGTTTGTGTTTGGTCCACTGGGGCTCACAAGATTGAAGCCTGAACTATCTTCATATGGTCAAGATATCCCTAGACTTGTCTGATGCAGGATCATGATAATAAGCTTGATAAGCTCATGTAGCTTTTGTTTGGTGATGCCATGTGACGGATTGGACAGGTTAAGGTAGGAGATGGCATCCAGCTCCCTCCCTGATGGGTAGCAAAAGTGAAGGTATTCTGTAGGTATAAAAACCAAGAGTGATAAAATAAGATTCCACCCACCGATGCCCTCATATCCCTTGCAGATGACAAGCTGAGTGCGGTATATGGTAATTATTATAGCCAAGTCTAGTTGACTCCTGCAAAACAAATGCACTCTCAAGTAGTTAGCATGCTCTCGATTAAGTGCTATAACTGGTATCCTTTTTCTGAGCTTAATAACAGTATGCTGTTTCAAAATTTTGGATTGGATTTGGTGTCATTCTATGCTCTCTAAAGGAAAACTTTATTAGCAATATATCTGATGAAGTTTGTGCTCATCTTATTGTTCAGGAGATATCTGGAGCTTACTTTTTTGGTGGGAAGGGTAGGACCATCAACTCTTCTGCTCTCTCGTACAGCACTAGACTTGCAGAGAAACTGTGGGCGACCTCATCTGACTTGTTCCTAGAGTTGAGGCTGGCAACAGATAACATTCCATCTGCATCATCTGATTAGATATTAGTGTGGCTCTTAATAAAGGAACTAACACTGCATCTTGTAGCACAGAGTTTAATCTTTTGTTTTATAAAATGTTCAAATTTGACAAATTCATGGCAATTTTGTATTGTAATTTGTTGAGATTCACACAAATCAAAATCATGGCTCAATGTGCAAAAGAGAATTTTGGTTGTAAGAGAAGCAATCCCATAAGATTGCTAGGTAGGGGTGAGCAAACGGTTGGTTCGGCCAAATTCGGTTAATTAATCGAAATAACCGAAATTTTTAGTTTATAAAAACTGTTAACCGAATTACCTTTTCGGGTAATTTGGTTAATCGAATTTAACTGAATTAATTTGAAATTAATTAATAAAAACTGAATATAATTGTCGATTTTTTATCAATTCCAGCTTAATTAAGCACCTCATCTATTAATTTTATTAATAAAAAATATATTTTGTTATTGAACTAAGAGTGGAATTTACATTGTTATGTTACCTACCATTAGCTTAATTAAGCAGCTCTTAACATATGCTAATTTATATTTAAATTTTAATTGTTTTGATTAACCGAATTAATATTCTTATTAATCGAATCGATTAACTGAATTTTGTAAAACCATAATTGAACCGATCGATCCTGTTTTTTTAATAGAATTGAGCTGACCAATTTTGGTCAGTTAATTCGATTAATTTGAGTTTTTCCAAATTATGCTCACCCTAACAATCATTCATTTTAATCTTGCGTCTAATTGCTTAAGTTATAATTTATTGGTTTTTCTATTTACATAAGTAATCTCTGTCACCATTTTGTTGTGAAAAATTATTTGTATTTTTTATTTTGGTTTCTCAAAGAATTATTAAGAATCATCTGTATAACATTTGAGTAAAATAATGAGTAACAATAAATAAAATTTGATACTATTTACTTACAGATTTTTTGAAAAATTTAATATCACTTTATTTTAATTTTTAGCATTTTTCAAAAAATATTTTATTATTTTTAATTTTTTTGACTTTTTAGTTTGCGTACGAAAATGTAGAATTTAAATTTTGGAATTTGAGTTGTGTAAATTATGTATTTTCATTTTAAAAATTTATAGAAACTCATATCTATTTAAAAATTATATAATTTTTAAAATTTTATTTTTGCTATTATTTTGAAATTTAAAAATGAAAAGAGAACATTATTTTGCACAACTAAATAATTTTTTATTTTCTACTTCTTGATACAAATATTAAAAAAATAAAAATTAAAAAAAAAAAAACAGAATGAAGTTTTTATAATTATTTGAAAAATTAAAATAAAAAAAATCACAACTAAAGGAATAAGTTTTGTTAAAAAGTGGATAGTGAGGTTTGATTGTATTTAAAAATAAATATTAATTATTATTGTTGATAAAATAAATATTGTTATTATAAGTGTTATATGAATTTAAAATATTTAAAAACAATAATATTGTTTTTCAAAATATAATTAATAGGATACATAAAGGTATTAATTATTAAAAAATTTTAATAACAGCCCCAAAAAATAAAATGATCTTTTTAATTAACATTTTTAATTAATGATTTAAAAACATTATTAATATTTTAATTAGAAATTTAATTTTTTTATGTTAATTAATATTTTAAATTATAATTTTAATATTTTTCATTAAATAAATTATCATTATCATCTAGATTATCTAGTTACTATTTTTATTAACACTATAAATAAAAATTTTCATCATGATTTAAATTTATAAATAAAAACATTTTTTTTTTTTAAAAAAAGTGGGCTGTCACAGGAAGTCTGGGTTTCTTTAGACGAAAGCAGAGGCGGATGGGGGCGGAGGAATCGGTCGGATGGTGGAGGAGGAGGAAGCTGGTGAGGAAGGAGAAATCTTTTCAGATCTTGACAAATGGCGAGGAAAGAGAGGGCGCAAGTAGGAATCTTTGAGGAGGAAGCCGGCGAGGGAGAGGAGGAGGCGGTGGCGGCGATGCGAGGAGGTAATGGCAGTGGCGATGCGAAGAGGAGGCAACGGAAAGAGAAGGGATTATTATTCTATAAAATTACAAACTTGCCCTTGAATTTCTTTAAATTATAGAATTGCCACTGCGTAAGTACCCACTTGCAAAAAATCACCCAAATAATTTCTCCAAAAATTACTTATTTTTATTCCAATAAAGTGATTTACAAAAGTACTTATATTAAGTATTTATTTTTGTTTAAGTTGAACAATACTTATTTTTATTATAAAAGATGTAGGAAAATTAATAGAGATGAGACGAAAATTTTACGTTATTCAGCTATGCCTACTCCACGAGCAGATGAGATCAAAAATTTACTATCTCGAGAGGAATTATAAGACGATTTGGAACCGACTTTGTACAAAATATCTTTCTTCTCTCTATCTCTCCTCTTCTCTCATCATTTCTATATGTCTACTTACTTTAAGCATGTAAAGTGTTTGTCAAAATAAGAGAGAGAGTGGAGGATAGTAAAGAATTTATGATGGTGGAAAATGAAAGGGTGACAACAATTAATCTTTCATGGTTTTCATAACACTTCCCCTTGTATATCACCATATATTAACTCCTTCTACTAAGATTTTTAAGATGTCTCATTCCGATGAGATAAACTAATTTCTTGAATGTTGTAGTAGGCAAACTTTTGGTGAACAAATCTACTAGATTATCACTTGATTAGATCTGTTGAACATCTATTGTTGATTTTTTTATTTTGATATCTATTTTGATGCTGACAAAGTACTCGTATTTTATGTATGTGCTTAACGTGTGAACAGGTCTATAATTCAGCACACACATAAAAGAAAAAAAAAAAAGTGAAAGTCAAGACAGGACTTAAAGCTCATTCTAGCGTATTCCATAGAAGATCAAAGAGTAAAAGAAGAAGAAGAATACATTTGTTTTATTTGTAATGCATTTTGTTTCTATTTGGTCTATAATAATGCATATTTTGCATTATGTGGATGAAAGGTCAAACATGACCATATACTAACCTTAGGGAACCAAAAATTTTCTGGAAAAACTTTTCATAAAATGTCATACTCATACTCAACAGGTTTGAAAAGTTTTTGGGTCAAAAACAGGGCAAAACTTGCATTTTAAAATGACCTTGGTTGGCCAATCCTTTCGCGTAATAAACGCCCCAGCCGACCGGTGTAGTAACCGGGAAAAATAAAATTAAAATAATTATAATTATAATAATAAAATTAATTAATTAAATTAACAAGTAAAATGAATAGTATGATAAGGAATATATATATATATATATATATATATAAATAAGTTATTAGGGTATACATGTAATACATATAAGTTAAAAGTAATAATGATATATATAATATATGTAAGTTATCTTAAAGTTAGCTTCTCCAAGAAGCTTTGTTTAATTAATAGTTATCATGATATTAATATATATATATATATATATATATATATATATATATACATAATAGTGCAAGCTTCTCCAAGAAGCTTGCTTTAAGTTTGGAAGTGCTCTCTCTCTCTCTCTCCTCTCTCTCTCCTACTATTCTCTCTCTCTCTCTCTCTTCGATTTCGGGCCAGTTTTACGCTGGATAGACAAACCGAAGTCATCATGATGCTCCTGGTAAAGTTCTCTACAAATCTATTGGAGCAAATCTTTGGAGAAAGCAATTTGGAAATCATCCCTAAGTTGAGGTAAGACTTTTTAAGTCAAATTTGAAGTTGTGTCAGTTGAGAAAAGTGTTATACGCATTGAAATATTAAAGTTTAATACTGGGAGTTTTCGTTTCTAGGGGTATTGATTGGGAACGTTGGGAATCATCCCTAAGTTGAGGTAAGGCTTTTTAAGCCAAATTTGACTTAGTGGTAGTTATATAAAATGTTGTATGTACGAAAATACTGAACTTTAATTCTGCGAGTTTTCATTTTCAGAATGTTGAGTTGAGAACCCTGCAGGTGTAGGGGAAATTTTCTTATGGACATTTCAGGAATCAGGTAAGGGGATAAACTAAGTTAGTTTTGTTTTGAGAAAATGTATGTGTATATATATATTTAGCATCTGATTTGCGAAAAATGTATATATATTTATATATATGTTTTATTTGCAAAATACTGTGAAAATGATCGTATGATTGAATACGTGGAAAATTTATTCAGTGTGACATGAGTATAAAAATGTTGTGAAATACTGTTTTCTGGGAATGGGGATGATATGGATTTCTATGATGAAAAATCGGCGTACGGGCCGAGATATATATATATATATATATATATATATATATGTGTGTGTGTGTGTGTGTGTGTGATTTGCCGGCGTACGGGCGTGCTATGTGGATATGTTTGCCGGCATACAGGCCGTGCTATGTAGATGAGATTTGCCAACGTACGGGCTATGCTATGTGATTTGCCGGTGTACAGGCCGAGCTATGTGATTTGCCAGCGTACGAGCTATGCTATGTGATTTGCTGGCGTACGAGCCGAGCTATAATAAAATGTGTAATTCCGGCGTATGGGCCGATGATTTTCATGAAATATGTATATGTGAAAAATGATATGATTGATTTGATAATTATTGATATGAGATATCCATGTATCACGATTTTTAGTATATGTATATGATATCAGAACTTGGTTGGCTTGGTCTAGGCTAACACTTGCACGGTACCGTTACTATGTGTCCATGGTCCTCGTGATCATGATATCTGTGTAAACGTCGCTGTACGAAGTGGTGTGAGATTAGATGATCGATGTGGTTATTTTCAAGAAGTATGCTGTTATCGCCCCTGGTGTATGGATCAGTCTGGGTAGACCTATCGGACCTACAGACTACTGTTTGACTTAGTAGGGTCGACCAACCATTGTCAGGTCCCGCCTTCGGGTCACACAACCCAGTCATGTGGGGTAATACATGACAACAGCTAGCTAACCTACCAGGATTGTTTTATGTTATTATTATTATATGAGATGAAATATGATTATGAAAAATACAGTATGTTCTGCCATGTTTTGATGGTATATGTATGTTTTTCCCAGATTTGATAAACAGTACTGAACATGTTATGTATGATATATGTTGAACACAGAATACTCATTTGCCACACACTAGTATTAGTTTATTTTCCCTTACTGAGAGGTGTCTCACCCCTAAACTTTACAAATTTTTCAGGAGTCCCAAATAGGAGAGCATGAAAAGCCCCGCTGACATAGTATGGTTTATCTGCCCTTTTTGAAGGGTAAGTTTTTGGTAGGGATAGTATGGCTTTGTGGGAATTGTCCCTAGATTTCATTTTTGGGATGTATATATGGAAGTACAGTGATTGTAGTAACTCTGGTACATTGTGATGTATGATATGATGGTATGTATATGATTGTACATTTTCTGCTGCGTAGGCTTCTATTGTATGTTCTGATGTATCCCTGGTACTCACGGGTCCAGGTGAATTGTGACCTGCTGAGCTAGAATGTGAGATCATATTTGGCTTGTTTTAAAGTGCCTTGGCCAACTAACCTATAAAGCCCCAAACCTACCATGTGGGGCCCGGAGTGTTATGAGACCAATCATATGTCTCTGATACCATTCACACAGTAGAATTAATTAACTAACCTCAATTGAAATACCAGAGTTCTATATATATACATATGCAAATCCATAAAAGGTGCAATCGAATCCTCCATATTACATAACTAGGATAATTTAACACAAAACACTACATAAACCTGTTCTTTTATCCACACACCAACAAAACCCCGCCCAGAGCTTTCTAAGCTCGATCACCTGGAAGACCTGTAAATATTAAATAATCATCGGGGTGAGACACCTCTTAATAAGAAAGAAATAAGTTACAGCGGTGTGCTGCTGAAGTGTTTAATATAATTTCAAAATACCCATACAATCATATTTCACTATCGAAAGCAGTTGAGAGAAAATGCACCCTTAATCACCTCATTGTCAACTTCTCTATCGCCCAATCACATACACACGTACATAATTATTTTTTTACCAATAACTCCCAAGAATAGGGAAGTCTACTCGCCCGAACAAGTAGATTCCCTCGGCTCTAGTGCTAACATCAGGGCACTCACCTTCCTCAGTAAGCCATCGAGTTATGTATCCAGGTATAGTATCTAAGAATAGGGAAGGTCATGCACCCATACAAGTGGCTTCCCTCTACTCTTGTATCCACAAATAATTACCAGAGTACTCGCCTTCCTCAGCAAGTCTACTTTTCCATGTATACTTAAGTAATTAAAGTCACATGCAACCAATAATAACCATTTCACAAAGTTCCACATGTACACACATATCACAATCAATCCACACAAGATTTACACATTCCACATTCTCACCCACACAGAGTCTATATCCACACAAAATACAACGTCCACACATGACTCTAATCCATATAAAATACATATTCACACAGGATTGATCCACACAAGACTATCATATATACAACATATATGTCCACACAGGACTATCAACCACATAGGTAACACGGTCCATATAGGACTAATCATCACACAGATACAATACAAACCACCTTGTTCATGGTAAATAAGTAAAACAAACTTCTCATACCACTGTCAATGTTTTACCCCTCAATATAAAAGCCCATATAACAACCTCCTCATACCACTACCAACGTTATATAACGATTATATCATGTACGATATAACGACCTCCTCATACCACTGTTAATGTTATATCGCAATTTACATGAACCACAACACAAATCAATATCAAACCGACCACTCAAACACATCAATGCATCTACCACAGTATACGCAATCAGACAGTATCCACAACCAACCAGTATTTTCATCCAAATAGAAATCGCAGCCCAAACAGTATTCATAATCACACCATAAATCATAATTCCACAGTACTCGCAACCATTTAATTATCAAAGTTGTTTTCAAGCCACATGATTTTTCCCCGTATAATATATAATCAAAAATAGTATTTTTAGTACTTGCACTATTCAAAAAATTATACCTAAATATATCGAATTTTATACCCAAAAATTAACCAGTTTAAAATTAATAAAAATTTTTTATAAAGTATTTCCCCTTACCCGCTCCTCGGATTCAGCCTAAAATCGAACAAACACGAGACCCTGTAATCCAAAAATCCCAACTTACTCAAATCTCAGAAAAAAAAAAAAAACACTCATTTAATACTTTCTAGACTCTAAATAATTATATTTGTTAAGAAAATTTCAAAATAACTCACTTACCCTGATTTTAGGATGTTTTCCAAACTTCTCAAATCAAAATTCTATTTTGCCTATGTTGTAGAGAATCTTCCCAAGAGTCTTGTTGTAGCTTCCAATCGTCGAATTGGGCTAAATTTGAGCCAGATTCGAAGAGAGAAGGCAAAGGGGCCATTTTTAGAGAGAGAAACAGAAGGAAAAATGAATCTTTCCACTGAAATTCTAATTTTTTTCCTATTTATAAGCAACTTGCCACGTAGCCTCGTCGACGAGGCATCCGGACTCATCGACAAGCCCAAGAACACCGCTAGTGGAAGAAACCGGGAGCTCGTCGATGAAATTCATATATATGATAAATCTCTCTTGATAAACCCTTGTCGACAAGATATGCATACTCGGCGACGAGGCTTAGAAGATTGCTCATCGATGAAAAAAATCCAGTTCGTCAACGAACGCCTGCTTATTACCCTTTAAAAAAAAATTTTCCCCTTTCCCTTTTTATTATCTTTCTTATTATTTTAAATAGTTAAAATTTTCGAGGTCGTTACGTTACTTGAGTGCTTTAAATATGCTTAGTCGACCAGCCTTTGTATTTTGGCCATATTTGCGTGCCTCAAGCGACCAGCCATTTTAGAACAAAATACCCTAAGCCGACCAATCTTCAAAGCTCAGCTGACCAAACCTTTGCTCGACAGGCTATTTCTCGCAATTTGCAAAATCACCCAAAGGCCAACCGACCTATGGTTTCCCCAGTCAACCAATTCCCTTTGAAATTTAAATCTTAGCTTGAGTCAACCGACCAGTGAAGCCTATAGTCGACCGAACTTCTCAGGTTTGACCATTTTTCAGTGCTTAAATGTAATTATTTTTAATTAAACAATCCTTAAAATTCCAAGCATGTCCCTAATGGTCAGAATTAACAAGAGGCCTATATATAGCCCACTCATAAGTTTAATTAGCAACGGGATTAGCTTGAAAAATTCTTTAAAATTATTTTGTGCTTTATTTCACATACTCTCTCATATTCAAGCATAATTCTTTCTCTTTCTCATATTCTTTGTTAAATCATTTTAGAAAGAGAGCATCGGTTTTCCATCTTCACTTGCAAATTTATTGCAACTTGAAGATTGTGGTTGAATCAATATTGTGGGCATTCATTAAATTTATTCATAAGCATTTACTCTCACTTGTTCATTAGTTTTTGAAAATCATTTTTGAGAGTATTTCCCATATTTTTTTTCTTTGATAAATATTTGTTGGGAAAACTCTTCTTTGCTTGTGAATCTTTGAGCATATTCATTGCAAGATTCAAAAGCTTACATCGTGTTTATTGGATAAATATTTTTGTAAGTAAATCTCCAACATCTCTAATACTTTATTTTGAAAAATATTTTAGGAGATATTATTTGGGTTATAGATCATTGAAAAACACTTCTTGAATACTTTTTATTTAGATCAAAGATCATTATCATCATTTTCTCTTACATTATTTCATAAATATATTTTTGAGAGAAATACCACACACACTCACTTGAGCTTATTTCATATCTTGTGTGAGTGCATTAGCGTTTCATATTGTACATCTCTACTTTTGTAGAATCATTTTTATTTATACAAAAATTTATTAACTTTGTATTCCAGGTGTGGCTTGAAGAGGAATACACCGTACTGTAAGGTGTACAAGTTTGGCTCTAACCCGATTAGGCGAGTTGAGGAAACTCCGCCTCGTAAGGAGATTTGGTGTGGTTCCACCCAATAAGTGAACTGAGGAGACTCCGCCTCATAAGGAGAACTGGTTGTGGCTCAACCCCATAATTGAGCTAAGGTGACTCCACCTTGTAAGGAGAACTGGTCGTGGCTCAGCCCCGTAATTGAGCTGAGGAGACTCCACCTCGTCAAGATTGTAAAAGGCGTCGCTCCACCCAGTTAAGTGAATATATAGTGGAATATTCTAGATGGTTGGCTTGAGGTGGGGATGTAGATAGTATTGGCTGAACCTCGATAAAAATATTGTGTCTGTTGTTCTTTCGCTACGCTATTTAATTTCCGCACTCATATGCTTATATTAAATTTATTGTGATTTTTATATTTATTTCAAATATCTGCATACGTTTATTTTTGTGATATTAGTGTTTGCATAGAAAAACCTTAGGTTGTGTAATACTGGATGTGGTTTGAAATTGAACACACTTAAGCTAGGAAAAAAATTTTAATACCAAATTCCCCCCCCCCTCTTGGGAATACACCATAACTGTCATCTATATCACAATTCTTCTATAGTTCATGTGTATAGAAGAAATTTGGAGAGATATGCTTCGTTCCGTCACCCTTTATGTATCCTCCTCTTAGTTGAGCTATACATGCAGTGTTGTCTTCATGTAAAACTGTTGGAATACCCTTGATTGATTGAAGACCACAATTTTCTTGGATATGAAAAATCATTTATTTGAACCACACGCATTCTCTACTAACTTTATGGATAGTTAGCATTTCAGAATGATTAGAGGATGTTGCTGTAACCATATGCTTTATTGATTCCCAATAAAATATAGCAATTTTTTCATATAAAAAAATATATATATATCCAGTTTGAGATTTAACATTGTAAGGATCATATAGATATCCAACATCTGCATATCCTACTAATTGAGACTTGGAATCAAATAAGTAGAATAGGCCTAAATCAGATGTACCTCTCAAATAGCGTAGAATGTGCTTAATTCCATTCCAATGTCGTCGAGTAGGAGTAGAGTTATATCTTGCTAGTAGACATACAAAAAATGCAATGTCGGGTCTTGTACAATTGGCTAGATACATTAAAGAGCCTATAACACTTAAATATGGTACTTCAAGACCAATAAATTTCTCCCGTCCAAATGGATCCTTCTTAACATCAAGTGATCGCACCATCATTGCAAATCTCAAAGGATGAACTTTGTCCATATAGAATTGCATTAATATCTTTTCAGTATATTTAGATTGATGAACAAGTATTCTGCCATTTATATGTTCAATCTATAGGCCAAGACAATATTTTGTCTTTCCTAAATCTTTCATCTCAAAATTCCGTCATTAAATAATTAGTAACTTTATTGAGCTCTTCAGGAGTCCTAACTAAATTCAAATCATCAACATAAATAGAAATTATAGAAAATTTGGATTCTGATCTTTTAATAAAATAGGATAAATTGGATCATTTATGAATCCTTCTTTCATATGGTACTCACTTAATCGATTGTACACTGTGTTGTTCATAATTGCTTTAACAACACCACCCAATTAAAGAAGGTTAGAAAGTTTACTTGACTATAAATTTCGGGTTTTGCTTTCATTCAAGCATTTAAATCTTTTAGGGACTGTCATAAAATTTCACTAATCCCATTATCCCTATATGTAATGCTTGTTACTTTTCTACGTTCCTCGGACTCATTTTAGTCTGTTGAGCGACTAGCTAGCCGAATTAAAGACTTTGAAAGTGTTCCATCTATACGGAGAATATGTCTCCTCTAAGCCATGCCATCAATTCTGCCGAAACCTTGTGCCACAGCCTTGCTTTTCTACGCTAATTTCTTATTTTTCATTTCACTTCCCACAAATACCCATTTGTATTCAATGGTTGACATCTTCTATGGCTGTACTACATTCCAAAAATTTTCCCGTTTTATAGAGAGTTAATTCTAACAGGATTCTCTTTTCCTTTCGCCAATCACTTCTATAATCAACCTTCATGCTAGATTTAGGTTCAATCCTCATTCTTTGGGTATAGTCCGTAAGCCCACTACATATTCATATGTTGTTGACAACAACTTTATTTCTATCCCACATTTCTCATGCTTAATGAATTGAGATCTCATTATTATTTTCAGGTACATGTCCCTTTTCAAGGGATGTCTTTTCAAGAGTTTTCTCTTTAGGAGATTCCTCTTTATGAGGTTTCTCTTCAGGAGGTCCTATAATAGGGATTTCATTTTCTGGAGAAATGGGTTTATGAATGTCGAATGGATTATCCATCTCTGTAACTTCTTCTTGAGTATTTTTCATATTTCAATTTTCTCCTTCTGGGAGTTTTATTTTTTGTACCAATAGGCCTTCCACGTTTAACTT
Organism: Malania oleifera; assembly: GCF_029873635.1. NCBI lineage: Eukaryota > Viridiplantae > Streptophyta > Magnoliopsida > Santalales > Ximeniaceae > Malania > Malania oleifera. Next base: position 97,322,068 of record NC_080417.1, read on the forward strand.
TCGGTTTAGGTTCATTAGCTGGTTGTTGTCCTTGAAAGACATAAATGCGTGCTAGAATATTTGCAATAGGCATATAAGATTTTAGTATGGTCTTGGTATCTGCAAAAGAATCTAGTAACTGATTTGCAATCCCATGCAAATGTATAATCTTCTGAACTGCAAGTTCCATGTGATTTCATGTTATGCTTCAGGCACTGATTTTTCTCCTCGTAATGTAGGGAATACTGCTTCATCAAAATGACAAAATGACAATCTTGAAACCATACTTTAAATAAATCACCTGTTAAAGGTTCAATATATCTAATAATAGAAGGGGAATCAAAACCAACATAGATACCAAGCTTACGTTGAGGACTATTTTTAGTTCTTTAGGAGGGTACAATAGGACATATACTGCACAACCAAAGTTCTTAATAAGAATCTCACATTGTTGGCTCAGAAACTAAGTTGTATGGGTGAAGGTTTACTGTAGCAGTTGGCTTTATATGACTAACATGCAGCATAAAAATACATGTCCCAATAAATAAAGGCAATTTAGTGTCTCTAATCATAGGTCTACATGAGTTGAAGTCTCTTAATAAAATTCAGTTTAAACCTTTTGTGTATGGGTATAAGCAAGACGGGAATGTTTTAAAACATCTATTCCAAGTGACACTGCAATGTTATCACAAGTCGGGTGTAATTCACCAACATTATCCAACGAATTAATTTTAATTAATATCAAGCAAAATACAGCTTTAAATATAATAGTTTAAAGAAGTTTAGCAAAAGCAATATTACGAGTAGAAAGTAGAGAAATATACGACCATCTAGTAGATGCATCAATTAAGACCATGAAATATCTAAATAGTCAAGATGGTGGATGTATTGATCTGCATATATCATCATGAATTCTTTGTAAGAAACTAGGAGATTCAAGACTTACCTTTGAAATGGATGGTTTGACAATTAATTTCCCTTAAGAGTAAGCAGTACCTATGAAATCACTTGATAAAATAATCTTTTGATTCTTTAGTGGATGATTATGTGAATTCTCAATAATTCTTCGCATCATTACATCTCTAGGATGTCCAAGACGATCATGCCAAAGTGTAAATAACTTTGGGTCAATGCACTTCTAGTGCAAGGCATTATATGAATCAACTACTTTAATCTTTGTATAATACAATCCAAAAGATAAAGTTGATAGTTTTTCTAAAATTTGTTTCTTCCCAAAAACAATAGAAGTAATATAAAGGAATTCTTTACTACCTTCATTTGTAGTTTAAATGTGATATCCATTGAGTCTTAAATGTAACGACCTGCTATTTAACTGGGGTTTATATATATATACTGCAAAATTTATAATACTCTGATACCTACTAGATCAAACCAATCCATCAACCTAAATAGCAAGAAGTGGAATTCATATAAACACAACCAAGAAAATATATAATACCAGAATGCTAAAAGGTTCCTCAAAATATACATATATGATTGTTACCCAAAATACCCTCAACTAGGTTAGGGCTATACATAATTACTCTAAAAAATACTCACTCTACTAATGGGGTTGTACTGAAGCCCCTCTATCTGCGAGTTTGATCTGTTGGCCTACCTAGATAACCTAAAAAATGTTAAAGTAATGGGATGAGCTAACGCTCAGTAAGACGAAATATGCTATTGTTAGTGTGTGGCAAATGAGTTACAATAGTGAGAAGATTTGTTTATATATAAACATATATAATTGAATCTGAATATATAGTACAAATAATATAATAACCATCATCCCATGTTGCTTAACATAACTGTATTTTTAGGTTTCTATACGTAATACTTCTACTATACATAAGTACGCCCTCTGTTACTGTAAAATTGTATATACATATATTAGCTGAAAACTTCCCCGGATGGATGTATGTCATGATTTAACCCCTCATGACAGGGTTGTGTGGATGGGCCAACAGATCAAGCTCCTAGGCATTTGATCGACCTACATATCACGTATTATCCGAATAGGTGGTTGCACTCTGTACTGAATATCTGTATATAGCAACGGTACTGTGTTCTGCTGTCTGATCCATCAGGGTCTGATACTAAATGATACATTACTATATACAATCTATCTGTTTTACCATGATTCTATAATATCTGTATTAACCATGACGCTGTGATAAAATGTATCTATATCAACTATATTTCTGAAATAAACTGTAAAACTGTATAATCATGGTATTCTGAAAATACTATAAAATATATTCCCTGTCTGTATAATCTGTAAAATATAAATTGAAAATACTGTAAAACATGTTTATGTACTATATTCATATTCTTATGCCACATAGTAATTTAAAACATTTTAAATGTATTTGATACACTATATAAATTCCTGCTATGAAATACTAATCTGATAAAAACATATATCTCATACTGAAATCATACTAGTATTATCTAGCATAGCATATTTTCCTTACCTGATTTTTGTTAAAATCTCCCTACTATGAAGGGTTCTACACCCGCAGGCTTCTCCACTCAACACCCTGAAAACGATAAATCTCAAAACAAAACATCATTATTTTTACATCTATTACATTTCTTACGATTGCTACTAAACCAAATTTTGCTTAAAAGACCTTACCCTGAATTTGGGATGAAATCCAACTTCGTCCCACCAACGATCCACTCCAGCATACTTGGAGAGAACTTCCCCAGGAGCATCGTGGTGGCCTCAGATCATCGATTCGGCGAATGACGGGGCCGAAATCGAAGAGAGATGGAGGTGGAGTCATAGGAGAGAGAGAGGAAGTGAATTTCTATAAATTTTCTATGTAAAAATCCAACTTTCAGCTATTTATAGAGTCGGATTTGTCGACGAGACACGTCACCTCGTTGGTGAGTCCTGTAGAAATTTCTTCAACGAATCTGCACCCTCGTCGACGAATTTCAGACTTTCAAAAATCCTCTCTTGGTATCTTCTCATCGATGAGACAGAACTTCGTCAACGAGACCCTAAAGAACCCTCGTCAATGAAACCCCTGTGTTCGTCGACGAGGCCTAGGAAATTTCTTGGAATTATCACCTCCAAAATGCAATGTCGTCGATGAAGTCGACTGGCTCCTTCTGTTACTGTTTCCATTTTCCTCCTTCTTTATTATTTAAATATCATTATTCTTCGGGTCGTTCTATTCTCCCCTCCTTATAAAATTTCATCCTCAAAATTTACTATTCATATAGCTCATCATCCCTTAAAGGCAAAATAGTCTACTTATTTTATTACCTGCCCTCACTTATTGCGGAGGAATACCGTGGTTACATGGGTAGTTTTGGGAGATTACAAGTATAAAAGAAAATTCTCCCAAAACCAAAATACTACCTATCATATACTCTACATTATAATTACATTGTACAAAATAAAATTATCACTACTTAAATAACACATCACTGCCATTACCCACTAAACAAGTGGGGGTATTTCTATCTAATCTCGCTTTCAAGCTCCCATGAAACTTCTTCTATCACGTGATTCCTCCACAGGACTTTTACCAGCGGTATCTTCTTATTACGTAATTCTTGTTCCTTTCTATCTAAGATCTGTACTGGAGCTTCCTCGTATAACAAATCACCACTAAGTTCCAATTCAGCATAGCTGATGATATGGGAAAGATCTGGGACGTATTTCCTCAACATAGAAACATGAAACACGTTGTGAATCCCGAATAGAGATGGTGGTAAAGCCAGCCGACAGGCAATTGGCCCAATCTTCTCAAGTATCTCAAATGGGCCAATGAACCTAGGGCTCAATTTACCCTTCTTCCCAAACCTCATAATTCCCTTCAATGGTGCTATTTTCAGAAATACATGATCGCCCACTTCAAATTTCAGTTCCCGGCGACGAGTATCTGTGTAGTTTTTCTATCGACTCTGTGCTGCAGTGATTCGATCTCGAATGAGTCGGACTTTATCATACGCTTGCTGAACTATCTCTAGCCCCAAAACTCGCCTCTCACCTAGCTTATTCCAATATAAAGGGGAACGGAACTTTCTACCATAAAGTGCCTCATAAGTAGTCATGCCAATGCTAGCCTGGTAGCTATTATTGTAAGCAAATTCCACCAATGGCATATATTGAGTCTAGCTACCCCCAAAATCTAATACACACGCTCATAACATATCCTCAAGTATTTGAATAGTTCTCTCTGTCTGACCATCTGTCTGAGGATGGAATGCGGTGCTGAATGCTAGCTGAGTTCCTAATGTCTCCTGCAAACTCCTTCAGAACCGCGATATAAAATGTGGATCACGGTCCAAGACTATGGATACCGGCACTCCATGGGGTCGAACAATATCTTGTATGTAAATCTCTGCTAACTTGTTCATAAGTTAGCTAACCTTAATGGGCAGAAAGTGCACTATCTTCGTCAACCTATCAATCATTACCCAGATGGCATTCTGACCATGCGGTGCCGGCGATAACCCTATAACAAAATCCATGGATACGTGGTCCCACTTCCATTCAGGAATGAAAAGTAGCTGCAACTGTCTTGTTGGCCTATGGTGCTCAGTCTTAACCTGCTGGCACGTCAAGCACTACCATACAAATTCAGCTATCTCTCTCTTCATCCCACTCGACCAGAAGTACTCTCGCAGATCTCGATACATTTTAGTGCTACTTGGGTGTATGGTGTATAAGGATCTGTGAGCCTCCTCCAATATAGTCCTCCCGATCTCGGTATCTGCAGGAAGATAGAGTTTAGTACCAAATCGTAGGGCACCGTCATCTGATATGCTGAATTCCTCACCCAGACCATCTCGCACCCTAGCCATTACCTCTATTAACTTTGCATCGTCACCCTGAGCTACTTTAATCCTCTCGTACAGCATAGGCTGAACTACTAGGCTGGCAACAATCGCCTGAGGATTATCTTCTACCAATTCTATACTAAGTCTCCTTAAATCCATTAGAATTAAGTGCTGAATCTCCATGGCTGCTAACATTGGACCCACTGATTTCCTACTCAGAACATCAACTACCACATTTGCTTTCCCCCGAGTGGTAATTAATGGTGTAGTCTTAATCCTTGATGAGTTCTAACCATCTCCTTTGGCGCATATTCAACTCTTTCTATGTAAAGACGTACTTTAGGCTCTTGTGATCAAAAAATATTTCACATTTCTCACCATATAAGTAATGTCTCCAGATCTTCAGTGCATGTACAACTGCAGCCAATTCTAGATCGTGAGTAGAGTAGTTCTTTTCATATTCTTTCAACTACCTGGACGCATACGCTACCACCCTACCATGCTGCATTAGTACACACCCAAGTCCTCTCAAAGACGCGTCACTGTAAATCACATAACCATGACCTCCTGATGGAATCGTCAGTACTGGTGCAGTGACGAGCCTCTGCTTTAATTCCTAGAAACTCTGCTTGCATTCCTCATCCCACACAAATCTAGCATTCTTCTTGGTCAAATGTGTGAGAGGTCCTAACAAAGCCGAAAATCCCTCCACAAATCGTTGGTAATAACCTGCCAGTCCCAAGAAACTTTTGACTTCCTGCACGTTCTTCATCCTGACCCAATTCACTATCGCATCAATCTTACTAGGATCCACTGAAATATCATCTCCCGAGATCATGTGGCCTAAAAATGCAACTTTCTCAATACAGAACTCACACTTACTAAACCTGGCATAGAGTTTCTCTTCCCTAAGTGTCTACAGAACCTACCTCAAATGCACCTTATGATCCTCAAAATTCCTTGAGTACACCAATATATCATTAATAAAAACTACTATAAACTTATCTAGATACTGGTGAAAAACCCTATTCATCAAGTTTATGAACATAGTTGGGACATTCGTCAGACCAAAAGGCATAACAAGAAATTCATAGTGCCTGTACCTGGTCCTGAAGGCTGTCTTTGCAACGTCCTCTACCTTTACTCTCACCTAATGATAACCTGATCTAAGGTCGATCTTGGAATATACCCGTGTACCTTGGAGCTGATCAAACAAATCGTTTATATGAGGTGGAGGATATTAATTCTTAATTGTAACCTTGTTGATTTCTCTATAGTCAATATACATCCTCAAATACCCGTCTTTCTTCTTTACAAACAATACTGGAGCTCCCCATGGCGATACACTGGGTCGTATAAATCCCCTATTCAGCAAGTCTAGCAATTGATTCTTCAATTCTCATAAATCAGTTGGAGCCATACGATAGGGAACTTATAAATTGGTGTTGTCCCTGGAGGCAAATCTATAGGAAAGTCTACCTCGCGTTCGGGAGGCAACCCTGGTAGCTCCTCTGGAAAAACATCTAGAAATTATCGTACGACCGAGGTGCTATCAAGCTTCGATTCATTCTCTGACGCTTCCTTTACAAAAGCCATAAACCCCTGACTTCCATCCCGAAGTAATCTGCTTACCTGTATAGCTGATACTATTTGCAACTGAGCATGTACACACGAACCAACAAACCTAAATTCTTGCTCACCAGGGGGTCTGAAAACTACTTCTTTCTAATGACAATCAATATTGGCGTGATTAGTTGTCAACCAATCCATACCCAGTATTACATCAAACCCACACATCTCAAACACAACCAGGTCTACTGGTAGCACTTTCCCCTGAATTTTAATAGGATACCCTCTGAGCACTCTCTGACATCTCAACACTGACCCAAATGGTGTAGCTACTGACAGTCCTCTATCTAATAACTGAGTCTCACTTCCATATAATTTAACATACGATGTAGAGACAAAGGAATGAGTAGCACTTGAACAAAAAATAATAATAATGGAATGTGATAAAACAGTAAAAGTACCTGTCACCACATCCGTAGCAGCCTCAGCATCACCCGGCGTCAGAGCGTAAACTCGCGCTGGGGCTACATTCCTCTACTGGCCTCCATAAAGCGCCTGATATCCTCCCCGAGCTGCCTAATGTCCTCCCTGATAGGGCCTAGGAGCTAGAACCTGGTTCTGCGGCCCTAGGCATGCACGTGCCATATGGCCAGGTCTCCCACAACAGCGGCATACGCCTCTTCCTGCCAGGCACTCCCCTGAATGACATCTCCCGCACGTCTGACATACCGGAACATTCGGCGCACCCTGATTCCCACAAGGTCTTGTCATCTGCCTCTGATCTCCCCTATCACGACCTCCTCTCCATGGACCCCTACTGAAGCCAGCTTGAAAGCCCTGAGGCGCAAGCCTCCTCCTCTGACTCTGAGTCGCTATACCCCTCTGTATACCACTCTTAATGATCGCAACTCTGTCTACAACTCCCATAAATGTCTGAGCTCTGAAGCCAATCACAGGCTCAAACAAATTCTGCCTCAACCCCTCCTCAAACTTTCTTGCCTTTTTCTCTTCATCAGGTGCCAGATGTGGAGCAAAACACGACAACTCGATAAACCGAGCTGCGCACTGGGATGCAGTCTTCTACCCCTGTACCAGATGCATAAAATGTACTACCTTTGCACTACGAACAATAGCAGGGAAATACCGCTCGAAAAATAGCTCCTTGAATCGATCCCATGTCACTGGTATTGGAACCGGCCTCTGCTCCTCTATCAATCACGCTGATCTCCATAGGCGCTTCGCCTCCCTTGTCAGCTTAAATGCTGCAAATACTACCTTCTGCTCATCTGAACAAGGAAGCATAGCCAACGTCTCTTCAATGTCCTGGACCCAATTCTTAGCTACAATTAGGTCATCTCCTCCAGCAAAGGATGGGGGCTTCATCCGCGTAAACTGCTCGATTGAACAGCCACACTCCCCAGAGCTCTTGGAAATCTCAGCCATCACCTGCTGAGTGACGCTGTGCAGCACAACATCTGTATCTCCTCCACTAATGCTGGAAGGTCCTGGCCTATCCTCCCTAGTATTCGTTCCAATGCTTCCCGGGTCCATCCTAAAAACAGGAAACACACATAAGCACCTTATCTCCTACATAGACCTATCCTATACCAATTCAAAATTAACTATGTTCCCTGACTTTAACTCAATATCTAGTTCTGTCACCTAAACACACAATCCGACAATAGTTTACTACGATTTTCTTGAAATCGTCACCTTAGGAAAAACACAGAAAAAACCATGGTAATCCTGTACCCAGACACAGAACAAACCTCAAATCCTTTTCCAATACTCTGGTATTACTTCTGTTGCACTCTAAAGTCTACAGAACCTAGCAACCTAGGCTCTAATACCAAATTGTAACGACCTGCTATTTAATTAGGGTTTATATATATATATATATATATATATATATTTATATACTACAAAATTTATAGTGCTCTAATACCTACTAGATCAAACCAATCCATCAACCTAAGCAGCAAGAAGTGGAATTCATATAAACACAACCAAGAAAATATACAATACCAGAGTACTAAAAGGTTCCTCAAAATATACATATAACACTGTTGTAGACACCCCATTTTTTCCCAGGCCCAATATAATAAAATTTTTACTATTATTAATATTACCGTTATTTTTATTATTTTATTATTATTACTATTATCACTATATTATTATTATTATTATTATTATTATTATTATTTATATTGTTATTATTACTTCATTTTTATTTTTGTTTTTATTTTTTTGCTATAATTATTATTATTACTATTATTATTATTATTATTATTTTATTATTGTCATTTAGTATTTTTTACTATTACTATTAGTATTATTATTATTATTAGTCTTATTATTATTATTTTATTGATGGTATCTTTATTATTTTTACTTTTACTACAATTATATATTATTATTATTATTATTATTATTATTATTATTACCTTATTGATTTTATTATTATTATATAATTATTATTATTACTATTACTATTTTCATTATTACCATAATAGCAAAAGCAAAAAAAGAAAAGAAAAAGAAAAATAAAATAAAAAAGGAATTTGTTTTTTTGTTTTTTTGTTTTTAGGGTTTTTCAGAATTTTTTTATATAATGGTGGAGGCGCACAGCACAAGAGGGCAGCACAGGCCAGCGCTGAGGGCAGGCCAAAAAAAAAACACCCAACCCCTCTTCACCCATCCATCTCCCTCACCACGCTCAACCTCACAGAGCTACAGGCTCTCTTTCCTTCCTTCTCTCATTCTCTTTCGTGCAATAACCAACCCCCTACGAAGCTATCTCGCAACTCTGGCAACCGGCCACCTACAGCACCATCCGCAGCCGCCCTAGCTCAAGACATCATCTCACGGCAATACCATCTTCTCCAGTTCCGGCCACCACACGGCTGCCTGTCTCCCATCATCATCCATGGCAGGCCCTCCATTCACGGCCACTTCAGACTTCCTCATTCAGAGCACCACCGCAGCTCCATGGAAGCCTCAACAGGAGCAGCAACCCTCTGCGATCTCTGCTGCACAACTCCAGCAACCAGCACAACCACCGGGTAGACCTCCAGTTTCAGGCGACTCCAGCTACTCCGGCGACACCCTACCCTCTCCCCCTTTCTCTTTTCTCTTCTCTTATCTCCTTTCTCCCCTCCTTTCTTCCCTAATTTTTCCTTCTTCTTTTTCTCTGTTCAGGTTGTTCCGCAACACCGACCAGTCCGACGTCTCCTCATGCCTAGCTCCGACCATCTTCCACAGTGGAACTCCAGCTGCCCGGCCACAACCCCGTCCAGCCACCACCTTGCTACCGTCGCCCTCACCAGTTCCGGCAACCACCCAACTCCGGCAGTACCCACGGTGACCCCCATGCATGTATCACGCACGCACACTTTGAACACACACGCACGCTGTCCCTGTTCCCTGCACACACAGCACCCACACATGTATGTCTTTTGTTTTATACATATTTAAAGATTTTTATTTATTTACATATTCATGCTCATATTGTATGTTAATTTTGCTCTAATGGTATCATCATTGTCTTTATATTTTTGTCATCACTTTGTTATTAAGGTGACTAATATTATAGGATGGTTATTATATTTTGTGTATATATTAACTATTATTGTTGAAAGGAGTATATTGTTGATTTAGTTTAATATTAACTTCCCCCATTTAGGTTTTGTTGTATTTGTTTGTATTCCTAATGTAGGTAGTTGTATATATGTTGACATCTAAGGTTCATGTTTAATCATAGTTATATCATATCATTAGTATTTTAGAATTTTAATCATATTGTATAGCATGTTAGGACTTTAGTAGGTTAATATTTTAGTTGTATTATATATAACATCTTAGAATTATAATTGTATATGTATTTAGTATTCTAGAATTTTAGCTATATTATATATCTAGTATCTTAGTATTTTGGTAATATCATGTATTTAGTATGTTAGAGCTTTAATTACATTATATTTGGTAAGTTAATATGGTATTGTTTATTATGGTATTTTTTTTCATAGTATATATGGTATTAGAGCATTTTATTATTATTATTGATATTCTTAGCATTTTAATATATATAGAGGACTACTTATTATGGTATCTTTTGTATATTAGCATGAATAACTGATTGACGGTATCTCTTAGTATTTTAATATATAGGGGACTATTTATTATGGTATTTTTAGTGTACTAGCATATATATAACTTATTGGGATATTTTGAATGTTTTAATATATAGGGTATTACTTTTTGTAGCATCTAAATATATATGGTATTTTATTACCTATTTTAACATTTGGAATATTTTAGTAGTTGCTAATTATCCTATTATCATATATTAAAACCTCCCATACTAGTACTTTCCTACTAAAAAATTTTATACGATTTTCAAAATATGGGAGTGTATTTTATTAAATATTTTCTATTTTTTTTTCCTATGATTTTAATGCTGGGGTATGAGCCTTCGGGCTTCACGTACCTTTAGTTCTGAGGGAATATGTAAATATTTAGATTTTACATATATTTTTCTATTATTTATTTACTTATTTATTTATTTATTCACTTTGCACATGTATTAATAAATTTACTAGAGGAGTAATTTTAAAAACTTTTTAGATTAACTTAGGAATAATTCTAAACTAATTAGGTACCATTCGTAAGAACGGGCGCATAGGGGGTGCTCGTACCTTCCCCTCGCGTAACCGAACTCCCGACCCCAACTTCGGTAACGTAGACCCATTCTACCCCTAACGGGGCAGTAATCATGTGTTCTAACCACACTAAAGGTTAGTGGCGACTTCGACATTCCCTATTTTTCCTTGAAAATTTAGAACATATTTTAATTTCGCCGCCCAGGGCACATGCGCTCCGGGACGTCGCAACAGCTGTTACCCAAAATACCCTCAACTGGGCTAGGGCTATACATAATTACTCTCAAAAATACTCACTCTACTGATGGGGCAGTATTGAAGCCCCTCTATCTACGAGCCTGATCTACTCGCCTACCTGGATCACCTGAAAAATGTTAAAGTAATGGGATGAATCATCACTCAATAAGACGAAATATGCTATTGCTAGTGTGTGGCAAATGAGTTATAATACTGAGAAGATTTGCTTCTATAAAAACACATATAATTGAATCTGAAAATATAGTACAAATAATATAATAACCATCATCCTATGTTGCTTAACATAACTGTATTTTTAGGTTTATATACATAATACTTCTACTATACATAAGTACGCCCTCTGTTACTGTAAAACTGTATATACATATAATAGCTGAAAACTTCCCTAGATGGTTGTACGTCATGATTTAACCCCTCATGGCAGGGTTGTGCGGCCCGAATGAGGGATCTACCCTAACTGGCCAACCAGAAATAAATCACTATACTCCATTAGTATGATCAGCCCTCCTCAACCCATATCTAATGGGGAGTCTGTCCGCTCCTAGACATTTGATCGACCTACATATCACGTATTATCCGAATAGGTGGTTGCAATCTATACTGAATATCTGTATATAGCAACGGTACCGTGCTCTGCTGTCTAATCCATCAGGATCTGATACTAAATAATACGTTACTATATACAATCTATCTATTTTACCATGATTCTATAATATATGTATTAACCATGATGTTGTGATAAATTGTATCTGTATCAACTGTATTTCTGAAATAAACTATAAAACTGTATGTCATGGTACTGAAAACTGTATAATCATGGTATTCTGAAAATACTATAAAACATATTCCCTGTCTGTATAATCTGTAAAAACATAATCCTGAAAATACTGTAAAACATGTTTCTTGTATTATATCCATATTCTCATGCCACACAGTAATTTAAAACATTTTAAACGTATTTGATACACTGTATAAATTCCTGCTGTGAAATAATAATCTGATAAAAACATATATTTCATACTGAAATCATACTAGTATTATCTAGCATAACATATTTCCCTTACCTGATTTCTGCTAAAATCTCCCTATTATGAAGGGTCCTACATCCGTAGGGTTCTCCACTCAACACCCTGAAAACCATAGATCCCAGAACAAAACAACATTTTTTCTACATCTATTACATTTCCTACAATTGCTACTAAACCAAATTTTGCTTAAAAGACCGTACCCTGAATTTGGTATGAAATCCAACTTCATCTCACTAACGATTCGCTTTAACAAACTTGGAGAGAACTTTCCCAGGAGCGTCGTGGTGGCCTCAGGTCGTTGATTCGACGAATGACAGGGCTAAAATCGAAGAGAGATGGAGGTGGAGCCATAGGAGAGAGAGAGAGAGAGAGAGAGAGAGAGAGAGGGGGAGTGAATTTCTATAAATTTTCTACGTAAAAATCCAACTTTCAGCTATTTATAGAGTCGGATTCGTCGATGAGACACGTCACCTCGTCGACGAGTACTGTAGAAAGTTCATCAACGAATCTGCACCCTCATCGATGAATTTCAAACTTCCAAAAATCCTCTCTCGGTATTTTCTCGTCGACGAAACCCATGTGTTCTTTGACGAGGCCTAGGAAATTTCTTGGAATTATCACCTCCAAAATGCAATGTCGTCGACGAAGTCGACTGCCTCCTTCTGTTACTGTTTTCATTTTCCTCCCTCTTTATTATTTAAATATCATTATTCTTCGGGTCGTTACATTTTATCTTTAAAGCTTAATAGATTTCTTCTGGATCTATTGAAATATAAAGGTTCATTCATTTGTAATAAAGTACCATTGGGTAATTTTATATTAGCTCTTTCAAAGTTTTAAATCAAATTTGTAGAACCAGATATTGTATTAACATTTTTTGAAGATATATTTAAGTAATGGAAATATTTCCTATCTCGAATAATTGTGTGTGTTGTAGCACTATCAGTTAAACAAAATTCTTCCAAAGATATCTTAGAATCGATTAAAGCTTTAAGGCAATTCACACTACAACACATATTTAAAAACCATTATTATAATTGATCATAGCAACAATAAATACGATAATTTATTTATTGAAATCAAAATACAATATCGCTTACTTTATATCTTAAAATATTACATCATTATTTTCGTCTTGATTTATAAGGAAATCAACAATATCCAGATAAACGGAGTTGGATGATCCAGCATTAAGATTTATTGGAACAACTTAATCAACAAAATTTGTTTCAACTTCTTTTCTCTTTTCCTTTTCTTTTATAGAGGTTTTGTATGGATCTACCGAGTGTCTGGGCCTACAATAAGTATGCGACTAATGGTCTTTTACTCTGCAACTATAGCATTTATTTTCATTATGTTTGGGTCATTGATCCTGATCATTATCCCACTTCTAGGGGCCATCCCTCTTCTAGGGGTCATCCCTCTTCTTAGGGATTGTAGCCTCATGTCGATGCCAATGATTATTTTGAACATGGGCACGACCATGCCTGCAACCTCGTCCTCGACCACAAGATGTATTCATATTCACTTCAGGGAATGAGGTTGAGCTCGTTGGACGAATTTGGTGATTTTTCATCAAAAGCTTGTTATTTTGCTCAGCAACAAAAAGACATGATATAAGTTCAGAAATTTTAGTAAATTTTCTCTCCCTATATTGCTGCTGCAACAACACATTAGTGGGATGGAAAGTAATAAATGTTTTTTCAAGCATGTCTTCATCAGTAATATATTCACCATATAATTTTAGCTTCGAACTAATCATATGTAGAGATAAGTTATATTACTGACTATTTTAAAATCTTGCAACCTCCGGTGCAACCATTCATGTCGCGCATTTGATAAAATCACAGTCTTTTGATGGTCAAATCTATAGTTTAAATTTTTCCATAAGATAAGTAGGTTTTGATAGTAAGGTATTCAGTCTTTAATTCTTCATTTAAATTATGACGAAGGAAGATCATAACTTTTACACAATCCTGTTGGGATGCGGATTTTTATCTAAAATAGTGTTTCCTAAGTTCATTGTATTTAGATGGATATCAACATCAAGAATTCATGATAAATAATAGTTGCCTTTAATATCAATAGGGACAAATTCAACTTTTCTTATGTTCGACATTTGAATAAATTAATAATAATAAGGCAATTTAGAAAAACAAAATGAAAAAACTAAAATAAAACTGAGATAATAATAGATACAATATTACTTTCACCCTTCCAAGGATACTTAAATATGTTTTTTCAGGAACATTATTTTTTTCTCAATTTATACTCTTCAGGAGTATGATTTCAATTATAATATGGAAATGAGTAATAATTTACCGCCTCTTCCAGAGGTTAAATTTACTACCTCATCTGAAGGATAAATGTCTCACCTTTTTAGAAAGTCGATTTTAACATCTCTTCGGGAGATTAAAAATATATCATATTCAAGAAGTAAATATTTATCATCTCTTCTAGAAATTAAATACATAACCTCTTCACGAGGTCTATCTCTTCAGGAGATTAAATATATAACCTCTTCAGGAGGTCTATCTTACCATCTCTTCTAGATATTAGTACTCCTTGAACTTTAAAAGACATATTCTCTTATAGAGAATATTATGCTCTTGTGGAGTAAAACTTACAAAAAATAAATTAAATATGATTTAAAGAAATATCTCAGATAGTTAAAGTCTCATATTGATAACGTGTTATAAAAGATGCAGAAAAATAAAGTGATGAGAAAGAAATTTTATGTGGTTCGGCTATGCCTACTTTATGGGCAGATGGAATCAAAAACTTCACTATCGCGGAAGGAATTACAATATGATTTGAAATCAACCTTATATAAAATATCTCTCTTCTCTCTATCTCTCCTCTTCTCTCAACCTTTCTATATGTCTACTTACTTCAAACATGTAATGTGTGTGTCAAAATGAGAAGGAGAGAGTGCCCTTTTATAAAGCAATAAGTATAGCAAAGAATTTATGGTGGTGGAAAACAAAAAGGTGACATCCATTAATCTTTCATGGTTTTCATAACTTTTTTTGTAATTATCTTTTTTGTAAGTGTGAAGTGTTCTAGGTATATATTTTTTTTAAGTACTATTAAATAGGGGCTTTAAGCAATTACAAAATGGCTCTCAATTTTGAAAATTTATTCAAACTCATATTTGTTCAAATATACAATGAGCACACAACGACTCTTTGATTTGTGGGAAAAAAAATATAATATTTTTTATTTTTTTTTCTTTGTATTAAATTTTATTGAGTACACTTTTTTAAAAAAAATATATAATTAAATTTCAAAAAGATAAATATTTAACACATAAATTAAATATAAATTTATTAATTTCATATATATTTTATTTTATTTTATTTTTATTCACTTTTTCATGATTTGAAAAATTAGAACAATATTTTCCAAGTTCAATTGCAAACAGGTACTTACCTTTACTAGAGAATTTGAAATAATATAAACTAAAATAAAACTCAACATAAAAATACAATTAATTCCATCCAAATTTATCCACATTCAAATTCAATAGTTTGAAATCCAAACTCGCACAACTGAGGGAATATGCTGCTTACCCAAGATTTTTTTGTAACCTAAAACTCCTAAACACCCAGTTAATAGCTAAGCCAACACTAAGAATAAAGCTCCAACAATGGCATATCCTGCTTACCCAAGATTTTTTTGACTCGTCTTCAGAAAATGAAATTACAAATTGTTGTGGTTACCCACAGAAAAGGAAAAACCGCCAATGTACAACCATACTAACAAGAAAGGACGCAAGCACAACAAAGGTATCCCCTTCAATCCTCTTCACAGCACCACGGAGCCAAGATCAAAATTTGACGCGCAAAATATATATATATATATCTCACGACTAAATTTTTTTCTATCTGGTGTAGACAGACTACAACATAAGAACCTTTACATGCCTCAAAAAATCCCAAGTACTGCGTCAAATCAATCCAAGTTCATAATGCCCAGAATGGCTTTGGGGTCACCACTGCATTGGAGTTCATTTGCAATGACAATTCTGCAGATTCCTCAGGCTCTTCATCTTCCTCCCCATATTCCACTAGCTTAATCAAAGTATCTGAAACGATGGAATAGCTCAAGATAGCAGTGGCAGAATTAGAAGCACAATAACAAGTATTACAATATGGGGAAATATTTCCAACCTCAGAAGCCGCTTCATCCAACCTCCCATATATGAGAGGTGAAAGCAGCAGCTTCTAGCTCTCAACCAAAATTATGGCATTCAAGCTGCCATAATAAAATTTAGGGCCTATTTAGTTGTTGAGAACAGATTTCCATTTTTCTCTTTCAGCTTTTCAAAGAATTACAAAATTGCCACCTAATTTTTCAGTTTCCTCACCCACATAAATGATAGAAAACTAGAAAATAAGTACGCATTTTTTGTAATTATTTGGGAAACTGGAAATGGAAAATGAATACCATTTCCCACAATTAAATTGGTCTATAGCATCTGAAATATAAGAAACAAGGTAAATTAGTAAAATACCTGGAACAGCATCAGATTCTGACTTATTCATCACATTGTTGTTCGCCTGTGCTTTCAAAACTGGCGTTGATGAAATGAATTTTGGGGCTGCTGGAGGTGGAGGCATGGTCTTCACTAGGGGTGGAGAAACGAATTTTGGTGGTGCTGGAGGTGGAGGCATGATCTTCAGTGGGGGTGGGGGCATGGTCTTCGGTGGGGGATGGGGCATTCCATTGGATGACGGCTGGACCAACTTCTTTGGAGCTGGCATGGTTGAAATGTTTCTAACTGCCAAATCCGCTGTAAGATCACTTGGCTTCAAAATTTCTAATCCCTGTAGTTTTTTTTTTTTGAAGAAAACAATCCAAAACAAATTCCTCAATATCAACTAAACAGGAGATATAGTATCACAAAAAAATACGAACAACAAAAAATGCAAGGCAACATGGAATTTAGATAACTCTGAATTGTATCAGAAAACAGAATAGAGGAAAGCAATGGCTACAGTGATGGAGAAGCTGATGGGCAAAGGCTATAAAGAGGAAAAATTGCGACATCCAATGCACAAGGCTCCTACTTCATGTGGGAGTCTGCCGAGGGGATAATACACCATCTTATCTTTACATTGGAGAGGCTGATCCCATGGTTTGGACCAGTGACCTTCAGGTATGGGTAATACCCTTACCAATGGGTCAAGACTATTAAATCATGTTTCACATGACTTTGATAAGTCTTCCAGAACACTGGCTCAAACGTAAGACATATTGCTGCATCAACTTGAGAGAATTTGATGAATAGATCTAGTGTGTGCTGTGATTTTCCTTTTTTTCCCCCTTTTTCTTTTTTGAATTGTCAGTGTGCAGGGTTTCGGGCAGGGGGGTGAAAGACAATGGCACTTCATTTAGTTATCCAAATACTATATATTTTTTACTTTAAAATCAACAGTTAAAAGCAGATTGCTAGGTTCCACCCCCTAAAAAAATCAAAAACAAAAAAAATGGTACTGTTTGTATTAAAAGCTATGTAATGTACAGCAGAAAACCAGTGCATAGAAACTTGAATCAACCCATGATAAAAAAATTTCAAGCTGCAAGCACCATCCCACAGCACCTCCAGAGCGGAAAACCCTGTTAACATACAACCAATTGTCCACTAGAGGTCCAGTATCAGCCTCTTAGCTTCATAGAAGGTCAGAGAAAATACCTGGAATGTTAAGTAGCAGAAGTCAGCACAAGATGCAACCAACAAGGAACAAAACATTTTATCACAATTATCTATTAATGAAGATGGTCAAAATAATTTTAAACACACATGCTAATAAGACAATTAAGAAGTGTGTTTCCACTAAAAATAAATGAACACATTGTAGACTGTAAAGATAATACGCAGCCTTATCTCAATATTTGGAGAGGCTAGCTACCCTGGGCAATCTGAGATAGCCATTAAATTCCACTAGTCTGAAAACCACTCATGGTTGCTGATAGCACTACCACATCCAAAATGCTAGCAACACATAGACCAACCAAACAAAGTTTGATCAAGGTTGCCACACTTGAGCTAGCGAGAGCCCTCAAAATCTACAAAATATTATTTCAGGAGTGTTTCTCCTAGCTTCAATTACACTCAGAATGACATCACAAAGTAGCACACAACTGATTTATGACAAAGGGCTTTGCAGGCTTCTTCACATGATAAAGTAAGATCTTATCATGTCCCCTCTGTCCTGTGAATAAAATCTCGACATGGCCAGTACATGTCATTCATTTGGTGAGGAAACTTCTAAACAGAATTAACTGATAGTGCCTTTCTTTGTATCAAAGTAATGAAAGGTCATTTATGACACATGGTTAAAGTCCGTAAAACCGATCAAGCTCTAAATATGTATAGGGTTGTCATCCCAAACACACATAAGCCAGCTGTTCGCCTACAGATATATAGCATATACAATCCTCCTCAGTCAGTATTCCAGCATATGCGATAAATTCTATATGGTTAACTGATTCAAAGTCAACCTAAGCTCAAGTACAAACTATTTTAAGAAAATTCAAAGCCAAAGAATCCTTTCTATTATCATTTTTTTCCCACAAAAAACATAATTTATTCAGCACTCACAAACCAGTTAAAGTTCCCTTCAATTGAAGCTATAATTACAAGTAGAGAACATTGATTGGTGTTTGCATGACTCCCAGTAATTTACAAAACCTAAATCTGCTGACAATAATTTGAAAGCAATATGTCCAGTTATTGCTCTCTTTAATTTTAATTCCTTTTCATATTCTCTTTAAATAATTAAAGAGGAAATGAAAAGGAAAATACGGTACCTCACAGCTACATCAGAAGGGAAACTACTAGGGAGAAAATTCACTGATACCTGGTGAGATTTTGCAGGGCCCTTTGAAGCGACGGGTAATTCCTGAAACTTCCGCCTCTGTGGAGGTTGTTTCTCCTTTTCAGGAGAGGAGTTGACACTTGATTTTGGCATTGTATTTGCTGCAGATGTTATTGTAGCAGTCGCAAAAGCAACAGGGGAATTTGACTGCCTAAGTGCCAGGGCAACCTGCTGTAAAGGTGTTGCTTGAGGATATATCCCACCATATCCACTATAGCTTGTTCCACTGGTTAATGACGGCAGTGGATGGGAAACAATATTTGGTTGAGACTGGCTGCAGTTAACCAGTCCTCTGGACTGCGATATCAACCCTTGAGAAAGGACACAATTGACTGCAGTAGCTGTAACTAAGGGAACTGAAGGTGCAGCAGGCACAGAGCCCACATTTGATGACGTCAAACCAGCATCTGAGTTTTCATTTCCTTTAAGCTCAGTAGCTAAATTCTGAACTCCGGCCAACAACTGCTGTGGGGGCGGAACAGCATTATAAACCTTCAATGATGAGACTCTGTGAACCAAAAAATAACCAAAATTCATTCCTAATGCAAACAGCAGCTCAAAGTGAAATAATTTGATTGTGATTCACCAACTAGTCAATAGAAACCATTCTTTGAATGAATAAAGTAGTGCTATGCAGATAAAGGAATTAAAAGCTCCAATGCCAAGTCTTTTTCTCCATAACCAATTTTATCCATAGGGCTGCAAAAGAGACAAGGCAAGCTGAGCCAAGCCATAACATGTTCAAGCTCCTTCGTCAAATTTAAACCAAGCTTGGTCTTGAGCATGAGCCAAGCTCAAACTGGGCTTAAGCATACTTATTCAGGCTTTTTTATTAAAGTTTTACCCAAGTTTGACCTAAGCAGAGCCAAACCAAGATTTACTATCAAAGTTTAATTGTTAAATTTTAACTAAAATTATAAAAGTTGATTTGAACTTTAACCAAACTTGAATAAATTCACCTGAGCCTGCTTCCAAGCTTTGGTTAATTTTAATTTAAAGGTAAGCTCCTTTTCTATCAGAAAACAGAAATTATATTAAAAGAGGCATCAAGGGGACGCCACCCAAGTACAAATGAAACAGCGAGAGAGAAACATCGTTGACCCATAAGTATCAAGAAAATCAAGAATTAGAAAGGCGTCCCTTTCAACCTGCCCAAAGTGCCAGCAAGAGATCATAGCAGTACAATGGTTCATGGCAGCCTGAATAGGAGAGAGAATTCCTTCAAAGGCTCTTCTGCTCCTTTCTCTCCACATCGTCCAGAAAATAGCAAGGAGAATAAAGGAGAGAGATTGTCTTTCTTATTTGATCTGATCTCTTTCCAAGCCCACAGTTCACCTCCCACTGTAGCTGCAGCAACCCACTTCCACTTTACAATGAAGGTGGCTAAGTTCCAGAATTTCTTGGTCCACGAACAATGCGGAAGAACGTGAACAACCGATTCCTCCTGCTATAGACATAAAAAACATCTATTGACAAAAGGGAAAACTTTTTTCTTTTTCTGAGGGTTGTCCATAGTAAGGATTTTTCCAAAAGTAGCTTCCCATGGGAAAAAGGCAACCTTTGAAGTGGCTGTAGTTTTCCAAATCAGCTTCCTAGGGATGTTAGTGCAGCTCCCAGCCGAGGAACTAAGGTGTTTGTAGAAAGTGCTGATAGTGACGTTCCCATCTTTCCTCAAAACCCATTTGGGCTCATCGGAATTGGCCTAACAGTGAGATTTATAGAGAGTGCTGAAAAAATCTGGAAGAGTATCAACTTCCCAAATCGAAAGCATTTCTATTCAAAGAAATATCTCAATCAATCCCTTGACTGGTGAACTCCGTGTGTTGGCTAATAAGGGCATCTTTGTTGTTTGCAAGTCAGAAGATGGAAGAGAAATAGGAGCCGAACTGGGAACCATTATAATGGAGACCATACCTGGTAGCAATGACATCACTCCAGAGGTAGTTTTTCTGTCAAGAATCTCCAAAGTTATTTTCCCATAAGGGCCTTGTTAAAGGCAATAAGGGATCTAAGGCCAAGGCCGCCCTTTTGTAAAGGTTGTTTAACTACTCCCCATTTAACAAGACGATATTTGAAAACCTCACCCATGTTGCCCCAAAGGAATCTTCTTTGGATACCCTTCAGCTTACCAACTACAGGGATAGGGAAAAGAGGCATGAAGTAAGCCAGCAGATTGGACAAAGTACTTATAATAAGAGTGAGTCTACTCCCTTTTGACAAGAAGTTCCTTTTCCAACCAGCGAGTTTCTTTTCGAACCTGTCAACAATGGGATCCCAAATACTTTATTCTTAAATTTTGCTCTCAAAAGGAGGCCGAGATTGGCAATAGCGAAGGCACTGAGTTTACAGCCAAATAAACTCGCAAGCACGTAAGTCCACTTCAGCATTTTCGCACAAATTCAATTTTAGCCTAAAATTGCTTCAAAACTGAGGATGCATCTGGTCTAGTGCATCCTCACAAAAGATGATAGTGTCATCCACAAAAAAGGAGGTGGGTGATTTCCATGAAGTCATGTCCCTTCCAATCCTAAGATCCTTTAGAAGGCCGCTTCATTTGCCCAAGTTATCATAAGATTCAGCACTTCCATGACCATGATAAGGGGGTCACCTTACCTTAGATCACGAGAAGATTTGACGAAATCAATAGGGCATCCATTAACTAGAATTAAAAAAAATGATGTTGATATACACAGCCGGATCCATCTACACCAAGATCCTCCAAAACACATTCTCATGAGAATGTGCAGCAAAAAAATTCAGTTAACATGGTCAAAAGCCTTCTTCATATGAAGGTGTGCTTGCACACCACTCCTCTTTTCCCACCTTTAATGTAGACCCCAACAACTTCATTGGCAACCACAGCAGCATTCATATTTGCCTACTTGCAATGAAGGTGTGCTGGTGCGTTTTGACAATTTCCAAGATTGCATGTTTCAGCCTAGTTGCCAGGACTTCGGACAGG
Organism: Malania oleifera; assembly: GCF_029873635.1. Classification (NCBI taxonomy): domain Eukaryota; kingdom Viridiplantae; phylum Streptophyta; class Magnoliopsida; order Santalales; family Ximeniaceae; genus Malania; species Malania oleifera. The sequence goes on from NC_080417.1 coordinate 97,344,206, forward strand.
ATTTTGTATAAGCTGCCAACCAAGCTGATTGGGCAAAAATCTCTGATGTTACAAGCCCATGGTCTATATTAGGAATCAAGGAGATCAAGGTTGAGTTGATACTGGACACAAATTGTCGTTTCTATGGAAGTCTTAAAAAAAAACTCAATGATGTCCTGCTTAAGAGGATCCTAGTTCCTTTAGAAGAAAGCCATATTAAAGTCATCCAGACTGGGCACATTATCCCTGTAGCAACTCTTAAAAGCTTGAAGAATTTCCTCTTTCTAGAAAATGCCTCTGAAGCCACCGGGTTGTGGAGAGGCTCGGGATTCTAAACATAATCCAATCAATTGTTGGTCTCCAAGGCTCGGGTTTGGTGTACAAGGTTTTAAAAAAGTTGCAAATGCAACTCTTGATTTCCCCCTCATCCACCAACATCTCTCCCTCCACTTCTACTCTTGCTATCATATTAAATCTACAGTGCCCATTAGCTGGACACTGGAAGAAACTGTTACTTCTATCCCCCTCCTTAAACCAAAGAGCTCTAGATTTTTGCCTCCAAGTCATTTCTTCTAATGAGATGATATGCGCAAGATCTCTTTGGCAAGCTAACCTTTTAGACCTATTTTCGGTATTAAGACCCTCTCTGGTTTCCTTATCATCTAGCTCCTTAATGCTATCAAGAAACTACTTTTTTGTCATAGTGATGTTCCCAAAAACACTTTAGTTCCATCATTTCAATTTTACTTTGAGCAATTTCAGCTTTGAGGCAACCACATAGCTGGCCTTCCCTTCAACTTGCCCCATTGACCTATTCAACAAACTCTTCATGTCTATAGCACATGTTCTCAAATGGAAATGGGGCTGGCCTGCACTTGACTCCCCTATACCAATGACGATTGGGAAGTGGTCTAAGATAGGTGAAGAAGCAAGGGTTGGGTAATCTCTGGGAAGCATTCCCCCCAATTAAAGGAAATTTAGAATCTATCAATCCTCGAGTGTGACCTCGAGCTTGACCACGTGAAAAAGCCACCAATGAGAGGGAGGTTTATGAGAGTGTGCTTGACGAAATCATGAAACTCTTTCATGCAAATAGATTTAGAAAAAGTCCTATTCCTTTCGTGAGGATAAAGGATCATGTTGAAATCAACCCCCATGACTCATGGATGATCCCATTTGTCTTTATTTTCTGCAAGTTCTTTCCACAAAAAGATGTTTGGAAGGCCCTACACCTGTGCCATAGGCCCCAATAAAGTTAAAAAAAGAAATTATCTTCAAGACTCTTAAACAAACAAGTGAAGGCATCAATGGACTAGTCCAGCAATTCCATAACCATGTTATTCCAATAAATAAGAATACCTCCTGCATTATCTGTTGCATTCAACTCAATCCATTTTCAATTCTTAAATCCCCATAAGCTGTTAACCAACTTGCTATCCATGGAATTCAACTTTGTTTCCTGAAAACCAGTTACATCCCCTTTCCAATCATTGACGAACAAACTGATTACAGATCTTTCTGTTTTGTAATTTAGTCCCCTCACATTCCAAGAGATGACTTGCTCAACATAGGATCAGATCACCAATCCAGCTGCTCCCAGCCTCTCCCACATCAAAACACCCTCCTAGCTTGTCATAGTTCACCGAGCATTCAAGTCTCTTTAGATGCCTACTTGTGCCTTTTAAGAAGCCGCTGTCTTGTGATTTTTTTTCCCAAGAAATTGTGCCTTCTTCTCTTCTTTTCTTCTCGATTACCTCAAATAAGTGCCTTGCACTTTCATCAAAACCTATGAAAGATTCACCGATAGTCTTACTCGCCAAATTCATTTTGCGAAGCATCCAATTCAACACCTACATATTGAGATCAGGGCTATCAAGTCCCAACTCATTTAACTCTCTCAAAGGCAGACATGGGGGACTGATGAGTCCCTAAAATGCATGATTTTAGGCCCTCATTTACCTTTGTTTTGTTTTCTTTTATTATGTATATGCCCTTCGTTATTATATTTCAAAGTAATACAAGGTTTGTTCTTGTTTCACGAAAAACAGGTTAAAACCGAGGAGCTAAGCAATACGAGAAGCCAAGGGAGTATTTGGGATGCTTAAAGCTCAAATCAGTTGTCTAGCCAAAAACCTAATGCCTCAAGACACATAAAAGCAAAAAAGACTTTGTTCGAACATGTGGTGCGACCAGCTAACGCAAGGGGCAACAAGGGCAAAAGCTGCAGACACCAAGGTCCGTACTTAAGAAGAAATGTTGCAAGGTTCGACCAAGTGTTCGACCATGTGACCCTCAAGGGCGACCAAGTCGAGATACTGAAGCTTATTGTATTGTGCCCACAAATACCGAGAGTCTCGACCAAGTGCTCGACCAGGAAGACCTTGAGGGGTGACCAGGTCGAGTTCTTGAGCTGAAATGAAGATTGATATACTGAGAGTCTCGACCAAGTGCTCGACCAGCAAGACCTTGAGGGGTGACCAAGTCTAGATCTCAACCAGCATCTCGACCAGCAAAAACAGGGGTGCGACTTGGTCTCCAGCGACGATCTTCTGCGCGAAATTTTGTGCTAAACTTTCCTATTTCGAAATTCAAACCTTGTAAACCCTAATGGGTATAAATATTAGCTACAAATATGTTCTAAGGGTTCCTCTTTGGCTGATTTTAGGTTAGTCACAGACCTAGAACACCATTGAGAGCCAATGTACATTAGTTGGATTAGATTTCAATATCAGTTCTAGATTGTGCAGGAGGTGTTCAACGGCCTGTGACAACCGGCGGCGTTCTTGCATTTTCCACGAAGATTAGATGGTCATTACATTGCATGGACAATTGTTTGTGATACAACTCGAATACCAAGGGGTGATTTTTACATGCTTTCAATTTACTACTTTCATTTATATGCTTTCTTTTAATCGCTTTCATTTACTGCTTTGATTCTAATGAAAGATTGCAGATAAGGATAAACACTACTATAGTCTCTACCAGATAAAAGTAGTTGGCTACGGAACCGTGGAGGTGTTCGATATCGTTGAGACAGGGTATACTCTGGTTCCCGACCGTGCTCCGAACAGTTGGTGCACCCTTGCTATCTTGTGCTCTCGAATGACCCTCTCCTGCTTGGCCTGAGATACTTGGGTTAGTACTTCTATGGATAGCTGGTGGAGTGTAGTCAGAGGCAAGGCGTCCAGCATCTGATTCAAGTCGAAGCATCGCTTTGTAGGAGTAGGGTACTTTAGATTTTACATGCTTTCCATTAGTTGTTAGAAACACCACAAAAATCTCACCTTTACACTTCTTTTTATACAAAGCTTTAATAAACTAATCTGGAAAAGGTTGATAACTGCACTCTAATTTCAGTAGATAGATACCCGACTTCCCCACTTTCTACTGAACTTGGGATTAAATTAGGTTTTATAAATATTATTTTTTCTAGTTAAGGACTCAAGCCTTGGCGAGCCTACCAGGGACCATCATCAACAATTAACAAATTTGTGATCCACATCAAAAGCTGGATTGAGAGGCTTGCCAAAAGCAAGGTTGCCCTCCAAAACAAGGCAGACATGCTCTATCAAGTTTTTCTTGACCTGCTGCAAGTTAAAAGACCTAAAGAGGACATGCTGTGAGTCCAAAGAGCCAAAAGGCCACAGCTTGAAGGGAAAGGGGTGAAGGCCGCTGGTTTATCAGGTGGAGTGGGGGGGACCGGGAAAGTGGGAGGCTGAAGGTGGAACCACCTGGGCCTGAACAAGAGGGGCTTGACCTCGAAAATTGCACAAGGTAAGAGGTGAACAGAGCTAAGCCCAGAGGATTTGGAAGGAAGGACCTTAGTAGCCTCTTAGACAACACTCGTGAAGGATCATGAATCATCACGCACCTTCTCCACCAACTTGGATAGAAACTTGGTGATGGAAAACTTGATATAGGCCCCGCAATGAGGGCAAGCACATTCAGCCACTAGGAGAGACAAAAACATTTCTACTGAGAATTGCAAGGAAGCTCAACTGGAACGACAAGGGCACCTTTGGAAGGGCTGGAAGGCTAGGGATCAGTCTACGCCCTAGCTCCTTCGCAGCTGAGCAAAATTTAGCCTAACCTTTCAAATCGAGACCCTTCAAAATGGTGATGACCCTCAAGCCTCCATTGATTTCAGTTGGGGCAAGGAACTTGCCAAAACAATTTTCTCTAAGTTGGATTAGCAACATCTTCTCCTTCGACCTCCAACATTGAAATCAAAAGGATGGCTTTACAATGATGGAGCTCTTGAAATCATTAGGGGCAGACAAGGGCCATTTGATTTCACCTGCATCAAGAAAGATGGGGACCCTCTTGCCTATTCCATCTTCAATAACCCTAAGGAGGTCGACCTTCTCACCATCAAGAGCTAAATTGAAGGACTTCCTTTCAATGAAGATGGCCAACCTGCCATTACATTGCATGGCAGAAAGAGGGAGTACACAAGAAGGAATGGGGATGGGGGAGAAGAACGAGGAGGAAGGTTTCACAAGTCACCCTATACTTCCAACTAAGGATGCACAACTTCCAAGGTTCAAGGAGAGAGAGGTTCGAACAAAAGGGAGGGGTTGACAAGAGAGCTTCGGAGTGACTGTAAGGCTCTAACAAAAAGCAATAAAGCTTCCAAGGATTGATGACAAAGGACTACAAGGAGAAGAGAGCGGCTGCGAAAAGCTCTAGGGCTCCGACGAAGTTCCTGCTCGAGGCTAAGAAGAAAGCTTTGGCTAAATTAAGGCCATGACGCTTCAAACCATTTTAGACAAAGCTTGTTTGAAACAATAAGGAGCTTCCCCTACTTATGCTTAGGAAAAGCCAAGTACTTATGAAGAAAAACCCTCCAAAGAAGGGCACACCATTTCCCTTCAAAAAACATCAATTTCTTATACCATGTTCAACTTGAGCACAATACATGAAAATATGAGCATTTGCCTCACTATTCTTGAAACAAAGAACACATTTGAAGGTAAGCTTATTTAATAAATTTATGAAACGAACATATACTTAAACACAAATATGGAGGGGTGTAGTAATACTACCATGTCGATGTTCGTACCAAAGATAGCAACTTCAAAGGGTGAATGAGTTTGCAACTCGTCTTTTACTTGAGGTAGAGAGTTAGGGTTAGGTTTGTCAAATTGGAATTAAGGAATTGGGGAAAGTAAATATGAAGACCGAGAGAGTCAAATTAAGTATGTTGTAGGCATCTTCATAGCCACTTCTATTTGGGGCTTTAAACGCCAACTTCTAAAAAGGCCAATATGAGCCTATAAACGAGCCCAAATAAGCCTTTATATGGACTGTTCAGAAGCCTAAACAAGTTGAGCTTAACCATGTTCAGGCTTGTTACATAAACGAGCCTTAAAATAGGCCAGGGAATCATCCATTTATGCAAATGAACAAGTTGAGCAAGCCCTTATCAATTTGTGCAACCAACTTATGAACGGCTTAATTAATTTGCAGCCCAGGTACCCAAGTCCTTTTTGGGAATTGGGGCCTAACTAATCCACAGGATGGATGAGCCTTCCCTTTATTCCCCTCCTCCACATAAGTACGTACAAGATTCAAACCCCTACTGACAACACACATTGTCCATGCCTTGACCAATGGTGTAACTCACAGTGGATCGAGTGAGATAAATTTTTGTATCACTAAATTATGTCAATTAGATAAATAAATGCAAATTAAATCATCTTGGAATAAATATAAAACAATAACAAGCCTTAAGTCCCATTGAGTGGGATCGGCTATGTGAATCATTTTTTGTCAATTCACTCAATCAAAGGCATTTACTTGGCATGTGTTTCAAATGCCCAAACCATCTATGCTACTCTCCCTTATCTTCATCTTGAACCGGTGCTATATTGCAAATACGTTTGTTTCTTAATTTATCCTTTAATGTTATACCACTCATCCATCCTAGCATCCACATTTCGACCATTTTTACTTTTTTGACTATGTTATTTCTTAGTTGCCCAGCATTCAAATCCATACAACCTGACTGGTCTTATAGCCGTCCTATAGAACATTCCTTTTAATTTTAGTGTATTCTACAATCGCACAGCACACCGAAAGCAATCCTCTTTTTACTAAACTGTTTTAACTCTATGCACTACATTCTCTTCAATTTCTCCCTCTGCTTGCATAAATGATCCAAGGTAACGAAATTTAGTGTTGTTGATTTCTTGATTATCAAGTTTGATTTTTATCATTAACATTCATCCTTGCATGGACGAAATTGCATTTCATATATTTTGTCTTGTTTCTATTTGTTCTAAAACCTTTAGACATTAACACTATTCTCCAAAGTTCTAACTTAGAATCTACCCCACCATTACTTTCATCCATGAAAACAATATCATCAGCAAACAACATGCACCATGAGATCTAGTTTTGGATATTCGAAGTGAGTTCGTCAATCACTAAAGTGAAAAAACAAGGGCTCACAGTAGAGACTTGATGTACACTTATTGTAATTGGAAATTCTCTAGACTCTACTCCTGCAGTCCTAAGGTTAGTTAGTTATTACTCCATAAATATCCTTAATAACACCAGTAAATTTGTTGCAAACTACCTTCTCTTCTAAAACCTACCTAAGAACGTCCCTAGGTACTCTAATCATATGCTTTCTCTAAGTCCATAAAAATCATATACAAGTCCCTCTTCTTTTCCCTAAATTTTCCATTATCCTTAGTAGGTATAGCTACTATTTTCGATATTTTAGGCATAAAACCAAATTGATTCTTTGAGACACTTGTTTCCATTCTTATTCTTTGTTCAATTACTCTTTCCCATAGCTTTGTATGACTCAAAAGCTTAATTCCACAATAGTTATTACAATTTTGAATACCACCTTTGTTTTTGTATATGGGTATTCTTCATTCCTCCAACATTTTCTTAGCTTTTATAATAGTGTTAAATAGATTAATTAACCATGTAATTCCTTTATCCCCTAAACATTTCCAAACTTCAATTGGGATGTTATCTAGTCCAATAGATTTCCCGTTTTTCATCTTCTTTAAAGCCATCTTAACTTCAGCAACTCTAATTTTGCAAATAAATCTTCGATTTTTAGTCTTTTCCTCATTTGTCACTTCTAGGTTTAAGCTTTTAGTTTGATTTTCATTTAAAAAATTATTACAATACCTTTACCAAACGCCACCTCTCTTTGATGCTTTCTTCTTTAACCAATACATCATCATTCTCATCTTTTATACATTTTACATTACCTAAATCTCTGCATGTCCTTTCTCTAACTCTAGATTGTTTATATATGTCTCTTTCCCTTTCTTTTGTATCTAGTATAGCATATAAATTATCAAAAGCTCTATGTTTAGCTTCACTGAAGAGTTTTCTTGCCTCCTTTTCAGCCTCTTTATACTTTTCAAAGTTTCTATATTTCTACAATTTTACTCTTTTTGTTTTTACTGCTTTTTAGGCATCTTGATTTCACCACCAACTTACTTTGTTGTCCAATGTTCTTCCTTTGGATTCACCCAAAATCTCCTTTGCTATCTTTTTAATAGAGCTAGCCATGCTATTCCACCAAAATCTAGGGTAAACTAGAATAGCATGAGCAGCTCTGCCATACTTTGTTTTAGCATGTCCAGCCATGACCAGAACACCATAGCATAACTTAAACCTAATTACCTGGAAGCATCACACTCTGCACTGATTGTATCCAAAAGATTCTCGGCCAACAGCTTCGCATTTTCAAGACTTCTAGGATTATTACTTGACAAGAATAAATGCAGTGGTTGTTGTCCCTCTGCAAGCAGAAGGAAAGAGCATAGGCAACACTGGACACCAAATGAAATGCTCAATAGTATTAATGAGAGGTTTGTCAAATCATAAAAGCAAAGTACCATCACTATACAAGCACTCAGGATTTCCTGAACCTCGTCCTCTCAATAAGACAGTTGCTCCTGTTTCATTCATAATGTGATTTATATATTGGTCCTGCACAAACAAAACCAAACCACCACCAACACAAAAACAAACTCCCCCAATCGTATGGAGATGTTAGAGAAAGCTTCAAACATTAGAATCTCTCGCCTTCATTATTCGCAATATAAGCATCAAATTAAAGAATCAAACAGCATAATTTAGAAAAGAAGGGCAGGTGAGCAAAAAAAAAAATTTATTTTGAATGCCATAAAATTAGATAAGGAGAAGCATTTAAAACAAAATCAAACAAAAACATCTAAAAAAGCATAAATTAAATACGCTAGCATATATTACCTACAGTTATATGATTTAAACGCCAAAAATCATTCCCTTAAAGGCAACCACACCATCAAACATCAAGAGAGAGAGAGAGAGAGAGAGAAGGGGCTTACATTTGGTCCACGAATACGAGCAACAATATTCAATGATGGGTCTGTGTCAAAGCCCAAAAATACACAAGTGCTCAGTGCCTGAGGAACCTGGTTCCATTAGAGAATCATATTTGTTGTGTTAACCCTCTCAAAACAGAAGCAACAAAGGTGGTGGAAACAGAAGTTTTAAACCTTTACTCCGTTGTTCAACGTTGACTGAAAAGTTGATGGAACTGGCAGAGAGTTCTGACCCTGTTTTAGAATCTCTTCAACCATGGCTGCTGCACGATCTACTGCCCTAATCCGTTCTGCAGTCTCTTTTAACTGGCAGTAATCCATAGTTTGATGAATTCAAAATCAAATTAATTAAATCATTATCAAAAAGATCACGCAAAAAACCCTTTCTATCAAGTGACGAAGCATTGCTTCCAACAAAGCATGGGAAATTGGATTTCCGCATCTTGAGAGATAACAAGCTCAACCCACAAATGGGATGTGCATGAAAAAATGGAGTGAAAATTTTGAAGGAAAGAAAAATCTAGAGTTTACAATTGTTTTTTTGTACTTTATGAGCTACCAATAAAAGATTTTGAACAGTCTAGAATCAAATGAATGGAGAAACTCTTTCTACTTTCCTTTTTTAACATTTTTTTTTTATATGAGTAGGAATGGAACTATTTGTTTATATTTCAATAACCAAATCAAAATTTTTGACTGAAGCTCAACTGATGATGAAGGTTTCACAGCATTTTGCTAAAACATATAGAAAAAACCATTGAGAAAGATAATCAGTTATGATATAAAGTATATACTTAAACATACAAAAGATTGCATTGAAATTTGAATAGTAGGAATCAGAGCAACATCAAAAGTCCAAGATATTTCAAATATTTTATAAAAATCAGTCTACGTCTCAAAACCACACTCACATTAGCCCCAGCAGAAATGTGAAGATACAATGGTTTCTCGCCATCTGGCGGCACATTTGGAGGTCGATACTTGCCCCTGCAAAGGCAATTCAGAACATGCATAAATGTATAGGAAACCATTATAAATTGCCTTGCGCTGCTTTGACAGATAACTAACCTAGTTATCACCACAGCGCCAGTGCACTTTTGAATCTGCAAGGGTTAACATGACAATGTGTCATTTTTCTTCCAGAAACAAGAATAAAAGAAAATTTTCTAATACATTCTAAGGACAAAATATATTTATTACTAATTGTTGAAAACACACAAGACAAAGAAAAAATTGGCGTCAAATGAGAAAAACATCACCTCTTCTTGTGTCTGCCGTTTTGTGAGCTTGTACCGAACAGAAGACTCTGCATCATTTATGACAATTTCTCGTGCTATTAATTCATCTTGGATCTTGGGCTAAAACAGCAGAATTATTTCAAATGAAGCCAATAAGTAATGTGAAACAACTAAGGACACTACAAAGGAGAAATAGAAATAAACTCTGAAACAATTTGGTCTTCAACCTTCATTTCAATTTTCATGTAGTGGCTTTTCTCCAAATCATCATCCGCACAACAATCAAAAAGACAAAAGAAACTAAATTTTCTTGAATTTTTTTAGGATAACTATTTCATTACAACTTTCCAATGCTAGATACAGTCAAAAGAAAGCCAACGCCTGTAACCAACTGGTCAAAATTAAAATAAAAGGAACCACTTTTTGCCCCACAACTATAAAAGCTCAGAGCTTGCACTCTATGCTGACTAAAACCTAAACCCGGAGGAGCAAACATGGCATTTAAAATAAATAACTGCAAAGAAAACAAAGTAGTTAACAAAAAAGTTAACCAACAATATCAAACTGAAAGATGGCATGAACTTACACTGCCATCCTTTATTTCCACAAAACATCATATCTTAAAAACAAACAACAGACAGCAAAGCAAAGTCTAAGCCACACAAGGATTGTAAAATAATAAACACTGCAAAATATATATCTCACTTGATTTAATTTTTGGATTGCAGCAGCTGAATGTTGCTGAATTGAAGGAGCTTGGAACGCCTGGGGTACAGGTGCACTGCTAGATGCAAGTGGATTCATCAAAACAGCAGCAGGAACCGGGGCCACACCTGGAAGTGTAACACCAACAAATGACCCCACATTGCCCAACGGGAGGATCCCTGGTGCAGCCACTCCAGCTGAAACCAATGACTCAGCAGGCTGATCCCATTTTCTCTTTTTCCTGCAATGCATGTTGGAATGTGAGATGCCACAAATATATGTTATTTAAAAATAGTCGTGTAAGGAAAAGCAAATGTGTTTAAGAGGATAAAAAATAAAAAATAAATAAATAAAAGTTCAGCAACGTATTTCCAATTACACTTCTCCAAAATCATTTATTAGCTAAAATTCGTATCTTGCCTGCAACACTGAATGTTAGACAGAGAGAGAGGGAGAGGGAGAGAGAGCGATCAGAGATGTGAATCCATACGTGTGAATCCATACACGTTAATAGAGACAGGTGGATCCATATTTATCTGTTTTTCTGGGTCTTTTGCCTCAAAAAAAATTAACAATAAATTGTCAAAACTTTTTCAAAAGTTTACAGTCGGACTCTAAAAAATAAAATAAATACATAATTAAAAAAAGGACATCTCAAATGTTTGATAAGATTAGAAGCTAGTAGAAATCAGAAACTTGAAAAATAATTTTACATAAGCCGTTGTTAAAGCACTCTACCAATTCAGTAATTTATGTTCCAACCAAAAAAATTAAATATAAGAGCACTTCTCATAAACCTAATCATAAATTATCAGAATCAAATGCCAAATTCGAATAACAAATAGAAGCGCAAAACACTAAACTATCACACATGCTTGGCAATATAAAGGTTGGAAATAAGAGCCATTTGCAGTTGAAAGCATGCCCAAAACTAATCAACATGCGGATCGAAGACTGACAGGTTACTTAATGTATGAGAACTAAAAATGTGACAACCACAGAAAAATCGAATCTTTAAATAATTCATGCCAAAAAAATTATTAGAAACAGCATAATTTAAGAGTTGAATAATTTAGGTATTGAGAATCGTACCTTTGCTTTGACGCCGCTGAGGCTGAAGATGATGCATCATTGATAATGGACTCATCGGAAGAAACCCTAGTCTCCTCCGTCATCTTGCTGGTCACGTTCGTTGTGGAGATGAGGAGCACGATGAGCGAACAAAACAATCTATTATTTCTTGGTGGGTCTGGGTCTGGGTCTGGGTTTGGGTTTGGTAAGTAACCACATTAAACATGGGCTACTTGAATTTTTCTTTCATGCTCCAGATTTTCTGGGTTTGGGTTTAGGTTTGGGTTTGGGTTTGGTAAGTAGCCACAATACACGGGTACTTGTATTTTTTCTTTCGAAGGTCACGTTTTCTTTTACAGCCGTTGGAATGATGGAAAAAAAAAAAAGGAAAATAAGAAAAATTTCACTTTTTCATATGTGCTTATTAAGTAAAGTAAGAAAAAAAATAAAAAGTATTATTATTTTACACATAATTAATGTTTTTTTTTTAATGTTTAATTATATTAATGTAATTTTTTTTAAATGATATTCAATATAGAAAGAGAACACAGTAGAAAATGAATTTTCTTCTTATTTTCCTTTTCTTTCCTTTCCTTTTTGTCAAATAAAATCCTTAATTCAAATTGATAATTAGTAAAGGAAAGAAATAAAAATGAGAATTGCTTTTTTTATTATATTTTTATTAAATTTTATGAAAAATAAATTTTGTTTTTGGATTGCTAAAAGATAAAATAAATAAAAATTAATGATGTGTAAAATTAAATTTATGTTTACTAATTTGTTATATCTATTTTTTTTATTTTTCTTGTTAATCAAATATTAAAAAAAAGTGAATTTATTTGTCTTTTTATTATTATTTTTTAGTTCCAAACAAGAGGTAAAGAATTACAAATTTTTTGTTAGTCCTTGATAAATTTTTCCTTGCAAAAAAAGATAAAAAAAAAAACACAAAAACTTAAGATTTCACAAAATCCATTTACCAAAAGAAAAGGTGGAGGCGGAGAATTTCACATTATTTAGGAAGCTTCCAACTTCAAAAAATTATCACAATTGTTTTCCTTACGACAAACATGTTGAATATGACAAACCCTGTCCCAATAAAAAGGGGATTGTATGTCAAAGATTTAGTAGCAATGTTTTTTCTGAATCAAACACGAATGCGATTTTGCCAAAAGCCTTACTCCAAGCAAGCTCAAGCTTAGTACTAATGTTCCATAATTCAGCGCAATTGTTCATTGTGCTTTTAACAGTAATTGTGAACCTAGATGTTGAGAATTCCATTTGTGAGCTTGTCCCACATTGAAAAATTAGAGTGGATGATGGGTGCTTATCTACATGGATAGGCCCAAGATCTAATAAGCTTAAACTTTTGGATCAAGTTGGTGTTCACCCATGTGTATCAAAGCCACCCGGTTCCTCCGGTCCTAACAAGTGGTATCAGAGGCGACGGTTCGTAACTCTGGGTGAGCAACATTGTAAAAAGTCGAGATGTGAAACTAATTCTCCTGACATGCTAACAGTTGGAAGACCAAGTGTATGACCGATGCCAATAAAGATCATCTAGGCTGGGGATGGATTTGAATAGGGTCAAAACGTGAGAGGTAGGATTGGTTTGGAGGCACGTGGAATGTAATCCAACGCACGTAAGGCGCCAGTGGTAAGACCCACTTGAGCAATTGTTAGGGAATTAGGCTTATTCCCATAAGGGAGATGATTTCCGTTTAAGGGGGAGCGGTTAGAACTCACAAGTGAGGAGGAGATTGTTGAAAATTTCACTTGTGAGTTTGTCCCGCATTGAAAAATTAGAGTGGATGATGGGTGCTTATATACATGGATGGACCTAAAACCTAATAGGCTTAAACTTTTGGGTCAAGTTGGTGTTCACCTATGTGTATCAAGCCCGCCCATGGGCTCCTCCAGTCCTAACACTAGAGACTAAAATCCTCATATAGATATGAAGGAACTCTCTTACCTTACAATCACAAGGTTGTAAAAGGAGCTACCATCAGTGTTGACATAAACAAAATCTTCCTTCAAGCTTACCTAACTAAAAATATGTACAATCCTTCTAACCCTCCATGTTAGCCTCCTTAATTTTGAGAAAGAGTGTGGAATCGTTGATTTAAGGGAAAACATGTTAGGTGTTTCCTTATCATAGGATATCTATATAGTATGCAGGTGAGAAAAAAAATTTGGTGCTATTTTAAGTTTCTTGGAGTGCTATTAAGGCTGGCACATATCCAAACAACCAACCCTTTATTTAAGAAACTTGTCATCCAACTAGTATCAAGAACAATGCTCTATTAGGGTTTAACCTTTGGACAACCTAGAATAGCATGGCTAACGATTCCATAGCAAAACCACAGTGAGCATAATTCCTATAAGATGTTAGATTGCTTTTTGCTTTGACCTCATTCATAAGGAGTCATTATCTAAATGCTAACCAAATGAAGAATTTTAATTTCTGGAAATTCAAAAACTAAATTTAAGTCCAAAAGAATCTTAATTACCTTTGTCATATTTCTTGAACAATGTTAATATGCACCCCTAGAGGGTTCTGCACACCAACATCGTATTGTGGTAGAAGTAAGAAATAGGAGTAGACATGATAATCTTTCACCATTCATAGGTATACAAACTTTATGGAAATCCCATGATAATTTTCCTTCAAACAATTTCCCCTAAAGAGACTAGAGATCATGAAAATTTATACCTAAAAGATGAATAGACAACAATTTAAGTTTGTTAACCCTCCTCAAGTCTTTATAGATCTCTTTCCAAGCAACCAAGGCATGAATAGGCACCACATGAGTGAAATTTTACCATTATGGAGATTTTTGGATTTTAAGAGATTAACCACTTATTATTTCAAGTAAAGATTTCAACTACTGATAGTCATTTTTTTTATCAAACATATAAAAATTAAGCTAAAGTAATAAAATTCTCAAGATAAACAATTGAGAAAAATGAGATTTTCATAGAGCGGTTGACTAGCAACTTATGGGTGATTCGCCAATGCGTTTTCTCACAAATTTTCTTCTCGCCTATGCAAAGTGTTAGAATCAAGGAAAAATTCTTTGTTCATTTCACAATGTTTAATTACATGGAATAGTAGGTAATTATATACAAGGGAAAAAATCTACTTTTGGAATACACTAATTTTAAGGCTAAAATTAGGGTTATCCCTTATATCAAGGGATTTACAATCAAGGCTTTGATACGAGGAATTTACAGTTAAGGCTTTTCCTAGAATCTCTCTAATTAACAACAACTCACGCCAACACTCCCCCTCAAGTTGGGGCATACAGGTCTTGCATGCCCAATTTGTCAAGTGAGTTGTAAAAGATTTTGCTACATACAGCCTTTGTGAGTACATCTGCCAACTAGTCTTCAAACTTAACAAAAGGAAATCAAATTGTCTTGTCCTCAAGATTTTTGTTTGATGAAATGTTGGTCCACTTCCATGTGTTTAGTTCGGTCATGTTGGATAGGATTGTGTGAGATATCAATTGCAGCCTTATTATCACTAAATAGGTCCATCTCACAACTTGGGGCAAAACCTATTTCAATTAGTAGTCTCTTAAGCCAGAGAAGTTCACAAAGACCTTTAGCCATTCCACGGAACTTAGCTCCAGCACTTGGCAAAGCCACCACATTCTGTTTCTTACTTTCTCAAGTTACAAGATTCCCACCAACAAACATGAAGTACCCTGAGGTGGATTTTCGATCTGATATATTTCCTACCCAATCTGCATCTGTATATCCCTCAACTTTGAGGTGTCTGCTTTTTGATAACATAAGCCCTTTCCCTAGAGATGACTTTTAAGTATCGAAGAATTCTGAGCACCGCATCCATGTGATCCTCACTTGGACAGTGCATGAATTAGCTTACTACACTTACCACATAAGCAATATCAGGGTGAGTGTGTGATAAATAAATAAGCTTTCCAACTATCCTCTGGTACCTTTCTTTATTTGTTGGCACATGGTCTGGGTATTCTCCCAGTTTGTGGTTTTGAACAATTGTTGTATCAGCAGGTTTGCATTCTAGTAGTCCCACCTCAAATAGAAAGTCTAGGACATATTTTCGTTGGGAAAGAAATATACCTTGCTTTGATCCGGCAACCTCAATTCCCAGGAAGTATATAAGTCCTCCTAGATTTTTCATTTTGAACTCAGTTGCCAAACGCTCTTGGTGTCTTGATATTTCTTCTAGATCATCTCCTATAATAATCACGTCATCTACATAAATTATTAGATTTGTGACCTTACTCTAATGATGCTTTAAGAATAGTGTATAATCTGAGTTGCTCTGTTGATAGCCATATTTCTTCATTGCCAAGTTGAATCGCCTAAACCATGCTCTAGGTGATTGTTTCAAGCCATACAATGCTCGATGTAATTTGCACACCATCTCAACTTTGGAAGTTGTTGTATAGCTTGGTGGAACATCCATGTAGACCTCCTCCTCCAAATCTCCATGGAGAAAGGCATTTTTTGTAAGAACCCGACCCGTGAGATATGGAATAAATAAATAAGAAAAGGGGTAAAATAGTAATTTGAGCAGGCTTCATCGATGAAGCCAGTGTTTTTGTCGACAAAGGCCCTTCTATTGTTCGGTGACGAAATGCAAAGGTTCATCGACAAGAAGAAGCCGAGAGATTTTGGGAAATCCTGAAATCTTAGGCTTGTCGACGAGGCCACCGTGACATCGACGAATTTCCTTTGTTAGCTTGTCGACAAAGACACTGCCTCGTCGACGAGGTTGGCCGGGTCAAAGGCTCTATAAATATCCATTTCCTTTGCTTCTTAGCTAAGTTATCAAAATTCTCTCTCTTTCTCTTTCTCTCTCTCTCTCTCTCTCTCTCTCTCTCTCTCTCTCTCTCTCTCTCTCTCTCTTTTTCTAGAACTCGAAGCTCCACTCTCTCTCTCTAGATTTCTTCGTCATTTGTCATTAGAATCGACGATCCAACGTACTGCGAGGATCAGGGAAGGAATATCTACGTGTCCTAAGGAACAGATCTTCATTTTGAGGTCTTCGGTTTTTGACCCAAAAATCAAGATAAGGCTCGATTTTCATTTCCGTTTCGGTAGATCTGTAGAGAGTAAGATTGTAAGCAATTATTGTATTGTGAATTATAGGTTTTGGGAACCCAATTCGCTATTTAGGAGCCGTAGAGTTCATGTTTGGATTTTCGAGGAAAGGTAAGGGGATTTTGTTTATATCGATTATTTTTTAAATTGGATTCGGTAGAACTGTGGTTCACGATCCTATGTATGTTTTGGATAGTTATTTGGGGAAATCTAACGAGTAAAAATTACGAGGTTTTCAAGTTACAGTTTTGGGGAAAAAGGGGGCATCGGGTTGCATCTCTGGTTTCGTTGGAAAACCGTGGATATATTGTTGAGTATATTGTTTTATGGAGATGATCATGCCTTGAATTGTTTTAAATTGTATTATGAAAATCATGGTTTTGTGATTACCAAATAAGTGTGGAATGAACTGTTATATGAATATGCATTGAATTGTGATATGCTGAAATGAGGTATAGGAACGTGCGTTCCGAATTGTTCCAAGTTGTGAAAAAGTGTCCGACTCTATATTCGAGGGTTTGAAATACCACCTGCCAGTGACAAGAGTGTCCGGATCTATATCTGAGGGTGTGAAATATCTCCTCTTATCGGCTAATCACTGAAGGGTGTGGATCCACCAGATGTACCGCTAGATGCCATGGGAGCTTGGGGCTACGCCATGTATCGGTGATGTCGTGTAATGCGGGTCGGCTTCGTGCCGAAGAGTGTGATGACACTGGGTTGATTGATCATGTGTGTGTTGAGAACTATATTGGAACTATTTTGTGGAAATACTGGAACTAAACTGTGTATGTTTTATGTCATGATAACACTCATATGTCACACGCCGATATAACTTGAATCTGCCTTACTGAGATGTGTCTCACCCCTATGATACGTATGTGTTTTTAGGTCCTTCGAGTAACCGGAACTAGCGTCCTTGTGTTGGGAGCATGGTGGTTAGTTTACTGCACAGAGTACTTGTGTAAGTACTTGGACTGTAACAGGGTTGTCGTTTTGGGTATTGCTGACACCCTGGGTTATATTTTGTAATATGGAGCTTAGACTCTGTTTGTATAGACTCTGGTATGGTACGATGTATGTATGGAATAAATTTTTCTGCTACGTATATGTCATTTATGTGAATGTGTATAGGTTGTATGGGAACCCCACGGGGTCGGAACCTCATTCATTATAGTATCATGTGTGTTTTGTATGATACAGGGACAGGTTAGGTTACCACATCACACCGTGGGGCCCATTGCCAGGTTCGAGGCGTGACATTTTTTACATCAAATTGGTACAATGGCCAATCAAGGTTTGTGGCAAGGGATAATAATACTCTAACCGAGTTCAATTTTGTTACCGGTGAGAAGGTCTCTTGGTAGTCTACACCATATGTTTGGGTGTAGCCTTTTGCTTCTAGTCTTGCTTTGTATCGATCAATCGAACCATATGCTTTGTGCTTAATGGAGAACACCCATTTACACCCTATTGTCTTCTTTCCTTTGGGCAAGGGAACAAGAGTCCAAGTTTTATTTTTTTGCAGTGCCTCCATTTCTTCCTTCACAGCCTGGGTCCACTTAGGATTTGTCAGGGCTTCATGAATATTGGTGGGAACACTACCCAAGGAGTTTGTGTATGAATGTCCTTAGTGGTTTGGAAAGCCTTTTTGTAGACGCATAATTGGCTAGTAGATACTTTGAGTTTCGTCCTCCAATGTCCGAAGAGTATCTATTTGGTGGTTTCCACGATTATACCTGAAAGGTAAAGTGTAGCAAACATGGATATCTATATCATTAGAGTTTGAAGGTCTAGGAGTGTTTACCTCAGGGATATTCTTAGGAGATGGGTCTTCGGGTACTACATCGTGAGGGGGATTTTCTATTTCAACTTCATTTTTAGGTGATGTAGACATATCTCTAGAACCTATATATGCTTCTAAACTCACTCCTTTTTCTATATTGGGTTCCTCATTCACATAAATTTTAGTGTTGTGTTTGTTTGGCAAGTCAAAATTCAGCCAATTTGGCTTGTCATTACTAATCTGCCCTTGGCGAGGAGATTTGGGTATGGAGGAAGAGAAAAATGTCTTGGACTCCAAATAAAGTGACATCCATGGTCACATAGGTGCGTTTGGTGGCCGAATCATAGCATCGATACCCTTTTTGGTGTAATGCATATCCCAAGAAGAGGCATCGAATGGCACACAAATCCAGTTTCGTGCGCTAATTTTTATGAAGGTGGACAAATGCGACACATCCAAAAATCTGAGGAGGAAGTATCAAGATCGTAGGTAAGGGACCATATGTAGATAGGGTCTGTAATGTAGACTTGAAATTCAAGACTTTGGAAGGCATTTGATTGAGGAGATGCACAGTCGTAGCAGCAGCATTAGTCCAATGGTGACTAGGCACATGAGCCCCAAGTAATAGGGCTCGAGCAGTTTCAAGAATATGGCAGTTCTTTCGCTTAGTGACACTATTCTGCTTAGGAGTCTATGAGCAAGAGGTTTCATGGATAAGCCTGAAACAGGTGATTCACATACTCACCACTGTATCTGATCGAAGAATCCGAATCTTAGCTGAGAATTGGGTTTGAACCATTGTGTGGAAGGATTGAAATATAGTCAGTACTTCATTTTTATGTTTCAATAAGTAGAGCCAAGTCATGTGAGTACAATCATCTACAAATATCACAAACTAGCGGAAACTAGATATTGTAGAAATTGGGGAAGGACCCCATACATCTGAGTGAACTAAATCAAAAGGAACAATACTTTTATTCATACTTAAAGGATAAGTAACTCAATGGATTTTAGCAAGAATGCAAGTCTCATATTTCAAATCAAATATCGAAATATTGGAAAATAAATCCTGAAACAAATATTTCATATAACTGAAGGACATATGCCCTAACCGACGGTGCCAAAGCCAAATCTGTCTCTCTTTCTTGTCAACCGGAGGATGCATATGATGTGCACGACCCATACTAAAATTGTCAACATAATAGAGCCTCCCTTTCCTAGTACCCCCAATGATCTCCTTGATAAGAATATCCTGAAGTAAACAAAAAGTAGAATACATTAGTACAACACAACTCAAAGCTTCAGTAACTTGGCTCACAGAGAATTGTTTGTGGGAAAGAGAGGAAACAAGCAAAGTATTAGATAAGGATAAAGTGGGTGACAAATCCATGGTTCTTGCCCCTGTAACTGGAGATATAACCCCATTGGCGTTAGTAACGCAGGTGCCCCAGGGTTGAGATGTTTTGGAGAAATCATTTTCATCGAATGTCATGTGATCGGTAGCTCCCAAGTCAAGTATCCACAAACTTCTATCACCATCACGAGATGAAGTACAAAGAGCAATAACATAGTTACCAGGTTCCGAGATCGATGAATCACCCTAGGTGATCTCCATGTGGTGCGAGAGGGAGAGTTTGGGCTCGGCTGCAGCTATTGCAACCTAACCTGTTCCTTCATCAGTAACATATTAACATTTTTTTGCCTGAAGTTCATTCCACCAATCAGGATATCCATGTAGTTTGAAGCAATTATCCCGGGTACGTTTCAGATTACCACAATGGGAACACTTGGTGCCATCTGAGGGAGAGAGTTTCTTCCTAGAAGAGGTTATGGTCTTCCCATTGCCTAGCGATAGAGATTAGGTAGAATTTGAAGTTGAATGGCCAATCTTGAAGCCTTTTGAGGCCAAAACTACTCCTTGAGTCTCGGCGGATCCACCGGTGATCATAACAGCTTGGCGGACAGCTTCCCGATGAACAAGACCATATGCTTTATTGACTCCATGAGTCCAATCCTATTTTGATAATGACAAATCACTTGGTATTTGACCTATGCAATTGAGTTTGTGAATAGGATCATGACTTAGAATGCACAAACAGTAAGCTTGATATGGAAGTCACGAGGAACCTAAAGTACATATCACTTGGCTCAATCCATAGAACTAGAGGAATAAAAGAATGAAGAATCAAGCTTAAAGTTCAAGATCTTCAATGGGAATGGGTATTTAGAATTGAATGTATTTACATATGTCATATGATATAATTTGAAGCTCAAACATTCACTAGACTGACCTTAGGACTCATGCATTTCATGAAAGATTCATTTACATTGGTTCTAGGTTGAAAGAATTTTTAAAGGCAAATTTTAGAGACCTCGTCGACGAACCCCATGGCCTCGTTGACGAATGCATGAAGGCCACTCGGCAATGAATAGTGTTGTCTCGTCGACGAATGTATATCAAGAGCCCAAAAAGTTCAGACAGTGCTCTCGTTGACAAACTCATAGCCTCGTCGATGAACGAGTGTTGTACACTCATTGACAAACGTACCCATTCGTCAACGAAGGTCGTGGAGCAGAACGATGTTCCAGTGCAGACATGGACGTAAATATGATATTTTAAATGATCTAAGAGCCAAAAATTGTTTAGATGGCGAGATTGCTTATATACGCTAACCCTAAACTCTAAAAGAATACTTTTTGCCTATCTCTTGAGAGCCTTGAACATATTGCATCAATCTTTGGCATACTTTTGAGAGCTTTCATTCTTGGCTAAGAACTTTTTCCTGCACTCCAAAGAATTCATATTTGTTTGGGCCTTCGCATCTTCAAGATCCAAGCAAATACACACACAACTTCTGCTAATCTAGGTTTGACCTTGAGGTTTGGAAAATTATTTTATTGAGTATTCAATATTTTATTAAACGGTCGTCTTCTTCATTATTTGTTTATCTAAAAATATTATTGGGAGCAAGAAACCTATTTTCCTATAGTTATTTATTTGAAAAGTCTTTTAGGAATAGTATCCTAAAGCTTGAATCTTTGTGACACTTAAAGTTATATTTTTTCTTCAAAAAGATTTACATTATTGGTGCAAAAGGTACTTGAAAAATAGTGTTTAAATCTTTGTAATATTCAAGGACACATTCTTTATTCAAAGATCTAAATATTATAAATTACTTGATAGCAAGAACTTAGATCTACGTGTTATTCAAGATCATTTTTACAAGGGATCTAATTTTATATTCTTGCATAAGGTACTCTAAAATCAAACCCTAAATTCTCCAAAGTATTTATTTATAAAAATTAATTTTGGGGAGATATTGATTAAAGGGTAGATTTGTGAAACATCTTGTTGGCCTTACAAGACTTAACATCCTATTTTGATACTAACAAACAAGTAGAACTTAACATGCTTTGTCTAGTGATGTATTTTCAGGATTCAATGATGAATGCAAGGTTAAAGAATTCATGAAAGCTTGTACTTCAAATAAGGATGATTATATCAAGCTTGAGGCATGGATTAGAACTTGAAGATCATGAGAACATTGATATTAAAGAAAAAGTTTCAAGAATAAAAGTTCAAGTAATCAACATGGAAAGCTCAAAGATAAATGAAACTCAAAGTCTGAATTAGTGATGAAAGATCAAGAGAGATAAATAATTGAAAGCTCACATCAAATTCAGGATCATTAAAGCTCAGCAATAAAGAGAACTCAAAGCAAAGAGGAGTCGAATCAGTTTTTAGGACAAGCTTTGTAAGTACTACAAAAATGGTTCAAATATGATTTTTCATTTTGAAGCTCATTAGGCAAAGAGACTTAGAAACCTGAGTTTTAAAGTCTTGGAACATATTTTTCAAAGTTAAACAAGTTAATATTCCAAGTTTAATTACGCAAAGATGAGAGAGATAAAAAAAATTTTAAATAAGGAAAATATGATTGACAGACGACTGTCTGTCTTTGACAGTCAACTGTCATATTAAAGAACCTTAACTAAGTAGACAAAATCATGACAGACGACTGTCAAGTACTTGACAGACGACTATCAGTGACAAATGAGATGACTGCGTAGTTTATGTCAGACGACTGCCACCCTTCGGAATGTTTTAAAAAAACTGAGTTGTTCAACGACAGATGACTGCCATCCTGATGACAGGCAACTGCCACCTTACTGTTTGTGAAATTTGTATTTGAAATGCATGGACAACCGACTACCAGAGACCACACAGTCATCTGGCTTGCGGCAAATTTCAAAATATTCAACGGATATATTTTTGAAATTTCCATTACTTGAGGCCCAAATTAATATAAAACTTGGACCCTACTCCAAGTAAACTTGGGGAACAAGCTAGATACCTTTCTACATCTATAAATACCCTTAAGTTACATTGATTTGTACACCAAGAAATCAATTTAGCAATCAAACTCTCTCTCAAGCGTTTTGAAAATATCAAAGCTCTTTGTTGCTCACAAACTTCCATGAAGTTATTGAAGTCTTGCTGATTCTCTTACTGATATTGAGCCACAATTGCTAATTCTTTCATCTATTGAAAGATTTCCACGGTGAAAAATCTCTAGAACTTCAATATGAATTTCGTATTGTGAATTTTATTGAAGTATATAGTTTTGAACTGTACTAATCAGCTCTTTGAAAAGCAATTCTTTGTACATATATTTGGTTTGTATCTTGTAGATTGATGATTCCGAGGAATGTTTGGATCATTGGCTAAGCAAGGGGATATTGCTTAGAGAGGCAGCTCTAGCCTACTGAAGGAGTGTGTAAAGGTTTGTTCTGCCCGGTAAAGGAATAGGTTTAGTGAATCCTTTGGTAGTTTACCAAAGGTAAGGACGTAAGCTGGGTATAAGACAAACCTCGTAAAAATCCCAGTCTCACTCTCTCTTTCCCTTACTCTTTATTTTCAACAAATTTAAATTGTGTGGATGGTTTAATTGGTAATCATACAAACTACGTAATTTGGAAGTTAAATAAACTTAAGGTTTAATTTTTGATTTGGGATTGCGGAAACCAAAAGGGAGTACATTGGTTAAACCATTCTTTACAGAAACCATACGGGAGTACGTTACTTGGTTAAACACCCAAAGACAAATTAACTATAGAGTTTATTTAAATTCTAAGTTGTTTGGAAATTAAGCTGAGGTTTGCATTGAAGGAACGATTTCACATTCACTACAGTGATTGGTTCAAAATTCATATCCACAGGGCTTATATAAACAAACAAATCATCTCAAGTTCTTATATTACCAAAGTGCTGTATATTTTAATCTTGGTTTGGTTGTTTGCTTTCAAATTGTGGCTGATTGGTTTAGTTGATTGATTACTTGAATAATTGAATGTTTGTGTGGTTGTGGATTAAATAAAGAAATAATTTTTTGCTGAAAGATTGAAGAAGCAACAAGAAGTTAAAAATTCCTAAAAGGATTTAAAAGAAAAATTTTAAAACCCAATTCACCCCCCCCCCACTTGGGACTACACCTTACTTTTCACATCTCATTCTTCATATAAAGATCATATTGCTACATACATATTGAGTTTCATGTTTTATCATATGATTATGTGCTAGGATTTATCTTATACTCACTAGCTTGGTTAGAAGCTTTTTGAGTTGTTACCGAAACTGTAATCTTTATATTGTATTCACGGTTCAGGCTATGAACCAGGGTTGAGGAGGAAGCTACGTCTCTTGTAAGCAGCAGATTGTAAGGGAAGTTCTGTCTTAGTTAAAGGAGCGAATATTTAGTGGAATCCTTGAGTGGGTTGCTCAAGACGAGGACGTAGGCTGGGGTTGGCCGAGCCTCGTAAAAATCGAGTTTGCATCTCTCTTCCCTTAATTCTTTTTAATTTCTGCTTGCATTTAAATTATATGCTTTTTGTGTATGTATTGAACATTTGGTTCGTTTGTGAGTAATTGAGCAAAATTGTATGCTTGATAAAGACACATTAAATTGATTAATTGAGAAACATTGAGCTATTTGTTAAGTAGCTTGTAAGTTTGCAATAGATAGTTTTCAAAATTAGAACTTGAAGGACTTAATTTTAAAATTACCCAATTCACCCCCCCTCTTAGGATAACACCGAAATTCACATTTGGTATCAGAGCAGGTTTACATATACTTAACCATTATTTTTATAAAAATCACAATGGCATACATCAGTATAACTCCATTTGGTGAAGGACACTCGTCCACTAGACCACTAATTTTTTGTGGTGTAAATTACACCTACTAGAAATGAAGGATAAGTATATATCTTTTAAATGTTGATTGGAAAGTGTGGAGAATAGTTTCTAAAGGAAACCATGTTCCTATGAAAGTAGTTGATAAAGTAAATGTACCTAAGACTGAAGATGAGTATACTGATGATGATTGGAAATCTGTTCAAATAAATGCTACTGCTATAAACCTTCTATACTATGCACTAGACGCTAATGAGTTTAATAGGGTAATGCCCTGTAAAACTGCTAAAGAGATATGGGGAAAATTAGAAGTAACATATGAAAGCACTAAGGAAGTAAAAGATAGTAGGATAGATATGCTCACTAGTGAATATGAGGTATTTAAAATGACTGCTGATAAATCTATTCAATCCATGTACAACAGATTCACATGTATCACGAATTCATTAAATGTTTTTGGTAAATCTTACCCTACTTATGAGTTGATCAGGAAAATCCTTAGGGGACTACCGCCGGTTTGGGAAGCTAAAGGTACTGCTATAGCCAAAGGAAGGAATCTGAAAGAGATGTTGGTTGATGAACTGATTGGTTCACTCATCACATATAAGCTAGCAATAAATGAGAGGAAAAATGAGCAGAATAAAGCAAAGAGAGTTATAGCTATTAAGGCATCGTCTAGCAGCTCTAGTGAAGGAAGTGGCTCATAATCAAAAGATGACATGGCCTTGCTAACAAAGAAATTCGGAAAGTTCCTAAAGAAAAATAAGAAGTTTAATAGAAAATTCTGGAACTCAAAATCAGAAAGAGGAGAGTCTAGCAAGAGGAAATAGAAGGAAGATCGGCCAACTTGCTACAATTACAGAGAGGTTGGATACATCAAGCCTGAATATCCTAAACTAATGAAAGCCTCCAAGAAAAAGAAGAAGGTTCTAAAAGTCAGTTGGGACAGGCACATCACAAGTAGTTCAGACACTGAGTCTAGTGATGATCTGGTAGCCAATCTGTGTCTAATGGCACATGATGATCTTGAGGTGCAATCATCTTTCTTAGCATCTTCTTATTATTCCAATGATTCTGAAAAAAAAATAGCATGCTTTCTTATAATGAATTGCAACAAGAATATTTGTACACTCTTAAAATGCTTGAGAAGAAAAATAAGAAAATTTCTGATTTGAAATGTAGAGTAAAAGAACTCTCAAAGTTTATTGAAAAATAGAACAAGTCCCATGCATCTATGATAAAAGTAAAGGATTTAGAAATTGAGGAATTGGAAAGAAATTTGAAAGAGAATTCTAAAATTATTCTTTAATTCACAAAAGGCCAGAGTAACTTTGAAAGACTTCTTGGGGCACGAAGAAATTCCCTAGATAAAGAAGGACTTGGTTTTAATGGAAAAAAAATTTGAAACAAAAACATCTTTACATGAGTTATTTTGTAAGAGAATCAAAAGCCTATGCTCCATTAAAAGACTCTTATAAATGTACTATATGCTTTAAATGTAAAAGGATGGGTCATATAAAATTTGATTGTCTTTTTAAGAACTAAGAAGTTAAAATGAAAAAGGTATGGAGAGTTAAAGGAGATTCAAGCACTAACCGCCATGGACCCGAGAAAAAATGGGTACCAAAAATAGTTACTTAAATGTCTATTGCAAGTGTGCTTGAGATTATCCTCCTCAAAAGATAGATGGTATATGGACAATGGATGTTCACGTCATATGACTGGGGATAAGGCTAAATTCGCATCCATCACACCAAAGGATGGAGGATTTGTCACTTTTGGGGATAATGCAAAAAGAAGGATCATAGGTGTAGGTAAAGTTGGTAACGATCCATCACTTATTATAGATGATGTTTTACTGGTTGATGGTTTAAAACATAACTTGTTAAGTATAAGTCAACTGTGTGATAAAGGTTATAAAGTAGCTTTTGAACATGACAAATGCATTATTGAATACAAAACTGATAACAAAATTCTATTCATTGATGAGCGTCATAAAAATGTATATACCACTAGCTTTGATAACTTAACTTCTCAACGTGTAATATATTTCTCTACTATGAATGAAATTAGTTGGATTTGACATAGGAGACTAGGACACACAAACATTGACTTAATATCTAAACTAGTTAAGGGAGACTTAGTTAAGGGATTGCCTAAGACGAAATTTGTGAAAGACAAAATTTGTGATGCATGTCAACTAGGAAAACAAGCAAGATCTAGTTTTAAGAGGAAGAAAGTAATCTCTACTACTAGGCCACTTCAAATGTTCCATTTAGATTTATTTGGTCTAAACCCAATTCATAGTTTATGAGGAAAATCATACGCATTTGTTATCGTTGATGATTATTCTAGATTTATATGGGTACTATTTTTAAGTCACAAAGATGAAGCGTGTGAACAACTTATTAAACTGTGCAAGAAAAATAAAAATGATAAGGGATATACTATCACTAAAATCCGAAGTGATAGGGGTAGAGAATTTTTAAATTAAGGTATGAAAGAATACTATGATTCATTAGGAATATTTCATAACTTTTCAGCTCCTAGAACACCATAACAGAACGGTGTAGTTGAAAGAAAGAATATGTCCATACAAGAAATGACCAGAACTATGCTTAACAAATATAAACTACCTAAGTACTTCAGGGCTGAGGCAGTAAACACCGCCTATTATGTTATAACTAGAGTCTTGATTAGACCATCTCTAAATAAGACTCCATATGGATTATGGAATGACCATAGACCAAACATCTCATATTTCCATATTTTTTGCTACAAATGCTTTGTACTTAAAGACAATGAACATTTAGGAAAGTTTGATGTGAAATCTGATGAAGACATTTTTCTAGGATATGCCTTAGATAGTAAAGCCTACAGGGTATATAATAAACGAACATTAACCATTGTAGAATCCATTCACGTTGTATTCGATGAATCCAATCCATTTGCTCAAAAAACTGATGAGGATGAAATTGAGATTAATAAGGAATTTGAAAAATTATCTACTGAAGATAATTCAAATAAGAGAAATGAAGTTAAGGAAACATCTTCTGAAGATAATCAAGTAGAAAAAGAAGTTAATGAACTACCTAGAGAATGGAAGTACATAAAGAATCATCTTATAAATCAAATTATAGGAGAACCATCACATGGAGTAACTATACGATCCTCACTTAGAAATATGATTAGTCATTTTGCTTTCTTATCACAAGAAGAACCTAAGAATGTGAGTGAAACATTTGAGGATGAATCATGGGTAATATCTATGCAAGAAGAATTGAACTAGTTTGAGAGAAATAAAGTCTGGACATTAGTTCCTAGACCTAAGGATAAGACAGTTATTGGAACAAAATGGATACATAAGAACAAGAAAGATGAACATGAAATAGTGGTTAGAAATAAGGCAAGACTAGTAGCTTAGGGATATAACTAGGAGGAAGGAATAGATTTTTAGGAAACCTTCACACTTGTAGCTAGAATGGAAGCCATTCGAATGGTGTTAACTTATGTTGCCTTTAAGAATTTCAAACTGTATCAAATGGATGTCAAAAGCTCATTTTTAAATGACTACGTAAGTGAAGAAGTATATGTAGAACAACCCCCAGGTTTTGAATATCATAAGCATCCAAATCACGTTTATAGACTAACTAAAGCCTTGTATGATTTAAAGCAAGCTCCTAGAGCTTGGTTTGAAAGGCTAAGTGATTTTCTATTGAAAAATAGATTTACTAGAGGAAAGATTGACACGACACTCTTTATAAAAGCTAAAAATGAAAATTTGCTCCTAGTTCAAATATACATAGATGATATCATATTTTGAGCAAATAATGAAGAGTTGTGCAATGAGTTTGTAAAGTGTATGCAAAATGAATTTGAGATAAGCATGATAGGAGAACTTAACTTTTTCCTTGGACTTCAGATCAAACAAGCAAAACATGAAATCTTTATAAATCAATTAAAGTACATTAGAGACTTGCTCAAAAGGTTTAATATGGAAGATGGTAAAATTCTAGGAACACCTATGAGCTCTTCTTTAAAATTAGACAAAGAAGAACAAGGTATACCAGTAGATGTTAAGCTCTATCATAGGATGATTGGTAGCTTACTATATCTGACTGCTAGCAGGACTGGCATAATGTTTAGCGTATGTTTGTGTGCAAGATTTCAAGCTGCACCTCAAGAGTCCCATTTATTAGTTGTCAAAAGAATACTTAGATACTTGATTGGAATCATTGAACTTGGATTATGGTATCCTAAGTATACCTCTTTTGAGATTATTAGTTATTCGGATGTTGATTTTGCCGCTAGTAAAGTGGATAGAAAAAGTATGAGTGGCACATGTCACTTCTTAGGACATTCTTTAGTATCTTGGTTTTTAAAGATGCAAAATTCAGTTGCTTTTTCCACAGCTGAGGCAGAATATATAGCGGTTGGAAGTTATTATGCTCAAATGCTTTATATGAAACAACAACGTTTGGATTTTGGATTATACTATGACATAGTTCCTATAAAATACGACAATACGAGTGCAATAAACATCTCAAAGAATCCTATATCACATTCACGAACTAAACACATAAAAATTACACATCATTTTCTTCATGACTATGTGCAAAAAGGAGATGTATCACTTGAGTTTGTAAGCACAGATGAACAATGGGCAGACATATTCACAAAACCACTTCCGGAGGATAGGTTTATCCAAATTAGACGTGAATTAGGTCTGATGCATAGTTGACAAGTTGCCTAGAGTTATATTAGACTACATAATTAAGGGGGAGCAACTTAAATTAGAATTCACATTTCACATTTGGTATAAATTTTTTACATTTGGTGTTAAACTTAAAGGATGGTAATTGCATGTTAAATTTTTACGGATACATGACATATGTTGATGCTCACATAAACTTTTGGACTTTAATGGACTGATTTGCTTATCCATGTCTATGTAAATGAAATACTATGTATGTTCACATTGAAATTTGATTCAACAATACAGATATACCTTAGAAAGGGGAAGAAGTAAATTGAGTAACACAGAGAGATATATTCCACAGTACAATTTTAAAACATAGAGGTTGAAATTTATTTTGATTGTAAATGTGGGATATATTTATATCAGAACAATTTTTTTTATATACCTTTTTGTTGATGTCAAAAGGGGGAGAAATTAGTAAGCAAAAATATATATTTTTTCTTTATATTTTTTTCTCCTTTGAAATAAATGGGAGAACGAAATAAAAGGGGAGAAATATATGGAGAAGTTGTACTAGCAAAAATATTGCATATTCTACAATGTGTATGAACTTCATTGCATGTAAACTATATTGCTATACTGCTGAATTCTAAATTATGCATTATCTTAGGGGGAGCCTTGTTAGACCTAACCCATTTTTGTTCATGTATTTTTCATCATCAAAAAGGGGGAGATTGTTGACTCTATGAGTCCAATCTTGTTTTGATAATGATAAATCATTTAGTATTTGATCTGTGCAATTGAGTTTATAAACAGGATTATGATTTAGAATGCACGAACAGTAAGCTTGATATAGAAGCCACGAGGAACCTAAAATACATATCATTTGGCTCAATCCATGGAACTAGAGGAAAAAAAGAATGAAGAAGCAAGCTTCAAGTTGAAGATCTTCAATGGAAATGGGTATTTAGAGTTGAATGTATTTACATATGTCATATGATATAATTTGAAATTCAAACATTCACTAGACCGACCTTAGGACTCATGCATTTCATAAAAGATTCATTTACATTGGTTCTAGGCTGAAAGAATTTTTAGACGCAAATTTTAGAGGTCTCTTTGACGAACCCCATGGCCTCGTTGACGAATGCATGAAGGTCACTCGATGATGAACAATGTTGTCTCGTCAACGAAAATATATCGAGAGCCCAAAAAGTTTAGACAGTGCTCTCGTCGACGAACAAGTATTGTACACTCGTCGACGAACGTACCCATTTGTCGACGAAGGTCGTGGCGCTGAACGATGTTCCAGCGTGGACACGTATGTAAATATGATATTTTAAATGATATAATGGCTAGAGATTGTTTAGATGGCGAGATTGCTTATATACACTGACCGTAAACCCTAGAAGAATACTTTTTGCCTATCTCTTGAGAGCCTTGAACATATTGCATCAATCTTTGGGATACTTTTGAGAGCTTTGATTCTTGGCTAAGAACTTTTGCCTGCACTCCAAAGAATTCATATTTGTCTGGGCATTCGCATCTTCAAGATCCAAGCGAATACACGCACAACTTCTACTAATCTAGGTTTTATCTGAAGGTTTGGAAAAATATTTTATTGAGTATTCAATCTTTTATTAAACGGTCATCTTATTCATTATTTGTTTATCTAAAAATATTATTGGGAGTAAGAAACCTATTTTCCTATAGTTATTTATTTGAAAAATCTTTTGAGAATAGTATCCTAAAGCTTGAATCCTTGTGACACTTAAAGTTATATTTTTTATTCAAAAAGATTTACATTATTGGTGCAAAAGGTACTTGAAAAATAGTGTTTAAATCTTTGTAATATTCAAGGACGCATTCTTTATTCAAAGATTTAAATTTTATAAATTACTTGATAGCAAGAATTTAGATCTACGTGTTATTCAAGATCATTTTTACAAGGGATCTTATTTTATATTCTTGCATAAAGTACTCTAAAATCAAACCCTAAATTCTCCAAAGTATTTATTTATAAAAATTAATTTTTGGGAGATATTGATTAAAAGGTAGATTTGTGAAGTACTCATTCTACATATAAATATCATATTGCTACATACATATTGAGCTTCATGTTTTATCATATGATTATGGGTTAGGATTTATCTTGTACTTGCTAGCTTGATTAGAAGCTTTTTGAGTTGTTGTAGAAATTGTAATCTTTATATTGTATTCATGGTTCGGGTTGTGAACTGGGGTTGAGGAGGGAGCTACGCCTCTTGTAAGCAGCAGATTTTAAGGGAAGCTCCATCTCAGTTAAAGGAGCAAATTTTTAGTGGAATCCTTGAGTGGGTTGCTCAAGGTGAGGACGTAGGGCTGGGGTAGGCCGAACCTCGTAAAAATCGAGTTTGCATCTCTTTTCTCTTAACTCTTTTTAATTTCCACATGCATTTAAATTATCTGCTTATTGTGTATGTATTGAACATTTAGTTCATTTGTGAGTAATTGGGTAAAATTGTATGCTTGATACAGACACATTAAATTGATTAATTGAGAAACATTGAGCTAGTTGTTAAGTAGCTTGCAAGTTTGTAATTGATAGTTTTCAAAATTAGAACTTGAAGGACTTAATTTTAAAATTACCCAATTCACCCCACTCTTGGGATAACACCAGAATTCACATGTTTGTTCAATTGTAGGGAATGATCGCATCTGTAATATATCGCTGCGAATGTTATCAAGTCTTTCATCTAGGTCATCCAAGAAGGCATACACTCGGTCTTCTTGAAGCATGTCGTTAAAGTGTTGAATATCAACAGCGCATTCCATGGGGTTTTGGCAACGAAAATCAATCTCACACCATAACTCCTGAAGATCATTGAAATATTTCTCAAGAGAGCTACCCGCTTGTTTCATACGAGTTACATGTCATCGGAGGTCATATACCTAAGATGTATCGCTTCCGTAAAAATAAGTAGTTGCAATGGAGTCCCATACCTATTTTGCAGTCGAAAATTTAATGAAGTTGCTGATCAGTGGTGGGTCCATGGAGTTAATTAGTCATCCCTGACAATGGCGCTGTTTGTGTGCCACTTATCGAAAGTATGGATCAGTCTGTGGAGGTTGGGTAACATCGCCATTGATAAATCCCAACTTATCTTTGTCACAGATATACATCTCGATAACTTAGGACAAAAGAGCATGATTGGAACCGTCCAATTTAATACCAATTGAAGTAGTAATACCTTCGATGGTCTGGGTAGAGGCTGGAGTTTTATTCAAGACTTCAGTCATTCTGGTGGTTAGTTATGTGATGATGACAGTGGAGTGAGGGTCATTGGATTCGGCCATGGGTGTGACAGAGGTGTTAGGTTCAGCCATAGATGTGGCAGAAGAGAAATAACATAGTAGAGAAGAGAAAAAAAAAAAAAAGGAATCTTCATCAGGGGCTGGGTGTGGCGGAATGAGTGCTCTCTCAGCTAGATCACATGGCGAATTGGGTGGGCACCAGCGTGGCTTCGGCCTTCTTCGCGTCGCTCGAGCGCTGTTCTGGCAAAAAAAGAATAGCATCGCCGACATTGATGATGAGGATAAAGAGGAGGCCAAGGACCGTCTTCGCTAGCGTTCAAGAAACTCCTTCTCACAACGCTGTCAACTCCTTGCCCATCTGATCTTTGCATCGTCAGGAGGCAAAGCTTTGTTGCAAACGACCGAGGATGGGTTGTCGAAGTCTACAGAGGGGTTCGGATTTGTGACCCTCAACAGATGACGGCCAAAGTCACCAAGGCTATAGACGACGGCGGCTGGTAGGGTTAAGGAAAAAAGCTAGGTTGGAACCATGCTCTGATACCATGTTAAAATCAAGGAAAATTTCTCTATTTATTTCACAATGTCTAATTACATGGAATTGTAAGTAATTATATACAAGGAAAAAAAATCTAATTTTGGACTATACTAATTTTAAGGTTAGAATTAGGGTTGTCCCTTATATCAAGGGATTTACAATCAAGGCTTTGATATAAGGGATTTACAATTAAGGCTTTTCCTAAAATCTCTCTAATTAACAACAACTCATGCCAACACAAAGTACTTGGCACTAGCCTCTCGTCATTCAACTAGTTTCTTAAGGGCAATTGGTTGGACTAGGAAACTTTGAAAATTTGTCTAATTTTTTTAATTGGATGGTTCTCTATTATTGCCACATGTCCTAAAACATTCAAGATCATAATAACTACTGTAGACACCCTATTTTTACCCGAACAAAATACAACAAAAGTATCAGTATTATTATTATTATTATTATTATTATTATTATTATCATTATTATTATTTTTATTATTATTACTATTACAATAAAAATAATAAGAAAATAAAAATAAAAAAAGAAAAGAGAGGAGGGGCGATAGACTAGGGTTTCTTGTAAACCCCCCCCCCCTCTTCTTTAAAAAGCTCTCCCACGCACAGGTAAGTGGCACGACCATTTAGGGGGGGGGGGGGGGGGGGGGGGAGAGACCAATCAAAAAAAGAAGAACCTAGGTGCTCACCATATCCTCCATCACCTTCCTCTCTCATGGCCACAACCTTCTATTCATAACGGCAATACCCACATCCTCCATCTCCCTATCTCTCTTCCTCTCTGGTTGAGCTCCACTCCCCCTCTCCATCACTCTCCGTCTATCACGCATATCACAACCACTCGCCACCCTATCCACGCCACTACCACCATGCGGCTTCACCCTCACCATCATCACCATCACCAGCAACAGTCCCCCTCGTGACATCTCCGACCAACATCTTACCATCTTAGGCCAGCCACAGACCCCACTCTGCAGCACCTCATGGCTCCCACCTCACCAGCAGCCCATCTCTCCTGTAGTACCAGTTGACATGCCACCGAAGACGTCTCATGGCCACCCATCCACACCTCAGGCACGACCAGCATCCTCTCTCACTAACTGTCGCAGAAGTAGCAACCTAGCAACTTCGTCATCGTCCTTGCCATCGTCGTCGCCCCTCACCCTCGCCATCACTGTTGGTTCCCGGCAGCACTCCACGATTTCCTCTCTCTGAACCCACACACACACCCATGGTAAGCCCTATGCAGGCCACACACACACACATAAATATAGATATATATTATTTATTCCTTGTAATACTTTGTTTCAATAGTTAATGTTTATAGTTTTATTGTTATTGTTGTATGTTCTTTTTGACTAATATTATTGGAGTATTTTGAGTGTTATAATAATTGTTTTTATAGTTAAAATTAGTATTTATTTTTTGTTATATTATTATTATTATTATTATTATTATTATTATTATTATTATTGTAGAGTTAATACTCATGTTTATATCATTGCATATATAAAATTGTTGCAGGATTTTTTTTACGTCACAATGTTTTTTTTTTACAATAAATATTCATGTTCATACCCTTTTTTTTATTATTATAGTAAAATTTTTACTGTGGAATTTTTATTGTTTTAATATTTAAAGTTTGAACTTTTGTTGATATTGTTGTTGATATTCACATTGTAGGGTTTTTATTGTTGCTGTATTTATATGCATGTCTGGATGTTTGTGGTATCTATTGTATATATAAATGATTAATATTATTGTTGTAGAATTTTTTTGATATTATATATTTATTATATTGGTATTAGCATTTTAATAATGTTGTATATTTATTATTTTGGTAATATTGTATTAAATATTTAATAACCTAGGGTTTTATTGATATTATATATTTTGTAAATTAATATTTTTAGTTATATGTATGTTAACATGTTAGTAAATATTACATATTTAGTAGTTTTGTATTTTTGTAATATTACATATTTAGTGACTTAGTGCTTAATTGATGTTATATATTTGGTATATTAGTATTTTAGTCACATATTTAGTATTAATTATTTTTAGCATCTTAATATATTTAGTATTAACTATTTTTAGTATATTAATCTATTTAATATCTTAATATATTTAGTATTAACTATTTTTAGTATATTAATAAACTAATTATCTTAATATATTTCGTATTAAGTATTTTTAGTACATTAATATATCTAATATTATTTATTTTTAAATGTTTAGTATTATGTATGTTTGGTATGTTTTAGTATATATAGAAACATGTATTTTATTATTGTTAATATTCTTTAGTATTTTAGTATGTATAGCATTACTTATTAGGGTATTAATATTTATCATTATTATTATCATAATTATTATTTTGGTTTATATTATATGTTGTGTTATTTTTAGTATTATATATTTGTATTAACTTAATTATTATTTTGTTATTATGTTTATTTTTATCATTAAATATTTTCTCGATTTTATCCCTATGATTGTAACAAAAGGGTATGAGCTTTTCAAGCTTTGTGCACCCTGGTTCTGAGGGAATATTTATATTAAATATATCTTGTGAATATTTGTTGCATGCACATTATAGTTTTCATAATTTTTCAGAGGGAGTAAGATAGAAGACTATTAAGTTTATTTTGGGATAATTTTCAATTAATTAAGTATCGTTCATAAGAACGGGCGTGTAGGGTGTGCTCGTACCTTCCCCTTGCGTAATCGAACTCTCGATCCCTGCTTTGGTAATACAGACCGATTCTACTCTTAATTGGTGTTGGAATTGGTATAATCCTAAGAGAGGGGCTGAATTAAGTTTTAAAATATTTCAGCCAATTTAAACATTTACACTGATTCACCATAGTTCATATCACATTCAGTATAATAGGGTGTATGAAAAATGGTGAAGCTATTTATTCAAACATACACGTGCGACATATCTCATTTAACTCAAATGTGTGCATGTAAATAATTATAACAATAAATAAACAAGCATACACATATGGAAATTAAAGTGCAAAAAGTAAATGAGATAGAGAGAGACACATACAATATTTGTTATCGAGGTTCGGCCAAACTAGCCTACGTCTCCGCCTTAGGCATAGCCCCTAATGATTCCATTATCTCTGCTCACTTAAACGGGTGGAGCAGAAGCCGTTACAACCTTTCCTTATGGGGCAAGGTAAACCCCAGCTCAATTACAAGGTTGAACCCAACTTGTCTTCTTTACGGGGTGAAGACTCTCCAGTTCAATTTCTTAGGCTGGACGGAACCAGTCTCACTTACGGGGCTAAGACTCCCCAGTTCAATTTTTGGTTGAACCCAACCGATACAATAAAAAAAATTTTGTAAATAAAACATGCTTCTAAAATACAAGCAAAGATGTAAACATTAAAGCTCAAAATACATACACTCTCTTACGATATGAAATTTTGCTCAGTATAGAAAAGGTGCTTTCAAACTAATTTTTGTAATCTTTGAATATAATATGTATGATGAGGACCTCAAAGATTTAAACCCTAAATCAAATATTTCTCCAAAATATTTGCAATAAGAAATATGAGAGCCTAGGGTCTTACTTTCAAAAGCTTTGCACACACAAAACAAAATACAAGCATTTAAAACTTTTTGTGCAAATCAAAGCAAGGATATATTTCACTAATAAAATATTTACCATTGAAATATGTGAAGAAATCTCAAAGCTTTACTCTAAAAAATGTTTCTCAAACATGCTAACAAGAGAGAATAAAACTCTTGAATAAAATAAATGCCCAAATAAAAATACTCTCTTGTAACAATGATTTTTAAGAAAAAAATGAAAGAGAGTTTGGAGAGTATAAAAATTGACCCCAAAATGATTTTGCAATAAAAAAGGTTGTTTAGGGGAACTTTGATTAAGAAATAATTTGAGAGAATTTTAATGCTAATCAAAGTTGCTAATCAAAGCAAATGAAGGGCTATATATAGAGTTTTAGGAAAATATGACCGTTGGGGACATGGAGGTCATTTTAGAAAAAGATTAATGATGTTTAATTAAAATTAGCCTCGTTTACCTATAATAAAAATTTTGTCAACCTGAGAGGTTTGGTAAAACATATTCAAGGTTCGGTCGACCATATTACTAAATTCGATTGATCGTGTTAATTTTGAACTACAGATTTGGTCGACCATCTCAGGGTAACTTTGAACCTTTTGTAGGTTCAGTCGACCATGGCTAAGGTTCGGTTGACTACTTATATGGTTCGATCAACTGTGGCTAGTTTGAATTACAAGGTTTGGTCAACCAAGTAGCTAGGGTGTTAGAGGTCAATGGTTCGGTCGACCGAGGACGGTGCGTTCAAAATAGAACGGTTGACCAAGCGAAGTCAACATGTTGGCTTCTAACCTGTTCGATCGACCGAGGCATTTATACTGCCAAGGATTCGGTCAACCGGACTTTTAAATTAAGCCCAAAAAACCAAGGTCGACCGAAGTCTATTTTTGCCCTAAATTTGACCCTAAATTATTTTTAAATCTTTTATATGATTTTAGTCTTTTAGGAAAAGGTTTTCTGTGAAGTGTGTTGATCCCTAAGGTTTGTCTATGGTCATTCTGAGCATTTTAACCATATCATACAAATGTATGCATTATTACAGACTAAAGATATGAAAATTAAATGCATTACAACTAAAATAAAAAAATGTATTCTTCTTTTGCTTTTCATTTTCCCTGAAATTCGCCAATAGTGTGTGAGTTTTATGTCCCTACTAGCTTCCATTTTATGGTATCTTATGTTCGTGCTGGAATGAAAACTTATTCACACTAAATGCACACATAAGATACTGGTGGTTTATCCGCATCAAAATAGGGATCGAACTCAAAAAGCCAACAATTGGGTAGTAATCAAGTGTTCTAACCACACTAAAAGATTAGTGGCGACTCCATTCCTATTTTTCTCAAAAATTAAACATTTCATTTTTCATTCGCTCACCCAGGGGCACCCTTATGGCCGAGATGTCGCGAGAGTCTAGCAACTCCGTTGGGGAAATTCACTTGAGAGTCGAGCTAGTAATTATTTAGGAATTATCTCAAATTTAAATTTGACAAGTCTTTTAATTACTCTTAATTTTGTGAATATTTTAATTGTTGATATTTTGTTTCCATAATTTTTGAATAATCATGTTAATTATGAATATTTTGTTTCCATTTTTTGAATACGCAAGTTAAGTGTGAATATTTTGTTTCCATAATTTTTGAATAAGCATTTTAATTGTGAATATTTTGTTTCCATAATTTTTGAAAAAAGCATTTTAATTGTGAATATTTTGTTTCCATAATTTTTGAATAATCATGTTATTGCGAATATTTGGTTTCCATACTTTTTTGGATAAGTATGTTAATTGTGAATATTTTGTTTCCATATTTTTTGAACAAGCATGTTGATTGTAAATATTTTATTTCCATATCTTTTGAATAAGCATATTAATTGTGAATATCTTGTTTCCATATTTTTTTTTTGAATACACATGTTAAATATTTTGTTTCCATATTCTTTGAATAAGCATGTTAATATTTTGTTTCCAAATTTTTTGAACAAGCGTGTTAACTGTAAATATTTTGTTTCTACATTTTTTTTTGAATAAGCATGTTAATTGTAAATATTTATTTCCATATATTTAAAATAACATGTGAATAAAAGTGGGGGATAGAGGGATTAGGCTAATCTTATAAATTCACACACTTTCGCACGCTCTATACCCAGGCTTTCCCTACTAGGATTAGATAGCAGTGTAATAGCATTTGTCCCTTCATAGCAGAGTTTGATGGGATCCGTGAACCACTCCGCTCAGTGCAAAATTTATCTGTACCTTTATGGGGGAGGATTGAAGTTCAATCTGGGGACCTTGTCATCAATAAGGAATAGAGCCTACCCACACATAATTATCTAGAATCCCTTGCTTAGGATAGAGCCCTGAAGAACCACACATATACAAACCTACCCCGAGTTGGGACAGATGCTCCATCCTTCTCAGTGTGGTCTCGTGTTTGTACATATTGCTTTGAGTTGTATGATACTTTTACTAACATTTTGCACATCCATTTTACTTTACTAAGGGTCTAGAAGAGATCCAATTCATTCATGGAGGACACCATGGTTTACTGGGATTCCGAATCCAAAATCTGTCTAGATCACTTAAGGCTTTTCGTATTTTTGAATATTGTATGAAGACACCCTTTTAAAGAATCAAAGTTGTAACGAAAGGATGAAGATCTGCTTCGTGAACCTTTCTTAAAGTACACTAGGTTGCATACATGTCCATGTTGTTGTTTGTGTAGTTATGAATTGCACCCATCCTTTAAGGATCCATTGCATCCAATGGTCATGCATTAAACATTTATGCATTCATGCGTTACACAATCATACATTCGTGGTTCTAAAAAAGGGAAGTTTTGGTCCACTCTCCTAAGGAAAGAAGCGGCTTGAGTAACCAAAAAGCAACATTGAGACCACTATGCATCCGTACAACACCAGGAGAAAGGAAAAAGCAATGAGTGACCAACCGGAAAACCGCGTTATGGGTATAGAGCAGAACCAGGAAGAAATGGGTAGCAACGTCAAAAACATCTAGATGCAAATGAATAAGATGATCGAATTATTGATGGCTACTAATAAGAAGAAACTTGTTCAAGTCTCAGAACCAAAAACAAAGTCAGATCCCACACACCCTCCAAGATTTACTCCAATTCATGGGCAAACCTGAGTTCCCCCTTCATGTCTGGCAGATGGTTCAGGGCCGACTGCACCACCATTCATTCCCACTATGCCAATTCAAAGGTTCCCTGTCAT
Organism: Malania oleifera; assembly: GCF_029873635.1. NCBI lineage: Eukaryota > Viridiplantae > Streptophyta > Magnoliopsida > Santalales > Ximeniaceae > Malania > Malania oleifera. The sequence continues at coordinate 97,383,985 of NC_080417.1, forward strand.
GGGGACACCCCGAGTAATAATTTCATATATGGGGATCAAAAAAGCATAAATTGAGCAATGGTGGGATGAAATAGAAGAGCATCTTCGGGAAATGGAGGGTACAAGCCAATTTGGGTCCATCGACGCTAGCAATCTCTACTTGGTGCCAAGGGTGACACTACCTCCCAAATTTAAGACTCTCGATTTTGAAAAGTTCGATTGAACTAAGTGTCGTAGGATGCACCTTTGCCTATACTAATAAACTCTTGATGCACTACTTTCATGATAGCCTAACTGGGGCAGCTGTTAGGTGGTATATTCAATTGGACAGGCCCAAATTCGTACTTGGAAAGACCTGGCCCAGGCATTTTGTAGAAACCTAGGAAATTTAAATAATAAGAAAATAAGGAAAAGGAGGAAATTTGGTTTGGTAAAGACCAAATCGTTGATGATTTGGAGAGGGGCACAGAATATCGTCAACAGTTTTGTGAGGGGTACAGAAAATCATCGACGGTTTTCTCCGTAGTGCTGAATATAAGAATGTTCTACGAGCCATTTTTGTTAAATCAAAACAAAATCTCTCTCTCTTTCTAAACCCTACGACCCTAACCCCTTTCTCTCTTCATTTTTGCTCTGATTATAGCCTGTTTTGACGATCAAACGCTACCACAAGGTTCGTGGGGTGATTCTCTACAAATTAACTGGAACAGAACGTTGATTTGGGGTTTTGGGGCACCACTCCAAAATCAGGGTAAGTAAGGTATTTTAGGGTTTAATTGTTAATTTGGAGTATATGGGACCTATGAAATGCTAAATGAGAAATATTCTAGGGGTTGAGTTGATTAATTTGGGGAAAATATAATGTTAGGGTTTTGAGCTTCGAACGCCGTGGGGCATGGATTTAGGATTGTTAGCAGGCCTCTCAGTAAGTCAGGTAAGAGGATAGGTTAAGTCAAGTATTTTCAGAAAGTTAATTATTGAATATATAGTATTTGATTTAGAAATTTATATATATTTTAGTATAGTTTTTGGGAATACTGATGTTGAACTGAGGAAACTTTGAAAACAGAGTTAATATTATTTTGTCAGCAAAATATGTTTTCCCAGACTAGATAATATATTAAAGAGTAGTACTCACTTGTGTGTGACATGGGTATAAATTTTACTGTAAATAATGGTATGTTAGAATATTTTATGAATTCACAATACAAGCATGATTTGACAATAGTTTTTTTTTAGAAAAACTATAAATAGTTCAAAAATTATATTTTCAGTATATTATGATATTCATTCAGCACAGATGTTGTGATTCTTCAGCCGGCCAGATGTCGTGATTATTTCAGCCAACTCAGATGTTGTGATAATTTAGCCGGCGTAGATGCCGTGATAATTCAGTCGGCTCAGATGCCGTGATAATTCAGCCGGTGCAGATGCCACGACTAGATATATTTGTAACAAATATTCAGGAATATTATTATTATGATAGATTTTACAAAAAAATCATGAAATAGTATTGTTACAATTATTAATGATATATACTATATGATAGCAGAACCCTGATGGACTAAGTATGTAATGAGCACGGTACCGTAGCTAACTAGTCAGATCAGACAGTGTAAGCCCTGTGTGCTAACCCGAGAAGTGTTGCAAAGAGCAGGATGGGCATACCAGGTTGGGTGGGCAATCATGCGTAGTTATGTCATGTTTGACTTAACCTGATAGGCCAACCAGAGTTAAGTCCAGCCCATGAGCCGCACAACTCGAGTCATACGGGGTTAATTCATGATTTAGCTTTCCATCTAAGGTATAATTTCAGTAATATATAGATATATAGCAGATGATTTATATGTATATAGAAATTTAGTATGGTACAGTATGTTATGGTGATTTATGATTATTTAGATTTATACAAAACAATTTTACCTGACTTGTCAAATGTAGTTAAACTATCTACAAATTTTCCTTACTTTATAAATACAGTTTATCACGAACAGTATATGTTTATAACACAATAACATTCATGTTTCCACACACTGATATTAGTCTATCTCCCTTACTAAGAGGTTTCTCATCCCAGCAATATAAACATTTCAGGAAAACCAGATAGACTAGCGAACCAAGCTCTGAGATAGAGGAGGCTGATTGTGCTACCTTGGCTAAAGGGGAAGTAGTTGGGTTGAAATCAAGATGGATTTTTTGGGGGGTATGACCCTAGGGTATTTATGGTCCTTTTTGGGATGTATTTGTGTATTTTGGTTAATGTAAAACTCTGATATTGTATATAAGGTTGAATAAGTCATGGTTTCTGCTGCATAGTTGTCATGTATGTGTGGACAGGTATATCCCTAGTTTCCTTTGGGGTCTAGGTTGATTTAGTTTATGTATTATGGTATCAGAATTATTATAATTATTATTATTATTATGTTGAAAAAAAATATAGCAGAATTTTCAGGGTGTTACACATTTATTACTCAATACCGTCATGTCATAAAAATGACACCTGATTGTATGTCATTGCAGATAATGAAAAAAGAAGTCTACTGAGACCTTTACAAAATATGCTTATAGATGGATGGATGCCTCGATCCAAGTATATCCTCCAGTGGACGATAGAGAGGCAATTTCCCTGTTCATTAGCACTCTCAAAGATCCCTACTTTGGGCATCTCCTTAGTAGTACACTTCAGAATTTCATGGACATGGTATCCACAGGAGAGAGAATAGAAATGACTATTAAGTTAGGGAAGGCCAAAGGCATGAGTACAGACCAGGGGCTGGTCAAGAAGTGGACTAATAAAAAGAAAGATTAAAAGGCCCATATGATTCAAAGAGGCTATAACCAAGGGCCAAAAAGAAAATTTGTTTTTGAACACTCTGTTAATCAGACTGTCCATACAAGTGCGAGACCGCAATTTGTTTCTTCCAGGCCCACTCCAGCCCAACGGAATGTTCGAACACATGATAAAGGCATCTAGAGAAATGCGAGAAGAATAAATCCTATTGCGATAATGTATTTAGAATTATTCCCACAATTTTTGGAAAGGAACTTGGTTTCAACCATTCTAGGAACTGTCATTATGGCACCTTTTCCACAATGGTACAACCTAGAAGCCAAGTGTGCATATCACGCTAATACCCGAGGGCACACCATTGAACGCTATTGGGCGTATAAAAATAAGGTGCAAACACTAAGAGACTCCAGAGGTTAGCATTTGATGATAAGCAGTCAAGGATCCAGAGCGATCCTCTACCCAATCATGGGAAAGGCAATTAGTGTGTTGGGAAAAAGATCTGGGAGTCGAGACTAGGTAGAGGGGCATATTAGTTATGAATCCAGGAGATTCCTGAATCATTGGTTTTACCCATCAATTGCAGAGGCAGAAATATCGAACTGGCAAACTCTTGACTATCCAATCCTCTTCATATGACGCTTTTGTTTTCTTTATTATTATTTTCCTTCTGTAATCCAATGACGTTTTTGTCTAAAAATTGTTCTTTCATTAATAAAATGAATTATGCATTTCCTCACATCACTTGCATCATGAGTTCAGTTTCCAAAAATTTGTTTGCTGATGTTTCGTGCAAAGATAAAAAAAAAAAATAATACCAATATTCATGAGCCAGTTGATGTTAATTTTGAAAACCTAATCTAGGAGGTGGAAGTAGCGAAAGATGAAACAATTTTCCTCGTATTATGAATTCAGATGTTGCAAAGAAGTATCAGAACTCAAGTAGAATCTCAAAGTAATTCAGTAAAATATCTGTGTTGTGCCAAGAATTTCATGTCAATTCACTATTCATGTTTTGATCAAATGATAGATAACCATCTTTGGCCGATCAATTTTTGCCATACAAGAACCAAACATTGATTTATCACTTGTTAAACTCTTTGAGCCTAAGTCCTAAACCATTTTCTTCTAAAGTCATTTTCCCAAAAGTCTAACCAGGTTCAGGATTTCAAGTGTCCGACAAATCTTATAAGGCAACATTTAGCTACCAAAATGATGGCAAACCATCTTTTCTACTATCAAGAAAGAAAAATTAAGCCAATAAAAATCTCTTGCAAACCCTTTTGAGCTTAAAAAATTTCAATTCTTAATTAACCTGTCAAAGTATCACTCCCCACACTGGGGCAGTTTTAAAAAGATTAGTCCCAAATGGAGTCCAAATCAAAATGAAGTTAAGATTCTTTCATGAAAAGAAAAGCAAAAGGTGCAGTAAAAGAAGAAGATGCATAAAAAAAAAAAGGAAAAATAAGGAAAAAGAAAAAAAGAAATAAGGGACATACTTCATATGTGATTTTTGACCAATTTACCCTTGATAAGATCGATAATTTTGAGCCTTGTTTAAACTTTTCTTCTTTAACCTATACCCCCAACCTACATTATGGTTCAAATGAAATTCCTAACCTGATTGGTATATATTGTGGTATCTAAAGATTTGTCAAACTCGTTATTAAGTCTAAACTAAGTAATGACTTGATTCTAAAAATGTACGTAGGCAACTTGTTCAAATAGACAAGTGCGGTCAATATCTTGCAAACGCCTCACCACAAACTAGGGCAGAAAATGTTATTATGGGATGGGATTTTTGAGCCTTAGTTTCCCTTTTCTTCTGAAAACCTGTATCCCTAAGCCAACGTTTCGTCCCGAGTCTTAAAGACCATCTTGAGATTGAAACATGGGCTGAACTTAACTAAACTAAAGGTGACAGTCAAACAAGAGAATTTCAATGGTTTTATAGTAGAATAGGATGCAAGAAGAGAAGTATCCCCCGATAAAATTGGGGTAGTTTGTGAAAAAGAGGAGAAATTCAACCATTCAATCTGATAAATTTACATGAACATCATACGACTTTCGAATACTAGTATAAATCTTTCCTTTGAAAAAGCATGTGAGCATGGTAAAACTTCTATTTTGTGCATATGACCTTTTGATTTAGCAAATTGATGTCCTAAATGCATAATCATTCATTCTTAAAAAAAAATAAAAAAACTCTTCAAGGCTTCAAAAGAGGATGGATAGTGAAAGGGTTTCAGAACCACTAAAAAAAGAAGGTCCCTATTAGAAAGGTATGATACGAGAAGAATCAGTCACAAAATAATCTAACTAGGGCAAATGTCATGTCGAGTTTCAAGAAAGCCAATTCAGAGATTTGCTTATTCAAGTAGAATTAAACAACATGGCAGTTAGCGATTGCATATGCATTTAGCTGGGGCAGATCCTATGTTCAGGTGCCTTCATATCAGAGTGAAAATTGAAAACATGGCCAAGATCAGTGATAAATAAAGGTAGCAGGGGCAGATTCCATGTCGAGTTCCAGTGGAGCCAATTTAGGTTCCTTCATATTAGAAGTAAAAATTTAAAACATGACAGACAAAAGTAACTAGGGTAGATGTCATGAAAGCCAATTCAGATATTTTCTTATTAAAGTGGAATTAAGAGCATAGTTAGGAGCATTCATAGACACATTTAACTGAGGCATATTTCATGTTGAGCCAAGTCAAGTGCCTAGGAAAGGAAAATTCATGCATCAGCATGCATTTCATGCATTACATAGAAAGGAAAACAAGTGCATACTTATTTTTGCATCATAAGCAGAATCATGCATACATATAGTAGCAGAGCACCATGCATTCATATTTTTCTTGTTGAAAATGCTTTTGAACTCCTTCCGACATCCTTGATTGAGCAATTCTCGCTAATAGGTGAAACCGGGGCAACTGAACCAGGTATGAGTTATTTGCTTTCAAACTGGGGCAGCGGACCCCAGGGACAAGTGGATCAATTCATCGAAATCAGGACCCTACACCTAAGTGGATTTCCCTAGTGGAGTAATTATTTTCCAAACTTTGATTTCACACCTTAATACTGCTTGAGCAGTTGATGTGGCTTGGATCATCGTATCTGCTGTGGTTCAGATTCTTACATTTGCAGCAAGCCATTTTGAGTTGTTTTGGCTCGGATTCTCGTATCCGCTACGACTCGGATTCTTACATTCAAAGCAAGTCATCCTTGTGTTGTGTGGCTCAGATCCTCGTATCCACTACGACTCAAATTCTTGGCTCAGATCCTCGTATCCACTACGACTCAAATTCTTACATTCGTAGCAAGCCATCCTTGTTTTGTTTTGGCTCAAATCCTTGTATCTGCTACGACTCAGATTCTTACATTCGTAGCAAGCCATCCTTATGTTGTTTTGGCTCGGATCCTTGTATTCGCTACGACTCAGATTCTTACATTCAAAGCAAGCCATCATTGTGTTGTTTTGGCTCAGATCCTCATATCCACTACGACTCAGATTCTTATATTCGCAACAAGCCATCCTTGTGTTGTTGTGGCTCGGATCCTCGTATCTTCTACGACTCAGATTCTTATATTTGCAGCAAGTCATCCTTTTTTCGTGTGGCTCGGCTCCTCTTATCCGGTACAACTCAAATTCTTACATTCCCAGCAAGCCACCGTGTGTTGTGTGGCTCGGATCCTCGTATCCGCTACGACTCGGATTCTTACATTAGCAGTAAACCATCATTATGTTGCTTAGTTTGGATCCTCATAACTGCTACGACTCGGATTCTTACATTCGCAGCAACCCATCATTGTGTTGTTTGGCTCGAATCTTCGTATCCGCTATAACTTGGATTCTTGCATTCAAAGCAAGCCATCCTTGTGTTGTTTTGGCTTGGATCCTTGTATCCACTATGGCTTGGATTTTTACATTTGAATCAAGTCATCCTTGTGTTTTTTTGGCTCAGATCCTCGTATCCACTACGACTCAGATTCTTACATTTGCAACAAGCCATCCTTGTGTTGTTTTAGCTTGGACCCTACGTACTTTCGCCTGGATTCTTACATTCAGTGTAAGTCAACCCTACGTACTTCTTCCTGGATTCTTACATTCAGTGCAAGTCAACCCTGCATACTTCAGTCTGGATTCTTACATTAAGTGCAAGCCATCGCTGTGTCCCTCAGCCTTTATTCTTACACTCAATGCAAGTCAACCCTACGTACTTCCGCCTAGATTCTTACATTCAGTGCAAGTCGTCCCTATGTACTTTGACCTGGATTCTTACATTCAGTGCAAGTCAACCCTACGTACTTCAGCCTGGATTCTTACATTCAGTGCAAGTCCTCCCTATGTACTTTAGCCTAGATTCTTATGTTCAGTGCAAATCATCCCTGTGTACTTCGGTCTAAATTCTTATGTTCAGAGCAAGTCATCCTCATGTGCTCTCAAACCTGGTGCAAGTCATTTTCATGGGTTGTCTCTTTTGTTATATTTGGCTCAGTCAAAAATATGCTTCTTTAATCTTTATAGATTTGTTGTCAAAAGATAGCTTTTCGTCATCTTAAACAACAAACCTAAACCGACATATTGGGAAGGATGGAAGTAGTGTAGGGATTTGATTTGCAATCAAATTAAAGAGCTTTGAATTGATTGAATTTAGGGAATTAAAGAAAATTATATTTGAAAACCATATGTTTTTGGAAAGAAGATTGAAAAGAACCGATTTGATTTGTAGTTGATCAAAGAAGGGATGAGTTGAAAAAGGATATTTGATTAGATTTGAAATGAGGATATTTGAAATTGTTGGAATTGGTGTGATCCCAAGAGGGAGGGGTGAATTGGGTTTTAAAAACTTTTTGGTTACTTTAACCATTTTTCCGATTCACCACAAATAATATCTCATTCATAATACGAACGTGTATGTAAAATAATTAAACTATGAGTGTAGGCATACACGTATGTAGTAAATCTTATTTAATTTAACGTGAGCATGCAAATAGTTATAACTGTAAATGAACAGGCACACACATATGGAAATTAAAGTTTATAAAACAAATGAGACAAAGGAGAGAGAAACACACTATACTTGTTATCGAGGTTTAGCCAAACCAGCCTACGTCCCCACCTCGAGCATACCCCCCAAGGATTACACTATCGTTACTCACTTAAACGGGCGAAGCAGAAGTGGTTACAACCTCTCCTTACGAAGCGAGGTAAACCCCAGCTCAATTACAAGACTGGGACCAACTTGTCTCCCTTATGGGGCGGAGACTCCCCGGTTCAATTTTCGGGTTGAACCGAGCCGGTCTCACTTATGGGGTTGAGACGCCCTAGTTTAATTCCGGGATGAATCCAACCGATACATTAAAAATAACTTTTGTACGTATTAATTCGCTTCTAAATACAAGCATGGATGTACACATTAAAACTCAAATACATGCACTCTTTTATGATATGCAATAATGCTCAATAGAGAAAAGGTGTGTTTTCAAAAATAAAAATAAAAAAAAATCCAATCTTTGAAGAAAAATATATATGATAAAATGCATCAAAGATTTGAACCCTAACAAAATACTCTCCCAAAAATATTTTTCAAAAACAAACCGAAGAAGCTAGGGTTTTTGGTCTTAATAATATTTTTGCAAAAACGAAGATGTGTGATCTTTGATGTTGAGATTTCAAAGATCAAAATAAAATAAGTATTTCTCCAACAAAGTTTAGCAATAAAAAGTATTTTGAGAAATTAGGATTTATGCTCAAAAGTTGTTTATGCAATAAACACAATCAAAATAAATGCCCAAACAAAATAAATTCTCTCTTACAAAAGAATAGTAATAAAGAGAGTTGGAGAGTAAAAAATTTAACCCCAAAATGATTTTTGAAATAAAAGTGTATGTGGGGGTGTAGTGACCTAGAGGAATTATAGTATTTAAATAATAAAGAGGGAGAAAAGGAAATTAAGCGTTTGTCGACGAAGTGGCAGTTGGGCTCGTCGATGAGGGTATGCTTCATCAACAAGAAGATACCGAGAGTGGGTTGGACGATTTTGAATTTCATCGACGAGGAGTGAGTTCGTTGATGAAATGTCTTCATGGCCTCGTCGACGAGATGACGTGGCTCGTCGATGAAGGTCATAGTATAAATAGCCCTAAACGCCATTTCTTGGCTGATTTTTGCAGCAAAACTTCTCTCTTTTCCTCCCTTCAGTTCTCCTTACTTCTCTCTAAGATATCGGGCCGATCTCTTCCCGGTTCGATGATCTGAGGCCACCACAACACTCCTAGGGAAGTTCTCTGCATATCTACCGGAGTGGATTGTAGGTGGGGCTAGTTCGGAATCCATCCCAGATCCAGGGTAAAGCTTTCTACTCAATATTTGACTTTCTGACAGTTGTAGGAAGCCTAGTACGTGTAGAAATACTAAAGTTTAGTTCTGGGAAATATCATTTTCAGAGTGTTGAACGGAGAAACCTGCGGCTATAGGACTGCTTTCTTAGAGGCTCTTCAGGAATCAGGTAAGGGGATAAACTAAGTTTGTTGTTTTATGAAAATTATAAGTAAAATTGTATAGCATTTGATTTCATGAAAATATATGTATATAAATATATATATATATATATATATATATAAATATAATACCCATTTTATATGGCATGAGTAGATTTTATGATGAATTATCGTTTTATGGGAACATGATAATATTATGGATTTTTATTATGAAATGCTGGCGTACGGGCCGAAAATTTTATATATGTTTTGCCGGCGTACGGATCGAGCTATGGATATGTTTTTTCGGTGTACGGGTCGAGCAATGGATATGATTTTTTGGCGTACGGGCTGAGCTATGAATATGTTTTTCTAGTGCACGAGCCGAACTATGTTAAAATATGAAATACCGGCGTACAGGCCAATGATTTTCATGATGTATATATATATGCAAAATGATGTGATGATATTGATTTGGAAATTAATGTTTTGAAATATCCTTGTATCACAGTTTCATTATATGCTATATGTTATCAGAATCTGGTTGGCTGGGTTTAGGCTAGCACTTGTATGGTACCGCAGCTATGTGTTCATAATCATCATGATATTGTATTAACACTACTGTATGAAGTAGTGTGAGGATGGATAGTCGATGTGGTTTTAAGAAGTGTGAGTGCCCCTGGCGTACGGACCAGGTCTGACAGACCCATCATACTTACAGACTGTACTTTTGACTTGGTAGTAGTCTGCCAACCATTGTCAGGTCCCGCCTTCGAGCCACACAACCCAGTCATGTTGGGGGTAATACATGACAACAACCAACTAACCTACCAGGATTGTTTTCATATTATTATTATATGAGATGAACTATACTATGAAAATTTAGTATGTTTAGCCATGTTATGATTATACATGTTTTCCTAGAACTAATACAGACATATTTACTTGATATGCTTATATATGCTTTATGTATAACACAGATAAACTCATGTTGCTACACACTAGTATTAGTTTATTTCCCTTACTGAGAGGTATCTCATCCCTAATTATATGATCATTTCGAGAGCCCCTGATAGGAGAGCGGATAAAGCTCCGCTGAGGGAGTTACAGCTGGTTTGCCCTTTATGAAGGGTAAGTGTTTTGGTAGGGTTAGATGGATTTTTTTAAAAGTGACCCTAGGTTTCTTTTGGGTTGTGTATTATGAATATGTAGATACAATGGATGTAGTAACTCTAGTATTGTGATGAGTGATGATGGGTATATGATACTTTATGGTTTATGTTTCCTGCTGCTTAGGCTTCCATACTATACTTCTGATGTATCCCTATACCCACGAGTCTAGGTTGATTATGATATGATGAGCTTGTCATGTTGGTTTTATTATATTATGAAAAAAAATATGTGGAAATTAAGCAGGTTGTTACAGTTTCGTATCAGAGCCTCGGTTACTAGGTTCTGTAGACTTTAGAATGTAGCAGAAATGATACGAGTGTATAGGAAAATAATTTAAGGTGTTGTTCTACAGTCTAGACGCAGAACTTCAATGGTGGTTTCTGTGTTTTTCTTGGGGTGACGATTTTAGGAAAACCATAGTAAACTATTGTCGGGTTATGTTCCTAGAATGTAGGATTGGAGCTAGGAATAAGTTGAGGATTTTAAGATAAGAGGTTAGATTAGGCGGGTAAATTATAAGGATAGGATTACTAAGTTGCGTTTGTTGTTGTTCAGGATGGATCCAGGAGGAGGTAGTGCCCATGCGAGTGGCAGTGATGGGGTAGGGCCCTCGAGTGTAGGTGGGACAGACTCTGACGCAGTATTACGTAGCATGGCTCAACAGGTTATGGCTGAGATCACTAAGAGCTTCAGGGATCTGGGTGGTCCATCTGCAGGCCATGGGTGTACCATAGAGAAGTTTAGAATATGAATCCTTTGGCATTCTCAGGAGGAGTCAATCTTGGAGCTGCTGAGAACTGGATGCAGGAAACCGATAAAGTCTTGGTCGTGTTGTAGTGTACCGAAGAGCAGAGGGTCCTCTTCGCCACCTATAAACTGATGGGGGAGGCCGAGAGGTGGTAGTGCTACGGATCTAGGATTTTGCTGAGTTAATCGATAGAGCAACCTTGGCAAAGATTAGTGAGCGTTTGGATGCAGAGGAGTAGGGACAGAGGAAGAGATCTGCATCTTCGAGCTACTAGTAAGGTACTAGACCGAATCAGTGGAGGAGAGGGAACCATGGCAGAGGACATAGGCCGGAGACTGGAGGACGCGAGGTGCAGGTAGTGTAGGGTCCTCCTGTCTGTCAAACTTGTGGAAGGAGACACTAGGGAGAGTGTCAAGCAGGTGGAGTTGTCTGCTATCACTACAGTAGACCAGGGCATATGGTGCGAGATGTCCTACACCACCAGATGCTGCTCCGGCTCCTAGACTGTATCAAGGAGGCTATCAAGCTCCACGAGGGGGCCAACAGAGGAATATGGCTCCAGCTAGAGTGTTCACTCTGACGCCGAGTGATGCTGAGACAACAGGTGACGTGGTGATAGGTATGGTTAGTATGCTTTCTTTTAAAGTTATTGTATTGTTTGATTCAGGAGCTACACACTCGTTTGTGTCTTCGGAGTGCACTAGACTATATGAGGCAGAAACACAGTTGTTAGACACCGAGTTGTTGGTATCTACACCGACTAGGGCAGCAATGAGGTGTGGTAGAGTGCTCCGGGGTTGTTTAGTTGATATTCAGGGAAAAATCCTGTCTGCCGATTTAATAGTGCTAGACATGCATGAGTTCGACGTAATATTTGGTATGGATTGGCTAGCAGCTAATTTTATTAGCATAGATTGTCATGCATGAGAAGTGATATTCAGACGTCCAGGAAGAGTAGAATTCAGGTTCGTAGGGTCACGAGTGCAATCCCCACCCTAGTTAGTTTCATTTGTTTAGGCAAGGAGACTACTGTTGAGTGGTTGTCAAGGATTCGTGGCATTTGTGAAGGAAATGACAGGGAATGAATTGAAACTTGCTAGCACGCCTGTATTAAAGGAGTTTATAGATGTTTTTCCAGATGAGTTACCAGGCTTGCCACCCGATCGTGAGGTAGATTTTCCTATTGATCTACTTCCAGGTATAGCGCCGATTTCTAAAGACCTTACCGAATGGCGCCAGCAGAGTTGGTAGAATTGAAGAATTAGCTGCAAGATTTGCTTGATAAGGGCTTTATATGACCTAGTGTATCTCCGTGGGGAGCTCAAGTTCTGTTTGTAAAGAAGAAAGACGGGTCTATAAGGATATGTATAGATTATAGGGAGATTAATAAAGTGACGATCAAGAACAAATATCCTCTACCCTCTATAGATGACTTTTTTTACCAGCTCCAGGGCACACGGGTATATTTGAAGATTGACCTCAGATCAGGATATCATCAGGTAAAAGTGAAAGCAGAAGACGTCTCAAAGACGGCCTTCTGGACCAGGTACGGGCATTACGAGTTCCTTGTTATGCCATTTAGTCTGATGAATGCTCCTGCTATATTTATGAATATGATGAATAGGATTTTTCATCCATATTTAGATCAGTTTGTTGTTGTTTTTATTGATGATGTACTGGTCTATTCGAGGAGCTATGAGGAGCATGAGACGCACTTGAGGCAAGTTCTGCAGACGCTACTGGAAAATAAGTTGTACGCTAAGTTTAGTAAATGTGACTTCTGACTTGAGAAGGTCATGTTTTTGGGGCATATTATATTTGGAGATGGTATTTTTGTGGATCCCAGTAAGATTGAGCCGGTAGTGAATTGGGCTAGACCGAGAAACATCCAGGAGATTAGGAGTTTCTTGGGGTTAGTTGGATATTACCATTGTTTTGTTGAGGGTTTCTTAGCATTATCACAACCTCTAACACGACTGACTAAGAAGAATGTTAGATTTGAGTGGGACGAAAGCTGTGAGTAGAGTTTTCAGGAATTGAAGTAGACGCTAGTCACTAGACCAGTACTGATCATCCCATTAGGAGGTGAGGGTTATGTCATTTACAGTGATGCGTCCTTGAAAGAACTTGACTATGTATCGATGTAGCATGGTAGGGTGGTGGCGTATGCTTCCAGATAGTTGAAAGAATATGAAAAGAACTACCCTACTCATGATCTTGAATTGGCTGCAGCAGTGCACGCATTGAAGATTTGGAGGCATTACCTGTATGGCGAGCGGTGTGAGATCTTTTCCAACCACAAGAGTTTAAAGTACTTTTTCACTAAGAGTGAATTAAATATGAGGCAGAGAAAGTGGTTGGAGCTTATTAAAGATTTCGACTGCGCTATCAGTTACCACCCAAGGAAGGCTAACGTGATAGCTGATGCGTTGAGCAAGAAGTCTAGGGAATCAACGTTGTTGGCTATGGAGATCCAATATCCGACCATGATGGATCTGGAGAGACTCGACATCAAATTAGTTGGAAGTGATCCTCAGGTATGTATCGCCAGTTTAGTAGTGCAACCTACTCTACAGGAAAGAATTAAAGCTATTCAGAAGGAAGTCCCAGAATTAGTAGAGGTGGTGGACAGTGTGCAGAGTGGTCAGGGGGAGGAATTCAGTATTGCAGATGACGTGACGGAACTTTGCAGTTCCATTCTAGATTATGCGTTCCTGCCGATACTAAGATCAGGAGGAATATTTTAAAGGAGGCCTACAGATCTTTGTATATAGTTCATCCTGGTAGTATGAAAATTTATAGGGATCTGTGAGAGTCGTACTGGTGGAGTGGTATAAAGAAAGAAATTGTCGAGTATGTAGCCCAGTGTTTGATGTGTCAGCAGGTGAAAGCTGAACACCAGAGGCCAACAGGGCAGTTGCAGCCATTATTTATCCTAGAGTGGAAGTGGGATCATATATCTATGGATTTTGTGTCAGGATTGCCGACGGCGTTGCACGGCCAGAATGCTATTTGGGTGATTGTTGATCGTTTGATTAAGACTGCCCATTTCTTACCTTTCAAGATCAGCTACTCCCTCAATCGTTTAGCAGAGATTTACCTTCAGGAGATAGTTCGTTCACATGGGGTGCTAGTATCGATTGTGTCAGATCGAGACCTACACTTTACATCACATTTTTGGAGGAGTTTGTAGGAAGCTCTAGAGTCTCAGTTATCGTTTAGCATGACATTCCATCCTCAGTCAGACGGGTAGACTGAGAGGATGATACAGATATTGGAAGATATGCTTGGAGCATATATGTTAAATTTCGGGGGTAGTTGGACTCAATTCATGCCGCAAATGGAATTTGTGTATAATAACAATTATCAGTCCAGCATTGACATGGCACCATTTGAAGCATTGTATGGTAGGAGATGTCGTTCTCCTTTATTTTGGGCCAAAATGGGTGAGCGGTGAGTTGTGGGACTAGAGCTGGTGCAGCAAGCGTGTTATAAAGTTTGACTCATCAGAGACAAGATCAGTGCAACTCAGAGCCGACACAAGAGTTATGCTGATAATCACCGCAGGAATTTGGAATTTGATGTTGGTGATCATGTATTTCTGAAAATAGCTCTGTTAAAAGTGGATATGCGATTTGGGAAGAAAGGTAAACTCAACCCTAGGTTCATCGATCTGTTTGAGATTCTAGAGAAAGTGGGACCGGTTGCCTACAGGTTAGCTTTACCACCCATGTTATCCAGGATGTACGATGTATTCCACATTTCTATATTAAGGAAATACGTCCCAGACCCTTCTCACGTGATCAGTTACGGTGAATTAGAACTCAATAATTCACTAGTGTATAAGGAGGTGCTAGTACAGATTCTGCATAGGAAAGTACAGGAGTTACGTAATAAGAATATTCCTCTGGCGAAAGTTTTGTGGAGAAATCATGCAGTAGAAAAGGCTTCTTGGGAGTTCAAGGATCAGATAAGACAGAAGTATCCACATATATTTCAAGAAGATTAACTAGGGTAAAATGTAAATAATTAGGTAATATTTCTTTTGCAGGTACATGTAATAGTTTAATTAGTAAGTGGTATTTTAGTTTTGGGAGAATTTTATTTTGTTTATGTAATCTCCCAAGACTTGAAATGTAACCACGGTATTCCTTCGCCATAAGTGAGGGTAAGTAATAAATAAGTAGACCGTTTTACTTTAAGGGATGATGAATCATACGAATAGCAAATTTCAAGGAAGAAATTTTTATAAGCAGGAGAGAATGTAGTGACCCATAGGAATTATAGTATTTAAATAATAAAGAGGGAGAAAAGGAAATTAAAAAAAAAGGCGGTAGCAGAAGCGTTCGTGGACGATGTGGCAGTTGGGCTCATTGATGAGGGTGTGCTTCATCGACGAGAAGATACCAAGAGTGAGTTGGACGATTCTGAATTTTTTCGACGAGGAGTGAGTTCGTCGACGAATTGTCTTCGTAACCTCGTCGAAAAGATGATGTGGCTCGTCAACAAAGGCCATAGTATAAATAGCCCTAAACGCCATTTCTTGGCTGATTTTTGCCGCAGAACTTCTCTCTCTTCCTTCCTTTGGTTCTCCTTACTTCTCTCTAATATATCGGGCCGATCTCTTGCCAGTTTGACGATCTGAAGCCACCACGACACTCCTGGGGAAGTTCTCTACATATCTGCCGGAGTGGATTGTAGGTGGGGCTACTTTGGAGTCCATCCCAAATCCAGGGTAAGGCTTTCTACTCAATATTTGACTTCCTGACAGTTATAGAAAGTGTAGTACGCGTAGGAATACTGAAGTTTAGTTCTGGGAAATATCATTTTCAGGGTGTTGAACGGGGAAACCTATGGGTGCAGGATTGTTTTCTTAGGGGCTCTTCAGGAATCAGGTAAGGGGATAAATTAAGTTAGTTGTTTTATGAAAATTATAAATAAAATTGTATAGAATTTGATTTCATGAGAATATATGTATATAAATATATATATATATATATAAGTATTACGTTGGGAAATACTGTTGAAAATGATGATATGTTCTGGATATATATATAATGCCCATTTTGTGAGGCATGAGTAGATTTTATGATGAATTACCGTTTTCTGGGAACATGATAATATTATAGATTTTTATTATGATATGCTGGTGTACGGGCCGAGCTATGGATATGTTTTTCCGGCGTACAGGCCAAGCTATGGATATGATTTGCCGGCGTACGAGCCGAGCTATGAATATGTTTTGCCGGTGCATGGGCCGAGCTATGTTAAAATATGAAATACTGGCATACGGGCCAATGATTTTCATGATGTATATATATATATATGCAAAATGATGTGATGATATTGATTTGGCAATTAATGTTATGAAATATCCATGTATCACAGTTTCATTATATGTTATATGTTATTAGAACCTGGTTGGTTTGGTTTAGGCTAGCACTTGCACGGTACTGCCGTTATGTGTTCATGATCATCATGATATTATGTTAACGCTGCTGTACGGAGTAGCGTGAGGACGGATAGTCGATGTGGTTTTAAGAAATGTGAACGCCCCTGGCGTACGGACCAGGTCTAGCAGACCCATTAGACTTACAGACTGTACTTTTGACTTGGCAGTGGTCGGCCAACCATTGTCAGGTCCCGCCTTTGAGCCACACAACCCAGTTATGTGGGGGTAATACATGACAACAGTTAGCTAACCTACCAGAATTGTTTTCGTATTATTATTATATGAGATGAACTATACTATGAAAATCCAGTATGTTCTTCCATGTTATGATTATACATGTTTTCCTAGAAATGATATAGACATATTTACTTAATATGCTTATATATGCTTTTATGTATAACACGTATAAACTCATGTTGCCACACACTAGTATTATTTTATTTCTCTTACTGAGAGGTGTTTCACCCCTAATTATATGATCATTTCAAGAGCCCCTGATAGGAGAGCGGATAAAACTTCGCTGAGGTAGTTATAGCTGGTTTGCCCTTTCTGAAGGGTAAGTGTTTTGGTAGGGTCAGATGGATTTTGTTAAAAGTGACCCTAGGTTTCTTTTGGGTTGTGTATTATGAATATATAGATACAATGGATGTAGTAACTCTGGTATTGTGATGAGTGATGATGGTTATATAATATTTATGATTTATGTTTCCTTCTGCTTAGGCTTCCGTACTATACTTCTGATGTATGCATGTACCCACGGGTCCAGGTTGATTATGATCTGCTGAGTTTGTCATGTTGGTTTTATTATATTATGGAAAAAAATGTGGAAATTAAGCAGGTCGTTACAGGGGAACTTTGATTATGTGAAAAATTTGAGAGAAAATATTTGTTAATCAAAGTTGCTAATCTAAGTTATGAAAGTGGTATTTATAGTTTTTTTAAAAATTATGACCGTTAGGGACATACTAGGGATTTTTGAAATTGTTCAATTAGAATTTAACCCCAATTACCACAGTAAAAGCACGACAACCCGAGAGGTTCGGTCCCCCGATGCCTAGGGTCGGTTGTCGGAACACTCACAACGGCACACATGCAAGTTTCCTATTCGGTCAACCGTGGGCAATGTACGGTTGGTTGAGCCAGGCGATTTTCAGTCCTTCGTTGTTTTAGTCACCCTATTAAGGGTCCGATTTGCCGGTATTTCAGGTTCGATCAACCGAGTCATTTTTGAACTACAAGTTTGGTCACTCGGGGACAGTTGAAAAGTCAAGTTCCATGGTTTAGCTGACTGAGAAAGATATGTTCATTTTCCGGTCGGTCGCCTGAGACATGATCAACAAGTTGACTTTTGGTGTACAATGTGTTCGGTCGACTGAGGTGTTTATGATTGAAATGGGTCGGTTGACCAGGGCTATTAAATTAACCCAAAAATTCAAAGTCTTTGTAAGCCCTAAATTGACCCAAAAGTCATATGAAAACCTTTGTAAGATTTTATCTTTTTATGAAAAAGGTTTTGCATTAAGTATAGGTACCCTAAGGTCAGTCTAAGGTCGTCTGAGCATTCAAATCATTCTTCTTCTTCTTTTCATGGAATACGCTAAGCTGTTATGTGGGCTTTGAGTTTTGTCTTGGCTTCCATTTCTTCTGTATCTTATGTCCATGCTAACATGTAAACCTACTCACACACTAAATGCACACATAAAATATATGTGCTTTGTCAGCATCAAAACAGACATCAAACTCAAAAAGTCAATAGAAACAAGGAAAGTTCTTAAAACGAAAGTAGGGTTTCAATCATTGGCTAGGAAAGGAAATAATTCAAAATAAATTTTGAAGAGCTCTTTTAAAAAATATGGAGTTTTAAAATCAATGGAAAATTTTAATGTTTAGCCATTGTGCTTCAATTATGTTCGTATAAGCGCCTACTTCAATTAACTTATATGGGCTTAAGGAAGAGCGCTTTCACCATTCTTAGGGAGGGAAGAGAGAAAAGCACCATATGGTGAGACTCTGTCATCCATCCCATTATAAGTTAGGGTGAAATCACAATGATTAACAAGGAGATACCTTATCTTCTTAGATGAAACCGCAAGTGCACATCAATCTCCAATCTTACTTGGTGAACAAACATAATAATAGACCAAAAATGAAATGTGATTATTATATAGGCATACTGTAGAGACCCGAAAAATAATAGCAATTAAATAATAGAGAGAAATAGGGATAAATGGGAGAAAAAGGAAAATTCAAAAAGGAACCAAAGCTAGAATTTGTCAACGAACCACCTAATTTTGTCAACGAACGCTCTTGTATGTTCTGTGGATGAGCCTTAGTTTCTCATTGATGAAAAGATACTGAGAGGGGAAAATTTCAGACCTTTGGTTCATTGATGACTCATTACCTTCATCGACATACTCCCTTCATATGTTTGTCGACGAGTCCATGTGTCTCGTTGATGAAGCCATGTGGACAATTGCAAATATATAGCCTAAAATCACATTTTAGTGAGGAAATCAATTCCACTTTCACTTTCACTCTCTACATTTCGGTTTCTCCACCTTCTCTTTACAATTTCAACTCCATTTCTCCTCGTTTCGACTATCAGAAGTTACCATGTTGATCCTGGGGAGATTCTCTACAACTTAATCAGAGCAGAATTTTGGTTTAAGAAGTTCAAGCACCATCCCAAAATCATGGTAAGTGGGTTATTTTAGGGTTATATAGTTAGTAGGATTTTCTGAACCCAGATCTTGCGTTAGATGAAAATATACTGAAATTGAGTTGATTAAACTAGGGTGTTGTGATTTCAGGGTTTGGGTTTCCAAACACCATAGGCATGGGTTGAGGATCCCAATGGGTGTTTTCTCAAGAACTCTGGTAACAATGATAAATAATTAGTAGTTTAGAATTTTATGGATAAAATAAATATGTGAGCCTGGGGAAAAGGCAAGTACATTTATTATTCTGAGTTTGGATTGATTGAATTAGGAAATGTACATTATTTAAGGATTTTGAGTTTGGTACGCCGTGGGCGTAAGGATAGAATAGGAATCAGGCCTCCCAGTTAGTTAGGTAAGGGAAATATGCTATGTCAGTTAAATCAAAAATTCTTACCAATAAAGTGTAGTATATGTTTATGGGTTTCCAGAGTAAGAAATTATAGAGTTTTACATAATATAGTTAATGAGTTTTATTTATTTGTGTGGCATGAGAAATATTGGTATAGTACAGAATTCTAAATAGCTTTTACAAAATTTTGATTATATAGTTTCATAGAATTATGATACATAGATTATATAGTTTTATTTACAAGGCTATGACTATTCAGTGTTTTACAGAACTATAATTTACACAGTTTATTCAGATATATAGTTTTCATAGTACCATGATATAGAAATTACAGAACCATGATATACAGATATTACAGAACCATAATATGCAGATATTACAGTTTATACAGATCAGTTTATTACAGCGTTATAGTTAACACAGTTTTACATAGTTATTACAGTTGAGCAAAATCATGCTAAACCAGTAAGATATATATAACAGTATTATAAAGTATCAAACCCTGATGGACCAGATCATATTATAGAGAACGGTATCGTAGCTATTATAGTATAGAGTGCAACCACATATCTTAGATAGTGTGTGGATTTTATGAGTAGTCGATCGTGCCTTAGGAGAGATTGCAGGCTCCCTGGTAGTCCAGGTTGAGGTGGCCGACCTGATGACAGAGGTTTCAGTTGACTTATCCTGGTAGGCCAACTAGTGTTAAGTCCTACCTACGAGTCACACAACCCTGTCATGAGCGGTCAAATCATGACATACAGTTATCCATGCAGGGAAATTTTCACAGTTATATATATATATATATATATATTTACAAAAAGTAGCAGATATAGTTATAGATACTAAAAGTATGATTAAATAGAAAGTTCAGAAATAGTTGTATTTTAAGCCACATAGGTGTGAGTTATATTGTATTTTATTTTATAGGTTATCTTAGTTTCAATTAATTGAAAGTATATTATTTATGTAAACTCATTCGCCACACACTGGTAATAACATATTTCATCTTACTGAGAGTTGTCTCATCCCAATAATTTAAATATTTCAGGTGATCCGGTTAGATGAGCAGATCAAGCTCGGAGATAAAAAGGATTTTGTACTGCCCTATTTGTTGGGTAAGTGAATGCTGGGAGATGTATTTTTGTGAAGATCTTAGATGATCTAGTGGAGAATACTGGAGAGATATGTAATATATACATATTTGGGAAAATACTGAATTCTGGTATTGTAATTATGGTTAAATGATTTCATGTTTTCTGCTGCATAGGTATGTTATCTTATAAGAAGGAATTCCTTGGGGTTCTTTTCTGCAGTCTTGAAGTAGGAACTTTAGGGTGGTTTCTATGATTTTCCTAGGGTGACGATTTCAGGAAAACCATAGTAAACTACCGTCGGTTCCTATTTCAACATGGTAGGACTAGACCTTAAATTAGAGATAGGTGGTATGAGGATATTTTAGTTAGATTAATGTAAGAATTACATTATGAGGTTCGGATTCTTAGAATAACTTGGTATTATTGCAAGATGGACCCTGGTGGTAATAGTGCTCACGTTAGCAGTGATGATGGTGCAAGACCTTCTACCATGGGCGGCGTGGATTCAGATGCTGTTTTGCGCAGCGTCGCTCAATAGGTTATGACTGAGATTGCAAAGAGCTCTAGGGATCAAGGAGGCCCGTCTACAACTCATAGGTGTATAATAGAGAAGTTCACCAAGATGAACTCTTCGGCGTTTTTTGGAGGAGCTAATCCTGCAGTTGTTGAGAATTGGATGCAAGAGATCGAAAAAGTGTTAATGGTGCTTCACTGCACCTATGAGCAAAGGGTTCTCTATGCCACATATAAGTTAACAGGCGAGGTCGAGAGATGGTGAATGACTACGAATTTATTGGAGGAGCAGAGACCCATACCAGCGGCTATGACTTGGAGCCAGTTCAGGGAGGTATTTTTTGACAAATATTTTCCCGCCACTATCAGAGAGACTAAGGCAGTAGAATTTCTGAATTTGACTCCAAGGAATCTCACGGTTCAGCAGTATGCGGCGAAATTCATTGAGCTGTCACGTTTTGCTCCTTACATTATACTACATGAGGTTAAGAAGGGAAGAATGTTTTAGAGGGGATTGAAGCAGGAAATTTCTAAATTGGTGGCAGGTCTAAAGGTGCGGGACTTCTCTGAACTGGTGGATAGGGCCACAGTAGCAGAGGAAAGCAATCAGACGGATATGGGAAGATCGAGTCAGAGGAAGAGGCCAACACCTTAGGAATTTCAGGCGGGTTCCAATCGGGGCCCGTGGAGGGGAGATAGGTACAGTGGAGGCCAGAGGTAGGTGAAAAAACACCGTGTTTTTCAGGGTGAGCAAATTTATCCCACCTGCCCTAGGTGTGGCCGGAGACATACAGGAGAATGTCATTTGGGAGAGAATGTCTGTTATCGGTGAGGAAGACCCGGCCATATGGCTCGAGCTTGTCAGGGACCGCCGACCCACGTAACAGCTCCTAGACCTTTCTGGGGAGGTTATCAGGTGCCCTAGGAGGCCAGCAGAGGAACATAGCTTTGGCGAGAGTTTATGCACTGACGCTAGGAGACGCTGAGGCTACCGGAGACGTTGTGACAGGTATTCTTATTACTTTACCATACAAAGCTGTTGTTTTCTTTAACTCTGGTGCCACCAATTATTTTGTGTCGTCAGGATATATTATCAGGGGTTGAGGCAGAACTGTTAGACGTTGAGTTTTCAGCAGTTACGTCAACTGGATCAGTAATGAGGTGTAGGAGGGTACTTAACAATTATCTAGTGAGCATTCAGAAGAAAGTATTACTAGCCGATCTTGTGGTATTATACATGTAGGGGTTTGAAGTAATATTGGGTATGGATTAACTGGTAGCTAACTACGCCAGCATTGATTGCCAAAAAAAAAAAAGTGATCTTCAGACCCCCAGGTGAGTAGGAATTTAGATTCTTGGGATCATGTGTGCGTGCCTCGCCACAGTTAGTGTCGACTATTCAGGTGAGGAGGCTGCTTTAGGGTGGTTGCTAAGGGTATGTTGCGTATATAAAGGAGATGCCACCAGATCGAGAGATTGAATTTGACGTGAATTTACTACCTAGGACAACACCAATATCTAAAGCACCCTACCGAATGGCTCTAGCCAAACTCAAAGAATTGAAAGATCAGTTGCAGGAGTTGTTGGATAAAGGGTTTATCAGGCCTAGCGTGTCACCTTGGGGAGCACCAGTCCTATTTGTGAAGAAGAAAGACGGGACTATGAAGATGTGCATTGATTATAGAGAGATAAATAAAGTGACAGTCAAGAATAAATATACTCTTCCGAGAATTGATGATTTATTTGATCAGCTCCAGGGGACCTAGGTCTACTCCAAAATTGACCTTTGGTCGGGATATCACCAGATGAAAGTCAAAGCAGAGGACATTTTGAAGACAGCTTTCTGAACCAGGTATGGGCACTACGAGTTCTTGTTAATGTCATTCGGATTGATGAAGCACCAATGGTGTTTATGGACCTAATGAATTGGGTGTTCCATCAGTACTTGAACTAGTTTGTTGTGGTATTTATTGATAATATAATGGTATACTCGAAGAGTTTAGAGGAACTCGAGGACCATGTAAGGTTGGTATTGCAGATATAAAGGGAAAAGAAGTTTTACGCTAAATTCAAGAAATGTGAATTCTGGCTAAGGTAGGTCACTTTTCTTGGGCATGTGATCTCGAGGGATGACATATTAGTAGATCTGAGCAAGATAGAAGAAGTGGTTAGGAGATAAAAAGCTTCCTAGGTCTAACAGAGTACTACTAGGGTTTTGTGGATGGCTTTTTCTAAATTATCGGGTCCACTAACACGACTCATGAGGAAAAATGTGAGATTTGAATGGACCGACGAGTATGAGTAGAGCTTTCTGGAGTTGAAGCAGCGGCTGGTCACTACACCAGTATTATCTATTCCATTAGGAGAGGATGAATTTGTTTATTTACAGAGCTATGGCTATTTAGTGTTTAACATACTATGATTTACACAGTTTATTCAAATATTACAGTTTATTCATATATACAATTTTCATAGTACCATGATATGCAGATTACAGAACCATGATATATAGATATTATAGAACCATAACATACAAATATTACAGTTTATACAGATCATTTTATTATAGCGTTATGGTTAACATAGTTTTATAGAATCATGGTTATTATAGTTGAACAAAATTATGGTAAACCAGTAAGATATATATAATAGTATTATATAGTATCAGATCTGATGGACCAAATCAGATTACAGAGTACGGTACCACAACTATTATAGTATAGAGAGCAACTACATATCTTAGATAGTGTGTGGATTTTATGAGTAGTCGATCGTGCCTCTAGATAGATTGTAGGCTCCCCAGTAGTCTGGGTTGAGGCGGCTGATCTGACGACAGAGGTTTTAGTTAACTTATCCTAGTAGGCCAACTAGTGGTAAGTCCCACCTACGGGTCGCACGACCCTATCATGAGGGGTCAAATCATGACATACAATTATCCATCTAGGGAAGTTTTCACAGTTATATATATATATATATATAGATTTACAGAAAACAGTAGATATACCTATACATACTAAAAGTATAATTAAATAGAAAGTTAAAAAACAGTTGTATTTTAAGCCACATAGGTGTGAGTTATATTGTATTTTATTTTACAGGCTATCTCAATTTCAGTTAATTGAAAGTATATTGTTTATATAAACTCATTCGCCACACACTGATAATAGCATATTTCGTCTTAGCGAGAGTTGTCTCATCCCAGTAATTTAAATATTTCAGTTGATCTAGTTAGACGAGCAGATCATGCTCGGAGATAAAGGGGATTTTGTACTACACTGTTTGTAGGGTAAGTGAATGCTGGGAGATGTGTTTTTGTGAAGATCCTAGATGATCTTGTGGAGAATACTGGAGAGTTATTTATATATATATATATATATATATATATATATATATATATATATATATATATATGTTTTGGGAAAATACTGAATTCTGGTATTATAATTATGATTAAATGATTCATGTTTTCCATTGCATAGGTATGTTATCTTATAAGCAAGAATTCCTTGGTGCTCACTTTGGGGCCGAGATGTTATAATAGATTTTCATAGTATGATTTTGTAGTATTTAAAAAAAAAGGTATGAAATTTTGGGTCATTACACATACCATCTAAGCAAAGTGCAAGTAAAAAAGGAGATTTCTCTTGATTTCAAAGCGAGTCCTAACCTCCATGGCTTTATGTTGGCTTTTCTATTTTTTAATTTTTTAAAATATTTTTTTTTCACATTTTTTTTGGATTTTTGAAGGTTTGTTTGTGTTTTTTTTTAAATTGTTTTGGTCGTTTATTTAAAAAGAAAAAAAAAACTTAATATCATTGTAATAATAATAATAATAATAGGAATAGATACTGAAAAATAATACTAATAGTAGTGAAAGTAGCAATAAATATAATAATAATAATTATTATTAATAGTAATAGGAATAAAAGTATACTACAAATGAAAAAATGATAAATTATAATAATTAATGGGAGGGCTAGTCTTCTAATAATCCTCTATTTCCAAGAACGCCCTTAAGAGCAAGGAAAATCACTTCCTTGACCTCTAGGGTATTTGGAAATATGCACAACGCCAATTTTTCCTTGAAAATAAAACAAAATATAAATAAAATACAAATTAAAGTCTTTAATGCACTCAATTGTGCAATTAAAACCAAATTTTGCATTTTAGCAAACATGTATTGACTTTGGTATATTCCCAAGAGGGGGTTGAATTGGAATTTTAAAAATTTTGCCTAGGTCAATTCAGATTCCTCAAACAGTATTGCACAAACCTAGGATTTTTCTTTATAATTACAAGCCCAATCAAATATTAAAACAATTAAACGTAAACATTCAAGTGCTGAAATTTAAAATGCGAAAATTAAAAGCAGACACAAGAAATATTATCGGGGTTTGGCCAATACTGCCTATGTTCCTACCTCAACTCGCAAGCCTGAAAATTCCACTAATACTCACTTAACGAGTGGAGGGGCTCCGATTACAATCAGGTCAAATTACCACGGCTAACCTCAACCTTTACACACTCTCCTTATGAGGCGGAGAAGACTGTAACAACCGATCCTTGTGGGCTAGATGTAGTAACCCGAACTCAGAAAATAAATAAAAGAAAATAGGAAAAATAAAAGAAAGGGGAAAATAAATTTAAAAAGGGTATCAAGCAGGGATTTGTCAACAAAATTGTTCTCCTCATCGACAAATGTCCTTATGGGTTTCGTCGACAAGTACACGTGTCTCATCAGTGAGGAATTACCGAGAGTAGGGAAAATTCAGGTTTTTAAACACTTCGTCGATGAACATGATGACCTCGTTGACGAATGTTCTTCTTGGCTTCATCGACGAACCTTTTAAACTCGTTGATGAAGCCTCCGGTATGAAGTGACCCTAAATCATTTCTTCTATGAAATTTCTCTCTCCTCTCATTTTCTCTCTCTGAGTTTTGGTTTCCCTACCTTCTTTCTTTGAATTTGACCCAGATTTAGCCCGATTCGACAATTGGAAACCACCACGAAGTTCCTGGGGAGTTTCTCATCAAGTTAGTCGGAGTAGAAACTTGATTTGGGATACTTGGGCACCACTCCAAAATCAGGGTAAGCAGGATATTTTTAATATTAAATTTAGTACTAGGAGTGTGTGGGTCGAGGAGATGTTAAATGATAAATATCCTGGGATTAAACTAATTAAGTTAGGATTTTTGGAATATAGGGTTTCGTTTTCTATTCGCTTTAGGCAGAATCTCGAGGAGCAGGTAAGGGGAATACGTTATAATAGCTTTTTATTAATTTTAAACTCGTTAAATTCGAGTATACAAATTTA
The DNA here is from genome assembly GCF_029873635.1 of Malania oleifera. Classification (NCBI taxonomy): domain Eukaryota; kingdom Viridiplantae; phylum Streptophyta; class Magnoliopsida; order Santalales; family Ximeniaceae; genus Malania; species Malania oleifera. Next base: position 97,410,602 of record NC_080417.1, read on the forward strand.
TATACTTAGGTATAATTTTTTGAACAGTTAGGCATTTGGAAAATAATGATTTTTGATTATATATCATATTTGGGAAAAACCATGTGACATGAAAATAACTTTCATAATTAAATGGTTATGAGTACTATTTGATATTAATTATTGATCGCTTGTGGTTACTGTTTGGGTTGCAAATTATGATTGGTTGTGATGCGGTTTGGATGAATAAATATTGTGAACTTGAATGCATTGATGTGTTTACATGAATTGGTTGTGTATTGTTCTATGGTTCATGTAAATTGCGATATAGTGTTGGCAATGATATGAGGAGGTCATTATATCGTACTTGATATAAATTGCCATATAAGGTTGGTAGTAATATGAGGAGGTCATTATATGGGCATTTATATCAAGGGGTAAAACATTGACAGTGGAATGAGGAGTTTGTTTTACCGATTTACTATGAATGGGGTTGTGTGTGTAGATTTGTAACTTGTGTGGTTAGGAAGCTTGTGTAGTAACCTGTGTGGTTGTGAGTCCTGTGTGGATGGTATTCCTATGTGGATATGGACCCTGTGTGGGTGTGAATAAAGTATGTGTGTATCCTGTGTGGATTGGTTGTGATATGTGTGTATACGTGGATCTCTGTGAAATGAGTAGCATTGGATGCATGTAAATTTAATTGCTTGAATATTTATGGCAAAGTAACACTCTCCACCCAAGGGCTTGCTGAGAAATGCGAGTGCCCTGGTACTTTTCAATTGGTACCAGAGCAGAGGGAAGATACTTGTATGGGCGGGTAATCTTCCCTATTCTCAGAGACTTTTCCTGGATACATAACCCAAGGACTCACTGAGTAAGGTGAGTACCCTGGTATTGGTACTAGAATAGAGGGAAGTTACATGTATGGGCAGGTAATCTTCCCTATTTTTGGGAATTATCACTAAAAAATATTATGTATGTGCGAGTGTAATTTGTATGTGCTTCCTTTATTGATGTTGAATAAAAGATGGTTATATTTTGTATATATTTAAACTCTTTACCACACACTATTATAGTTTATTTCTTCCTTACTGAGAGGTGTCTCACCCCAGAGATTTATTATTTTTTTCAGGTCCTTCAGGTGATCGAGCTTAGAAAGCTTTGGGGCGGGGTTTAGTTTTGTGAGTGGTTAAAAGAACGAATATAAGTAAAGTTTTATGTTTAATTTCTTTTCTTTTCTAGATATGAAATATGGAGAATTTGGTTATACTCTTTTATGGGTTTGTAAATATGTACGTGGTACTCTGGTATTTTATTTGAGGTTGTTTAATTAGTTCTGCTACGTGAATGGTATCAGAGATGTAAGGATGGTCTCATAACACCCTGGGACCCACTTGGTGGGTTCGGGGCATTTCAAAGTGGTATCAGAGCTTTGGGTTATAGATTTTGCAGACTTTAGGAGGATTAATACCAGAGTATAGGTTTGAGTTGGACGATGATAGGAATGGGTAGATTAAGGTATTGATAGGAAATTTGAGTTTTATTTTGTAGCTTGGAGGCAGAAATCCCTTGATGGACTTCTGTGATTTTCTAAATCAGTCAACGGTTTCAGAAAACCATGGTAAATCCATCGACGGTGACGTTTCTAAGTAGAGAGATTGAAACTTGGAATAGGAACTTGAAGGTTAAGATGATTGTGGATAATTGGGTGTTGGATGTTTAATTGAGGATTTGAATATATGGTTTCTTGTTTTATGATTATGTGAGTTATGTTGAGATGTAGAAATTTTAAACTTGCCTCTATTATATATTCAGGATGGATCCCAGAGGTACAGGCATGGATGATGAAGGACGAAATGAGTTAGGGGCTTCTAGCGAAGATGAGATTGAAACCTCCCGACTATTGCGAGATATAGATTGTCAAGTCAGGGAAGAGATGAGACGAGACCTCAAGGGATTGAGCTACCCACCAATGAACTAGGGCTGCTAGATTTATCAATTCACCCGCCTGAAACTCTCATCTTTTGCAGGTGGCACTAACCCAATCATAGCCAAGACTTGGATGCAAGAGATGGAGAAGGTATTTGCAGTGCTGAATTGCATTGAGAAGTAGAAGATTCTTTTCACCACCTTCAAGCTGACTGGAGAAGTTGAACGGTGGTGGGAAGCAGTGAAGCTGTTGGAAGAGCAGCAAGTAGTACCTATAGCGATGACCTAGGTTAATTTCAAGCAGGTATTTTATGACCGATATTTCCCCGCCACTACCAAGAATGTGAAGGTGGAGGAATTTTTAAACTTGACTCAGGGGCGCCTCACAGTTCAGTAATATGCTGCTACGTTCTTAGAACTTTCCCACTTTGCACCTTTCATGGTTCTATATGAATATCAAAAGGTGAGATGGTTTGAAAGGGGCCTAAATCAGAGGATTCATGAGCATATGTCATGTTTGTAGATACAGGACTCCACAAAACTGGTGGATAAAGCGACTGTTGTAGAGTTGAGTCTGCAAAGAGGAGCAAAGGCGTCAGAATGGAGGAAGAAACCCATGTCTTTCAGCCCCCATGCAAATGTCAGACAACGTCATGGAGGGAAGATAGAGATACTGCATATCAGAGGTCCGAAAGGAATGATTGAGGACAACAGGGTGATTCATCACGCCCCCACTATTCTAAATGCAATCAAAGGCATTGGGGAAAATGCCAGGGTAGTGGTGTCGTGTGCTATAGATGTGGTAGATATGGCCATATAGCTCGGGAGTGTCGGTGACCGCCAAAAACGCACCTACTCCAAATCAGAATTGGAGGAGCAACCTGGTACCTCGCGGCAGTGGCAGCCCGATGCGTGTCTACATGCTTACCTCAACTGAGGGGGACACTGCTAGAGGCGCAAATAACGTGTTTATGTTGAGATAAGTGATAAGTTTTATTGAACTCTAGGTGATGCAATTACTTACATATTGAAATAAATAGAAATGTGTGAAATGTGTAATAAAATATATGTTGAATAACAAATTTTGAGGACAAAATTCTTTTAAGGAGGGGGGAATGTAGTAATCTGAACTCAGGAAATAAATAAAAGGAAAAAGGGAAAATAAAAGAAAGGGGAAAATAAATTTAAAAAGGGTATCAAGGTGGGATTCATAGACGAACGTCCTTCTAGGTTTTGTTGACGAGTACACATGTCTCGTCAATGAGGAATTATCGAGAGTAGAGAAAATTCGAGTTTTTAAACGCTTCATTGACAAACATGATGACCTCATCGATGAATGTTCTTCTTGGCTTCATCGACGAACCTTTTAAACTCATCGATGAAGGCACGGGTATAAAGTGACCCTGGATAATTTTTTTTATCGAAATTTCTCTCTCCTCTCATTTTCTCTCTCTAGGTTTCGGTTTTCCTACCTTTTTTCTTCAAACCGGCCCAGATTTAGTCTGATTTGACAATTGAAAACCACCACAAGGTTCTTGGGGAGTTTCTCATCAAGTTAGTTGGAGTAGAAACTTGATTTGGGATACTTTGGCACCACTCCAAAATCAGGGTAAGTAGGATATTTTAATATTAAATTTAGTATTGGGAGTGTGTGGGCCTAGGAGATGTTAAATGATAAATATGTTGGGGTTAAACTAATTAAGTTATGTTAACCTAGTTGGTCATATCCCGTTTTGATAATGAAAAATACACTTAGTACTGATGTTTGCACGAAGGCTTGCATGTAGGTTCACTCTACGCATGGAATTGAAAAGAATACTATATCATGATGACGTATGGTGATATTACAGAAGATTGAAGAATATTGTACCTCATTTATAATTGTATTTTTTATATTCTTTATTTTGGGTTGTAATTAATTATGGACTATAACACTATATAATCTGTAATAATTTGCATCATGCATGGTAGGACAATATGCTCAGAATGACCTTAGATAGACCTTAGGTTCCCACACTTAGTGCACAAAGCCCACTATACTTCACATGTTATCAGGGGTTAAGTTAAAATCAAAGAATGGACCTTAGGTTAAAATCATGAGGCTTTGGGCGACTGAACCTAGCAAGTTAAATTGTCTCGGTCGACCGAGTTGTGGACCGGTCAAAAAAGTTGACGAGGATTCGGGCGACCAAACTCAAAGGACTTGAGTGTCCACTGTCGACAGGGCATTTGAACTTACAGTTCATTTTACCCTCAGGCGACCGAACTTGGCAATTCGGTAAGCTGAACTATGGTTCAGAAGACCGAACCTCAGACAGAATGGAAATCACCTTTGGTCAGCAAACCAAACCTAAATTCAGGCACCTGAACTTCAAAAATCACTTTTTCTGTCGTGTCTGTTCAGGCGACCGAACCATGGGTTAGGTGCCCAAAACTCTCGTGTTGTTTTAATTTTTACCTCAGTTAATTAGGGTAAATCAAGGTTAATTTTTCTGTTCAGTTTTAAAAATAATTTTAATAATACCCTATGTATCCCTAACGGTAATAATTTTGACCCTCTCTATATATATGGGTTCATTTGCAAAATTTAAGGGAGATTAGAATACTTGATTAGCTAAAAATCCTTTGTTTTTCAAAGATCATATCTTTCACATACTAAGCTTATACACTCACTCTTTGCTATTCCTTTAAGAAATCCAACTTCCTAAGAGTGTTATTAAGTGTTTCTAGTTGCTAAAACTCTCCCATTTATAGATTGATTATTTGCTCTTATTAAGAGTTTTTAATTAGCTATTTTCCCCCTGATTTAATCAATAAATCTGTGTCTGAAAATCCTTGTAGTTAGTGAGTCTTTGTATCTTTGTTGCAAGACTCATCAAGCTTGTGTGTTTTTGACTTGCAAAAATACTTTTTCACAAGCTTACATTTTTCAAATATCTCTTAAGCTATTATTTTGAGAAAAATCCTATTTGAGATATTTTGAATATTCTTATTGAAACACTTCGAAACTTTTGGTGATTGATTTACTTCGATTATTTGTTTCAAAGTTTTCTTGGAAATACAGTCTAGATCTTGATTGTATATTTACATTAGATTGAGTGTTTAGCAAATATTATTAAGCATTGAGCATATTTACTATCCTCTGTGCTTGCATTACTATCTGGACTATATTATGGTACATTTCTGCTTGTTGAGAAGCATATTTCCGTGTATGCAAAATTTATATTGAATATTTTTTGTATTCCAGGAGTGGGCCTGAAGAGGGAGATTAGCCCTGTTGAATAGTCTCAGATTGACTTAGACCTGGTTAGGAAAGGTAGGTGTACCATCCTGGTAAGGTGTAGTTGTAGGTTAAGGTCAGCCCCGTTAATTGACCTAGTACTATTAGGTGTCGCTCCACCTGTGAAGTGAGCTTATAGTGAAATCCTTGTGCTGGTGAGCCAAGGCGGGGATGTAGGCATTTTGGTTGAACCTCGATAACATATCTGGTGTCATCTCTCTTTACTGCTTTATTGTGCATGCTTAATTAGATTACTTATCCAATTTAATTTTCGCTGAATATACATTGATTTATTTTATCCGCACTAGATTGACCTTAGGTTTGTGTAATACTACTGTTAGTTGATTGATCTAGGGGATTAATTTTTAAAATACCAATTCACCCCGCCCTCCCTCTTGGCTCATAACACTGTAACCCCTTTCCCTAAAGGACCCTCTTCCACACACCCTCCGATTTCAGTGGTGTCAATTACACCTTCTGGAAATTGAGGATGTGCATCTATCTTCAGAATATATATATATATATATTGAAAGGTGTGGAGAGTTGTCTCTAAGGGAAACTATGTTCCTATGAAAATTGAGGATGAAACTAGAGTTCCTAAGACTGAAGAGGAATATACTGATGATGATATGAAAGCTCGTAGTATAAATGTTATTGCTATGAATAATCTGTATTGTGGTCTTGATGTTAATGAATTTAATAGAGTTATGGCATGTTCTTTTGCTAAAGAAATATGGGATAAGTTATAGGTCACCTATGAGGGTACTAGAGATGTAAAAGATAGTAGGATTGATATGTTGACCAGTGAGTATGAAGCACTTGGGATGAACACTGGTGAGTCCATACAGAGCATTTACACTAGATTCACACACATCATTAATTCATTGTATACATTAGGTAAGACCTATCCTATGTATGAGATGATTAGGAAAGTCCTTTAAGGGTTTGCCTCCTGTTTGGGAAGCAAAGGCTATGGCCATATCTGAGGGTAGAGACCTTAAGGCTATGCCACTAGATGAATTGATAGGTTCACTTATCATCTATGAGTTAGCTATTAATGAGAGACTAAATAAGCACAATAGAATAAAGAAAGTGACTGCCTTAAAAACGTCTACTAATACTTCTAGTGAGTGCAGTGAACCTGAATCTGGAGATGACATGACTATACTTACTAGGAAATTCAGCAGGTTCTTCAGGAAGAACAGTAGGCCATACAAAAAGTTTAGGGATTCAGTATATGTGAAGGGAGAGCCTAGTAGAAGAAAATAAAAATCAAATGCTCTCACGTGCTACAATTGCAACAAAGTCTGGCATATCAAACCTGATTGTCCGTTGCTGAAAAAGGAGTCTAGGAAAAAAAAGAAAGCCATGAAGGCAGGTACCTAATGGGATAAACAAAATAGCAGCGATTCAAATTCTGATTGAAGTGACTCTAAGATTGCAAACTTGTGCCTGATGGCATAGGATAATGAGGTATTGTCTTCTTGTTCCTTATCCTCGTATTATTCCAATGATGATTATGATTCTGATAGCATGCCTACTTTTAAAGAATTGCAATATGAATATATTTGTGTATCTAAATTGTTAAACAAAATGACCAAGGAGAATGATGCTTTGAAAAAGAAATGTGAAAATTGGTCAAAACTATTTGAAATTGCAAAGAACTCTCATGCCTCGATTCTTAAAGAAAAAATTTGAAAATTGCCAAGCTTGAGAGAAAATTGGAGGATAGCTCCGAAAATGTTTTTAAATTTACTCAGGGCCAACGCAATTTTGAAAAACTACTTGGAGCCCAAAGAAACTCTCTTAGCAAAGAAGGTCTTGGATTTAATGGTATTGAAAATGTGAGAAGACCTAATATGTATTTGAGACATTTTACTCGAGAATCAAAATCCCAAATTCCACCTAAAGATCGTCGGAGTCAATTGATATGTTTTAAATGCAAACAAATCGGTCACATTTAGTTTGACTGTCCACTTATAAATAAGAATGTAAAAATTAAAATGGTGTGGAGAGTCAAAGGTGATCTAGGCACTAACCTCTGTGGACCCAATAGAATAGGGGGACCAGCGTTAGTTACTTAGATTTTCTTGCAGGTTTGCTTGAGATCGTCCTCCTTGAAGGACAAGTGGTACCTGGATAGCGGGTGCTCACGGTATATGATTGGCGACAAGGCCAAGTTTGCATCCATCACTCCCAAGGATGGAGGATACATGACATTCGGGGATAATGCCAATGGCCGAATCATCAATGTAGGTAAGGTTGGTAAGGAGCCTTCCCTAGTTATTGATAATGTATTATTGGTTGATGGATTGAAACATAATTTTTTGAGTATTAGCCCATTGTGTGATAAAGGATATAAAGTATCTTTTGAAAATTATAAATGCATTGTTGAGAGTATATATGATAAAAAAGTACTTTTTATTGCTGAATGTCATGAAAATGTGTATACAACTAGTTTTGATAATTTAGCTTCTCAAAAAGTCACATGTTTTTTTGCAATAAACAAAGCTAGTTGGTCGTGGCATAGACATTTAGGACATGCTAGTATGGATTTTTTGTCAAAACTTGTGAAAAAGGACTTAGTTAAAGGCTTGCCAAAAACACATTTTGTGAAAGATAAAATCTATGATGCATGTCAAATGGGTAAGCAAACTAAATCAAGTTTTAAGAAAAAGAAATTCATATCTATCACTAGACCACTTGAAATGCTACACTCAGATTTATTTGGTCCTAATCAAGTTCAAAGTCGAAGTGGAAAATTGTATGCCTTTGTTATAGTGGATGATTATTCTAGGTTCACATGGGTGCTATTTCTTTCTCATAAAGATGAATCATGTGAACAATTCACTAAATTATGTAGAAGAATTCAAAATGAAAAAGGCTATAAAATCACACGCATAAGAAGTGATAGGAGAACTGAATTAAAAAATGATGGCATAGAAAACTATTGTGACCTAGAGGGCATTTCACATAATTTTTCTACACCTAGGACCCCACAACAAAATGGAGTCGTAGAAAGAAAGAATAGGTCCTTGTAAGAAATGGGTAGGACAAGGCTAAATGAACATAAATTACCCAAATATTTCTGGGCAGAAGCTGTGAATACTGCATGTTATGTCATGAATAGGGTGTTGATCAGACCTTCACTTAATAAGACTCCATATGAATTGTGGAACAACCATAGACCTAATATTTCCTATTTTTCATGTTTTTGGTTGTACCTAATATTTCCTATTTTTCATGTTTTTGGTTGTACCTAATATTTCCTATTTTTCATGTTTTTGGTTGTAAGTACTTTGTACTTAGAGATAATGAGCACTTAGAGAAATTTAACTCTAAATCTGATGAAGGTATTTTCCTAGGTTATTCTCTTAAAAGTAAAGCATATAGAGTATTTAATAAGAGAACATTAACTGTTATTGAATCTATTTATGTTGTGTTTGATGAATCTAATCCATTTTCTAAAATAGATGATGAAGGTGATATTGATATTAGAAAAGGTTTAGATAAGTTATCTATTGAAAATAATATGGATATCAATTCATAAGCAAATGATAAATCAATTGAAAATGATAAAGTTGAAAGTGAGGTTCAAGAGCTGCCTAGGGATTGGAAATTCATTATGAACCACCCTTTAGATCAAGTTATAGGTGAACCTTCACATGGAGTAGCCACCCGATCTTCCTTAAGGAATTTAGTTAGTCATTTTGCATTTGTCTTAGAAAGAGCCCAAAATCATTAAGGAAGCCATAGAGGATGAGTCTTGGGTTATGTCAACGTAAGAAGAGCTTAACCAATTTTAAAGAAGCAAAGTCATGACCCTAGTTCCTAAGCCTAATGATCATTCTATTATTGGAACTAAATGGGTATATAGAAATAAAAAGGATGAAAATTGGGGTAGTAACTCGAAATAAAGCTAGACTAGTTGCCCAGGGATATAATAAGGAAGAAGGGACAGATTTTGAGGAAACCTATGCTCCCGTAGCTAGAATGGAGGCCATCCGTATGTTGCTTGCTTATGCCGAACTTTAAATTTTACCAAATGGATGTTAAAAGCACTTTCTTAAATGACTATATAAATGAAGAAGTGTATGTAGAACAACCACCCTATTTTGAAAATCATAAATATCCTTGTTGCCCGGATAAGCGTCTAGAGGAGGGGGGGTGAATAGATGTTTTTCGCGGATATGCAAGTTTTCTACAAACACAAAAAATCTTGTCAAGAACAAAAGTATTATATAATAATTTAAAAGTAAAGCGAATGGAAATGAATGAGTAACAAAAGAAAGAAGAGAGATGAGAGGCTTAACACAGCGATGTTAATGTGGTTCGGCATCCCGCCTACGTCCACACCTTTCAATACAAGTAGTTGAAGAGAGGTAGATACAAACTTAAATGCTCCTCTTGAGCTGAATATCACAATATAATCCTCACACTATTTCCTCTTTTTCAATGAAGTGTAAACAAGATAAAGAGCAAAAGGGAAAGTGATTGCACAATGAAACCCTAGAGTAAATGCTCAATGAATGATTTCAACAACTAATCAGCTTCACACCTTTGAAGTTAATGCAAAGGACCTATTTTAAACACCAAAGGGGTGAGCTGGGCACTGGAGAGCCGTTGGGCATTTATTGATATGAGACAAGGTGAAAACTAGCCGTTCTGGTGCATTAAATGAGGTCTGCAGCCCGAAATTCATCTACGAGGCCTTGCCATTGTAGACGAGCCCTTCATTGATTTTGTCAACGAAGCCATGTGTTCATCGACGAGTTATTGGTTATGAATTTAGGTAGGTCTCGGTTTCTTTTCGTCGATGAGTACCCTGTATACATTAACGAAAAGTGCACAAGCTTCGTCGCCGAATCCCCTATATTCGTCGACAAAGGTGCTCTGAACTTATAAGTACTCTTGGTATATTCTCGTCGATGAGTACCCTGTGTACATCAATAAGGGTATGTGTTGTTTTTATCGACGAAGCCCTGTGTTCGTCGACGAGGCCCCTTTTACTATTTTAGAAAATCACTTTAACAAGGTTTGTGTTGAAGTAAAAAGGTCCTTATCTTAATTTGAGAAGTGATCTCTGATCTATTTTAAGATTTCTTAGATTTAATAAAACATGTTTGAGGGTTTTTAGACATCTTATGCGGTTTTACTTATCTTGTTGTATGTGTGTGGGACTGTGCCTGTGATCTAGTGATGTGTATGTGATATGCCCATTTCTTGCTTGTTCTTTTGAGTCACTCCATACAAAAAGGATTACAGAAACAATCTCTCTAATTCTCGCACTCAACTTAGAACATGTGCTTGCTATATAGAGTCCATGAGTGCTTTGATTTGAGTGGTCGAGTTGTGGTCATGTCACATGTTGCTTTTGGCTGGTTTGAAACTTGCTTGCTTTGGAGCCGTTTTGTGCAACTAAGCTGGACTAGAGAGAAAGGTTAGTAACGTTAAAGAACTGCTAATGGGTTGTTGTCATCAAAATATAGTTAGAATGAAAGACCCTCAACCACTTGGTCTAACATTCGCCCCCTTTTTGTTGATAGCAATCCATTAGTGTTCTTTTTGAAAATATGCTCCCCCTTACAATATGTAAATGTTTAGAATTTAAATAGTTCCTCCCCCTCAATGAATGTATTATTTGAATGGAGATTCTATTTAAATTTTTGGCAGCATGCCATCTATAAATAAGGCATTTTTCATGTTTTTTAATCCTGCATGAGACCTATATTTAATAGTCTAGTATTCAAGTATGTCAGTACTTTGCATACAACATCAGTTCATTCATGTTCTTCAATCATGTTCATCAATCACAATATATGCCAAGTAATTAGTACATTAATCGCTAGTACATGCAGATTTATCACTAGGGGTACTACTAACTTATCGATAAACTACTATAAACTACTACATCCAGAACTATAACATGGCCTATATCTGATAGTACTACTACATCCAAAAAATATCCAAACCGATTACATCTGAAGGGAAAGGCCTATATCTATATCTCCCCCTTTTCCATGATAAAAAAAATGGGGGTAATAGAGCTACGGTGGATAACTCGCATGGGCGACCAAGTCTGTCGAAAAGAGCGGCTAAGGACGCATCAAGACAATCAAAGCGAGCACGATTGGTGTTTTCCTGATGGGCAAGTGTTGCATCGATGGAGTCAAAGTGAGCACGGTTACGCAGATCTAACTACATCATAGCATGCTGGATGTCGTCCAGGCACTCCAAGATATGGTCAGTGAAGGCATCCTCATCCTCTTCATCCTCCTCTACGGCAGCCTCAACTTCATCAACTGGGACCTGACCCTGCTCGTGGGTTCTGACCCAGGTGTTGGTAGCGTCGTCCTTCTCGAAATGCATGTGATGAAGGGTCACCTTGGTGTATGTATCCTCGGGTGCAGTTCAAATGCAGGGCATGCCAGCGCGAATGAGCTCGAAATGATCAAAGAAGGTCGTGAGGAGACAACCATAGGGAAGGCAACCCCGCTGCCGTTTGAGGCTTTCTTCCATGTTTTGAGCTATTACAGAGGGCAAGTAGATGCCCCGCCCAACCCAGAGGCAATACATACTGAAAATGTCACCTAAAGTCACCCAATCACGTCCATTAGTCTGAGGGCATAGATTATAAGTGATCATATGGTGGAGGACCCGAAATTGAACCGTGAGGTCCTTGGATTTAGGGCAGGCAATGGAAGGGATGCGAGGGTTACTAGTGATCAACTTGAGTGTCGTGTGAGAGTCAAACCACTTGAAGCGCATGGGCCAGGAGGCCTTAGGGAGTCCTCGGATCGGATAGAGATTGCATCCGAGCACCGCAGAGAAGGTATCTTCGGAGAGCCGAATGATGGTGCTACGGACTGTGGAGTAGGCGGCAATGCTATGATGCGATGGGACAAAGTTGGGATGGAATTCTCGATCAAGGTCCTCATAGACAAGCTATCCTAGTTCGAAGAGAGCATCCCACTCGACTGCCTTGATCTTAGAGAGCAAAGTGGGAAAACGGAGCTGGAGAAAGTCGGATGGCACAATCTTCCCATAAACGATGTGCTGTTTTACAATATCATTTTGAAAACGATAGGCAGCCTCTTCAGAGATGAAGCGGGGATCAGAGTTGGCAGGGGTCGGCTGAGGAGGAGCGGTGGGAGGACGATGAGACGATCCCTCGCCGGCCTTAGTTTGAAGGATTCAGAGCTTAGGTTGGGGAGCCATTGAAAGTTGGAGGCAAGCGTGTGAGTGGGAAGGTAGAAAGGAGATGGAGTGTTGGCGATTGCAGCCGCAGCCACCAGAGGAGTGGCAAGGAGATGGGAGCTTGGAGAGTGCGTGCGGTTGTGAGGGAGAGAATGAGGCTTGGAGGGTGTTCGGGTAGGATGGGGAAGGAAGCTTGGAGGAAGGAAGGGTTTTGGGTTGCACATGATAGTGTGGGTCAAAGGAAGGAGGAAAGAGAGCGTCCGAGGGTCGAGAGGAAGGAGAGGGCCCAAGGTGTGAGGGCTAGGGTTTGAAAATGAGTGAGATGTGTGAGGGGGAATATGAGGCATCCTGATAGATTTCATCAACGAGGACCTTGTGTTTGTCGACGAAGTTAAGGAAAATTTGGCGACGAGACCCCTGTGTTCATTGACGAAAAGGACAGATTCCTCAGTGACGAATACCCTATGTTTGTCGATAAGGGCAGGAAGAAAAACTGAGTTTTACTTAGGTTAAGCTTTAGAATGAAGGAGGAAACAATAAGAAGATCATAAGATAGATCTGAGGGATTACACATGCCTAATGTCACAGGCTAAACTTGTTCAGGGCATTATGCTTGCCTATGACCGCTTATCTCATGTGTTTGGGATGGTTTTCCATCATGTAAATACTAGTGTAGGGTTATTTTCTAGTATTTATTTCATTGTAAGCCAAATAAGGCAGTATGACTCCTCGGTCACTTTGATGTTTCCTAGTGCTAGAGTGAGAATGGCCTAGAAAGCTCTTTAGGGGAGGGTGAGTGTTCATCAATCATTGTAAAACTCACTAGCAATTATCAACGTGCTTAGCCTACTTGCCTCCCTCGCTAAGTACAACATGTCAACGGAGGATTTGTTAATGAATTACGTTTGCTTCAATATTTATTGCTTGGTTGCCACGGCTTTCATGAATTGATTATTATTTTCGCCGCTATTTGATTGAATTTTAATGAAAGTGCATCGTGGATGAATGTTGGTAAACAATTGGCTGGCTAGTTAAGCAAGAGTGCTTTAGCTAGCGCCGCACGGCCCTTCACAACGCTGTGAAAAAGTCGGACCTTGACATTTGGTATCAGAGCCCAAGTCGGTGACACTTGGTGAGAGCCCAAGGTTGAGTTGCTACGTGAATTCGATTGCCTTCGTTGTTGGGTTTGGAAAGCTTTGGTAAGTGTCCATGGCACCAAACAATGCTGAGAGGATCAGCGTTCTGGAAGCACAGGTTGAGGAAACAACCAACACTATGGCCGCGGAGGTGGCCCAGATGAGAGAACTTGTTGATGAAGTGAGGGGATCACAAAAACATCAAGCAGGTTTGATAGGCGACATGTCAGAGGACTTTTGCCACACTGTGGAAACTTTGCAAGCCCAGATGGCAGATCTTTATGCAAAGGTAAATGTGATGGTTCTTGCTATGGGGAACTCCAACACTCCGGGAGTCAGCAAGACCAAGGTGCCAGAACCCAGGACGCATGGGGGTGCCCGAGATGCCAAGGAGTTAGAGAACTTCTTGTTTGATGTAGAGCAGTACTTTCGCGTTGTGAGAATGGCCTCAGAACAGGCAAAGGTGGATACTGCGACCTGTACTTGTTGGTGATGCCAAACTGTGGTGGCGTACCAAGTACAGAGAAATTGAAAATGGAAACTATGTGATTGATAGTTGGGCAGACTTGAGGAGAGAGCTCAAGGCCCAATTCTTTCCTGAGAACGTTGAGTATAATGCAAGGAGAAAACTGAGAGATCTCAAGCATACGGGGTCAATCAGTGAATATGTGAAACAATTTTCTGCTTTAATGTTGGATATTCGGGATATGTCGGAGAAGGACAAGTTGTTCTATTTTCTTGAGGGGATGAAACCGTGGGCAAGAACTGAACTTCATAGGCAAAGGGTTCAAGACTTGTCAACTGCATAAGCGACTGTAGAGCGCTTGACAGACTACGCTGGTGATGAGACCGCTTCGTCCAAATGGTTTGGCGGAGAGGGAAACAGTGGAAAGTCTTCCAAGAATGGCAAACCCAAGAGTGGGGGAGCCGACTTTAAATCATCAACCTCACAGGAAGCTTCGTCGTCTCAAGGGTTCAACACACCCAATGGAAAGGGGAAGAGTAAAATTGAGTGTTTCTTGTGTCGAGGTCCTCATAGAGTTTTTGAGTGCCCTCACAAAGCATCACTTAATGCCTTACAGGCTTCCATTGTAAAACAGGCAGTGGAAGACAATGGGGAAGAGGATGATGCCCCGAGGGTGGGTTCAGTGCGGTTGGTGAACGCATTGGAAAAGCAGGCAAAAACACCAAAAGTTACACGAGCAAAAGGGTTAATGTTTGTGGACTTGAGGATAACTAGGAAGAGTACTCGCGCTATGGTGGATACGGGAGCTACTCATAATTTTGTTTCGTAGGTGGAAGCAGGAAGACTCAACTTATCCTTAGAGAAGGATACAGGACGCGTGAAAGCAGTTAACTCTGTAGCCCAGCCTACTCTGGGAGTAGCCAAGCAAGTGGCTATAAAGCTTGGACAGTGGGAAGGTCATGCGAATTTCACAGCGGTGCCATTGGATGACTATCCAGTCATTCTAGGAATGGAGTTCCTAATGGGGACGAGGGCAGTGCTGATGCCTTCGGCTGGTTCCCTGTGTCTGATGGGAGACCACTCGTGCATGGTGCAAGTCGTTGCAACGAAAGGAGACGAAGGGAAGTCCCTTTCAGCCATACAACTCAATGAAGGATTGGGTCAGGGTGAGCAGACACGTCTAGCCACGGTGGTGGTAGACAAAGAAGTAGGCCAAGAGATGGAGCCTACGACCATCCAAGCGGTGTTGGATGAGGATAAGGAGGTGTTGCTGGATAAGCTGCCTCACAATTTGCCTTCACGACGGACTGTGGAGCAAGAGATCAAGTTGTTATCAGGAGTGAAACCACCTGCTAAAAGGCCATGTTGGATTGCGCCTAGAGAGATAGTAGAGTTGGGGAAGCAACTTGATGAAGTGGAAGCGGGATGTGTTCGCCCTTCCAAAACACTGTTGGGAGCATCGGTGTCGTTTCAAAGGAAACATGAAGAGCATCTACGGAAGGTGTTCGACAGGCTGAAGGGAAACAGTCTGAATGTGAAGAAGGAGAATTTCTCTTTCGCTCGGAAGAGTAACAAATTCCTTGGTCAAGTTGTTGAACAAGGTCGTGTCCGGAGGGGTATGGAGAAGGTAAGGATGATTCAAGAACGGAAGATCGCCACGACAGTGAAGGAGTTGCGTTCCTTTCTTGGCCTTACTAGTTTCTACAGGAAGTTCGTTAAGGGGTATTCGTGGAGAATGACTCCAATGACAAGACTACTGGGGAGGTATTATTGGCCGCACATGCGGGATGATGTGGTTGATTATACCAAAACTTGTTTCACTTGCCAACAAGACAAGGGAGAGCGGAAGAAGTATGGTACTTTCATGGCCACACCAAAGTACTGTTCGGCAGAGGGGACGACACAATTGTTCCTTGTGACTGTTGTGAAACATTGGGGTATTCCCCAAGTTATTGTTTGTGACCAAGATTTAATGTTCACTGACAACTTCTTAAGAGAGTTTTTCAGGATATTCAGGTCACACCTTGACATCTCTTCGAGTTATCATCGACAGACAGATGAACAGATGAAGAGATTCAGAGAGCTACTAGATGAGTACTTGCGCCATTGTGTCAATGACAACCAGAAGAGTGGCGTGCAACTAGGCCTGGCAAAACGGGTCATAACCCGTTGGGTCACCCGGACCCGCCTGTTTAAAACGGGTCCGGGTTTAAGAAAGTTAACCCATTTAATAATTGGGCGGGTCACGGGTTAACCCGTTTATAAACGGGTTAAGTGGGTTTGGGCGGGTCACCCGGCTAATTTGCTATGCCTCAGTTCAGCTGTGTCCTGTGTGCTTCTCAGTTCTCACGTTTCATGGCTTCAGCGTCAGCCCCCTTCACTTCAACTTTAAGCCTTCACGCAACTCACACCTCACAGAGTCACGGTTCACTCTTCACAAACACAATCACACACATAAAAAAAAAAAAACCCCTAATCCTAACCCACGCCGCACCTCTCCACTCCAATCTCCTCGTCTGGCCGTCTGGGTCGTCTCTGACCTCACGGCTCTCAGCTCTCAGTCTCAGCTCTCAGCTCTCACTCTCTTTGTCTCTCAGATCCTCTCCAGCTCTCCTCTCCAGTCCAGCAGACCTCTCCTCTCCTCTGGTGTAAAAAAACCCCTAATCCTAACCCCCGCCGCACCTCTCCACTCCAATCTCCTCGTCTGGCCGTCTGGGTCGTCTCTGACCTCACGGCTCTCGGCTCTCAGTCTCAGCTCTCAGCTCTCACTCTCTTTGTCTCTCAAATCCTCTCCAGCTCTCCTCTCCAGTCCGGCAGACCTCTCCTCTCCTCTGGCGTGTCGGATCTGCTAGGTTGCCAGTCGTCTCCTGCCAGTCGTCGTCTCCTGCCAGTCGTCGTCTCCGACTCTCTGAGTCTCCTGCAAAGGAATCAAAGGATGTATTGTTTTTTGCATTTTATGTTTTTTTTTTATTTATAGATTAATAAATAAAATGCAGTTTTTTTTTAAAAAAAAAATGTCATTTTATATGAGATTATAAAAATTTTTAAAACAAAAAATTTTATATTTTTAAACGTGTGACCCGTTACCCGCCCATTTATTAAACGGGCGGGTTAGGATTGGCATGTATGTGATCCGTTTAATATCGACCCGTTAATGACCCGGCCCGTTAATGACTCGGCCTGTTAGTGACCCGCCCAACCCCGGCCCGCCCGCCCGTTTTGCCAGGCCTACGTGCAACTACTTGATGTGGCTCCGTTCTATGGCAATGCCCAAAGGTGCTCAACAACCAACAAGAGCCCTTTTGAGCTTGTTACAGGCCAGCTGCCGCTGTTATCTCACACAGTGGGTGAGCCGTACAGACGAAAGAGTCCCAGGGCGTACATCTTCACCAGCGAAGGGAGAAAGAATGCAGAGTTTGCCCAAGCCTATCTAGAGAAAGCTTCTAAGCAGATGAAGAAGTAGGCAGATCAGGAGAGAAAACCGCAATTTCATGTCAATTGCCTCAAGCCATTCAACGCCAACACCAACGACCTGAGCAGAAGTCAGTCAAACAGCGCAGAGTTGAACACAGTGCAACCTGACAGACATGATGTTGAAGAGATCCTTGCAGACCGAAAGTTCCTATCCTCAAGGAAGAAGCGGCAAAAGTTCCTAGTGAAGTGGAAGTGCCTTGATGATAAAGAAATCAGCTGGATTTCTGCGGAAGATTTGAAGCCATTCGTGGACAAAGTTGAAGTGTACCTATCGCCAAAAGTCTACAAGGACGTCGACCGCATAAGTGGGGGAGAATGTCACGGGCTAAGCTTGTTCAGGGCATTATGCTTGCCTATGACCGCTTATCTCGTGTGTTTGGGATGGTTTTCCATCATGTAAATACTAGTGTAGGGTTATTTTCTAGTATTTATTTCATTGTAAGCCAAATAAGGCAGTATGACTCCTCGGTCACTTTGATGTTTCCTAGTGCTAGAGTGAGAATGGCCTAGAAAGCTCTTTAGGGGAGGGTGAGTGTTCATCAATCATTGTAAAACTCACTAGCAATTGTCAACGTGCTTAGCCTACTTGCCTCCCTCGCTAAGTACAACATGTCAACGGAGGATTTGTTAATGAATTATGTTTGCTTCAATATTTACTGCTTGGTTGCCACGGCTTTCATGAATTGATTATTATTTCCGCTGCTATCTGATTGAATGTTAATGAAAGTGCATCATGGATGAATGTTGGTAAACAATTGGCTGGCTAGTTAAGCAAGAGTGCTTTAGCTAGCGCCGCACGGCCCTTCACAACGGTGTGAAAAAGTCGGACCGTGACACTAGGGCATGCCGGATTTTATTGAATCTTTCTTCATTGAGAGGTTTAGTCAAGGTTTCAGCTAGTTGATTTTCAGTAGGGACGTAAACCAACTCAACATCTCCCTTTTGGACATGGTCTTGAATAAAATGATGCCTTATCTCAATATGTTTGGTTCAAGAGTGTAGGAACAAGTTTTTTTAGATGTTGATGGTACTAGTGTTGTCACAATGAATAGAAGTACCCTTAACTAAAATTATGAACTCCTCAAGCTGTTGCTTCATATATAAGGCTTGAGCAAAGCAACTACCGGCTGAAATGTATTCAGCCTCGGTGGTTGAGAGAGCTACAGAGGTTTGCTTTTTGTAAAACCATGACACAAGAGAGTGTCCTAGGAAGTGGCATGTTCCACTAGTGCTTTTTTTATCGATTTGAAACCTCCATAGTCGGCATCCGAGTAGCAGGTGAGATCAAAGGGAGCATTCTTAGGGTAAAAGAGTCCTAACTCATGTGTTCTTGCTAAGTACCTAAAGATTCTTTTGACGACATAAAGATGAGATTCTTTGGGACATGATTGGAATCTAGCATATAAACAAACACTGAACATGATGTCGGGTCTGCTAGAAGTGAGAGATAACAAAATACCAATCATTACTCGGTAAAGCTTTTGGTCTACATTCTTTCCTTTTTCATCAACGTCAAGTTTTGTTGTGATGCTCATAAGGGTTACTTTAGATTTTTCCATTTCAAGATCGAACTTCTTAAGCATGTCTCTAACATATTTGGCTTGATTTATAAAGATTTTGTGTTTCATTTGTTTTATTTGTAACCCTAGGAAGAAGTTTAATTCACCCATCATACTCATTTCAAAAGTTTTTTGCATAGTTTGGGCAAATTCTTGACACAAAGTCTCATTTGTAGCACCGAAGATGATATCATCTACATAAATTTGTATAACTAGCATATCTTTTTCTTTATGTTTTAAGAATAATGTAGTGTCAAAATTACCTCTTGTGAACCCATCATCTAGGAGAAATTTGCTTAATTGTTCATACCATGCTCTTGGAGCTTGCTTAAGTCCGCAAAGGGCTTTTGAGAGCTTGTATACATATTTAGGATGTGTGTGGCTCTCAAATCGTAGAGGTTGCTTGACATAGACTTCTTCATTTATATATCCACTTAAAAATGCACTTTTTACATCCATTTGAAAAAGTTTGAAGTTTTTGTAGCAAGCGAAGGCAAGTAGCATCCTAATGGCTTCAAGTCTTACCACAGGGGCATAAGTTTCATCATAGTCAATACCCTCTTGTTGGTTGTACCCTTGAGCTACTAATCTGGCTTTGTTTCTAACAATATTGTCATCTTCATCTTTCTTATTCCTAAACACCCATTTTGTGCCTATAATTGTGGTATTTTTCGGTTTAGGAACTAAGTCTCATACTTTGTTTCTTTCAAATTGGTCTAGTTCTTCTTGCATGGCATTTATCCAGTTTTCATCATTTTCATCTTCCTCAAAATTCTTTGGTTCTAGATGGGATACAAAAGCTATATTATTACATCCACCTCTTAGGTGAGATCTAGTGCTAACTCCTTGGGATGGACTACCTACGATAAGATCAGTTGGGTGATTCTTTACAAATTTCCAAGCCCTAGGTAGTTCATAATTTTCTTCTTCTGGTTCACTAGACTTTTGAGGAGATGATTCTTGATGATCAATTTTTGTGTCTTGACAGTTTCTATCTTGATCATAATATCTTAAGTTGCTCAAGTTCTTTTTCAATTCTAAAGGTAGTGACTTGATTATCTTCTTCTATTTCAATAGTTGTTTTGGATGTGTGAGGGTCTGTTTCATCAAACACAACGTGGGTTGATTTTTGAACAGTTTGAGTTCTTTTGTTGAACACCGTATACGCTTTGCTATTCATGGAATATCCTATAAAGATTCCCTCATCGGATTTTGAATCAAATTTTGCCAATGATCTCTATCATTTAATATGAAACATTTGCATCCAAAACCTTAAAATGTGAAATGTTAGGTTTCCTGCCCTTCCATATCTCGTATGAGGTTTTTCCTAACTTGGATCTAATGATGATACGATTACTAACATAGCAAGTTGTGCTAATGACTTTTGCCTAGAAATATTTTGGCAAATCATGTTCGTTGAGCATTGTCCTAGCCATTTCTTGGAGTGTTCGATTTTTTATTTCAACTACTTCATTTTGTTGTGGAGTTTTTGGTGCGGAGAAGTTGTGTGAATGGCCATTTTTGTTACAAATGTCTTCTAGTTCTTTGTTTCTAAATTCTCTTCCTCTATCACTCCTAATGTGAACAATTGACATTCCCTTTTCATTTTAAATTTTTCCACAAAAATAATGCATTACAAGTGTCACTTTTGTTTGTAAAAAAAATTATCCATGAGAATCTAGAGGAGTCATCGACTATAACAAAGGCATATAGTTTTCCACTAATACTAGCGATGTCATTAGGACCAAACAAATCAAGATGGATTAATTCTAATGGTCTTGAGGTGGATATCATTTTCTTGGTTTTGAAAGAAGATTTAACTTGTTTTCCATATTGACATGCATCACAAATTTTGTCTTTTACATAATTTTCTTTCGGTAGGCCATTTACTAGTTCTTTAGATGATAGCCTATGTAGTAAATCCATGCTAGCATGACCTAGTCTTCTATGCCATAACCAGAAATTTTCATTATTAGCTGCTAAACATCTAACGTCACAAGTTTTAATGTCGTTGAACTCAATTGTGTAGATGTTGGATTCACGTTTTCCTACAAGTATGGTTTTTCCATTTAAATCATTTATTAAACATTGGGTGGATTGAAATGTAATGTTTAACCCTTTATCACATAACTAACTAACACTTAGAAGGTTATGTTTGAGAGTATCTACAAGTGCAACATTTTCAATAGCCAAGGATGAATTACCTATTTTACCTTTACCGATGATTCTTCCTTTGGCATTGTCTCCAAAAGTGACCAATCCTTCCTTTTTGTATATGAGAGAGAGGAATTTTCTTGCATCTCTCGTCATGTGTCTTAAGCATCCACTATCAAGAAACCATTTATTTCTTGTGGAGTTGGTCTTTAAGCATACTTGCACACAGCATCAAGTGATTTGTTTTGGTACCTACATTGTTTTGGGTCCTATGGGGCTAGCGTTCTTAATCACCCATTTGTATTTCATGTTCATTCCTTTATTTCCCATGAAGGGGCAAGTAAAACGTACATGACCTTTTCTTTCGCAATATAAGCAAATTTTATTAGCATGTGAGGGATTTGGTTTAGGTGCAGGAATTTTCTTTGACACGGAGCTTCTTTTAGCACATAGATTTGCAAAACCTATTGATTCAGATGACGATAAGCCGTATCCTAATCCTTCTTTGAAAATTCCAAATCTTTGGACTCCAAGTAGCCTATTAAAGTTTTCTTTACCATTTGTAAATTTGTAAATTGTATTATTTTGATCTTCCACTTTCTTTTTCAATTTTGAATTTTCTTGAAGAATTTCAATGATTTGCTTTTTTAAGCTTCCAACTTCATTTTGAAAAGACTCCTTGTAATTTTTACATTCCTTAGTAAGCTTTTCATTTTCTAAATTAAGAGATGCATTTTCTTCTTTCAAAGTATCACATGAGGAGATTTGTTTTTGCTTGCATCTTGCATGAGTTTCTTCTAAAAGTTTGTTTTTCTTTTTAGCAGCTATCAATTCAATGTAGAGTTTCCTACAATTTTCTTCTAATTCTTCATAAGATGGAAGATATTCGTCATCAGAATTTACCTCACTCTGTTCATCCGCCATAAGGCAGAAGTTGGCAACTTCTTCTTCGATTTCTTCATCGGTTGTGGTTCCATCTAGTTCATCCCATTCGACTGCGTTCATGGCTTTGAACTTCTTTTTGTCTCCTTGTTGATTGTTGCCTTTTTTTTTTTTTAAGAGAGGACGGTTGTCCATGCGGTGCCCTATCTTTTTGCAATTTTAGCACCTTATGCTTGATTCTCCTTTCTCATTTTGTTTGCCACCTCGTTTGTTCATAAAAAAATTTCTGAATCTTCTTGTGAGGAGAGCAACTTCGTCATCGTCGTCATTTTCTTCTTCTTCTACAAGTTCTTTTTGCTTTCCAGCTTTAAGGGCAATTTTGATAGCCTTCTTGGGTGCTTCAACTTCTGCGGTAGCATTTTTCTTCTTGATTTCATAAGTCATGAGAGACCCAATCAGCTCGTCAAGAGTGACCTTTGATATGTCCTTTGCTTCCTCAATTGTTGTGGACTTGGTGTGCCAGGATGCTGGTAGAGAGCGAAGGACTTTCTACATATTATCTTCCATAGAGTATTCTCTATCAAGAGCTTTTAGTCCATTTGTGATATGTGTAAAACGAGTAAACATAGCATTAATTGTTTCACCCTCTTCCATTTTAAACATTTCATATTATTTAACCAACATATAAATTTTCAATTTCTTTACCTAGGTTGTTCCTTCATACGTTACTTGAAGATTTTCCCACATCTCCTTAGTCGTGTTGCATCCACAGATTCGAATGTACTCTTCATCATTCATAGCACAATAAAGGAAGTTCTTGGTCTTGAAGTTCAGTTGTGCTAGCTTTGCATCAGCCTCGAGAAGTTTCCCAATTGGTATGTCATCCCCTTCCTCATTCTTGAAGGTGTAGTCTCCTTCGGTGATGGCGTTCCACATTCAATAGTCATAGGCTAGGATGAAGATTGACATTCGATCTTTCCATGTCAGATAGTTAGTTCCGCAAAATTTGGGTGGACGATCCACGGGTTGACCTTGGGCAAACATGTCCGTCATATTGATCTTTGCGCCTAAGAGTTACTCCGAATATCTAGCAATTGGCGCTCTGATACCACTTGTTGGCCCGGATAAGTGTCTAGAGAGGGATGAATGGACGTTTTTCGCGGATATGCAAATTTTCTACAAACATAAAAAATCTTGCCAAGAACAAGAGTATTATATCACAATATTAAAGTAAAGCAAATGGCAAGGAATGAGTAACACAAGAAAGAAGAGAGAATAGAGGCTTAACACAGCAATGTTAACGTGGTTCGACACCCCACCTATGTCCACACCTTGAGACCAACTCAAGGATTCCCAAAATCCACTATACGATCCTCCTTATGGCGGAGAATCCTATACAAACAGCTGCTCACAAAGAGCTCTTACAATGGTACTCACCTAGAGACATGTTACAATGACTCACAAAAATCCTTTCAATACAAGTAGTTGAAGAGAGTTAGATACAAACTTAAATGCTCCTCTTGAGTTGAATATCACAATATAATCCTCACACTATTTCCTCTTTTTCAATGGAGTGTAAGCAAGATCAAGAGCAAGAGGGCCAGTGGTTGCACAATGAAACCCTAGAGTAAATGCTCAATGAATGATTTTAACAACTAATAAGCTTCACACCTTTGAAGTTAATACAAAGGACCTATTTTAAACACCAAAGGGGCGAGCTGGGTGCTGGAGAGCCGTTGGTCATTTGTTGATATGAGACAAGGTGAAAACTAGCCATTCTGGCACATTAAATGAAGTCTGCAGCCCGACATTCATCGACGAGGTCTCGCGTTTGTCGACGAGCCCTTCATTGATTTCGTCGATGAAGCCCTGTGTCCGTTGATGAGTTACTGGTTCTGAATTTAGGTAAGTCTCGATTTATTTTCGTCGATAAGTACCCTATGTACGTCGACGAAAAGTGCACAAGCTTCGTCACTGAATCCCCTGTATTCATTGACGAAGGTGCTCTGAACTTTTAAGTACTCTCGGTATATTCTCATCGACAAGTACCCTATGTACGTCGGTGAGGCTCTGTGTTGTTCTTGTCGACGAAGCCATGTGTTCGTCGACGAGGCCCCTTTTACTATTTTAGAAAATCACTTTAACAAGGTTTGTGTTGAAGTAAAAAGTTCCTTATCTTAATTTGATAAGTGATCTTTGATCTATTTTAAGATGTCTTAGATTTAATAAAACATGTTTGAGGGTTTTTAGACATCTTATGCAGTTTTACCTTGTCTTGTTTTATGTGTGTGGGATTGTGCCTATGATCTAGTGATGTGTTTGTGATATGCCCATTTCTTGCTTGTTCTTTTGAGTCACTCCATACACAAAGGATTACAGAAACAATCTCTCTAACTCTCACACTCAACTTCGAACATGTGCTTGCTATGTAGATTCCATGAGTGCTTTGGTTTGAGTGGTCGAGTTGTGGTCATGTCACATGTTGCTTTCGACTGGTTTGAAACTTGCTTGTTTTGGACTAGAGATAAAGGTTAGTAACGTTAAAGAACTGCTAATGGGTTGTTGTCATCAAAATACAGTTGGAATGAAAGACCCTCAACCACTTGGCCTAACAATCATGATCATGTATATCGGTTGTCCAAAGCCTCTTACGGATTGAAACAACCTCCTAGAGTTTGGTATGAGAGGCTTAGTGGTTTTCTCCAAGAAAATGGTTTTACCCGGGGTAAATTTGACACTACAATTTTCATCAAATCTGAAAATGATGATGTGCTCCTTGTCCAAATATATGTTGATGATATCATCTTTGGAGCAACTAATAATGAACTGTGTAATGAGTTTGCCAAATGCTTACAAAGTGAATTTGAAATGAGCATGATGGGTGAACTGAGTTTCTTCTTAGGACTTCAAATTAAACAAGCTAAACATGAAACTTCTATATGCCAATCTAAATATGTTAGGGACTTGCTCAAGAAATTTAATATGGAAGACAGTAAAATTTTTGGTACTCCTATGAGTTATTCCAGAAAACTTGATAAAGATGAGTAAGGCATCCCTGTTGATGTGAAATTATATCGTGGCATGATTGGTAGTCTCCTATACTTTACAGCTAGTCGACCTGATATCATGTTTAGTGTGTGTATGTGTGCTAGGTTTCAAGTCGCTCTTAAGGAGTCTCATTTGTTAGCCTTGAAAAGAATATTTAGGTACCTTGTTGGAACTGTTGAGTTAGGTTTATGGTACCCTAAGCATACGACATTTGAGATTATTAGTTATACTGATGCTGACTTTGTCGGTAGTAAGGTTGATAAGAAGAGTACTAGCGGCACTTGTCACTATTTAGGACAATCTCTAGTTTCTTGGTTCTCCAAGAAACAGAACTCTGTTGCCTTATCCACTGCTGAAGCAAAATATATTGTGGCTTGAAGTTGTTGTGCTCAAACGCTTTATATGAAACAACAACTTTTAGATTTTGGATTGCACGATGATACGATTCCAATTAAATGTCATAATACTAATGTAATCAATATATCTAAAAATCCTATCTCACATTCACGAACCAAACATATTGAGATTAGACACCATTTCATTTGCGATCATGTGTAAAAAAGGGATGTGGCACTTAAGTTTGTTTGCACAAGCTGATATTTTCATCAAACTACTTCAGGAAGATAGGTTCATACAGATTAGAAGTGAGCTAGGTCTAATGCATAGTAAATATGCCTCCTAGAAATTTGATAGAATGCACAAATTTAGGGGGAGCTTCTTATCATAAAAAAATATAAGGCTCTGAAAACTTTACACCTATCATTGTTTCATTCTTTATGAATATGTTTGTGGTTTACAATGCATAACTATCATATTTTTTGCATGTTGATAGTTATATTTATGTTTTCCGTCTTGATCATACTGAACTGCTTGAGTTGATAGTTGTGGATAAATTGTTAATTTAAAACTTAATCGGGTCATTTCAATACAGGTATTTTTGGAAAAATACTCTAATTTCAAACGGCATGCTGCCAAAATTTTCAAATTTTTTTCCAATCATATCTTGCATATAAATGATTCATACTCAATGTCTTGCTTACGTGTCATGCCTTATGCTTACAGTAGCCCCTTTTTCTGTTGCCAAAAAGGGGAGAAGAGGCAAAAGTATTTTTTGAAAAATGTTTGAACTTTAAATCTTTAAACTTCTCATTATGCATATTGACAGGGGGAGCCTTTCAAGGCCATACCCACTTTTGCATGATGTATTTGTCATCATCAAAAGGGGGGAGAATGTTGACCTTATAGGCCATATCCGATTTTGATTATGACAAATACTCAGGTATTTAATGTCTATCAAGTCTGTGTGCAGGTTCATATTAGCTAGATCTTTTGATGGCATATGAAGACTTGAAGAATAGAGACATGCAGGTTCATATTTGCTAGATCTTTTGATGGCATATGAAGACTTGAAGAATAAAGACCCATAAGATTCATTCATTGTAATTTATATTATTTAATTAGGGTCTATAATAGTAAAGTAAGAAAGGTCTGTAATATTTACTGCATATCATGCATGTAAAAACAATAAGCTCAAAGACCTTAGAATAACCCTAGGTCCTTGCACTTACACGTAAAAAAATCCTCATTATCACATATAATATCAGGGGAATCAATTGAACTAAAACATAACTTAAAGTGCTAAATGAATAGGGTTTCGGGCTACAAAACCTTGGTGTTCAAAACACCTTGGTTGATCGAACCATTGAAAGGTTATATAGTTGACTTGACTTCGAGCGACCGAACCCAAAAGGACTTCACCATCCTCGGTCAACCAAACTCGCATGCTTACCTTTTCACCAACTTGATAGCCCGAACTTTCACGTTCAAAACTACCTCGGGCTACCGAATGTTCAAGTTCGGTAAACCAAACTTGATACTGGGTGACCGAATTGTAGAATTTTGGAAAATTGCCTCACTTCAGCAAACCATCCTTTTCCTAGGGCACGCGAACATGTAGAACTTACTTTTTCTTATGTGTCAGTTCGGGCAATCGAACCACAGGTCAGGCGTCCGAAACTCTCGGGTTGCACAATTTTTTACCGTGGTTAAGAGGGGTTAAACATGATTAATTTTCCTAAACATTTTTCTAAAAAAATTAATAATACCCTATGTATCCCCAACAGTTATAAAATAGGGCAAGTCTATATATAGGGGCTCATCTGCTCTGATTAGGAAGTAATTAGCAAATTGATTAAGCAAAAACTCTCTGAAATTTCTTAAGCCCTATTTCTTCACACAAACCCTGTACACTCATATACCACCATTCCTTTGAGAAAACAAGCTTTGTGAGTGTTTTGTTCATTGTTGATTGTTACTAAAACCCTCTTTAGTTTATTGTATATTTGATTTTTGGATTGAGGGTTGAACTTGGTTTTCCCCCCATATTTAATTTAATAAATCTTTTGTGTGGAAAAACTTAGAGCTTGTGGGTCTTAGCATTCACATTGCAAGACACCTTAACTCACATTTTTGTGTGTGCAAAAATCCTTTTACAAGCTCGTATTTGAATATCTCTTTGTGCTTTGATATTGACAAAATATTTTTGAGATACTCTTATTACTCTTGGTACAAATCTTTGAAATCCTAAACTGTGATTGAATTTTTTATCTATACATAGTTTCAAAGATTAGTTTGTAGATACACTCTTGTGCTTATATTTGAGATAAACATTTCTTCGAGTGTTGGTTGCACATATACACCATTGAACCTATTGTTCTTACATTACTGGTGTGTTTTGATTTTTAGTGGTGCAAATTTGCTTGATTGAGAAACATAATATTTGTACACATCTTGTATTGTGATTTGGTTGTATTCTAGGTGTGGCCTGAGGGAGCATTAATTCCACTCAAAAGGATTGGTTGTAAATGTTGAGGTCAACCCTGTGCTAATTGACCTAGTTGTATTTAGGTGTCGCTCCACTTGTTAAGTGAGCTTTAGTGTAATCCTTGTGCTTGTGAGCCAAGGCGGAGACGTAGGCAATTTGCCGAACCTCGATAACATATCTGGCGTCATCTCTCTTTATTGCTTTATTGTGCATGCCTAATTAGATTACTTATGCAATTTAATTTCCACTGAATATACATTGATTTATTTTATCAGCACTAGATTGACCTTAGGTTTGTGTTATACTACTGCTAGTTGATTAACTTAGGAAATTAATTTTTAAAATACCAATTCACCCCTCTCTTGGGATTACAGTAAAGCTAACAACACTATTATAACTTATTTCTTCCTTACTGAAAGGTGTCTCATCCCAGCGATTTATTATTCTTTGCAAGTTCTTTAGGTGATCGAGCTTAGAACTCTCTAGGGCGGGGTTTAGTTTTGTGAGTGGTTAAAAGAACATCATAAATAAAGTTTTATGTTTACTTTATTTTCTTTTCTGGATATGTAATATGGAGAATTTGGTTATACTCCTTTATGGGTTTGTAAATATGTATATAGTACTTTGGTATTTTATTTGAGGTTGTTTAATTAGTTCTGCTGCGTGAATGGTATCAGAGACGTACGGATGGTCTCATAACACCCTGAGCCCCACTTGGCAGGTACGGGGCATTACACTAGATCAACACCCCCTCAGGCCACGCCTGGAATACAATAATGAATATAAAATTTGCGTACAAATGAAGATGCTTCTAATACAAGCAGATTTGTATAGATACGCACAAGCAATAACCAATGCACTTCAATATGATAGGAAATATAAGCTTAGTGAAGATATATGAAACTACTCTCAATATAATGTCAATATGCAATCAAAGTGTGAGAGTGAGTTTAGCAAAGTTTCTTTGAAAGGCATAAGAAATTTCAAGAAATTTTTGGTGATTTTCCTAATACATGCTTAATCTTTCCAAATGAGGGAGTATATATAGACAAACTCAAAATTATAACTGTATGGATATAAAGGGAATTATTAAAATTATTTAATAAGTTTTTAATCCAATTTACCTTTAGTTAACCATAGTTACCGCAGTTAAAAAAATATGGCAACCCGAAAGTTTCAGTCGCTCAAACCTCACGATCCGTCGCCTGAATACTTACAATTGGAAAAGTTGAATTTTCAACTTCGGGTGCCCGAGGATAGATTTGGGTGGCTGACTCATTGCAATTTTCCAAACGATTGAGGTTCGATTGCTCGGTTTATAGTTCGGTCTGCCGAACTTTATGATTCAGTCACCCAGGGTAAAATTGAACTTAGTATTCAAGCGGTCGGGAGCAGTAGAAAGTGTCAGCCTTTACGTTCGGTCAACCGAGAACAATATGTTCAATTAAGGTTCGGTTGCCCGAGTCTTAGTCAACATGTTGACTTTCTACCAGTTCGGTCAATTGAGGCGTTTTCATCGCGCTAGGTTCGGTCGCCCAAAACCCTTTCAAACTTAAACCTATGTCCTATTTTTTTAGCATAAGTTACTCCCATTTGCATACTTATGATTTATAAGATCAAGGAGATTTTTCCAAGTGACTTGTAGGGACCTAGGGTTGTTCTAAGGTCTAGGTTTTTTAATTTAGCCTAAACGATCGAAGTATTTTCTATAGTCATTGAGCTTTTAGTCCTATCATGCATGTGATGTAGATATTACAGACCATATTAAATATTACAAACCCAAAAGAATAAATGCAAATATAATAAAGAGAGAGGTTTTCAATCTTTTGCTATTTTCAGATGCCATATATGAATATGCCGGGAGTATGTGCTCCTTAAGGTTTTTCTTGCATCCATTTCACTTTCATGTGTATGTTTTGAAAGATTAACCTGTTCAAGCACTTAGCGTAGTAACCGGGAAAAATAAAATAAAATAAAAATAAAATAAAATAAATTAATTAAATTAACAAGTAAAATGAATAGTATGATAAGGTAATATATATGTAATATATATAAGTTAAAGGTATATGTATGTATATATATATATATATATATATAAAGTTGTACAAGCTTCTCCAGGAAGCTTTGCTGCAATTAGTAAGTTATTATAATATTAATATATATATAAAGTTGTACAAGCTTCTCCGGGAAGCTTTGCTTCAATTAGTAAGTTATTATAATATTAATATATATAATTGTACAAGTTTCTCCAAGAAGTTTTGCTTTAATTTCGATCAATCCAATTGGAATTGGATTCCTGTGCCAGTGTTCTCAGATCTCTCTCAATCTTGCACAACATTCGTCTTCTCTCTCCCACTCTCCTCCACCACGTCTCTGATATTTGGCAGATCAAAAGTTCAAAAATACCATTGAGCTCTGCTCGCCGCCACCGACATTTCTACTGGAGCGGATTTGTCGTAGGAGCGACGTAGGCATATCTCCTGGGGTAAGGCTAAATTTCAAACTTATCTCAATTTCTCTTAAATTATAAGCCCCATTAAAGAACGAAAATTGTCAGGAGACTCGTGGGGAGATTCTCTATAATCTAGCCGAAGCGAGTTTTCGAATTGGAGCTCCAGGGTACTAATCCTAAATCGGGGGTAAGTTTGATAATTTAGGATTTTATTAGGTTATTTAGGGTATTAAAAACTTAGGGAAATTTTAGGGAAAGTTGTTCTAGGAATTATGACGGATAATATCGTGAAATTTAAATTTCAGGATTTCAGGGGTTTTTGAACGCCTGGGGCGTAGGCTAGGGTGTTAGCGGATTTTTACAAGAATCAGGTAAGGGGATAAACTAAGCTAGTTTTGTTTTAGAAAATGCATGTGAATATATATCTAGCATCTGGTTTCAGGAAAAATAGATATATTTATATATACATGATTTATATTTGGAAAATACTGTTTAAATGATGATATGTTAAATACGTGGAAAATATGTTCAGTGTGGCATGAGTATAAATTTAATGGAATACTGTTTTCTAGGAATTTGAATGATATGGATTTTTGTGACGGAAAACCAGTGTATGGGCCGAGTCTTTTATATGATTTGCCCGCGTATGGGCCGTGCTATGTGGATATGTTTGTCGGCGTACGGGCCGTACTATGATGAGATTTGCCAGTGTACGGGCTGTGCTATGTAAATGTGTAATACCGGCGTACGGGCCGATGATTTTTATGATACACGTATATATGCAAAATGATATGATTAATATGAAAATAAATGATATGAGATATCCATGTATCACGATTTTAGTATATGTATATGATATCAGAACCTGATTGGCTTGGTCTAGGTTAGCACTTGCACGGTACCATTGTTATGTGTCCATGGTCTTTGTGATCATGATATTTGTGTTAACGCCGTTGTACGGAGTGGTGTGAGATTGGATGGTTGATGTGGTTTATAAGAAGTGTACTGATCGCCCTTAGTGTACGGACCAGGTCTGGCAGACCCATCGAACCTACAAACTACTGTTTAACTTGGCACTGGTCAGCCAACCATTGTCAGGTCCCGCCTTCGGGCCACACAATCCAATCATGTGGGGGTAATACATGACAACAGCCAGCTAACCTATAAGGAATGTTTTATATTATTATTATTATATGAGATGAAATATGATTATGAAAAATGCAATATGTTCTGCCATGTTTTGATGGTATATGTATGTTTTCCCAGATTTGATAAACAGTACTGCACATGTTGTGTATGATATATGTTGAATATAGAATACTCATGTTGCCACACACTAGTATTAGTTTATTTCCCTTACTGAGAGGTGTCTCACCCCTAAATCTTATTAACTTTTCAGGAGCCTCAGATAGGAGAGCGAGAAAAGCCCCGCTGATCTAGTGCAGGTTAATTGCCTTTTTTTGAAGGGTATGTTTTTGTAGAGACAGTTAGATTTTGGGGGAAATGTCCCTAGATAAGATTTTTGGGATGTATATACTGAGATACAATGATTGTAGTAACTCTGGTATATTGTGATATCTGGTATTGAGATGTATATATGATTGTATATTTTCTACTGCGTAGGCTTCCGTTTTGTGTTCTAATGTATCCCTGGTACCCACGGGTCCAAGTGGATTGTGATCTGTTGAGCTGGAATGTATGATG
Organism: Malania oleifera; assembly: GCF_029873635.1. Classification (NCBI taxonomy): domain Eukaryota; kingdom Viridiplantae; phylum Streptophyta; class Magnoliopsida; order Santalales; family Ximeniaceae; genus Malania; species Malania oleifera. The sequence continues at coordinate 97,442,668 of NC_080417.1, forward strand.
ATGATATTATTATATATAAAAAAGAATGAGAAAAATAAGCAGGTCGTAACAGTTTGGTATTAGAGCCTAGGTTGCTAGGTTGTTAGGTTCTGTAGACTTTAGAATGCAGCAGAAACAATACCAGAGTTTAGGAAATGATTTGAGGTTTTGTTCTACAGTCTAGAGGCAGGACTTCCATGGTAGTTTCGGTATTTTTCCTAGGGTGACGATTTCAGGAAAACCATAGTAAGCTATTGTCGGGTTGTGTTCCTAGAATGTAGGACTGGGGATTAGAAATGAGTTAGAAATGTTGAGATAAGTGGTAAGGATAGGTGGGTAAATTATAAGGATAGGATTACTGAATTGCAACTGCTATTTTCCAGAATGGATCCAGAAGGAAATAGTGTCCATGCGAGTGGCAGTGATGGAGCAAGACCATCAGGTGTAGCTAGGACCGACTCTGACGCGGAATTATGTAGCGTGGCTCAACAGGTTATGGCTGAGATCGCTAGGAGTTCGAGGGAGTAGAGTTGTCCATCTGCAGGCCATGGGTGCACCATAGAAAAGTTCACGAAGATGAATCCACCAGCGTTCTCAGGCGGAGTTGATCTTGTAGCCGCTAAGAACTGGATACAGGAGACTGAGAAAATCTTGACTGTACTGCAGTGTACTGAGGAACAGAGGGTCCTCTTTACCACCTATAGATTGACAGGAGAGGCTGAGAGATGGTGGACTGCGGTGAGACTATTGGAGCAGCAGAGGGTGACTCCGATAGCTATGACATGGGACCAGTTTAAAGATTTGTTCTTTGACAGATATTTTCCAGCTACTGTGAGGGAGGCTAAGGTAGAAGAGTTCTTGAGTCTGAAGCAAGGAAAACTATCTGTCCAGCAATATGTAGCACGTTTTATCGAGCTCTCTCGTTTCACCCCATACATTGTTCCTGATGAGGTGAAGAAGGCGAGGTAGTTTGAGAGAGGCTTAAGGCGGAGTATATTCAAGCAAGTAGTGGTGCTACAGATCTAGGACTTTGCTGAGTTAGTCGATAGGGCAGCCTTGGCAAAGGTTGGTGAGCGTCTTGATGCAGAGGAGCAGGGACAGAGGAAGAGATCTGCATCTACCGGCTACTAGCAAAGTCATAGACCAGGCCAGTGGAGGAGAGGAAATCATGGCAGCGACGGAGGCAGGAGACTGGAGGACGCGAGGTGCAGACAGGGCAGGGCCCTCTAGTCTGTCAGACATGCAATAGGAGGCACTGGGGAGAGTGTCGAGCTGGTGGTGTAGTGTGCTATCGCTGCGATAGATCGGGGCATATAGTGCGAGATTGTCCTACCCCACTAGATGCAACTCCGGTGTGCTATCACTGCGGTAGATCAGAGCGCATGGTATGAGACTGCCCTACTCCACCAGATGCAATTCCAGCTCCAAGACCATACCGGGGAGATTATCAGGCGCCACGTGGGGGCTAGCAAAGGAATACGACTCCATCCAGAGTGTTTACTCTGACGCCGGGTGAGGCTGAGACAACAGGTGACGTGGTGATAGGTATGGATGTTATGTTTTCTTTTAAAGTTATTGCATTATTTGATTCAGGAGCTACACACTCGTTTGTATCCTCAGGGTGTATTAAATTATGTAGGGCTGAAACACAACTGTTAGATGTTGAATTGTTGGTATTTACACTGATTAGGTCAGTAGTAAAGTGTAATAGGGTGCTCCGAGGTTGTCCAATTGATATTCAAGGGAAGGCTTTGTCTGTCGATTTGATAGTGCTGGACATGCACGAGTTTGATGTTATATTTGGTATGGATTGGTTAGCAGCTAATTTTGTCAGCATAGATTGTCTTGCATGAGAAGTGATATTCAGATCTCTAGGGGAAGCAGAATTTAAGTTCGTAGGGTCACAAATACAATCCTCGCCTCAGCTAATTTCAGCTATTCAGGCCAGAAGGCTATTACTGAGTGGGTGTTACGGGTTTGTGGCTGTCGTGAAAGAGATGTCAGAAAATGAATCGAAATTTTCTAGTATGCCTGTAGTAAAGGAGTTTACAGATGTTTTCCCAGATAAGTTACCAGGCTTGCCACCCGATCGTGAGGTAGATTTTTCCATAGATCTACTTCTAGGTACAATGCCTATTTCCAAAGTACCTTATCAAATGGCGCCGGTAGAGTTGGCAAAATTGAAAAATCAGTTGCAAGATCTGCTTGATAAAGGCTTCATACGACCCAGTGTATCTCCGTGAGGACCTCCAGTTTTACTTGTGAAGAAGAAAGACGAAACTATGAGAATGTGTATAAACAACAGGGAAATGAATAAAGTGACAATTAAGAACAAGTATCCTCTACCCCGTATTGATGATTTGTTTGACCAGCTCCAGGGTACAAGGGTGTATTCGAAGATTGACCTCAGATTCGGCTACCATTAGGTAAAGGTGAAAGCAGAAGACGTCTCGAAGACGACCTTCAGGACCTGGTACGGGCATAATAAGTTTCTCGTTATGCCGTTTGGATTGACAAATGCTCCTGTGGTATTTATGAACTTGATGAACAGAGTCTTCCACCGATACCTAGACCAATTTGTTGCTATTTTTATTGATGATGTACTGGTCTATTCAAGGAGCTATGAGGAGCATGAGACGCACTTGAGGCAGGTTTTGTAGACACTTCAGGAAAAGAAGTTATACGCCAAGTTCAGTAAATGTGAATTTTGGCTTGAGAAGGTCGTGTTCTTGGGGCATGTTATATCTGGAGACGGTATTTCTATGGATCCTAGCAAGATTGAGGTAGTAGTGAATTGGGCTAGACCGAGAAATGTCCAGGAGATCAGGAGTTTCTTCGGGCTAGCTAGATATTATCGTTGTTTCGTTAAGGGATTCTCAACTTTGTTAGGACCCTTGACACGAATGACGAGGAAGAACGTCATATTTGAGTGGGACGACTGCTGTGAGCAGAATTTTCAAGAACTGAAGCAGAGGTTAGTCACAGCACCAGTTTTGGTTATCCCATCTAGGGGTGAGGGGTATGTCATTTATAGTGATGCGTCCTTGAAAGGACTTGGCTGCGTATTGATGCAACATGGCAGGTTAGTTACATATGCGTCCAGGCAGTTGAAAGAATATAAGAAGAACTACCCTACACACGATCTTGAATTGGCTGCTGTAGTACACGCGTTGAAAATTTGGATGCATTACCTGTATGGCGAGCAGTGTGAGATTTTCTCCGACCATAAGAGCTTAAAGTATTTCTTCACACAAAAGGAACTAAATATGAGGTAGAGAAGGTCGTTGGAGTTGATTAAGGATTTTGGTTGTACCATCAGTTATCATTCGGGGAAAGTGAATGTGGTAGCTGATGCATTAAGCAGGAAATCCAAGGAGCCAGTGTTGGCGGCTATGGGGATCCAGCATCTGATCATGATGGATCTGGAGAGACTCGGCATAGAGTTAGTAGAGAGTGATCTCCCAGTATGTATTGCTAGCCTAGTGGTACAACCTACTTTACAAGAAAGAATTAAAGTCGCTCAAAAGGAAGATCCAGTATTAGCAGAGGTGATATGCAGAGTACAGATGGATCAAGGGGAGGATTTCAGTATTGCAGATGACAGAGCTTTGCGGTTCCGTTCCAGATTATGCGTTCCTACCGATACTGAGATCAGGAAGACTATTTTAGAAGAAGCTTACAGATCTTTGTATACCGTTCATCCTGGTAGTATGAAGATGTATAGAGACTTGCGTGAAACATTCTAGTGGAGTGGCATGAAGAGAGAAATCGTCGAGTATGTAGCCCAGTGTTTGACGTGCCAGCAGGTAAAGGCTGAGCACCAGAGGCCGGCAGGGCAGTTGCAGCCGTTATTCATCCCAGAGTGGAAGTGGGATCATATATCGATGGACTTTGTGTCAGGACTGCCGACGACATTACATGGCTAGAATGCCATCTGGGTGATTGTTGACCGTTTGACTAAAACCGCCCACTTTATACCTATCAAGATCAGCTACTCCCTCAGTCGTTTAGCGGAGATTTACATTCAAGAGATAGTACGTTCTCATGGGGTGCCAGTATCGATTGTGTCGGATAGAGACCCATGATTTACATCACGATTTTGGAGGAGTTTGCAGGAGGCTCTGGGGTCTCAGTTATCGTTTAGTACGAAATTCCATCCTCAATCAGATAGGCAGACTGAGAGGACGATACAGATAGTAGAGGACATGCTCAAAGTGTGTGTACTAGACTTTGGGGGTAGTTGGACTCAGTTTATACCGCTGGTAGAGTTCGCGTATAATAACAGTTATCAGTCTAGCATTGGCATAGCACCATTTGAGGCTTTGTACGGTAGGAGATGTCGTTCTCCTTTGTTTTGGGATGAAGTGGGTGAGCGGCGAGTAGTGAGGCCAGAACTTGTGCAACAAGCGCGTTATAAGGTTCGGCTTATCAGAGACAGGATTAGTACAGCTCAGAGCCGACAGAAAAGTTACGCTGACCATCGCCGTAGGAATTTAGAGTTTGATGTGGGTGATCACGTATTTTTGAAGATAGCTCCGATGAAAGGGGTTATGCGCTTTGGGAAGAAGGGTAAACTTAGTCCTAGGTTTATCAGTCCATTTGAGATTCTAGATAAAGTGGGACCGGTAGCTTATAGGCTAGCTTTACCTCCAGTGTTGTCCAGGATCCACGACGTATTCCATGTGGCTATGTTGAGGAAATATGTTCCAGATCCTTCTCATATCATTAGTTATGATGAGTTGGAGCTTAGTGATTCATTGGGATATGAGGAGATACCAGTACAGATTCTGGATAGGAAAGTACAGGAGCTACGTAATAAGAAAATTCCTCAGGTAAAGGTTTTATGGAGGAATCATGCGGTAGAAGAGGTTTCTTGGGAATCCGAGGAGCAGATGAGACAGAGATATCCGCATCTATTGTAAGAAAGTTGATGGGATAAAATGCAAGTAGTTAGGTAGTTTCTTTTGCAGGTACATGTAATGGTTTAATTAGTGTAGTATTTTAGTTTTGGGAGAATGGTTTTCTTTTGTATATGTAATCTTCCAAGACCCGAAATGTAACCACGGTATTCCTCCGCCATAAGTGAGGGTAGGTAATAAAATGAGTAGACCATTTTTCCTGGTTAAAGGATGGCGAGTTACGCGAACAGTAAATTTCGAGGACAAAATTCTTTTAAGGGGGGAGGAATGTAGTAACTGGGAAAAATAAAATTTTTTAAAAAAATTAATTAATTAAATTAATAAGTAAAATGAATAGTATGATAAGGGACAAATATATATATATATATATATATATATATATATAAAGTTGTACAAGCTTCTCCAGGAAGCTTTGCTTCAATTAGTAAGTTATTATAATATTAATATATATAATTGTACAAGTTTCTCCAGGAAGCTTTGCTGTAATTTCGGTCAATCCAATTGGAATTGGATTCCTGCGCCAGTGTTCTCAGCTCTCTCTCAGTCTCGCGCAACGTTCATCTTCTCTCTCCCACTCTCCTCCACCACCTCTCCGATATTTGGCTGATCAAAAATTCAAAAATACCATTGACCTCTACTCGCCACCGCCGACATTTCTACTGGAGCGGATTTGTCGTAGGAGCGACGTAGGCATATCTCCTGGGGTAATTCTAAATTTCAAACTTATCTCAATTTCTCTTAAATTATACGCCCCATTAACGAACAGAATTTGTCAGGAAACTTGTGGGGAGATTCTCTACAATCTAGCCGAAGCGAGTTTTCGAATTGGAGCTCCGGGTTACTAATCCTAAATTAGGGGTAAGTTTGATAATTTAAGATTTTATTAAGCTATTTAGGGTATTCAAAACTTAGGGAAATTTTAGGGAAGGTTCTAGGAATTATGACGGATAATATGGTGAAATTTAAATTTCAAGATTTCAGGAGTTTTTGAACGCCTGGGGCGTAGGCTGGGGTGTTAGTACACTTTTGCAGGAATCAAGTAAGGGGATAAACTAAGTTAGTTTTGTTTTAGAAAATGTATGTAAATATATATCTAGCATCTGGTTTCAGGAAAAATAGATATATTTATATATACATGATTTATATTTGGAAAATACTATTTAAATGATGATATGTTAAATACGTGAAAAATATGTTCAGTGTGGCATGAGTATAAATTTAATGGAATACTATTTTCTGGGAATTTGAATGATATGGATTTTTGTGATGGAAAATTGGCGTATGGGCCAAGATTTTTATATGATTTTCCGGCGTACGGGCCGTGCTATGTGGATATGTTTGCTGGCGTATGGGCCGTGTTATGATGAGATTTGCCAGCGTACGGGCTGTGCTATGTAAATGTGTAATACCGGCGTACGGGGCGATGATTTTTATGATACACATATATATATATGCAAAATGATATGATTAATATGAAAATAAATGATATGAGATATCCATGAATCACGATTTTAGTATATGTATATGATATCAGAACCTGATTGGCTTGGTCTAGGTTAGCACTTGCACGGTACCATTGTTATGTGTCCATGGTCTTTGTGATCATGATATTTGTGTTAACGCCGTTGTATGGAGTGGTGTGAGATTGGATGGTTGATGTGGTTGCACTGGCAGACCCATCGGATCTACAGACTACTGTTTGACTTGGCACTGGTTGGCCAACCATTGTCAGGTCTCGCCTTCGGGTCACACAATCCAGTCATATGGGGGTAATACATGACAACAGCCAGCTAACCTACGAGGAATGTTTTATGTTATTATTATTATATGAGATGAAATATGATTATGGAAAATGCAATATGTTCTGCCATGTTTTGATGGTATAATGTATGTTTTCCCAGATTTGATAAATAATACTAAACATGTTATGTATGATATATTGAACACAGAATACTCATGTTGCCACACACTAGTATTAGTTTATTTCCCTTACTGAGAGGTGTCTCACCCCTAAATCTTATTAACTTTTTAGGAGCCCCAGATAGGAGAGCGGGAAAAGCCCCGCTGATCTAGTGCCGCTGATCTAGTGCAGGTTAATTGCCTTTTTTTGAAGGGTAAGCTTTTGTAGGGAGAGTTAGATTTTGGGGGAAATGTCCCTAGATAAGATTTTTGTGATGTATATACTGAGATACAGTGATTGTAGTAACTCTGGTATATTGTGATATCTGGTATTGAGATGTATATATAATTGTATGTTTTCTGCTGCGTAGGCTTCCATTTTGTGTTCTGATGTATCCCTGGTACCCACGGATCCAGGTGGATTATGATCTGTTGAGTTGGAATGTATGATGATGATATTATTATATATATATATATATATATAAAATGAGAAAAATAAGCAGGTCGTGACACTTAGACAAACACATTAGTAACATATGGTTTGTGATTTCAAAACCAGAAATTGGACTCAAAAAGTCAATAATATCAGATAAAAAATGGGCATTGGCATGATCCAAATGTAGATGGAATCTTCCAATTCATGTAGGGCTACACAAAATTTGGTTTAACCAAAATTATTAATCGAGCCAAACTCGTTTAGCCTAATTGGTTAAGTTTTGAACCTAATTTAATATTATTTGATTCAAAACTTGACTACTGAAAAAATTTTATTTTATTTTCGATTATACTAAACAAGTTTTGGCACTAATCAAACTATTTTATTGTTATTTTTATTTTTCATCTATTTATATTATCCATAGTTAATAAATTTTTTTTGAGTGGTTAGGAACTTGACAAGAATATTTCAAAACCTAGAAAAATTTTAAGAGGTTTGCTCATTTATGGGGCTTGCTTACAAAGTAAAAATAAAAATAAAAATCAAGAGGCTTGATTCATTTCGGTTCTCAAAATTGTTGAATCAAACCAACTTATTGTTTTTTATTCCAAATGATTTGATTAGGTTTAGTTCTGGAAAACACTTTTTGTTTTTTAACTTTAGCTCTCCAAAGAATTATAAGAATGTTAACCTTATTTTTTAAAAATTTTTCAAGATTCATTTTGAAAATATAGAAAATAAAAAATTTGTTTGAATGTGTAAAATAATTTTTTATTTTTTATTTTTATATTTAAAAATAATCACAAAAAGGCAGCTTATTTTCCATTTTTCCAAATTTTAAGTAAGGTAATATTTTGAATCATGATATTCCGGAGGGTTTGAATTTGGATAACCCCATGATCTCATGTACAAAGAAAGAGCTGAAAATTTTAGAAAAAATAATGAGAATATATATTTTTTAATTTTTATATAAATTTAAAATTTTTAAAAGGTGGTGATATTTTTATTATTATTTAAAAATTTAAAATAAAAAAATAAAATTATTTTTCCTACTGTATTAAAAGATAAAATTAAAAAATAGAAATTATTTTCTAAACTGACAAAGCGTCTCAGGCGCACCAGCAGTCTATAGAAATACAAAATGCACAGGCCTCAGAAATATGGGGTTGAAAACATATATACTGTGTCGTTTGAAAGGGGCATTCCGAGAATTGAACTCGGGACCTCTCGCACCCTAAGCGAGAATCATACCACTAGACCAAATGCCCACTTCGTTGCTGCCGTGTTCAAAAGCATATACTAAACTAATAGTGTAAACATGGAGTGCATAAACTAATTGCGCTATTTATTTCCATAACCCCTTGCAGTTCTTTTATATATGGAGTGCCTGCTCCATACACCATATAAACAAATGAAATATTAACTCCCACACAGTATGTCCTCTTGCCTTGTTACTAAATCTTCATTTGTCATTTGGATTATTTATTTATTTATTTCTATTGAAGGTCAGCACTTAATCAGTGCTTTACAACAAAATTTAAATCATCTCTCATCCCTCACTATTAACACTTTGCCATGGTTCAAACAAATCTCAGGTTTCAATTACTAAAATGTTTCTCTGTGAGGGCTTTTTAATTTGTGAAATTAAAATATTTCTATGCAATGAAAATTGGTAATCTCATTTTTCAAAATGGAATGCTTGACCGAAGAGAATATTTTTATTTAATTCGTACTATCAGCGTCCCAAGAGTGTATGTCACTATTTTGTTCAATATCAGAATCTTAACAAACATTTCAACAAAATAATCATTATGACCTTAACATATGTGTATACACAATGTATAAAGAATAATTACATTTTAAACACAAAAACTTACTTATAATATTTATTAATTAAATTTGTCTTTGAAAAAAAATTTATGATCATAAATTCAAAAAATTTAACACTTAATAATCTAATTAATTGAAATAATTAGAAGCAATATGTCCAAATTTTAACCATTATACTTTCATTCTTATAAATAAGTATAGTAATACTAATTATTTGGGGGGGTGGGGCACAAATTGATGTCCAATCAACAAAAATAAGCGGTAATTTGGTTCCGAGGGGGCATTTTGTTTGTGGTATCTTTCAACATTTCTAAAAACATGATACATATGATATCTCATACCCGTGTTTGTATTGGAACCGGAACCTTACATGGTAGACATTTTAACATTATTGATAATGAAAGATTCCCACAAAATATTCAGACTTCCTATTCCACCCTTTCTCTATGAATAGGTTTTAGAGAATCCCATTCCCATAGGAAACCTTTTCTTTTTTGGAGCAAATTGCTCTCACTATTTTTCATGAGGTCGACAAGAATGCCTTTATGAAATAGTAATTTACACATTTTTATTATATTTAAAATAATAAATTATTAATAAAATGAAAGTATTACTATTATTGTGCTATAGTACTATAATATAATTATTAATATTTAGGCACTATATTGCACTCAATTATGTCAATTTGAATTATTAAGTGTTGATTTTTTTTAAAAAAAAATTTACGATTGTTGAAAATGTTAGGATTTACCTAAACTTAATTAAGTACATGTTTTTAGTAAGTCTTTCTATTGAAAATATATTATTCTTCATGTATTAGTTGTACACATGTCAAGGATACAATGTCACCTTCTTGCAATCTTTGCTACATTTTTTGTGTTAAATCAAATATTAATATAAGAATTCTATGTACATACTTGAGACGACCATGCAAGCTAAATAAAAATATTTGTTTAAGTTAGACATCACATCCCCAAGACTGTCAATCCACGAAAATATTTTAAGTAGTGAAGCATCCCATAAAAAATAAACCTCCATAGGAATGGAGATTCTTTGGAAACTACTAGAGTTTTTAAGTTTTAGATTGTTGAAGGGAGTTGTGGAATAGCACTAAGATCCGGCTATAGTACATACGAATAACAAAAAAAACTAATCATGCAATCCCTAATTATGTGATTAGGATTATACCTGCGAGATCTGTCTGGTTTGATCCCGAATCTACAAGTACAAAAACGAGCTCTCGAAGACGACCAAGAATCTTCTACTGTATTTCTTGAAAACGACTTGCTCCTAAGAGAGTGGGCTCCTAAGCGGCTACTAGGGTAGTCTTTTCTCACAAAACCATCTGCCTCTATGAGAGTTCGCTTGTAATTCCCTAGCTGCTGAGTGGAGTGCGTATATATAGGCTACAACAGGGAACTCTGGGCAAATATGAAAAAGCCTTACCACATAATTAAGAATTCCTAATCCAACCCAGATTCATCCTTAATTACGTTAATTATAATTCATACCACTAAAGAATTATAATTGCACCCCCTGTCATAATCAAAATTAAATTTCGAGCTCCTATTATTAAATGTTTATTTATCTTCCCACGTAAAGATTACAGATACCCGTCTATTAAATTAAATTACTGAAAATTTAATTAATTGACATATTAATTCCCTAAGACCTTCCACTTAACTTATTTGATGTGTTAGATTCAAAATCCACCTGCAGGGTTTGACACAATCACAACTTATAAGCTTTCTTAAGGGGGTATCATCAATCCCGATACCGGGACATGGATTCCATCAATAATTAATGTTCACCATACACATAATGTCATCACCCAACTCACTAAGTTTATTGACCTATAAAGAATCTCACTCTTCTATGAATTAAAGTAATACACATTATATACATGTGTCCAATAATCATATCTGGATTAAAAGCATAAACACTCATAATAACCATGAGGTATTAATTGTTTTATATAGTTGGTATAAAAATAATTATCACAAGACCGTCTTGTTCAATATACACAAAGTGTACTAGCACAAGGATTTGGAACTGTACCTTTCCCAATAGTCAAGACAGACCTATTTAAACCTTGTGCTACAGTCCTAGTAATGGTGTGTCCAATTTCATTTAAGATTGTGAACAATAAACTTATATTCCATAAGAACTGATGATCTAATCTTCTACGTATAAGTCATACTCTATACACCAGATCACGTACTAAATAGAATAAAAGGCATGCATGCATAATCATTAAATAAATATTGTCAGGAAAACATTGCTCACAAAGATTCTCATTAAAATGGAATAACAGAAGTTATTAATAAGTACTAAAATCGATTACATAAAGCATATATCATGTCTTTTAGTATAAATACCTAACAATCTCCCACTTAAACTCAAAGCCATGCTGCCATACATCTCACTCTCATTCCCTCTATTTGACTATCAAAAGTACTAGCTAATAAGCTCTTTGTAAATGGGTCTGCGAGGTTGCTTGCCAATGCAATCTTGATCACCATTACATCACCTCTTTACACGATATCTCGTATCAGGTGATACTTGCGCTCGATGTGTTTTGCCCTCTTGTGGGTCCTGTGTTCCTTTGAGTTAGCAACTACCTCGCTATTATCATAGTAAAGTGTAATAGACCATTATACCGAAAGGGACCACTTCCAAATTCAATAGAAAGTTTTTGAGCCAAACGGCCTCCTTGGCTGCCTCAGAAGCTGCCACATATTTAGCCTCCATAGTGGAATCAGCAACACATGATTGCTTGATACTCCTCTAACTAATGGCTCCACCTCCTAGGGCAAACACATTTCCTGAGGTTGATTATTTGGAATCCTTATTTGATTGAAAATCTGAGTTTGTGTACCCAATGGGTACTAGACTATCTGCCCGATAAACCAATATATAATCCTTAGTTTTTTTCACGTACTTGATTATATGTTTTACTGCAGCCTAGTTTTCCCGCCTTCGGTTAGACTAACATCTGCTGACCATGCCTACGACAAAACATATGTCAGGTGTAGTGTAAAGCATAACATACGTGAGGCTTCCTATTGCTGATACATAAGGAACTGCCTTTATTTTCTCTACCTCAATTAGTGTTTTTGAACAATGATCCTTAGATAGAGAGATTCCATGTCTTAAAGGAGTAACCCTTTCTTTGAATCTTGCATGCTAAAACGGGTAAGAATCATATTGACATAAGTAGCTTGTGATAAGCCCAACATCCTTTACTTGCGATCTCGCAAAAGCTTGATCCCAATGATATGACTGAATTCTCCGAAGTCCTTCATGTCAAACTATTTGGATAACCATACCTTAACCGAAGATAATACCCCCACATCATTTCCAATGAGTAAGATGTCATCCACATATAGCGCCAAGAATACCACCACATTTCCATCATGCTTTTTGTATACGCATGACTCATTAGGACATTGATTAAAACCATAAGATTTAATGGCTTGATCAAAACGGATGTTCCAAGACCTAGATGTCTACTTAAGTCCATAAATGGACTTCTTAAGCTTGGACAACATGTGCTGTTGGCCTACTACTACAAATCCATATGGCTGCACCATATAGATGCACCCATCAAGACTTCCATTAAGGAAAGATGTCTTGACATCTATTTTCCAAATTTCATAATTGAAATGAGCTATAATTATATATAATATCAGAGTGCTAACAGGTTTCCCATAATATACACATATGTTTGTTTTTCAAAATACCCTAAACTTTACTGAGATATACAAAAAAATCCTCCACAATACTCACTAATATACACATATGTTTGCTTCCCAAAATACCATAAACTATACTGAGATATACAAAAAAATCCTCCACGTTACTCACTTCACTAACAAGGCACTACTGAAACCCCTCTATTTGCAAGCCTGGTCTGCTCGCCTACCTGGATCACTTGAAAAATGATTTATCACTGGGATGAGCCAACGCTCAGTAAGACAAAAGATGCTATTACTAGTGTGTGGCATATAAGCTACAATATTATGAAAATTTGTTTTCATATAATCATGTATAACTAAAAATGAAAGTACAGTACAAGTGATAAAATACCCCACCCTTTCCATGTTGCTTAACATAACAGTATTGTAGATTACTATTCAAAATAATTTTAGTGTACATAGGCATGTCCCCTATTTCTATAAACATGTATATATGTAATAGTAACTGAGAATTTCCCTGTGGATAACTGTGTGTCATGATTTAACCGCTCATGATAGGGTTGTGCGGCCCGTAGGCGAGATTTACCTTGACTGGCCAACCAGGAATAAATCACTATACTCCATCAGTCTGATCTGCCCACCTCAACCCATATTTGATGGGGAGCCTGCCCACGTCAAGGGCCTAGATGATCGACCTACTACCACGTATTATCCAAATAGGTGGTTGCACTCATAACATAGCATAAATCTGTAGTAACGGTACCATGCGCCATAGTTGCATAGTCCAACAGGGTCTGATACTATATAATATATCGATATATACAACTATCTGATTTATCATGATTCTGAAATAACTATAATAATCATGATACTGCATAAACTGTACTGTAATTCATACATCATAATCCCGAGAACTGTATAATCATATCATTGAGACTGCATAATCAAAATACTGGAATTCGTATAATCATGGTACTAAAATTCGTAAAATCACGATACTGAAATTTGTAAGATCATGGTACTGAAATTCATAAAATCATAATACCAAAATTCATAAAACCTATCTCCATACTATATTCATATTCTCAAGCCATACCGTACTTTAATACATAATTTTCACAATTTAATAAACTGTATAATATTTTAAAAATACCTAACATAGCATATTTCCCTTACCTGACTACTGGAAAGCCCCTATGGTACACTAGCCTAACACCCGCAGAACCTCCTACATAACACCCTGAAAACAACATTTGTCAGAATAGAATATCAGTATTTCTTTGCCTACATCATTTCCCATAACTATCATAAGGCCAAAAATGAGCTAAAAGGTCTTACCTTGAATTTGGGATCAATTCCAACTTTGTTTCCCTGACTATCTCCTTCGGCAGACTTGTAGAGAACTCCGCCAGAAGCGTCGTGGTGGCTTCAGATCTTCGATCTGGCGAGGAATAGGCCCGAAAACGAAGAGAGAAGTGAGAGAAGGATGTAGAGAGAGAGAGAGGAGAGATAAGGGGCGCTGAATTGTGGTAAAAATCTAAGTTTTCTTAACTTATAGGGTTAGATTCGTCGATGAGACACGTCACCTCGTCGATGAGTCTTTCAGTAAATTCGTCGATGAAATTCAGAGCAGTCCGAATCCATCTCTTGGTATTTTCTCGTCGACGAAATCCTGTGTTCGTCAACGAAATCCTGAAGACCTTCGTCGACGATGTCTACTGCCTCCTTCTGTTCCTGTTTCCATTTTCTCCCTCTTTATTATTAAAATATTATTATTCTTCGGGTCATTACATTCTCCCCTCCTTATAAAATTTCGTCCTCAAGATTTACTATCTATATCTTTATTTATACTCTCCATTATCTAGTAAAAGAAAAGAGTCTACTTATTTTATTACCTGCCCTCACTTATGGCGGAGGAATACCGTGGTTACATGGGTAGTTCTGGGAGATTACAACCATGAAAGAAAATTTTCCCCAAAATCGAAATACTACCTAACCTATACTCTACATTACAATAACACTGGACTCAACAAAATAAAATTACCATCTAAGCATTTACATCAATACTATATTCCATCAAATAAATAGGGATATTTCTGTCTGATTTCATCTTCAAGTTCCCATGAGGCTTCTTCAATCGCGTGATTTCTCCATAGAACTTTCACTAGTGGTATCCTTTTGTTGGGTAATTATTGTTCTTTCCTATCTAGGATCTTTACTGGAGCTTTTTCATATGCTAAAGCCTCACTGACTTCCAATTCTGCATGACTGATGATATAGGAAGGATCTGGGATGTATTTCCTTAACATAGAAACATGAAATACATCATGGCATTAAAACTAGCCAATAGGCTACTGACCTAATCTTCTCAAGTATCTCAAAGGGGCCAATAAACCTAGGGCTTAACTTACCCTTCTTCCCAAATCTCAAAATCCCCTTCGGTGGATTTATTCTCAGAAACACATGATCGCTCACTTCAAATTTTAGTTTTCGGCGGCAAGTATCCGCATAACTTTTCTGCCGACTCTGCGCTGTACTGATCCTATCTTAAATAAGTCGGCTTTATCACATGCCTGCTGAATAATCTCTAGACCTAAAACTCACCTTTCGCTTACTTCATCCCAAAAAAGAGGAGACCTACATCTCTTACCATATAATGCCTCGTAGGGTGCCATGCCGATGCTAGACTGATAACTGTTATTATAAGCAAATTCAACTAACGGCAAAAACTGAATCCAGCTACCTCCAAAGTCTAGCACACATGCACGAATCATATCTTCTAATATTTGGATTATTCTCTCAGTTTGACCATCGGTCTGAGGGTGGAAAGTTGTGCTAAATGCTAGCTGAGTCCCCAATGCCTCCTGCAAACTCCTCCAGAACCGTGATGTAAAACGTGGATCACAATCCAAGACTATGTATACCGGTACTCCATGGGATAGAACAATCTCCTGTATATATATCTTTACTAACCTATTCATAGGGTAGCTGACTTTAATGGGCAGAAAGTGCGCTGTCTTCGTCAATCTATCAACTATCACCCAGATAGCATTCTAATCATATGACGATGGCAGTAGCCCAGTAACAAAATCCATAAATACATGGTCCCACTTCCACTCAAGAATGAAAAGCGGCTGCAACTGATCAGTCGATCTCTAGTGCTCAGCCTTAACCTGCTGGCACGTCAAACACTGCTACACAAACTCTGCTATCTCCCTCTTTATGCCACTCCACCAGAAATAATCTCCTAGATCCCTATACATTTTCGTACTGCCATGATGAACAGTGTATAAAGATCTGTGTGCCTTCTCTAAAATCGTCCTCCTGATGTTGTCATCTGCAGGCACACACAATCTGATGCTAAATCTCAAAGCCCCATCATTAGAAATACTGAATTCTTCCCCCTGACCATCTTGTACTCTAGCTATCACCTCCACTAAGTTTGGATCATCTCACTGAGCAGCTTTAATTCCCTCATACAGTGCAGGTTGTAACACTAAACTAGCAATAAGCGCCTGGGGATCATCTTCTACTAATTCCACGCCGAGTCTCTCTAAGTCCATCAGAATCGGATGCTGAACTACCGCTGCTAACTGTACTGTGTCTCTTAATTTACGACTCAATGCATCAGCCACCACATTTTCTTTACCTGAGTGGTAACTAATGGTGCAGTCGTAATCCTTAATGAGTTCTAGCCACCTTCTCTGGCTCATATTCAACTCTTTCTGTGTAAACAAATACTTAAGACTCTTATGATCCAAGAATATCTCACACCTCTCACTATAAAGGTAATGCCTCCAGATCTTCAGTGCGTGTACAACCACAGGATTTTCTGGAACCTGTGCAAAGAATTATAGATATGATTAGTGGCTCCCGTATCCACACACTAGGTGCTAGTAGATATCACCGCTGAACACGTTTCAACTACTAGTGAAAGAGATATACCTTTGTTGTTCTGTTAAGCGAGATAAACTAGACATTTTGATTTCCAGTGTCATGATTGCTTGTAGTGAAAAAACTTGCCCTTAGGCTTTTTCACTCCATCCTGCGGCCCATGTACTACTGGAGGAGCTTCTTGTGGTTTCAGAATCTTTTTCTACTTCTTTCAGCCTTTTGGCTTAGAAGAAGAACCTTTTTCAGTCACAAGAGCAATAGTTGGCTTCCTGATGAGGCCTTAAGCTACTTGAAGCTCTTTAAGTAGTTCTACCAATGAGTAAGAGAGCTTATTCATGTTGTAGTTCAGGTAAAACTACTTGAAAGAGTCAAGAAATGACTGGAGAACAATATCGACTTGGGTTTACCCATCGATTTCAGCTCTAAGAATCTCTGGCTTATTGAGAAGACTAATCATCTTTAGAACATGATCCTTTATTAAGGTCCCTTCTGCTATAGTAGAATTCATAAGTTCCTTCATAGCAGTCTGCCTAGCAGCACGATTTTGATCCCTAAACGTTTCTTTGAGGTTCTGCATTCTATCATAGGAAGAAGGCATAAACTGATGCTGATGTTGCAAAACATTCAACATAGATGCCAAAATGTAACATCGCATCATCTCATCAGCCTTAATCCACTTCCGGTAAGCTTGGGTTTCCTTATCGGTTGCCCCTTCACCGGGTTTCTGTGGACATACCTCTACGAGCGCATACTTGTACTCCTTTGCGGCCAGTCTATATCCAAGCTCCTTTTCCAGTCAATATAATTAGGTCCAACCAGTTTGTTTTCTTTGAGAATAACATCCAAGGGATTGAAAGCCATTTCAATCCTGAGAATCACATATTATAACAAAATATGATATGCAATAATGAACTTTTAATTCAATTAAAAGAATATGGTTCCCTCTACCAATATTTTCTTTTAAAGAATATGTCAGTAATGTAGCACACCGTGAGTAGTATACCTCGATGGGAGGTCGTCTATTATTCAAAATTTGTGTAGACAGGTGATGACCCATTAATTTTACTATCTAGGCAAGTAACTATGCCAAGCAAAATTAAACTGCTGACTTAGCTTTGGTTCTATAAACAGTAGCAGTGACTCAAATGGTGAGGATACCATTATTCAGAGTTAAGTGTATACCATCACATAATACTAGACCTATTGTCCCAAAGTGAATCCCCATATGAAAAGGTGACCCAATACTAACAATTACTAGAGTTTATACTTGGTGAGTCTGTAATTAATTCCATCCGATGGGGAGGAAGATACTAATATCATCACATAAAATTAATTAATTCACCTATAAACTAGTGATGGAGACCATGAGGTTTATATGTAATAAATTCCCTCACCCACTTAGTTATTTAATTCATGAGGGATACAAACACATGTTTAATATTCAAATAAATTTAATATTCCAATATTGGTTACTAAATTACACGCAACAAATAAAATTCCAAATTCCCTTAATAATATTTTTTTAAAAAATGTATTATAACTTGGGAATTAATTTTATTCTCTAGTTGCGCATGCATAAAGCAACATTGAAATTTTAAATTTTACATGCTAATGACATAACGCAAGAACAACAAACACGCCAAGCAAGCATATATAAACAAGAAATATGATATAATAAATATCTGGTTATTATGGTCAAACAGCTTGCATCATAACACCGTAAACCCTTGTTCGCCATTACGTCGTGCCAAGGTTCAGAAGGGCTCTGGGGGTAGCACCATCGGCTGGGTTTGACCTGCCCGGTTAGGTTGCAGGGGTCCAAGTAAATTTAAATTCAAATTCAAAAAGGAACCAAAAACCGCATCATTGTTTTAGGGTTTTTCCTATTTTCGTCATTGCTATGCACACGCCGCAACTATGCCTCTATAACCGGAGTTCACACGCAACGAATCTTGTAATAAACAATCGCAATCACAAAACATACATTCGTGTGACCATAATTGTCGAACATAATGCTGCAAAACAGAGGTTAGTGCATACACACCTTCTACCCTAAGCATGCATTGATTTGATTTTCGAAGAGCATGGTATTATTATCAGTATACAGTATCAACCGAGGCTCTGATACCAATTGAAGGGACTTACGGAATAGCCCTATGATCCGGCTGTAGTGCATATGGAAAACAAAAAAAAAACTGATCATGCGATCCCTAATTACGTGATTAGGATTATACCTGTGAAATCTATCTGGTTTGATCTCGAATCTGCAAGTACTAAAACGAGCTCTTGAAGACAACCAAAAATCTTCTATTGTATTCCTTGAACACACCTTACTTCTAAGAGATTGGGCTCGTAAGCAGCTGCAAGGGTAGTCTTCTCTCACAAAATCGTCTGCCTCTGTGAGAGTTCGCTTGTAATTCCCTTGCTGCTGAGTGGAGCGCGTATATATAGGCTACAACAGGGACCTTTGGGCAAATATGACTAGGGCTTCCCAAGTAATTAAGAATTCCTAATTCAACCTGGATTCATTCTTAATTATGTCAATTATAATTCATACCACTAAAGAATTATAATTGTACTCTCTGTCATATTCGAAATTAAATTTTCAGCTCCTATTATTAAATGTTTATTTATCTCCCCACGTAAAGATTACAGAGACCCGTTTATTAAATTAAATTACGAATAATTTAATTAATTGACATATTGATTCCTTAAGACTTTCTTGCTAACTTATTTGATGTGTCGGATTCAAAATCTACCTGCAGGGTTTGACACAATCAAAACTTATACGCTTCCTCAAGGGGGTATCATCAATCCCGATACCGGGACGTGGATTCCATCAACAATTAATGTTCACCATACACATAATGTCATCACCCAACTCACTGAGTTTATTGACCCATAACGAATCTCACTCTTCTATGAATTAAAGTAATAAACACTTCATGCACGTGTCCAATAATCATATTAGGGTTAAAAGCATAAGCACTCATAATAACCATGAGATATTAATTGTTTTATATAATTAGTATAAAAACAATTACCTCAAGATGGTTTTATTCAATACTCACAAAGTGTACTAGCACAAGGAGTTGAAACTGTACCATTCCCAATAGTCAAGACAGACCTATTAAAACCTTGTGCTACAGTCCTACCAATGGTGTGTTCAATTTCATTTAAGACATTGAATAATAAAATTATATTCCATAAGAACTGATGATCTAATCTTCTGTGTATAAATTGTACTCTAGACACTAGTTCACCTACTATATAGAATAAAAGACACACATGCATAATCATTAAATAAATAATGTCAGACAAACATTGCACACGAAGATTTTCATTAAAATGGAATAATTGAAGTTATTTATGAATAATAAAACCGATTACATAAAGCATGTAACATGTCTTTTAGTATAAATTCCTAACAATTGTAACATAAGGTTCTCTTATCCGAAGTCTAAAAGTAGTGGAAATAAGCTTATAAAGCAATTCCCATTTCATTAGTTTAAAATCAAATTTGGAGGGATCCACATATATTTATTTATTTGGCACTTGTAAGATACATACACGTCTGTGATTAATTAATACCTAAAATTCGCAGTCAGAGTTCTGGATTAGGCTTTTCTCCAATTGGATAGGTTCAAGGGAACAAACTTCACCCTTTGGAAAGATAAGATGATGTTTCTACTAACAACTTTGAAGATTTCCTGCATTCTTGATTCAAATTTATCGGAAATTCCAAAGCCAAAGTCAGATGATTCAGATCAATTGAAAGCATAAAAGAAAAGCATGAAGAAGACAAACTACTATGCAAAGGTCATGTTCTCATTACTTTGTCTGATAGCCTGTATAATATGTTTACTTTTGTCAAGTCACCAAGAGAAATCTAGAATTCACTAGAATTCAAGCACAACACAAAGAAACAAGGAGCAAATAAATTTCTAACAATGAAGTCTTTCGAATTTGGTATGTGAGAATCTAGGTATACTCCCAAGAGAGAGGGGGATGAATTGGGATTTAAAATTTTTTTTGTTTGCTTTGTATTGCAAATTCCTTAGTTGAATTTTAATTTCAGTAATATTTACTTTTAGTAATTAATCAGCCTTTACAATTACTATTCTATTGATAATCAATTTACATTCAACTCAAATTCAATTTTTAATACTGAAATCCAGCTGGTAAATTTCAAGAATCAAATTAAAATAGTTTACAAACAAACTTCAGCTTTTAAACTCAAACTCAGAATTTATTCTTTTACTTCAATTAATGAAATACAATTTTCAGAGATTTGATTTTGTAAAACTTTTAGTTCAAATTACCTTTTAGTTGTTTATTTTAAAAAATTAGACTTTTATTGAAAATATCAAACCAACTAACAATTTATGGTATGCTGATTTCAAATAATGATCAAAACCAAGATTCTAACAATTTCCAAAGTTCAGCAATATATAAAAATCATACACACATATAATATTCTTGCAGAAAATTAAAGAGAGTAAGGAGAAGAGCTAAGAACCAAATTTTTACAAGGTTTGGCCTGCAACCTACGTCCTTGCCCCAAACAACTGAGAATTCCAACTTTCTTACTTAGACAAAGTTACAACCTCTCTTATTCTTAGGTGAAGATCTCTCTCTAACAAGAATACCCCTTCTTGCAAGGCAACGATCAAACAACCCTGAATCGTCAAAAAGAAACAATACAAAGAAGCAAGTTGTTGGCCTAAAAAACAAGTGCTTGACAATGCCTTTTGAAAGCTCGAACCCAAAGATAGGAGATCCTATGAAACTAAAAGACTATTGAAGCATGAAGTCAAAACAAACATAAAAAAAGGGAGCAATGCATGAAGATTTAGTTATTAGAAAATCTTAGTTTTAAGAAGTCTCGTATAAGCATTTCAAACTATTTTAATATGGATGCATGAAACTCTTGAGTTAATTACGTGAACTTAGATACCTTTTAAAATTTTTGAAAAATATTTTTATAAGGTCAAAAGTTATTTTAAAAATGTTAAAATTATTTTTTGAATGAAAAATACCAAAACATGATTCTCCAAATTCCATTCTTTTTTCAATATCTGCATTGCTGTGCAATTTTCTCTATCAATTGTTTCTTATCTTAAAAAGTGTTCAATATAAAAGTTATGAAATTTTCTCTTTAACTTTCTGTTAATACTAATTTGGAATTGTATAGAAAAAATTATGATCAAAATATTGAATGGTGGTTGAAACTAACTGCACTTCAGCCGACATTCAAAACAGGTTGTGCTCACCTTTGGCCAATCTCTCCCCCAATCTCTCCTCCACATTCAAAACGGGTTGTGCTCAATCTCTACCCTTCGCTCCTCTTTTCCGGTACTTCCCCAAGCCCCCTCCCCTCCCTTTCTAGGTTTTTTGTGTTCTTCAGTTCTAGGTCGAGTTTTGATCGCATTCCTAACTGTGTGGTTCAGATCAAAGTTTGGCGGCCAGTCTCAGGCCAAAAGCACTAGTACCATCAGAATGGCAGGAAGCAGCACCACCGTCCCAAGCATAGTCGTCTACGTCACCGTCCCAAACAGTTAAGACTCAGAGATGAGTGGATACTGGAGTTTCTCCTCTCAAAGGAATTAGGTTTGCGGTACGCCAGAACGTGGTCCACAGGGTTTTCCTGTATACCAGACACACACGCAAGTCTGCAATAACGTCTATATTTTGGACAGGTGGACTGTTCCCTCGTCCTTTCGGCCATCACATTACTCAAACCGTATTTAAAGTTTAAACAGTAATTAATTAATTGCAATAAATAAAAGCCTAAAAAGTGGTTCAAAAATAGCTAATCAAAAATTAAATGAAATAAATAAAATTATGTCAATATATTATTTGCGCGTGGGGGTTGGGGGACAAATTGATGTCCAATCAACAAAAAATAAGGGGTAATTTGGTTCCAAGGGGGTATTTTGTTTGTGGTATTTATCAACATTTCTAAAAATATGATACATATGATATCTCATTCCTATGTTTGTATTGGAACCAGAACCTTACATGGTAGAAATTTTAACATTCTTGGTAATGAAAGATACCCACAAAATATACGGTCATCCTATTCCACCCTTTCTTTATGAATAAGTTTTAGAGAATCCCATTCCCATAGGAACCCTTTTCTTTTTTGGAGCAAATTGCTCTCACTATTTTTCATGAGGTCGACAAGAATCCCTCTATGAAATAGTATAATTTACACATTTTTATTATATTTAAAATAATAAATTATTAATAAAATGAAAGTATTACTATTATTGTGCTATAGTACTATAATATAATTATTAATATTTAGGCACTATATTGCACTCAATTATGTCAATTTGAATTATTAAGTGTTGATTTTTTTTAATAAAAATTTATGATTGTTGAAAATGTTAGGAATTACCTAAACTTAATTAAGTACATGTTTTTAGTAAGTCTTTCTATTGAAAATATAATTATTTTTCATGTATTAGTTGTACACATGTCGAGGATACAATGTCAGCTTCTTGCAATCTTTGCTACGTTTTTTGTGTTAAATCAAATATTGATATAAGAATTCTATGTACATAATTGAGACGACCATGCAAACTAAATAAAAATATTTGTAAAAGTGAGACATCACATCCCCAAGAATGTCATTCCATGAAAATATTTTAAGTAGTGAAGCATCCCATAAAAAATAAACCTCCATGGGAAAGGAGATTCTCATGAAACTACTAGAGTTTTTAAGTTTTAGATTGTTGAAGGGACTTGCGGAATAACACAAAGATCCAGTTTCAGTGCATACGGATAACAAAAAAAACTGATCATGCAATCCCTAATTATGTGATTAGGATTATACCTGCGAGATTTGTTTGGTTTGATCCTGAATCTACAAGTACTAAAACGAGCTCTTGAAGACGACTAGGAATCTTCTATTGTATTTCTTGAACACGCCTTGCTCTTGAGAGAGTGGGCTCGTAAACGGCTACTAGGGTAGTCTTCTCTCAAAAAACCATCTGCCTCTATGAGAGTTCACTTGTAATTCCCTAGTTGCTGAGTGGAGCGCGTATATATAGGCTACAAAAGGGACCTCTGGGCAAATATGAATAAGGCTTACCACGTAATTAAGAATTCCTAATCCGACTCGGATTCATCCTTAATTATGTTAATTATAATTCATACCACTAAAGAATTATAATTGCACCCCCTGTCATATTCGAAATTAAATTTCAAGCTCCTATTATTAAATGCTTATTTATCTTCCCACATAAAGATTACAAATACCTGCCTATTAAATTAAATTATTAAAAATTTAATTAATTGATATATTAATTCCTCGAGACCTTTCACTTAATTTATTTGATGTGTTAAATTCAAAATCCACCTGCAGGGTTTGACACAATCACAACTTATAAGCTTCCTTAAGGGGGTATCATCAATCCTGATACCGAGACATGGATTCCATCAATAATTAATGTTCACCATACACATAATGTCATCACCCAACTCACTGAGTTTATTGACCTATAAAGAATCTCACTCTTCTATGAATCAAAGTAACAAACATTATATGCACATGTCCAATAATCATATCAGGATTAAGAGAATAAACACTCATAATAACCATGAGGTATTAATTGTTTTATATAGTCATAATAAAAATAATTATCTCAAGACGGTCATGTTCAATACACACAAAGTGTACTAGCTCAAGGAGTTGGAACTATACCATTCCCAATAGTCAAGACAAACTTATTAAAACCTTGTGCTAAAGTCCTAGCAATGGTGTGTCTAATTTCATTTAAGATTGTGAATAATAAACTTATATTCCATAAGAACTGATGATCTAATCTTCTGTGTATAAATCGTACTCTACACACTAGATCACGTACTATATAGAATAAAAGACACACATGCATAATCATTAAATAAATATTGTCACGTAAACATTACTCACAAAGATTCTCATTAAAATGGAATAACTGATGTTATTAATAAATACTAAAATCGATTACATAAAGCATATAACATGTCTTTTAGTATAAATACCCAACAATCTCCTACTTAAACTCAAAGCCATGCTACCATACATCTCACTTCCATTCCCTCTACATGACTATCAAAAGTACTAGCTGGTAAGCTCTTTGTAAATGGGTCTACGAGGTTGCTTGCCAATGCAATCTTGATCACCATTACATCACCTCTCTGCATGATATCTCGTATCAGGTGATACTTGCGCTCGATGTGTTTTGCCCTCTTGTGGGTCTTATGTTCCTTTGACTTAGCAACTACCTTGCTATTATCACAGTAAAGTGTAACAGACCATTGTACCGAAGGGACCACTCTAAGATTCAATAGAAAGTTTCTGAGCCAAACGGCCTCCTTGGCTGCCTCAGAGGCTGCCACATATTTAGCCTCCATAGTGGAATCAGCAACACATGATTACTTGATACTCCTCTAACTAATGGCTCCACCTCCTAGGGTAAACATATTTCCTGACGTTCATTATCTAGAATCCTTATCTGATTGAAAATCTGACTCTATGTACCTAATGGGTACTAGACTATCTTCCTGATAAACCAATATATAATACCTAGTTTTTTTTAGGTACTTGATTATATGTTTTACTGCGGCCTAGTTTTCCCGCCCTAAGTTAGACTGATATCTGTTGACTATGCCTACGGCAAAACATATGTCAGGTCTAGTGCAAAGCATAGCATACGTGAGGCTTGCTATTGCTGATACATAAGGAACTGCCTTTATGTTCTCTACCTCAATCAGTGCTTTAGGACACTGATCCTTAGATAGAGAGATTCCATGTCTTAAAGGAGTAACCCTTTCTTGGAATCTTGCATGCTAAAACGGGTAAGAATCATATTGACATAAGTAGCTTGTGATAAGCCCAACATCTTTTACTTGCGATCTCGAAAAAGCTTGATCCCAAGGATATGACTGACTTCTTCAAAGTCCTTCATGTCAAACTATTTGGATAACCATACCTTAGTCGAAGATAATACCCCCACATCATTTCCGATGAGTTAGATATCATCCATATATAGCGCCAAGAATACCACCACGTTTCCATCATGGTTTTTGTATACACATAACTCATCAGGACATTGATTAAAACCATAAGATTTAATGGCTTGATCAAAACGGATGTTCCAAGACCTAGATGCCTGCTTAAGTCCATAAATGAACTGCTTAAGCTTGCACAACATGTGTTGTTGGCCTACTGCTGCAAAACCATCTGGTTGCACCATATAGATGCACTCGTCAAGACTTCCATTAAGGAAAGATGTCTTGACATCTATTTTCCAAATTTCATAATCGAAATGAGTTGTAATGGATAAGAGAATCTAGATAGACTTTAGCATGGCTACCAGTAAGAAAGTTTCCTCTTAGTCGATTCCTTCTTTCTAAGTAAACCTTTTCGTAAAAAGCCTAGCCTTGAAGTTTTCCATCCTCTTGTTTGCTCCTCTCTTCTTCTTAGAGATCCACTTGCATCCAATGGGTTTTATCCCTTTGGGTGGCTCTACAAGATCCCAGACTTGATTAGTGTATATGGACTCCATCTCTGATTTCATAGCCTTCTGCCAGAATTCTACTTCTTTATCTTGAAGTGCTTCACAGTAGTTGCCGAGTTCAGTATCCAGTTCATCAGGGATCCTATCATAAGACTCTCCCAAGAACATATATTGATCAGGCTAGTGTACAAACCTCCCACTACGATGAGACATGTTTTGCTATGTTGATCTTGATCATTGTGCACCATCATATGACCCTGGTTATACAACCGGTGTGTTGATGGTAGCTACACATGATGGGTCAGACTCAACTCGAGTTACAACATTCCTCCCTCTATGACGAGGCAATGGGATGTTAGTAACTCTGTTTTCTAGTAATTCTTCTTGCACTACGGGTATAGCTGGTATATCTCCTCTAAACTCTTTTAGAACAATCCTACTTTTGGGTTTGTGGTTTATTACATAGTCTTCTTCTAAGAATCAAGCATTGGTGCTAACAATGACCTTCTGATCCTTAGGACAATAAAATAAACCACTTTCATTCCTCTAGGGTTGCCAACAAATAAACAGAAATTTGTCCTTGATTCCAACTTATCTTTTTTCCTTTTTAGCACATGTACTGGACTACGCCATATCCGAACATGCCGCGGACTATGTTTGTCTAGTCCACAATTCCGTGGGTGTAGCAAGTATTGACTTAGATAAGACCAAGTTTAGAATATAGGCTACTGTTTCTAGTGCGTGCTACCAAAATGAAATAGGAAAAACTGAATAACTCATCATAGATCTGATCATGTCCATAAGAGTCCTATTCCTTCTTTTGGTTACACTATTCTATTGTGGCATACCAGATCCAAACACCTGGGAATCAATTCTCTCCTCTAATAAGTAATCCACAAAATCTCCTAAGAGGTATTCGTCAACACGATAAGATCATAGTGTCTTGATACATTTATCCTGACGTTTCTCCATTTCTACCTTAAATACCTTGAATTTTTCTAAGCATTCAGACTTATAGCGCATCAAATAAATATACCCATACCTTGAGTAATCATCCTTGAAAGTAACGAAATACTTAAAGCCACCTTTAGCCTAGATATTCATGGGGCCACACAAATCAAAGTGAACTAGTTCTAGTGCCTCTTTTGCTCTATAGCCCTTGGCTGAAAAGGGCTGCTTGTCATCTTACCTTCTAAGCAGGATTCACGGACTGGTAGTGCCTCCACTTCTAATGAACCTAATGGTCCATTTTGAACCATCCTTGAAATCTGTCTCAGATTAATATGACCTTGGCGTAAGTGCCAAAGATAAGTTTAGTTCAATTTAGAAGGTTTCTTTCTCTTACATGGTAGTTTATTAGTGTTATTCAATTCATTTAGTTGCACTGTAGGAGAAACATGATTAATAAAATAAAGACCATCCACCAATGCACCAAAACACATAAAACATTTGTTTAACTTAATAACAACTGAGTTATTAAAATAAACAGAATATTCGTGATAAACTAACTGGGAAACTGAGATCAAAATCCTTCTAATGGAAGGTAGATAAAAAGAGTCTTTCAATATTAAAATCTTATCTCTACCAAAAGAAATGTGAATATCTCCTACTGCAACTACTGACACTCTCGTTCCATCTCCCAGAAATACGTAAATCTCCCCATCACTTAGTAGGCGGGTTTGTTGGACCCGTGCAAAAAATTGCAGACATGATTAGTGGCTCCCGTATCCACACACCAGGTGCTGGTAGATATCACCGCTGAACACGTTTCAACTACTAGTGAATGAGATATACCTTTGTTGTTCTGTTTGGCGAGATAAACTGGACATTGTGATTTCCAGTGTCATGACTACTTGCAGTGAAAAAAGTTGCCTTTAGGCTTTTTCACTCCATTTTGCGGCCCATGTACTACTGGAGCAGCTTCCAAGGTTTCAGAATCTCGTTCCATCTCCCAGAAATACGTAAATCCCCCCATCACTTAGTTGGCGGGTTTGTTGGACCCGTGCAAAGAATTGCAGATATGATTAGTGGCTCCCGTATCCACACACCAGGTGCTGGTAGATATCACCGCTGAACACGTTTCAACTACTAGTGAATGAGATATACCTTTGTTGTTCTGTTTGGAGAGATAAACTGGACATTGTGATTTCCAGTGTCATGACTACTTGCAGTGAAAAAACTTGCCTTTAGGCTTTTTCACTCCATCTTGCGGCCCATGTACTACTGGAGCAGCTTCCAAGGTTTCAGAATCTTTTTCTACTTCTTTCAACCTTTCGGCCTGTAAGAAGAACCTTTCTCAATCACAAGAGCAATAGTTGGTTTCCTGATGAGGCTTTAAGCTACTTGAAGCTCTTTAAGTGGTTCTACCAATGAGTAAGAGAGCTTATTCATGTTGTAGTTCAAGTAAAACTGCTTGAAAGAGTCAGGAAACGACTGGAGAACAATATCAACCTGGGTTTACCCATCGATTTCAGCTCTAAGAATCTCTGGTTCATTGAGAAGACTAATCATCTTCAGAACATGATGCCTTATTGGGGTCCCTTGTGCTATAGTAGTATTCATAAGTTCCTTCATAGCAGTTTGCCTAGCAGCACAATTTTGATCCCTAAACTTTTCTTTGAGGTTCTGCATTATATCATAGGCAGAAGGCATAAACTGATGCTGATGTTGCAGAACATTCAACATAGATGCCAAAATGTAACACCGCACTATCTCATAGGCCTTAATCCACTTCTAGTAAGCTTGGGTTTCCTCATCGGTTGCCCCTTCACCGGGTGTCTGTGGACATGCCTCTACGAGCGCATACTTGTACTCCTCTGCGGTCAGTACAATATCCAAGCTCCTTTTCTAGTCAATATAATTAGGTCCAACCAGTTTGTTTTCTTTGAGAATAACAGCCAAGGGATTGAAAGTCATTTCAATCTTGAGAATCACATATTATAACAAAATATGATAAGCAATAATGAACTTTAAATTCAATTAAAAGAATATGGTTCCCTCTACCAATATTTTCTTTTAAAGAGTCTATTAGTAGCCTAGCACACCGTGAGTAGTATACCTCGATGGGAGGTCGTCTACTATTCAACATTTGTGTAGACAGGTGACTATTAATTTTACTATCTAGGCAAGTAACTATGCCAAGCAAAATTAAACTGTTGACTTAGCTTTGGTCCTATACACAATTGCAGTGACTCAGATGGTGAGGATACTATCATTCATAACTAAGTGTATACCATCACATAATATTAGACCTATTGTTCCGAAGGGAATCCCAGATGGAGAGGTGACCCAATACTAACAATTACTAGAATTTATACTTGGTGAGTCTGTAATTAATTCTATCTGATGGGGAGGAATATACTAATATCATCACATAAAATTAATTAATTCACCTATAAACTAGTGATGGAGACCATGAGGTTTATATGTAATAAATTCCCTCACCCACTTAGTTATTTAATTCATAGGGGATACAAACACGTGTTAAATATTCAAATATATTTAATATTCCAATATTGGTTACTAAATTACATGCAACAAATAAAATTCCAAATTCCCTTAATATTTTTTTTTTAAAAAATTGTATTATAACTTGGGAATTAATTTTATTCTCTAGTTGCGCATGCATAAACCAACATTGAAATTCTAAATTTTACATGCTAATGACATAATGCAAGAACAACAAACACGCCAAGCAAGCATATATAAACAAGAAATATGATATAATAAATATCCGGTTATTATGGTCAAGCAGTTTGCATCGTAACACTGTGAATCCTTGTTATCCATTACGCCGTGCCAAGGTTCGGCAGGGCCCCGGGGGTAGCGCCCTCTATGGGGTTCAACTTGCCCAGTTAGGTCACAGGGTTCCAAGTAAATTTAAATTCAAATTAAAAAGGGAACCAAAAACCGCATCATTGTTTTAGGGTTTTTCCTATTTTCACTGTTGCTATGCACACACCGCAACTGTGCCTCTTTCTCGGATGAAGCTGCATCAGATTACAAAATCCTATGCTTCTATAACCGGAGTTCACATGCTGCGAATCTTGTAATAAACAATCACAATCACAAAACATACATTCGTGTGACCATAATTGTCGAACAGAACGTTGCAAAACAGAGGTTGGTGCATACACACCTTCTACCCTAAGCATGCATTAATTGATTTTTGAAGAACATGGTATTATTATCCGTATATAGTATCAATCGAGGCTCTGATACCAATTGAAGGGACTTATGGAATAGCCCTAAGATCCAGCTGTAGTGCATATGGAAAACAAAAAAAACTAATCATCCAATCCCTAATTATGTGATTAGGATTATACTTGAGAAATCTATCTGGTTTGATCCCGAATCTGCAAGTACTAAAACAAGCTCTTGAAGACAACCAGAAATCTTCTACTATATTCCTTGAACACGCCTTACTTCTAAGAGAGTGGGCTCCTAAGCGGCTGCAAAGGTAGTCTTCTCTCACGAAACCGTCTGCCTCTGTGAGAGTTCGTTCGTAATTCCCTAGCTGTTGAATGGAGCGCGTAGATATAGGCTACAACAGGGACCTCTGGGTAAATATGACTAGGGCTTCCCACGTAATTAAGAATTCCTAATTCGACCTGGATTCATCCTTAATTATGCTAATTATAATTCATACCACTAAAGAATTATAATTGTACTTTCTGTCATATTCAAAATTAAATTTTGAGCTCCTATTACTAAATGCTTATTTATCTCCCCACATAAAGATTACAGATACCCTTTTATTAAATTAAATTACTAATAATTTAATTAATTGACATATTGATTTCTTAAGACTTTCCAGTTAACTTATTTGATGTATTGGATTCATAATTCACCTATAGGGTTTGACACAATCAAAACTTATAAGCTTCCTTAATGGGGTATCATCAATCCTGATGCCGGGGTGTGGATTCCATCAATAATTAATGTTCACCATACACATAATGTCGTCACCCAACTCACTGAGTTTATTGACCCATAAAGAATCTCACTCTTCTACGAATCAATGTAATAAACACTACATGCACGTGTCCAATAATCCTATTAGGGTTAAGAGCATAAGCACTCATAATATGTGACGACCTACTTAATTTTCACTTTTTTTTTTTACAAAATATAATAATAAAATCAATATCTCATATTCCAGCTCAGCAGATCATAATCCACCTGAACCCGTGGGTACTAGGGATAAATCAGACCACAAAACGGAAGCCTAAGCAGCAGGAAATATATAATCACAGTATTATAAACACAAAACATCCATCTCATTACCACAAATACCAAAGTCCCTATATCCACTGTATTCTAGTATATACATCCCAAAAAAAAAAAACCTAGGGACATCTCCCACAAAAATCCAACTGTCCCTACTAAAACTTACGCTTCAAAAAGGGCAACAGCTCTAGATCAGCGGGGCTTTTCCCGCTCTCCTATCAGGGACCCCTGAAAAGTTTATGAAATTTAGGGGTGAGACACCTCTCAGTAAGGGAAATAAACCAATACCAATGTGTGGCAACATAAGTATTTTGTGTCATACATAAATTATATAGAACATATTCAGTAACTGTTATGTATCTGGGAAAACATATATATCATCAAATCATGGTATAACATAGTTCATTTTAATAAACATATTTCATCTTATATAATGATAATAAAAAAACATCCCTGATAGGTTAGCTGGCTGTTGTCATGTATTACCCTCACATGACTAGATTGTGTGGCCCAAATGCGGGACCAGTCAATGGTTGGCCGACCATTGCCAAGTGAAAAGTACAGTCTATAAGTCTGATGGGTTAGCCTGACCTAGTGCATACACCAGGGGCGATCACACTCTTCTTAAAAATCACATCGACCATCCAATCTCACACCACTCCGTACAGCGACGTTAACACAAATATCATGATCACGAAGACCATGGACACATAGCAACGGTACTATGCAAGTGCTAGCCTAGACCAAGCCAACCAGGTTTTGATATCATATACATATACTAAAACTGTGATACATGGATATCGCATATCATTAATTATCATATCAATCATGTCATTTTGCATATATACGTATATCATGAAAATCATCGGCCTGTATGCCAGTATTACACATTTTATCATAGCTCGGCCCATACGCCGGCAAATCATAGCACAACCCATACGCTGGCAAATCACATCTATAGCTCGGACAGTACGCCGGCAAATCATATCTATAGCTCGGACCATACGCCGGCAAATCACATCCATAGCACGGCCCGTACGCTGGAAAATCACATCCATAGCGCGGCCCGTACGCTGGCAAAATATATCCATAGCTCAGCCTGTATGCTGGCAAATCATACACATAGCTCGGCCCATACGCCGAAAAATATATATAAAAATCTCATCCCGTGCGCCGATTTTCCATTATAAAAATCAGTATCATAATCTCATTTCCAGAAAATAGTATTTCATAACATTTTATACTCATGCCACACTAACAGACTTTTCACATATTCAACATACCATCATTTTAACAGTATTTTCCCAAATATAAATCATATATAAATATATTTATTTTTCAGAAATCAAATGCTATATATATACATACAATTTCTCCAAAAATATCTAGCTTAGTTTATCCCTTTACCTGATTCCTGAAAAACCCCTAAGAAAATCTGCCCTGCTCCTATAGGGTTCTCAACTCAACACCCTAGAAACAACATTTTTCCAAAATTAAAGTTCAGTATTTCTATGCGTATAACACTTTCTACAACTGTCAAAACTCCAAATATTGAGTAGAAATCCTTACCCTGGATTTGGGATGATTTCCAACTTGCTTTCACCAACGATCCGCTCTAACAGATTTGGAGAGAACTTCCCTAGAAGCATCGTGGTGGCTTCGGATTGTCTATCTGGCGTAAATTTAGCTCGAAATCAACGAAAGAGAGAGAGAAAACCGAAGGCGAGAGAGAGAGAGAGGAGAAAGTTGGCTTCATTTGGAAGCTAAAATATGGATTTTTCTATATTTATAGAACTAGATTCGTTGATGAGCCACGTCATTCATCGATGAATCCTTTATAATTTTGTCGACGAAATTCAGTCAACTCAAAACCTCTCTCGGTATTTTTTTGTCAATGAATCCCCTGTATTCATTGATAAATTCTCTTAAACCCTCGTCGATGAATCCCTTGTATTCGTCGACGAATTCTCTTAAACCTTCATCGATGAATCCCCTGTTTCGTTGACGAAGTCAATTTCCTCCTTCTATTACTGTCTCCATTTCCCCTCCTCTTTATTATTTACATCCCATTATTATTCGGGTCGTTACATAATAACCATGAGATATTAATTGTTTTATATAGTTAGTATAAAAACAATTCCCCCAAGATGGTTTTATTCAATACTCACAAAGTGTACTAGCACAAGGAGTTGGAACTATACCATTCCTAATAGTCAAGACAGACCTATTAAAACCTTGTGCTACAGTCCTAGCAATGGTGTGTCTAATTTCATTTAAGACAGTGAACAATAAAATTATATTCCATAAGAACTGATGATCTAATCTTTTGTGTATAAGTTGTACTCTACACACTAGATCACCTACTATATAGAATAAAAGACACACATGCATAATCATTAAATAAATAGTGTCAAGCAAACATTGCTCACAAAGATTTTCATTAAAATGAAATAATTGAAGTTATT
Source organism: Malania oleifera (assembly GCF_029873635.1). Classification (NCBI taxonomy): domain Eukaryota; kingdom Viridiplantae; phylum Streptophyta; class Magnoliopsida; order Santalales; family Ximeniaceae; genus Malania; species Malania oleifera. Next base: position 97,476,526 of record NC_080417.1, read on the forward strand.
AATAAATAATAAAACTGATTACATAAAGCATGTAGCATGTTTTTTAGTATAAATCCCTGACAATTGTAACATAAGGTTCTCTTATCAAAAGTCTAAAAGTAGTGGAAATAAGCTTATAAAGCATTTCCCATTTCATTAGTTTAAAATCAAATTTGGAGGGATCCACATATATTTATTTATTTGGCACTTGTAAGATACATACACGTCTGTGATTAATTAATACCTAAAATTCAAAATTATTTTTTTTTTTCCAAATTTTGTAATTCCAAGAGAAATTTTGCAAAGAAATATTTAGGATTGTTATTGCAAATTTTTAGTTTTTTTTGTTATGTCCATGATGAGAATTGCACAACTCTTCTTCCACAGAACTCCTTTGGGTGGGGACAAATATCTCCTCAAAGATAGTGATATTCATGCCTTAAAACCACAATAGTCATTTCTGAACTTGTTCTTTTAATATTCTACTGCCATAGTAACTTTAAGGTGATAATTGATAGAATCAAGAAATTCAAAATTCGTAGTCAGAGTTCTGGATTAGGATTTTCTCCAATTGGATAGGTTCAAGGGAACAAACTTCACCCTTTGGAAAGATATGATGATGTTTCTACTAACAACTTTGAAGATTTCCTACATTCTTGATTCAAATTTACCAGAAATTCCAAAGCCAAAGTCAGATGATTTAGATCAATTGAAAGCATAATGGAAAAGCATGAAGAAGACAAACGACTATGCAAAGGTCATATTCTCATTACTTTGTCTGATAGCCTGTATGATATGTTTACTTCTGTCAAGTCAGCAAGAGAAATCTAGAATTCAGTAGAATTCAAGCACAACACAAATAAGCAAGGTGCGGATAAATTTCTAACTATGAAGTATTTTGAATTTGCTATGTGAGAATCTAGGTATACTCCCAAGAGGGAGGGGGATGAATTGGGATTGAAAATTTTTTTTTGCTTGCTTTGTATTGCAAATTCCTTAGTTAAAATTTAATTTCAGTAATATTTACGTTTAGTAATTAATCAACCTTTACAATTACTATTCTATTGATATCAATTTAAATTCAACTCAAATTCAATTTTTAATATTGAAATCCATCTGATAAATTTCAAGAATCAAATTAAGATAGTTTAGAAACAAACTTCAGCTTTTAAACTCAAACTCAGAATTTATTCTTTTACTTCAATTAATGAAATGCAATTTTTAGAGATTTGATTTTGTAAAATTTTTAGTTCAAATTACCTTTTAGTTGTTTATTTTAAAAAATCAGACTTTTATTGAATATATCAAACTAAACAACAATTTATAGTATGCTGATTTCAAATAATGATCAAAACCAAGATTCTAGCAATTTTCAAAGTTCAACAGTATATAAAAATCATACACGCATATAATATTCTTGCAGAAAATTAAAGACAGTAAGGAGAAGAGCTAAGAACTAGATTTTTACAAGGTTCGGTTTGCAGCCGACATACTTGCCCCAAGCAACTGTTGTGAGGATTCCAACTTTCTTACTTAGGAAAAGTTACAACCTCTCTTCTTCTTAGGTGGAGATCCCTCTTTAAAAAAAATACCCTTTCTTGCTAGGCAACAATCCAAAAACCTTGAATCGTCAAAAAGAAACAATACAAAGAAGCAAGATGTTGGCCTCACAAGGCTTAGAATCTTGTTTTGATGATAAAAAAGCAAAGGAGCCTAACATATTTGGTTAAGCAATGATTCAGGACTCAAGTGTTCAAGAACAAGTGCTTGACAATGTCTTTTGAAAGCTCGAACCCAAAGATGGAAGATCCTATGAAGCTAAAAGACTATTGAAGCATAAAGCCAAGATAAACATAAAGAAAGGAAGCAATGCATGAAGATTTAGTGATTAGATCATCTTAGTTTTATGAAGTCCCATGTAAGTACTTCAAACAATTTCAATATGGATGAATGAAACTCTTAGGTTAATTACTTGGACCTAGATACCTTTTAAAATACTTGAAAAATATTTTTATAAGGTCAAAAGTTATTTCAAAAAGGTTAAAATTATTTTTTGAATGAAAAGCACCAAAATATAATTCTCCAAATTCCCTTCTTTTTTCTATATCTGCATTGATGTGCAATTTTCTCTATCAATTGTTTCTTATCTTAAAAAGTGTTCAACATGAAAGTTGGGGAATTTTCTTTTAGCTTTCTATTGATACTAATTTGGAGTTGCATAGAAAAATTCATGATCAAAATACTGAAGGGTGGTTGAAACTAATAGCACTTCAGGCGACTGTACAGTTGATTGATGAGTAGACAGAACAAGCCCAGTCGACTGACCCTGAGAGTCCAGGCGACTGACCCTATACTGTTTTAAAAATTACGTTGATTTAAAAGGCCCAGGCGACTAACCTTCATAAATTTAAATTTAAAACAATGTGGGAAGGTTTCCAAAAGTATTTGCAAGGCCCCCAAACTTTGTAAAAACTTGGGGAATACAAAAAACTACTTTTTCTATCTATAAATACTTGTTAAACCCAAGAATCAAACACAACAACAAAGATCAAAATAAGCTATTGATCAAATTCTTTCTCAATCAAAGCATTCTTGTTGAATATTTTTTGAAAGCTAAAGCTGAGTACTTGCTGATCTTAAAGCTCAAGGTTCTTGTCCTCTACTTGAATTTTTCAATCTAAGAAAGAACCTAGTGATATACACTTGAGCTTCATATTTCTATATTGATATTTGATTGAAGTATATTGTGATATTCAAATTATACGAATCCGCTCTTTTGAGAGTGTCTTTATACACAAGAATTGTTCTTGTTTTTCTTGTCGTTTTGATGGTTTAGGTTTGTTGAATCGTTGGATTACCGATGGTGAGGTATTGCTTGGAGAGGAGGGCTCCATCCTACTTGAAGAAGTGTGTAAAAGGTTTGCTCTCCTTGATTAAGGAAGCGGTATAGTGAAATCCTTAGGTGGTTTATTTAATGCAAGGACAAAGGCGGGTATAACTGAACCTCATAAAATCTTGGTGTCTTTCTCTTCCCTAAATCTTTTAATTTTTATGCTTATATAAATTGCGTGGATGCTTACTTAATTGCTGGAAATTAATTTGTTATTGGGAATTGCGAAGACTTTAAAGGGAGTACGTTGATTGATAAATATCAAAGTTTGCGAAAACCTTAAAGGATTACGTTGATTGACAAATAACAAGGCCCATTAACATATTTAAATTCAAGCAACATATTTGATATCAAAAAGCTGAATTTGGAAGCCTGCTGAATTTCTTTGTTTGATTCTTATTTAAATTACCAAATTATATTGTTTGTTGGATTGACATATTCAAAAGTAAAACCAAAATCTGATATTGGTTTCTAAACCATCTTAAATTGATTCTCAAATTCAATTAGCTGTGTCTTTGCATCAAAGATTTGAACTTGAGATTGAATATTGAATATTGGTTTAAATCAAGGAATTTGATTGGATTTAAAGCTGATTTAAATCTTGTATGATCATCTCATCTATATTGCAAGAATTGGTTTATTGGAATTATCCATTGAAGATATCACTACTCATTGTTGAAAAGAAAATACAATTTGAAATTGTTATTCATTGAAGTATTGAAAATTAAACTGGTAACATCATCCTTACATTACAATAATTAAGGTGGTTAATAAGAGTTTGATTGTTGGTGGGATTTTAATCAACTCAATCTTAAAAAGGGGTTAATACTTAACTAAAGGAACTTGTAAAACAAAGAGTTTGCAAAGAAAATTTAAAAATCCAATTCACCCCCCCTCTTGGGAATATACCTTACTTTTCAATTGGTATTAGAGCAAGGTTATAGCAAATCTTAACTTAGAAGCTATATGAAGATCCCTATGGCACACCTAGGAGTATCTCCCTATGACCTCCTATCTTTTGTGGTATAAACTACACCTTTTGGAAACAACGAATGAGGATATACTTACAAACTATGAATTGGAAAGCATGAAAAGTTGTCCCACATGGTGACCTTATCCCCCTAAAATTGTGGATGGTAAAGAAATACCTAAAGAAGAAAAAGAGATGACTGACAATAACCATAAGATGTTGCAAGTAAATTCAAGTGCTATGAATGCTTTATGTTGTGCTTTTGACGTAAATGAATTCATTAGGATTATGGCATGTAAATCAACTAAATAAATTTGGGAAACACTTGAAGTAACCTATGAAGGTACTATTGATGTAAGAGATAATATAATTGATATGCTCACTAGTGAGTATGAAGCCTTTAGGAGGAACCCGGATGAAACCATCACTAGTTTGTACACTAGGTTCACCCATATAGTATACTCCCTCACTCGAATGAATCCCCCATCATTCTCTGGAGGAGCCGATCCATTCGTGGCAAAGAATTGGGTCCAGGAGATTGAGAAGACGTTGGCAGTTCTCCCTTGCACTAAGGAGCAGAAAGTTTTATTCACTACTTTTAAGTTGACATGGGAGGCTAAATGTTGGTGGAGGTCAATGAAGTTGTTAGAGGAGCAGAGGTCAGTGCCTACAACTTTAACTTGGAGCCACTTCAAGGAAGTATTCTTCAAACAGTACTTCCTCGCTACTACTAGAAATGCTAAAGTGGGGGAATTTCTAAATTTAACTCAGGGGCACCTGATGGTCCAACAGTACGCAAGCAGATTCATTGAATTGTCCCGATTTGCTTTATACATGGTGCCAGATGAGGAGAAGAAGGGGAGGAGATTTGAGGAGGGTTTGAGATAGATTATTTATGAGCAGGTGGTTCCATTCGAGGTCTAGACCTTCTCGGAGTTAGTAGATAAGTCACAGTGATAGAGACCGGACTATAGAGAGGTGCTGGGGTGCATAGTTAGAGGAAGAGGCTTGCACCTCCTGAATTTCGAGCAGGTACCATTCAAGATTAGTGGAGGAGATATGATGAGGGCCAAAGGTAGGTAGTGGTAAGTTGAGCCCCTCAAGGTGATCCAACACCCCTTATTTGTACTAGGTGTGATCAGAGGCATTGGGGGGAGTGCCGAATTGGGATGAATGTTTGCTAACGGTGCGGTCGGCCTAGCCATATTGTGAGAGACTAACGTGCGCCGCTAGCTAATGCACCCACCCTTAATCGTTACCAGGGAAACAACCAAGCACCCTGAGGCAACCAGCAATGGAACACCGCCCCAGTGTGTGTTTATGCGTTGACATCGGGAGATGCAGAGGCAGCTCGTGACGCGGTGACATGTATCATTTCTATATTCTCAAATAAAACTGTTGTTTTGTTTGATTCAAAGGCCACATATTCTTTTATATCTCTGGGGGTACATCAAGTTACGTGGAATAGAAACTTAGATGCTAGACACCGAATTATCAGTTACCACATCGACAGGATCAGTAGTGAAATGTAGAAGGGTGCTCAAAGACTGTCTAGTGGATATTTAGGAAAAAATGCTACCAGCCAATCTAGTGGTATTTGACATGCATGGGTTTGACATAATTTTGGGAATGGACTGGCTAGCTGCCAACTATGCCAGTATCGATTGTCATAAGAAAAAGGTAGTATTCAAACATCCAGGGGAGTAAGAGTATAGATTTGTGGGGTCGTGTGTGCGCTCCTCACCATATTTGTTATCTGCTAATCAAGGGAGGAGGTTACTGTTGGGTGGGTGACAAGGATACTTATCTTGTATAAAAGAAGCTCCAGGAGGGGAATTGAAGCTTGTAGATATTCCAGTAGTAAGGGAGTTCTCATATGTCTTTCTAGAAGATTTACCTGAATTACTTCCTAATCGTGAAATTGAATTTGCCATTGATCTACTTCCAGGGATGGCACCGATATCTAAAGCTCCTTATAGAATGGCTCTAATTGAATTAAAAGAATTGAAAGAGCAGTTATAGGAATTACTGAATAAGGGGTTTATCATCCCTAGTGTGTCACCCTGGGGAGCACCAATTTTATTTGTGAAAAATAAAGGTGGGATGATGAGGATGTGTATCGACTACAGGGAGATAAATAAAGTGATAGTTAAGAATAAGTATCCTCTTCCTCGTATTGATGATTTGTTCGATTAGCTCCAGGGAACACAGGTTTACTCAAAGATTGATCTTCGATCCGGGTATCATGAAGTGAAATTCAAGGCAGAGGATGTTTCAAAGATAGCATTCCAAACTTAGTATGGCCATTATGAGTTTTTGGTTATGCCATTAAGACTGATGAATGCTCCTACTGCATTCATGGACCTGTTGAACAGGATTTTCCATAAATACCTGGACCAATTTGTAGTGGTTTTCATTGATGATATTCTGGTCTATTCGAAGAGCCACAAGGAATATGAGGATCATTTGAGGATAGTTCTTCAGGTATTGAGAGAAAAGAGGTTGTATGCTAAATTCAAGAAGTGTGAATTCTGGCTGGAAAAAATTACATTCCTTGGGCATGTGATATCTAGGGATGATATCTTTGTGGATCTGAGCAAGATAAAGGCGGTAGTGGGCTGGCTAAGACCGAAAAAATGTTCCAGAAGTTAGGAGTTTCTTGGATATGGCAGGATACTATTGGCGGTTTGTGGAAGGATTCTTTAAACTATTGGGTCCTCTAACATGATTGATGAGGAAGAATATAAAGTTTGAGTGGACCAATGATTGTGAGCAGAGTTTCCAAGAATTGAAGCATCGAGTCGTCACTGCTCCAGTTTTGACCATTCCATCAGGAGATGGTGGATTTGTGATATAAAGTGATGCGTCTCAAAAGGGACTTGGGTGTGTCTTGATATAGTAGGGTAAGGTCATTGCATACGCTTCATGTCAACTTAAAGAATATGAAAAGAACTACCCTACCCATGATTTGGAGTTGGCTGTAGTGGTGTATGCATTCATATGGAGGCTTTATCTGCATAGTGGGAAGTGTGAAATATTTACAGATCATAAGAGTTTAAAGTATTTCTTCACACAGAAGGAGTTGAATATGAGGCAAAGGAGGTGGCTAAATTTGATAAAGGATTACAACTGTACCATCAGTTACCACCCAGGAAAGGCTAATGTGGTAGCTGATGCCTTGAGCTATAAGTCAGGAAGTGCCTCAGTATCAGCAGTGGTTGTGCAACATCAGATTAGAATGGATTTAGAAAGACTTGGTCTGGAGCTGGTAGAGGGAAATCACCAGGCTTTTATTGCTAATCTGGTACTTCAGTCGACTTTACTAGAGAGAATTAAGATTGCACAGATGCAAGATGCAGAATTGGTAAGGATCAGGGATAAAGTGCAGAGTGGACAAGGAGCCAATTTTGATATTTCAGATGATGGAGCTTTGAGGTTTCATAACAGATTATGTGTACTTGATGATGTTGAAATTATAAAGAGCATTTTGGAAGAGGTGCATCGTACCCTGTATATGGTACATGCAGGAAGCACAAAAATGTACAAGGATTTGTGGGTATCTTTCTAATGAAGCAATATGAAAAAAGAAATTGCTCGATATATGGAGCAGTGTTTAACCTATCAGCAGGTAAAAGCTGAGCATCAGAGACTGGCGGGACTATTGTAACCACTTCACATACCTGAATGGAAGTGGGAGAACATTTCTATGGATTTTGTCACAAGGTTACCCTCGAAACTTCATTGGATGCCATCTAAGTAGTCATTGACCGAGTGACGAAGACTGCCCATTTTCTTCCCATTAGAGTTAACTAAACCATGAGTAGATTGGAAGAGCTATATATACAGGAGATAGTTAGACTGCATGATGTGCCAGTGTCCATCATTTCTGACCGGGACCCACGGTTCACATCTCAATTCTAGAAGAGTCTACAAGGAGCCTTGGGATCTCAATTGACATTCAGTACAACGTTTCATCCTCAAATCGATGGAAAGACAGAGAGGACCATACAGATACTGGAAGATATGTTGCGGGGTTGTGTGTTAGATTTTGGAGGCAGCTTGATTCAGTATCTACCACTAGTGGATTTTGCTTATAACAATAGCTACCAGGCCAGTATTGGGATAGCCTCGTATAAGGTGTTGTATGGTCGGAGGTGTCGATCTCCGTTATATTGGAATGAAGTGGGTGAGAGATAGATTTTGGGGCCGGTGGTTGTACAGTGGAATTCTGAGAAAATCAAACTTATCCAAGAAAGAATTAGAGCCGCTCAAAGTCGACAGAAAAGCTATGTAGATACCCGCCGACGAGCGGTGGAATTTGGTGTAGGAGATAACGTGTTTTTGAAAATTGCACCAATGAAAGGAGTAATGAGATTTGGAAAGAAGAGTAAGTTAAGCCCTAGGTATATTGGACCATTTGAGATATTGGAAAGAATCAGTCTAGTTGCCTACAGGTTAGCGTTACCCCCAATATTGTCCAGAATCCACGATGTATTTCATGTGTCTATATTGAAGAAATATGTTCTAGATCCGTCACACGTAATAAGTTATGAGGCACTGTAGCTTGGGGATAATCTATCATATGATGAAGTGCCCGTTCAGATCTTAGATCATAAAGAATATGAATTATGCACTAAGAAAATCCCACTGGTAAAAGTACTCTAGTGTAATCACGCATTCGAGGAAGTCTCATGGGAACTAGAGGAAGAAATTTGCCAAAGGTACCCACACTTGTTTAGTGGGGCTGAGTTAGACAGATAACATAATAATCCATGTAAGAATTCAGTGATATGTAAGTATGTTTTGTGTAAGTTCATATGTATTTAATTGTAGATTTACATGTAATGGGTTTTATGTTTGAGTGGGTTTGGAAGAGTCTTGATTTGGTTGTTGTAATCTCCCAGAGCTATTTATGTAATCACGGTATTCCTCTGCGATAAGTGGCGGTAATTAATAAAATTTCAGTGATTTTCTTTGAACGTTGGTGCAAGTGCTAATTTGCAAATTTCGAGAATGAAATTTTTATAAGGAGGGGAGGATATAGAGACTCGGAAAATAGTAATTAATGAAATAATAAAGAAAAGAGGAATTGGTTTGGCATAGGCCAAATCGTCGATGGTTTTGGTGGAGTTTAGAAACCCGTTGACGATTTTGAGTTACTGAGGCTCAATAAGGGTAAAACAGTGAAAACGGTTTGGTTTAAAGACAAAACCGTCAACGGTTTTCCCCTGTGCCAGCAGCCTATAAAAGAGGATCAAGTCATTTTATTCTCTCTCTAGGTTGCAGCAATCACTCTCTCTCTCTCTCTCTCTCTCTCTCTCTCTCTCTCTCTCTCTCTCTCTCTCTCTCTCCAATTTTTGGCCCGATTTCAGCCCAAATTGAAGGATAAATGACATTTCGAGATCCCAACGACAATTCTCCGCAGTTTAACCAGAGTGGTTTCGCTGTTTAGGCTATCCAGGTACCACTCTAAAACTGGGGTTAGGAAGATGTTTTTCAAGTTTAATTAGTTATTGGAAGATTATGGATTTAGGAGTACTACAATGGTTAATATTTTGGGTTGAGCTAATTGAGTTAGGGTATATGGATATAGGGTTTCTACGAATGCTACAAGCACATTTCTAAGAACAGGAAAGGGGAATAAATTATGTCATAAGTTTTTAGAAATTTTATTGAATAAATTATAATATGTGATTTTTGAGTAATATAGATGTTTTCCCGAGTATATAGATTTATGAGAATGGGAACTTTGGAAATGATATATATATGTTTGAAAAATTGGGTTATTGAGTTTGAGAAAAACCCTAGAGATGGTTATACTAGTATTTTCAGTAGAATATTATTATAGTATAAGTTATTACTCAATCTGTGTGGCATGAGTTTGTAAGTTATGTATAATTAAATTTTTCAGATTCTACAATAAAATATATATAGACAGAGGTAGGTTTTATACAGATTTTATACATTATTACAGCGTCCTATAAAGGACTACAGTGCAGATTTTATACAGTATTACAACGTTCTATAAAGGACTATAGTACAGATTTTGTACAGTATTACAGCGTCCTATAATGGACTACAGTACAGATTTTATACAATATTACAGCATCCTATACAGGACTACAGTATAAATTTTATACAATATTACAACGTCCTATAAAGGACTGCAGTACATATTTTATACAGTATTACAACGTCCTATAAAGGACTACAATGTTCTGTATAGAACTATAGTACAACATTTGATACAAAATTACAGAATGATAGCGTTCTATATAGAACTACAGTATGATAGTATTTTATATAGAATTACAGTATTTCAGTGATTTTATACAGATTTATAGTATGAAAATTTATACTGAGTTGTGAATGAAATCATGTACTATATAGTTTTAGAAATCACATTATATGGTTTAAGAACCCTGATGGACCATAGCTAAGCACGGTACCGTAGCTTCACAGATACCAGTGCAATCACACTTCTTAGATAGAGTGTTGGTGGTATACAGTCGATTGTGCCATTGAAGTATAGAGTTACCCCTTGGAGTCCAAACCAGCTGAGTAGGCCAATTGTACTCACAAATATAGATATAGATACAATTGACTTAGCCTGGTTAGGCCAACCATGGCTAGGTACAGCCTATAGGCCGCACAACCTGGATCATGCAGGGTTAATACATGATGTTGTTGCTTATCCATCCAGGATAGTTCTTTTATGCATATATGCGTATTTACTAATACAGAGGTATTATCTTATATAGAGTATGATGCAAAAGGAATGTATTTTGAAATATATTTATATATGCGTTTACAGTTTTGCATGATTTCATAGTGAAAGAAAAAGGTGAATAATGGTTGTATATTTGGAACACTAAAACTCATATTGCCACACACTGATAATAACCTATTCCTTCTTACTGAGAGGTGTCTCACCCCAAGAATTTAAAAATTTCAGGAAATATGAGGAATCAAGGTTAGAGTGCTTTAGGGCAGGTTCTAGATAATATTGTTGGAAGTAAGTATTTGTGAGTTTTGATATTTATACAGTGATGTTTTGTACACCATGGGTTGCAAATATGTGTATGGGAAGATATTTATATGTTGATGGATGGTTGTAGAACTCTAGTATTGCAACTTGGATTTTATATGTATTTTTCTGCTGTTTAGTTCATGGATTGGTTTATGGTTAGGTTTACCTGTTACCCCACTTTGGGATCGAGATAGTATATCAGAGTAGACTTATTTTATATAAAAAGAGAAAAAAATAGCAGAATGTTTGAGTCGTTACAGCAACTGCATGGGATAATATAAATTCCAGTAGCTCAAAAAGTGAATCAAGCGATCAAGAGGTTGAAAATGGTTGTCTTATGGCATGGGATGATCATAAGGAACAAAGCTCTTCATCCAAATTTTGTGATAATTCATACAATGAATCTAGTTCATCTGATGAATCTGGTGATGAGAGCAGACCACCTTATGAAGAACTACAAACAAAACTATTCAAAGTTCATAAGATTCTAGTTAAAGTAACTAAATGGTATACTTCACTGAAAAATAAAAATGAAGTTGTAATGAAAGAATTAGAATAAAAAAAATCTTGCTGAAAGAGAAATGAATTTAAAAATCAAGAGATTGGAAAGCAAAAATGAATAAGTAATGAAAGACCTAGAAGATTTAAGATCTCAAACTTCTATTGAAAAAGAAAAGGACCTAGTCATTGGTGAACTTGAAAGAAAAATAAATCAGATGACTAAAGAGCTAGAAAGGATGCAAGCAAACTGCAAAGGAATAAAAGATTCAAAAATACTTTGCCTTGAAAGTAAAATTGAGGATCAAAATAAAATAATTTACAACTTCACTAAAGGAAAGGAGAACTTTTATAAAATGATTGGATCACAAAGAGTTTCTTTGGATAAAGAAGGTATAGGATTCAATGGAGTAGAGAACACAAGGAAAAAGAACTTCTACACGGGGTACTTTGTAAAAGCCTCTAAAGACTGTGTGGAATTGGTGTAATCCCAAGAGGGAGGGGGGTGAATTAGATATTTAAAAAATTTCTTCTTAGGTTTAATTAAGCCAGTAGCAATAATGAAAAACCTAGGGTCTATCTTAACACAACCAATTCAACAATTAAATTATTGAGTAGATATAAAACAAATAAACTATTCTCATCTATTCATAATAATTCAAAATGCATATGTAAAATAATAAGAGCATTAAACAATAACATATAGGTACGAAAAATGGAAATATAAAGTGCACACACGATATGTTATTAGCATTCGGCCAATACTGCCTACGTCCTCACCTCAAGCTCACAAGCAAGAGGGTTCCACTAGTTGCTTGCTTATGGGTGGAGCGACACCGATTACAACACCTTACCAGGATGGTGCACCTAGTTCTCTTAACCGGGTCTAAACTAGTCCGGTGCTCACCTAACCAAGTCTGAGCAATTTAGGACTTTTAACAGGGCAAGTCTCCCTCTTCCGACCATATGTCAAGCATACAACAAATAATCAAAAGAAATATTTTCATGCACAGTATATGTGTTTCTCCTATAAGAAAATATGTACCAATACACACAACACAACCAATGCACTCACAGATGATAAATATTTATGCTCAAAGTGAGATTGGTCAAGTTATATGTCAACTCTCAACCAATGTGTATATATTGTATATACATGAGAGATGATTACACGTCAAAGTTACGTAATTAGGCATTTAAATTCATGCATTAAATATTATAATTTTAATTAAATGCCTGATAATGTCTAATATTTTTATCATTGAGCTCACTTGATAATTTTAAGATAAGTACCCTATTTGTTGCCGAAATTTATAGACACTCGTATTTTATTATTGCAGGATAATTTTTGGACATTAAATTTGAAATTAGAATGTACGCTGGTCGTGAGCATGAAGAGGTGCCATGTACGTGAGCATTAAATGAGATTACGCGTCAAAGATAATTTTCGGAAGTTAAGCCGTGTTCGTGGAGAGCAGTGTACGTGAGCCGAAGTCCAAATCAAGACCGTGAGCATACATGGTTTTCCTAGACATTTAAAGTTGAATTAAAAAGAAAAAAATATATATTATGGAGCTTCAAAATGGGCTTTAAAAATGCAAGGGAAGACTGTGCGTGAGTGGCTAACCAAAGCAACCTATGGAGGCCGGTAAACTGGGATTTGTAAGCTGTTATTATGTGAAGCTCTGAGGAAGCACATGCATACACGCATTGTGGGCTGGCTATGAGGATAGACGTGAGCTGGAGCATTAACTGGGTCGTGGATGTGAGAATGCAAGTGCGTGTGTTTAAGTGGCTAAGCAGAGGGCTTCATAAAGCAAATCTGTGTGCTGGGCTTGGAGGAGACTCCATGCATGCACGTGAACAAGGCGTGTAAGGGCTTGAAGGTTGGGCTGTGACGTGACCCGTCCATGCAATAATAAGGCGCTGGGTCTCTCTTTCTGAAGGGGAATAACCGAATGGAGCGAGGGGGCATTGGTATTAAATAAAAGGGTTGTTTTTACTTTATAAAAGAGGGTGTGCGGTAGACTTAAAGGGGTTTTTTCTTAGGGTTTTAGGGGGCTAGTTTACTTTAGGGTTTTTAGACGAGAATAGGGTCTTCATTAGAGTTTTTTTTAGTCTTTCTTTTCCTTTCTTTTCTTTTTTGGGTTGGAGTGCCCTTTATGAACTTAAAATTAAAACACAAAATAAGAACCTAATACGCTTAGAATAACAAGAAATGAATGATGGTAATTAAATCCTATTTAGACAATAAATAAATCATACGTATGAACTCCGAAAAAAAGCCTAAAGATCAAAACTTTATTAATTAACTGAAGCATTCAACCATAAAAGTAAACACCAACTAAACAATTGAACTTAACCCAATTAATTAACGTAAACAAAATTAAACTTAATCCTATAATAGATTCAAACAAAAATAAATTAACCTAAACTTAAATAACGGATTAACAAAACTTAATTGAACTTAATAAAATGAAATGCAATAAAAACTCAGACTTTAATTAAACTGAACTTGAAATAAATAGAACCCAACAAAATTTAAATCCTAAAGAAGATTTTTTTTAAGAGACCAAACCGAACTTTGACAATGAAAAATAACTCAACCAAATTTAACTCTAATAATGATATTAAATAAGAAGAGAAAAAAATTGTATCTAATAATAATAACCCAACATAAATTTAAAAGTTTAGAACTTTAATTAAAATTCAACTAAAAATTAACAATGATCAATCAAGTATTTAATTGCAAGAAAAAAAAAACTAGAGAACAAGAGAAGGAAAAAGAAAGGAAGAGAGAGAGAGGGAGAGAGAGAATAGTCGTGAGGAGGGAGCTCCCCTGGTGTGCACGGCCTCCAAGGCCCTAAAAGAAAAACCTCCCAAAAGCCAAAAGAAAAAAAGCTGCTTTAAACCCAACCCAAAGCTACCCCTTTGACTTGTCAAAATAAAAATAATAAGTCCCCCTTTTTAACAATTCCACCTCTAGCAACTTGAAAACCAGCGCATAGCAAGGGCTGCCATCATGTGGTCACATCACATTTTTTTGTTCTTTTCTTTCTTTCTTTTGTTCACACATAGTCAGTTTTGCACTTTCAATCCTGATTTTGACCTTCCTACAGCCCGTAACTCTCAAAACTCAAAGCACGAAAGTTGTATATAATTTCCTTAGCTTTCCACATAATTTTGAATCATCTTAATTGGAGCTTAGACAAGAAAGTTACGCTCATATTATAGAGTAATGTCGAAATAGTCCATAAAAATAGTGTATGGTAACTTCACGTATGATTTCGACCTTGATGCAGCCAGTATCTTTCAAAACTCAAAACATGAAAGTTGTAAAGGGTTCTCTTATATTTTTAAGCATTTTGACTCATCTGAATCGGAGGTCGTATGAGAGAGTTACGCACAAATTATGAAATAATGTCAAAAACGGCCTCTCTTGCGTGCATGGCTCGGCTTCTGAAATTATCCTTTAAATGTCCATGAAAATCCCAGATGCTCACGGTCTTTATTTGGACTTTGCGTCACGTACACGACACCTCTTTATGCTCATGACCCGCGCACATTCTAATCTCGGATTTAATTTCCAGAATTTTTCCTACAATAATAAATTACAAAAATCCTTAAATTATTAAATAAAATTTTAAATATTATAAATTGGGTGCAATGTTACAATATTGAACATAATTAGGTATTTAATTAAAATTATAATCCTTAACGCATGAATTTAAACGCCTAATTACACAACTTTGACGCGTAATCACACCCCCTAAACTAAAGTTTTGCTAGTCACTAGCAAAAAAAAAAAAACTAAGGAAACTACCAAATCCTATCTACCTCCTCTTTCACGGGAAACACGGTTGCATTTACTGAATGTAATAAGGCTTTAAACCCCTAGGTCGATCCTAGTAGGCAAGTTGTAATCTTGTGAAGGTTTCTAAAGTGACACCCACAAACACCAATTCCAATGAATATTAAATGAATGTACATGCAACACGAATATACCATTTCACATACATGAATATCACCAGACTTCACACAAGCTCATCATATACAATGCACGTAATTCCGAAGCAAGTTATTCATGCAAGTCTCATCATTATGTAGCCATTAAGAACAGTATACTCACATAAAGTTAACCAGCAATTATTGTTGGAGTGTCAAGCTTGAAGAAAAAAAGAATCCAGACCGTCCATTTTGAGAGAGATCCAATGACTGCTGTTTTTACACTTTTGCTATAGGGGGCATTGATGTAATTTTGATCCTTTCTTGTCTTGTAAATTAAAAACAGTAGGGGCAGGGGTTTAATTCTCTGATTTTTAGAACAAATTTTAGCAGGCAGCCCGAGAGCCCTCACCTGTGCGAGAAAGCACCTACAGCCCGAGTTCCTTTAGCTGCACGGGAGAGTGAGGGGTTTTCTTCAGCAGCCGCGAGAGAAAGGGTTTCTTCAATAGGTGGAGTTCCTTGTGGCCAGCACTGGTTCGCACCTGGGTAAGCTAAACTAGGGAGCACAAATCTAGGTCTTGGGAGGGTTTTCTTTTAAGGAAATCAAGGAGAAAGATAGGAAGAAGCCTAGGGCTCTTTGCAGGTGCGAAGAGGGGGTTTTCTTGGGTCATTCTTGAGCTGATTTTCAGAGGAGATTGGTAAGCCTCAAAGGTAAATCTGTGTATATGTATTTATTTCCACCATCTTTAATAAAGCATCTCCGAATGTGAGTTCCTACCGTGGATGTAGGCCAATTTTTGGGCTAAACCACGTAAATGTGTTCTTATGGTTTGTAATTGTGCATGTTTATGTTTTGCTGAATTTATTGTGGCTTTGATGAATATTATTTGGAGAATAGATATTTTTCTTGATCAGGCTTGGCACACACGCACACGTTGAAATAAACAAGTTTCAGCTTATGTATGGTTGTGATTGTTGCAGAACTAAAATCAAATTCTTATTGTGGTCCATGAACACTTTATAATTGATTAAAATTTGTAAATTAGAATAAGCAATCAGGTTATTTACACAACAAGTGGTATAAGAGTCTGACTATGTGGTGGGGACCGCTAAGTTTGAGATAGAAAAATTCACCAGAAAAGATAACTTTGGTTTATGGAGGATTAAGATGCGCGCCATCTTGGTACAGCAGGGGCTTGAGGAGACCCTTATAAGAGAAAAGAAGGGGCTTCCACTTCACAAGAGTGGAAACTAAGTTTACCCTCCACTGACAAAGTGAAGCCCGAAATCCTCCAAAGGGCACATAGTGCCATTATCTTGTCCCTTGAAGACAAAGTGCTTAGGGAAGTTGCCAATGAGGATACGACAGCTGGTGTTTGGTCAAAACTAGAAA
This sequence comes from Malania oleifera, assembly GCF_029873635.1. Taxonomy (NCBI): domain Eukaryota; kingdom Viridiplantae; phylum Streptophyta; class Magnoliopsida; order Santalales; family Ximeniaceae; genus Malania; species Malania oleifera. Next base: position 97,493,231 of record NC_080417.1, read on the forward strand.
GTTTGTACATGACAAAATCCCTAGCAAATAGACTCCATAAGAAGACTAAACTCTATACTTTTAGAATGACCCCTAAAACATCTATTGATGACCATTTAGATGAATTTTATAAAATTCTTGTGGATCTTGCTAATATTGATATTAGTATAGATGAAGAAGACCAAAAAATTCTTTTATTGAGTTCTCTTGATTCCACATATGAAGATCTTAAAGAAACTATGATGTATGGGAGATAGGGCTGACTTTAGAAAATGTGCAAACAGTTTTGCACTCTAGGGAATTGCACACTAAGTTTGAGTCTAAATCAAGGTCAGGGGAAGGGTTAAATGTGAGAGGTAGGTTTGAAAAGAGGGATAAGAAAGGAAAAGGCAAGAGGTCTAGACCAAAGTCTAAAAGCAAAGCACTAAGGTGTTTTGCCTGTCACAAGGAAAGGCATTTTAAGAGGGACTGCTCTGAAAGGAAAAAGGTTGCCAATGCCACCACCTCTGAATCAAAGGGTAAGGCAGCTATAGTTTTAGATGGGTATGATAGTGCAGAAGTGTTGAACGTCTCTGAGAAAGATTTGGGAAAAGAATGGATATTAGATTCAGGATGTTCCTTCCACATGTGTCCGTTGAAAAACTGCTTTGAGTCCTTTACATGCTTAGAAGGAGGTCATGTTTTCCTAGGAAACAATAAGTCATGTAAAATATAGGGTATTGGGACAGTGAGGCTTCTAATGCATGATGGGATTGTAAGAGATGTGAGGTACATACCTGAGTTGAAGAGAAACTTGATTTCTCTTGGTAGCTTAGATAAGACAGGGTACACATTTGAGTCTGAAGGAGGTAGCCTGAGAGTATGTAGAGGTTCACTGGTAGTGATGAAAGGGGTACTTAAGAATGGGTTATACACCTTGTTAGGAAAGACAGTGATTGGTGAGGCTTCACCTATCAATCACAAGGTAGAAAATAAGGTTTCCTTGTGGCATAAGAGGTTATGACATATTAGCCAATAGGGTCTAAAGGAGCTAAAGAAATAGGGGCTGCTTGGGGATAGGAAACTTGAGGAATTGTCATTCTGTGAGGAATGTGTCTTAGGTAAGTCTACTAGGGTTAGCTTTAAGAATTCCACTCACACCACAAAACAGACACTTGATTACATACATTCAAACTTGTGGGGGCCTGCTACGGTTAGTTCTCATGGTGGTTCTAGGTATTTTTTGTCAATTATAGATGACTTTTCTAGGAAAGTATGGGTTTATATTATAAAACATAAAAGTGATACTTTTGAAAAGTTTAAAGAATGGAAAACCTTAGTTGAAACTCAAGCTGGCATAAAAGTTAAAACACTGAGAACAGACAATGGATTGAAATACTTGTTAAATGAATTTTCTGAATTTTGTAAAGCTGAGGGTATTGCTAGACATAGGACTGTTAGGGATACTCCCCAACAAAATGGATTAGCTGAAAGGATGAATATGACTATTCTGGAAAGGGTAAGATGCATGTTAGCCACTTCAGGTCTGCCCAAGACATTTTGGGTAGAGGCGATGACCACTGCTGTATACCATATTAATAGATGTCCTTCCTCAACTCTAAATTTTAAAATCCCTCAAGAAATTTGGTTGGGTAAAGCTACTAATTATCAGGGTTTAAAAGTTTTTGGGTGTGTAGCCTATGCCCACATTAGAACTAATAAGTTAGAGCCTAGGGCTATTAAATGCATTTTTTTGGGATACCCAAAGGGGGTTAGAGGCTATAAGCTTTGGGTTACAGAACCTGGAAAACAAAAATGTATTATTAGCAGTGATGTAATTTTTAATGAAACTAAAATAGGGGGAAAACCAAAAAATTCAGATGAAAGTGTTAGGCACTCTGATACTAGTGACCTGCAGCTTAAGATGGAGCAACCCTCCACTTTTTATAGCCATTTAGAAACAGATGCTGCAGATTTTGAGGAGCAAAACTCAGAACCAAAAACCTCTGAATTAAGTAAAACCTACCTTCTAGCATGGGATAAGGAAAGGAGGGTCATAAGACCTCCTCAAAGGTATGGGGAAGCTGATGTGACAGCTTTTGCTTTTTCTGTTGCTGAAACAGAAATTGAAGTGGAGCCTAGGACTTTAAGAGAGGCCATGGATAGTAAAGAGACTGAAAAATGGATTCTTGCAATGCAAGAAGAAATGGAGTCTCTAAATAAGAATAAGACATGGGTGATGGTTCCTAGACTAAAAAAACAAAAACTCGTAGGATCCAAGTGGATCTTTAAGAGGAAAGAGGGAATCCCTGGAGTTGAACCACCTAGGTTTAAAGCTAGGTTAGTGGCTAAGGGATTTACACAAAGGGAAGTGGTAGATTATAATGAAATATTTTCCCCTGTTGTGAGGCATAGCTTAATTAGAATTCTATTATCTTTTGTTTCTATACATGACTTGCATTTGGAACAATTTGATGTTAAAACTGCTTTCTTGCATGGTACTTTAGAAGAAACAGTTTATATGCAACTTCCTGAGAGTTTTGATACAGAAATGAATAATAATCATGTATGTTTATTAAAGAAATCTTTATATGGGCTAAAACAATCACCTAGACAATGGTATAAACGATTTAATTCTTATATTATTCAAAATAATTTCTGTAGAAGCAATTATGATGGCTGTGTTTATTATAAATCATGTGATAAATGTCATATATATTTACTATTATATGTTGATGACATGTTGGTTGCTTGTGAAGACTTGGATATGTTAAATCAAGTTAAGTGCATGCTTAAATCTGAATTTGAAATGAAAGACTTAGGACCTGTTAAAAGAATACTTGGTATGGAAATAACTAGAGAAAGGAATAAAAAGCTTCTCTATTTGTCTCAAAAGGCTTATATTTCAAAGGTGGTAAAAAGATTTGGAATAAGTCATGTTAAATCTACTTATATTCCTATTGCACAACATGTTAAATTGTCCAGAAAACAGTGCCTTGAAATTGAAAATGAGTCACTGTTTATGAATAGAATACCTTATGCTAGTATGGTTGGTAGTGTAATGTATGCTATGGTATGTTCTAGACCTAATATATCTTATGTTGTAAGTTAAGTGAGTAGATTTATGAGCAAACCAGAAAAACCACATTGGCATGCTTTGAAACAAAATTTTCAATACTTGTCTGGAACAAAACAGAAAGGATTAATATTTGGAAAAAGGGATATGCATTGTGAAATATGGTTAAAAGGATATGTAGATTATGATTATGCTGGAAATATAGATACCAGGAAGTCTTTGTCTGGTATCATCTTTTCTTTTTTAGGTAGTGCTATTAGTTGGAAATCACATATGTAGTCGATGGTAGCCTTGTCTACCATGGAGGCTGAATATATTGCCATAACTGAAGCCTTTAAGGAGGCTATATGGATAAAAGGACTGTGTCTAGAGTTAGGAATGTATAGTGGAATCGTTATAATTTATTGTGACAATCAAAGCACTATTCATTTGACTAGGAATCACGTTTATCATGATAGGTCCAAACATATAGATGTTAGGCTGCATTTTGTGAGGGATATTATTTCTAGTGGTGAAATAGAAGTAAGGAAAATTCCAACAGAGGATAATCCTTCTGATATGATGACTAAAATAGTACCTAAATCCAATTTTGAACATTGTTCAAACTTGGTTAACCTTGGAAATTGCTAGTGTTTGTTTTGCAGGAACCTCCATAGGGGATGCTAAGGAGGTGCAAGGGTCACAAGCTTGCCAAGGTGGAGAATTAATGGAGTGTCAAGCTTGAAGAAAAAAAAAGAATCCAGGTCGTCCATTTTGAGAGAGATCCAACGGCTGCTGTTTTTACACTTTTGCTATAGGGGGCATTGATGTAATTTTGCTCCTTTCTTGTGTTGTAAATTAAAAATAGTAGGGACAGGGGTTTAATTCTCTGATTTTTAGAACAGATTTCAGTAGGCAGCCCGAGAGCCCTCACCAATGCGAAAGAGCACCTGCAACCCGAGTTACTTCAGCCGCGCGAGAGAGTGAGGGGTTTTCTTCAGCAGCCGCGAGAGAAAGGGTTTCTTTAGTAGGTGGAGTTCCTTGCGGCCAACGCTGGTTCGCGCATGGGCAAGCTAAACTAGGGAGCATAAATCTAGGTCTTGGGAGGGTTTTCTTTTAGGGAAATTAGGGAGGAAGATAGGAAGAAGCCTAGGGTAGTTCTTCGTAGGTGCGAAAAAGGGGTTTTCTTGGGTCATTCTTGAGTTGATTTTCAGAGGAGACCGATAAGCCTCAAAGGTAAATCTGTGTATATGTATTTATTTCCACCATCTTTAATAAAGCGTCTCCCAAGGTGAGTTCCTGCTGTGGATGTAAGCTAATTTTTGGGCCGAACCACGTAAATGTGTTCTTGTGGTTTGTGATTGTGCATGTTTATGTTTTGCTGAATTTATTGTGGCTTTGCTGAATATTGTTTGGTGAATAGATATTTTTCTTGATCAGGTTTGGCATACACGCATACGTTGAAATAAACAAGTTTCAGTTTATGCGTGGTTGTGATTGCTGCAGAACTAAAATCAGATTCTTATTATGGTTCATGAACACTTTATAATTGATTAAAATCTGTAAATTAGAATAAGCAATCAAGTTATTTACATAACAATTACAATTCAGTGTTAACGTAGTCATATAAATTCAAGAATAAACAGGCGAAATCTCGAGGCATATGTAATTTGTATGATTCGTTACACTTAGGATACGGTGGACACCTACAGAACGGTTGTTTTGACTTGACCTAACTGGTATACCCTAAAAAATACTCAAAAAGGATGGGTTCACTCATTATATGTGAGGAGGAGTGTCGCGATCAAACATCTCACATATTGCAAGGAATATATGCTAAATGTATGGAGTGGACTACTCTGAAAAGGATCCAGCCTATTTGCAGGTGTCGGGATCCTTCACCCTAACATCTTTTCACCTACTCACCATATCCAATCAAGAGCATCCTAGATCAACTTATTCACAAACCAAGCGTGAAGACATTTAAGGCATTAAGCAGTTGAAGCGTCTTCATATGTGGATAATATGTGTCGTGTCCTTGACTTTTTTGTGATATTTATGTGGAGCGGGTATTAACCTTTCATTTTATGTGCATTTTTGTTTTTCTTATTCTTTCTTCTGCTCATTCTTCAATTTCTATATTTTCATTGTTAATTAGGACAATCATTATACTTCTTTCATTGTCTTCATACCACCAATAGGAATTAAGCTCGAACATTAGTCCATGAATTAAGTCTATTTCTAAGGGTGGCTCAGCCTTCATGTCTTGAGTAGGCTATAAGACCTAAGTTTCTATCTCCCCACTAGATGTCACCTCTAGGCTAGCAAGTCAAAAACATAGACTAGTGTATAAAGAGTATCCATAAAAGAAGGGAAAGTTGAGTTTCATGAACTCTAAGCTGACATCAAAAACTCAAAAGAACGATAAATAACTCAATAGTACCTCACAAGGTGTCATAGTCACTACAGGCACTCTCTCGGTGCTTACAAGGAACCCTAAGTGCTATAAGTCATGTGAACGTGTATTTTCAGTCTCATGGATACCACGTAAATACAAGAGTTTATAAAACCAGATTAACACGAATGAACTACCAGTCAACCATCATGGAGTTGCAATTCCTAGATAAACCATATAAAGAGAAACTACACATAAATAACCCACTTATACAACTTAAGTGTATAACTCATAGGTTATATGCAAGTATGTAAAGGGTATAAGTCAGTTTTAATCATGGTCTAATCATCCATATTAAAAAAAAAATTCAATGTAATTTCTTATCCCCCCCCCCCTCTCAATTAAAGTGGAACATTGTCCTCAATGTGAAAGCATAGAGGAAGTAGAGCATACCTAGGTGGAGAAGTAAGGGAAAAGAAAAACTGAAATTAAGGAAAAATGTACTTGAAAATTAACTAAAAATAAAATAAGGTAAAACAAAATGAAAAGAAAGGAAAGAAAAACATCACAGTTTGTCTAGTGGAGGCTCTAGAGGAATTTCATCTAGTGGATGCAGGTCTATAAATTGAACCAGCGAATCTCCAAATTTGAGTCACCAAAATGAATCTGTCTTGTTACTTGCACAAAAGTTAGCATCAAATAAATCAATACATTCTAAGGTACCAGACAAAATATGTGCAGACTGCCTTCCTTGTTTTAACAAGAAAAAATCTTTATTCAACATATTTTCCAGAAAATTCGCTTCTTTAAGAACCGGTCTTTGAGACAAAGTTGTTAGAGCAGTTACCTCTCGTTTTTCAAAAGCATCATCATTAAAATTTTTACTTGGTTCCTTTAAACGCTCACCATTCTGCTCACCCTCTTTATCAGATATACCCATCACTGTACCATTGACATTTACTCCAGTAGGGAATGATGGTTCCATGCCTGTCAATCTCTGAGGGTAAGGTACCACAAGTTAAACTCCTTAGTGGTCTCGGTCTCCTCATTAATTGACTTCTTCACTTCTAGGCTCGCTTCCACTGATTTTCCTTTGACTTCATTTGTCTCAGTCGTAACTTCAGGTGTCGGGACAATTGGTTATTTGTCAATAAGTATCTCGAGTTGGGGAACTTCTTTTCTACTTCTTGAAGTAATAATGGCCTTCACTGTCTTAAGAGAAATATAATGTATTTGTTGTTGTTGGTGCTGGAATTCTTGAGGATTAGGTTGAGGTTCTACCGAAAATTTCCTTTTTTCTAAGATATTCAACTGCGTGCTCAACTCATTAATGGTATCCTACAATTCATTCGTGATCTGAGTATTAATTTGCATATATTCCTAAAGTGTATTAGTCACCTATGTCATGCTATCCTAAAAAGATGTCGTCATTGAAACATGAGCTTCATTAGGTTGAAATTATGGAAGTGTGCAGCTCTGATAGATTTGTTGTGGCTGATACTAAGGCGAAGGAACATCTGGATAATATGTTGGCTCATATTTACCTCCACCACTGATTGTGCTAATAGGTTGCACTGCCATGGGTGCCTGATTGTATTGTGCATTCCATTGTCGAATACTTTCAACTAAGTAATCAAAGAATGATAGTGCCTGATTCGGTTCCTTGCTGAAGAGATCTCCATTGCACATAGTTTGGACAAATTGTTTGCAATCAGGAGTAAGAACTGTATAGAAATAATTAACTAACCTCTATGATTCAAACCCGTGATGTGGACAAGTACTTAGCAGATCCTTGAACCTCTCCCAGCAAGCCCGAAAAGTCTTGTCACCCTTCTACATAAACTGAATGGTCTGTTCCCACAAAAATTGAGTTTTCAGTGAGGGACAAAACTTATGCAGAAATTCACGCTCCATATAAGCCCAATTAGAGATAGAAAGAGGTCTTAAAGAATTAGACCACTTCTTCGCCCTATCCTTCAAAGCGGTAAGAAAGCCTAGTAAATTCATCAGTTCTAGCACAAGGGAAAAAAATATTGCAAGTTAACTCAAACTCCGTTAGGTGCTGATAAGGACACTCGGATTTTGTCCCATATAACTGATGTATCAATGACATCCTCCCACAGTGCATCATGAAATTAAGTGCATCATTAGGTAAAGCAGTGTAGGATGGTGCAGTGATGCATGTAGGCTGCAAAAAATTCATAAGCATGTGTGATGTAGGTGCAGTCATATTTTCTTCAAAACTTTTTTTTTCTTCTTTTTTATTTTATTTATTTATTTATTTATTTTTCTTCATGAGAAAAATTAAACTAACAAGAAAAAAACTAGTTTGAAACTAAAATTGACATTCCCTGGTAACGGCGCCAAAAACTTGACTTACTTGAAAAATGAACAGTTCGGAAGCTATCCCAAGTATAGAAGTTAAGTCGTGTAATAATTAATCCAATGATCAGATCATCTTCTCAGGGAATGCAATTTAGTTCCAAATTTTGTGTAATTCCAAAAGAAAATAAGAAAATAAATTTTTACTTAACACAGTTAAGATTCAGTTCCGAGGATATTTGAGAATTTTGTGATGAAATTAAAAAAACGTGAACTTTTATTTATGAATTTAAAATTAAAACATAAAATAAGAACCTAATACACTTAGAATAACAAGAAACGAATGACAGAAATTAAATCCTATTTAGACAATAAATAAATCCTATGTATGAAATTCCGGACAAAAGCCTAAAGATCAAAACTTTATTAATTAACTAAAGCATTCAACCATAAAATTAAACATCAACTAAACAATTGAACTTAACCCAATTAATTAACGTAAATAAAATTAAACTTAATCCTATAATAGATTCAAACAAAAATAAATTAACCTAAACTTAAATAATGGATTAACAAAACTTAATCGAACTTAATAAACTAAAACACAATAAAAATTTAAACTTTAATTAAACTGAATTTGAAATAAATAGAACCCAACGAAATTTAAATCCTAAAGAAGATTTTTTTTAAGAGACCAAACCAGACTTTGACAATGAAAAATAACCCAAACAAAATTAACTCAATAATGATATTAAATAAGAAGAGAAAAAAAAAATTTGCATCTAATAATAATAACCCAACATAAATTTAAAAGCTCTGAACTTTAATTAAAATTCAACTAAAAATTAACAATGATCAATCAAGTATTTAATTGCAAGAAAAAAAACCAGAGAACAAGAAAAGGAAAAAGAAAGGAAGAAAGAGAGAGAGAGAGAGAGAGAGAGAGAGAGAGAGAGAGAGAGAGAAACCATAGCCGTGAGGAGGGAGCTCCCCAAGTGCGCACGGCCTCCAAGGCCCCAAAAGAAAAACCTCCCAAAAACCAAAAGAAAAAAAGCTACTTTAAACCCTACCTAAAGCTACCCGTTTGACTTGTCAAAATAAAACTAAGAAATCCCTTTTTCTTTTTACAATTCCACCCCAGCAACTTGAAGACGCATGGCAAGGGCTACCATTACGTGGTCACATCACATTTTTTTTTTGTTCTTTTTTTCTTCTTTTATTCACACATAGTCGGTTTTGCACTTTCAAACCCAATTTTGACCTTCTTAAAGCCCATACTCTCAAAACTCAAAACACAAAAGTTGTAGATAATTTCCTCAGCTTTCCACAAAATTTTGAATCATCTCGATCGAAGCTCAAACGAGAAAGTTACGCTCAGATTACGGAGTAATGTCGAAATATTTCATAAAAACAACGTATGGTAACTTCACGTCTGATTTCGACCTTGATGCAGCCAGTATCTTTTAAAATGCAAAACATGAAAGTTGTAGAGGGTTCTCTTAGATTTTTACAGCATTTTGAATAATTTGAATCGGAGGTTAGATGAGAGAGTTACGTGCATATTACGAAGTAGGGTCGAAAACGGCCTCTCTTGCGTGCATGACTCTGCTTCTGAAAATTATCCTTTAAATGTCTATGAAAATCTCATATGCTTACAGTCTTGATTTGGACTCTGTTTCATGAACACGACACCTCTTCATGCTCATGACCCGCGAACATTCTAATATCAGATTTAATTTCCAGAAATTTTCCTGTAATAATAAAATATAAAAGTCCATAAATTATTGAACAAAACTCCAAATATTATAAATTTGGTGCAATTTTAAAATATTGAACATAATTAGACATTTAATGAAAATTATAATCCTTAACGCTTGAATTTAAATACCTAATTACGCAACTTTGACGTGTAATTACTGTACGCTTAGGTTCTTATATAATCATACATTATAACCCTAATTGTATGCTTGACATTATTGATTGTAAGAATTAGAGTTGTTACTCCCGTGGACATAGGCAAATTACCGAACCACGTAAATCTTGTGTCTTTGATTATTACTTTCATTTTTCTCATTGTTGATTGATTGCTTATTTTGTATTATTCATCCTTAAGTGATTGCATTGCTTATTTGTTGGTTGATTCGTGAGTTTGTGTGAGGGCTTTCGTTGCACATCTGCAAACAACACATTCACTAAAGGCCTCTCAAGGGATTTGATAAAAATCACAATAATTGGAATGAGTTTGAAACCCTTTTAAAATCATAAGTAACAAGAACCCAAACTTTTATTGGTTATATTACTAGTTAAATGGTTTAATGGGTAACAAGTTATTGACATGCGATTGATTACACTAAAATTGTATACAACACCTATGAAGTGTTATGTTAATAAGAGAATGAGTGATTTCCTCTTAATGAAATTCATTATTATAATGTGTCTGCTATAGTGAGTTCATAATGGAAATTTCATCTATCTAAATATGAGAAGTGGTGCCCCTTTCTTGCAAAATATTGGGATTGATTTTTGTAAATGTTCATGAAATGCAGGTGGTAGCACAAGACCATGATAGTATTAAAATAGTATTCATTGAACTTCTCACTAAAGCACGACAAACTTATAAAGGATTCTTGGTTTAAACTTATGACACCATTGGTTTCGATAGAATTTTGAAATAGTTACAATAACATGAAAGTTTAAGTCATAAGATACCTACTTGTAAGCATGACTCAATAACTTATACTTCATTCAATATTAAAATTACAATCTAAGTTGAGTATTATTGGATAAATTGAAATAAAAAGGGAGATAATATGTTATATTATAATCTAAGTGGGGGATTGTTAGAGTTTTCAAGTTTTAGATTGTAATATAAGATTGTCCCGATGTCTCAAAATAGTGAAAATAAGTTTATAAAGCATTTTTCATTTCATTTGTTCAAAATTAAATTTGGTATATATATATATATATATATCCACATAAATAAGTATATTTTATAATCTATTTTTTATTATACAAAAACAATAAAAAACAGGAATGATAAATTTTTAACTTTATTTTATTTCATTCGCAATAGGTTAACATGTGGCACACGTGATATTAAGTGAGGAACAAAAGAAATCAAAATGGCACATGTGCGCTTTCCTGGTACACTGCCCATGAGGCTGACAAAGAAGACGGCCCTCGTTTCGATCGCCATCTGACCCCAAAAGCAAACCCATGATCTTTAAATAAATGCGATAATATCTGTTGCTCGTGCTTCACGAGACTTCATTTTAAATTCCTTGCACAAATTGAGGAGCCGATGCAGTTGTTGTCCGTCGCTTTCACGCCTTTTCCCGATTACCACTGATCCAAGCACCCATGCAGTAGTCCCCCTCTTTTCCCTTTCGGGTTCTTGCGTCTCCTTCTCCAGTTATTTTTTCATTCTTTATGCATATGCAAGAACACTCGCCATCATTTTCTGCAGAAGCTATCATTCGCCAAATCGAACTCCTCCCCGTTGCGTGAATGCCCATTCCTCCCTTTGAAAGTAGTGTACTGTGTCTTGAGTGTTAATTAGTTCAAAGCCATGATGGTCGCGACAGCATTGCCTCCGCCACCAGTTTTGAGACAGGTGACGGAGGGCGGAGATGTGCATATCCGGGGTTTTCAGGTGGTAGTCGCCGCCGCCGGTGGCCCCACAGCCGGTGCTGGTGTTGCTGGTAGTGGTGGGAGATTTCCGTCGTTTCTGCCCAAAGAGGTTGAGAACATCAAAGACCCGTTTGCTCGAACTTTGGCTCAGAGGATTCAAAGGCTCCCCGTGCAGGTTAGTAGTCTGTATCATATGTGCGTTCTCTTGATCTCTTCTCTTTAATCTTCAACGTGCAATGCCTTTATGACTTACCAGTTGGGTTTATTTTATTATCCTTTTCGTTCCTTTCCTTTGTTTATAACTAACAAGGGTTTATATTCTTGAGTTTTTTCCCGTTTTAACTTTTTTTTTTTAAAATATATTAAATAATACCTCATTCTGGTAAGTAATTCCCAAAATAACTCTGACGTAATCTCGCTAGTTCAAGTAGCGATTTTTAACCAAATCTCGTTACTTGGAGTAGCGAGATTTACCACATGTCACTAGAGATTATTTTTGTAAAACACAGATCTCGCTACTTGGAGTAGCGATTTTTAACCAAATCTCGCTACTTGGAGTAGCGAGATTTACCACGTGTCACTGGAGATTATATTTGTAAAACACAGATCTCGCTACTTGGAGTAGCGATTTTTAACCAAATCTTACTACTTAGAGTAGCGAGATTTACCACGTATCACTGGAGATTATTTTTTGTAAAGCACAGATCTGATTATGTGTTGTAAAAAAATATTATTTAATATCTATATTTTAAAAAATGATAAAAAAGGAAAAAACTCGGTTCCTTGTGCTGTGGTGTTTTTTGGTTCGTTGAATGGATTGTCCTGGGTGGACAGCCCCAAAAATGATAAATAAAGATGCAGTCATCGATTCTCCCGAGAGGCCGCAATTACCGCGAGTAAATATTAATGACAAAGGACGCATTTTTTATACTAATACTTGTACTTGCTCCGCTATTCAGCCCAAGCCTGGCTGAGGAAGAGTTATGAGGCGTAAAACAAAAAAAATATGCAGATTGGCCCGTGCATACTATATTGAATATAATGATTCCATCATTCATGATCAGATCAATAATAAGATAAATAAGTGTTGGAATATTACTTCAAGAATTGCACAGTTGGAACTGGAATCCAAAGCTACGCAAGTTAAATTAGAAGAAGAGAAGATTAGTTAATTAGTTAGCCTGATTAGTTAGTTTTCTTTATTCTTGATTCTTGTATTATATAAATACAAACATATACTCTGTATTTGAAGCAGATAATAGAGAAGAATTTTTCAGCTTATGTAAAAACTTCACATGGTATCAGAGCACTTGCTTCCCTTCCGCAATTTTTTTTAAGTTTCAAGAAACCATGAAAGCTCTATTTTTAGCCACACTGCGCCTCCAAATTCTGAGCAGTACGAATATTCAGAAAAATTCTGACGCTGATCAAGAGAAGCTGATAGATTAGTATTCTGTATCGGCATTATTTTGGTATCAAATTGCAAAGCCTCAAGTGAATTGCTTTTATCTCTGGTCTTTACAAAGAAAAATTCTTTGATCTGCAAATTTTTTATATTTCTTGGAGAAATTCCAGATATGACTTATGCTGATAATTCTACCAGTTCTCAAAATTGTCATCGTATGATCAATCTTTCTGATGATTTATCCAGTCCATATTACTTACATCCAAGTGATAATCCTGGTGCATTACTGCTTTCTGAAATTTTTAGTGGTGATAATTACATTGCATGGAGTCAGTCAATCACCATTGCTCTAACAGTTAAAAATAAGGTAGCATTCATTGATGGCTCGATTCTTGCTCCTTCTATAAATCAGTGTTCTCTCCATACTGCATGGCTGCGTGCAAACAATCTAGTTCTTTCATGGTTAATGAATTCCATTTCCAAGGAAATAAGAAATAGTCTTCTCTATGTTACATCTGCTGTTGATCTTTGGAATGAGCTGAAAACAAGATACTTACGAAGTGATGGTCCTAGAGTTTTTCATCTTGAAAAATCTCTTAGTTCTATTACTCAGGGTTGTTTATCAATTACTAAGTATTTTAATTCATTCAAATCATTATGGGATGAATATATTAACTACCGACCATTCCCTACATGTAGCTGTGGTAAAATGGCAACTTGTACCTGCAACCTGTTTGATTTTTTGTTGGTTAGACAGCAATCTGATTATGTGTTGAAATTTTTGATTGGTCTGAATGATTTCTATGCTCCAATTCGAAGTCAATTGCTTATGATTTCGCCATTACCAAGTATAGCCAAAGTATTTTTTTTACTACTTCAAGAGGAAAGTCAAAGACAACTAAATAATGTTGTCAGCTGTGAAACTCATGCTTTGATTGCCAAACAAAACATTCAGCCATCTGGTTTTTTGAAATTCTCAAAGGATAAACAGAAGAGATTTTCTCTATATTGTACACATTGTGGATACAATGGGCATACAATAGAAAAATGTTTTCATCTTCATGGTTTTCCTCCTGGCTGGACTGGACCAAAAGGAAAAAGGAAGCCACCTACTGCAAATGCTGCCATGACAACTCCTGAGCTTTTTCTTCAACAGAATAATGAGGATCCAAAGTTTTCTTTTACTTCTGAGGAATTCAATAAATTGCTAGCACTTGCAAATTCTACTTCATCTCCAATATCTCATCAAACATCTTCTCCGGCTATTAACATTGTTACTTCTCAATTTTCTGGTAACCCTTCAAATTTTTGTTATTTAGTTTCTTCATCTCTGCAGAATGTACATTCATGGATTCTAGATACAGGTGCAACAGATCACATGATATGTTCACCTTCATTATATTCTTCTCCACCTACACCAATCAACACTTCCATAAATTTGCCAAATGGAAACTCTTTTCCAGCTTCACACATTGGCAGTATTTGCATTTCAAATATACTGTCTTTACATAATGTGTTGTGTGTTCCCAGTTTTTCATTCAATCTGTTGTCTGTTTCTAAACTAACAAAACAATCTAACATTTGTGTTTCTTTCTTTAACTCATATTGCCTTCTACAGGACCAATTAACAAAGAAGATGATTGGGATTGCATTTGAGAAACATGGACTGTACCATTTATCTCAAGTTCCTTCAAAGGCTGCTACTCACAATCAAGCCAAGTTTCATTCTTCATCTTTGGCTTCAACCATTACCCAAAATCAATTAGATACCTGGCACTACAGACTTGGTCATGTTTCCAACTCAAGGTTACCTTATCTTAAACAGCTGGAGTCATCCATATCTTTTAATACCACACATGTTTGTGATGTATGTCATTTAGCAAAACAAAGAAAACTCTCATTTCCTGTATCTTAGTCTAGTTCAAAGAACAAATTTGATTTGATCCATTGTGATATATGGGGACCATTCAATGTTGTTTCCTATTCTGGTTTCAAGTATTTTCTTACTATAGTTGATGATCATACTCGTTGTACTTGGGTATACATGCTCAAGATGAAATCTGAAGTTTCTTCTATCGTTAAAAATTTTTGCACAATGGTAGTAACCCAATTCAATGTTCCTGTTAAAAATAGTGAGATCAGATAATGGTCCTGAATTTCTTTTAACTCAATTCTATAATGACCATGGCATTATACATCAAAGATGTTGTGTAGAAACTCCACAACAAAATGGAGCTGTGGAAAGAAAACATCAACATTTGTTAAACACTGCCAGGGCCTTACTGTTTCAAGCAAATATGCCTTTACCTTTCTGGAGTGACTGTGTATTAACTGCAACTCACATTATAAACAGAATTCCAACTCCAAGTCTTAACAACCAAACACCATCTGAAATGCTTTTTGATAAACCTCCTAATCTTTCTCATCTTAAAGTATTTGGTTGCCTTTGTTTTGCATCAACACTTACAACCCATAGACATAAATTTGATCAAAGATCTACCAAATGTTTATTCTTGGGTTATCCTTCTAACATAAAAGGTTACAAATTAATGGACCTTAATACTAATAAAGTTTTCATCTCAAGAAATGTAGTTTTTTCTGAAAATATTTTTCCTTTTAAGGTTTTTTCACCTAATCCTGAATCACATTCTTTCTTATTCCCTCCATCAGCTTCTACATCTGATTTTTTTTATTCTTCTAATCAAACTCCTCCATCCTCTTCACATTCAACCAACAATCATCTAACATCTTTGAACAATGTTCCCATCCCAGATATTATTTCACCACAACTCAGAAAATCTTCAAGAATTACACGACGGCCAAGCTATTTGCAGGATTTTTACTGTGGTACAGCTTCCAAGGTTTCACTTGCAACTTCTTCATCTGATATTGCTAATTGTTTTTCTAATAAAGGTATTCTATATCCCATCTCTGATTATCTTTATGAAAAACAATTATCTCCTTCTCATAAAGCTTTTCTAGTCTCCATTTCAGCTTCTAAAGAACCCAAAACTTACAAATTAGCTGCTCAAATACCTGAATGGCAAGCTGCAATGCAAAATGAATTAAATGCCTTGGAATTAAATAAAACTTGGGAACTTGTAACTCTTCCTCAACATAAACAGACTATTGGTTGTAAGTGGGTATTTCGAATTAAGTATAAGGCAGATGGAACTATTGAAAGGTACAAAGCTCGATTAGTAGCTAAAGGTTACACTCAACAAGAAGGGTTAGATTTCTTCGACACTTTTCTCCTGTAGCAAAAATAACTTCTATTCGGTTATTACTTGCTATAGCTGCTATTAAAAATTGGCATCTTCACCAGTTGGATATTAACAATGCATTCTTACATGGTGACTTGAATGAAGAAGTTTACATGGACTTGCCCCCTGGTTCGGTTGTCAAAGGAGAAAATAAAGTTTGTCAACTTTTAAAGAGTTTATATGGTTTGAAGCAAGCATCTAGGCAGTGGTTTGCTAAATTATCCACAGCATTGCTTGCTTATGGCTTTACTCAAGGTACTTCTGATTGTTCTTTGTTTATCAAGAAGTCTACATCATCTTTCATAGCTTTATTAGTCTATGTAGATGATATTCTTTTGGCCAGTGATAGTTTAAATGAAATTCAGTTGCTTAAATCTTTTCTCCATGACAAGTTTACAATCAAAGACTTGGGGGAACTCAAATACTTTCTCGGTTTGGAAATAGCAAGAAGTAGAACTGGTATATCTGTTTGTCAAAGGAAATTTATTCTGGATACACTTGAACAAGCTGGAGTTATTGGTGCTAAACCAGTGGCTTTTCCCATGGATTCCAATTTAAAACTTACTACTGCAGATGCTGATTTCTATGAGGATCCTTCAGCCTATAGAAGATTAATTGGCAAAATGTAATTCACCTTTTTAGTAATTCATTTCTGAAAAAAAAAAAAAGTTTCTTTAATAGGGAGGCCTAAGGGTGGTTATCGCTTAAGAATAATTAAGAAAGAGGAAGAGGAGGTCATCTGTAACACAATTCCTTAGTCCCAATTTTAAGTCTTAGTTACTTTTAAAAATAAAAATAAAAAAAATAAATATAATTTTGTTTATTTTAGCCTTTTTTTTTTAAAAATATCTTTACTCATATTAATATTTAAATTAGAAGGATCCGATAGTTTCATTTATTAAGTCAAATGACAAAAATACCTATCATAGATAGTGCTGGATCTTGGGGATAATAATAATAATAATAATAATAATAATAATAATAATGCAATTATTATTTTACAAAAAATTCATTAATATTGTATTGCTGCCCCCTTATGTTTTTGGATCCATTTAAATGTTTATTAAGATCAGGCAAGAGAACAAAATTAAGAAGTGTATCTCATTTCAAAATTGTTTCATATACTATTCAAAATTTTGAATTTAATATTTTTCATATCAAAGTTGTATTATATCCCCCCCATAGTACAAGCATGAAGTTATCTCTTGCTTTAGAAGCATGAAGTTAGACTTGAGTTCATGGACATATTAAACTATATAGAATGTTGAATTGAAGACCATTCAGTGTCAAC
The DNA here is from genome assembly GCF_029873635.1 of Malania oleifera. Lineage (NCBI taxonomy): Eukaryota > Viridiplantae > Streptophyta > Magnoliopsida > Santalales > Ximeniaceae > Malania > Malania oleifera. The sequence continues at coordinate 97,510,550 of NC_080417.1, forward strand.
CTAAAATCTTTAAGAGTTCGTACTTTAGACTAGACCAATGACATAATAAAAAGGATAAATGGCATGGAGTCTTGCATGCATGCCTTTCAGAGATAGCCCCATCACATATCATGATAAAATCAAGAATAAGCCTGCAACCTATAATCCCCAAGACTTGCAGCTTCTAAGCACCAGTCCCATGCATGATGATTAATGGCGCTAAATTATTGAGATTGATCTGCTCTTACCTTCCATATTTAAATTTACATGTTCTAGCATATAGAGTTGGGACAACACTGTCCTACATTTAATGTTTTGTAACTTTTACTTCTTCATCATATATGTATCCATTATCGATAGGAGTTAATACAACTTCCTCCTTTACAGATCATAGGTTATTATTTTCGTCTGGCTTATGTTTAACTTTCTACATTTTGGATTGTCATTACATTTCTGATTTAATGATTGGTTCTATTGTGCCTTTGCTTAGCATTTGGTTTGTGCATTCAATGATTCCAAAGTATTCCAATGTTTTCCCTCGTTTAGTTCGAATTCCATGTCTTCGAAGCTGTGTCAGTCATATCTCCATTGCAACTTGGTAGTAATAACAAGACAACTCTACTTTATATGTATAATAAGACGACATCCCTCCTTTCCATATTCATCGTATTATGAACAAACGCTTACGCCCCTGCGAAGGACCTTCTTAGCCATATGTTTGGGTCCCCCCCTTACGTTCTTCTGTTCATAAACAATATTTCAGAACAAAAAATGCAAAATATAATATATCTTACTAACAGTTCTTCCCCAAAATTTCTTCACGCGTATACTCCGTCAATTCAAGAAAGCTATCAGATGCAAATATCTGAACATCAAGGACCATATTGAGTTGATTTCCAGAAAAAAAATGCACAATATCACAAATTGAAATTGCAAACTAGACATTCCATATTGGTTGTAAAAATACCACTTTACCTAAAAGGTTAAGCTGTTAGGTTGTGGGCTAACAATGTATTGCAAGCTTTAGCACTGCCTCGCACATGCAGCCCGACAGCACGTGAAGAGATGGACACTTGATAAATAACCCTCATTACAGGAAATAAAATAATTTTTTAAACACCACCATGGCAGGCATTAAGACTAGAACCCAGGACCTTTTGGTACCCAGCTCCACTACCAAGTTAGAATACCACTTTACCTAAATGGCTCAGTATACACTTTTTAGGATTATATATTTTTTGGTAGTTCTAAAGATAAATCATCATATCATACAGCTCTTTTACTAAGTATACATTTCAACCCTATTCAAGTTGAATTGCACCTAATTGAATTCTTTCCTTTTTCCTCGGGGGCCCGTTTGGTGTTACTTTCAATATTGTGAAATTAAAAGTAGAAATAAAACCTAAGAAACATACATAGAGAGACTAAATTATATTTCACGACGTTACATTCACGAGATTTGTATACATTGAACCTATCAAAATAGTATACTAATTTCGGCAGAGTCCTGTTTAAAAATTGAGCATATCCATCCACACACCTGTGCAAATAAAACATTATTCAAATACAGTTGATACCAGTATGTTCACAACGTTACATTCACGAGATTTGTATACATTGAACCTATCAAAATAGTATACTAATTTCGGCAGAGTCCTGTTTAAAAATTGAGCATGTCCATCCATGCACCTGTGCAAATAAAACATTATTCAAATACAGTTGATACTAGTATGTTCACAACGTTACATTCACGAGAATCGTATACATTGAACCTATCAAAATACTATACTAATTTCGGCAGAGTCCTGTTTACAAATTGAGCATATCCATCCACGCACTTGTGCAAATAAAACATTATTCAAATACAGTTGATACCAGTATGTTCACAACGTTACATTCACGAGAATCGTATACATTAAACCTATCAAAATGCTATACTAATTTCGGCAGAGTCCTGTTTACAAATTGAGCATATCCATCCACGCACCTGTGCAAATAAAACATTATTCAAATACAGTTGATACCAGTATGTTCACAACGTTACATTCACGAGAATCGTATACATTGAACCTATCAAAATACTATACTAATTTCGGCAGAGTCCTGTTTACAAATTGAGCATATCCATCCACGCACCTGTGCAAATAAAACATTCTTCAAATACAATTGATACCAGTATGTTCACAACGTTACATTCATCAGATTCGTATACATTCAACATATCAAATTAGTACACTAAATGATACCAGCTTGTCACTTTACCTATTGCTGCTCTATAGATTCAGAATTAAGAAAATTACATTATATACAAATGATACTCCAAACAATTACATTATGTACAAATGATACTCCAAACAAGTAGAAATAAAGGACAAATGATATATTCTATACAAATAGATGATGTACAAATGAAGTCATTAATAAATACATTATGCCCAAATGAATAATGAATAAATACATTATGTAGAAATGAAGTTGTAAACATATATCTGATGTACAAATGAAAGTATGAACTAATTAACAAATACATATATTGGCTACTCGGTACCGCATGGAGGTCGTCTCCGGTGTCGGGGTGGCTGCCGTCTGCATCTACCCTCACCTGGCTGCTCCTTCGCGTATGGCGTCCGGTCAGGTCGAGGGGCTACATGTCTGTCGTCTCCGCCCATACGTCCTGGATAATCCCTCTCTAGGTGAAGCGGACAGGGAACTATGTCGTATGTAGTCTCTAGACGAGTCCGAGCTGGCAAGCCAGGTGCATCCACCTCCTCCGCATCGAGAGGGTCGTCTAGTAAGTATGACATCGACGGCGTCGCGGCAGAGTTAGATCGATAATCCGCCAGTCTATTGGAGGGTCCCGCAAAATTAGCAGTGGATGGCCCAAACACATACTCCTCATGTACAATGGGCGGTGAGAAGGCCGGACTCGATGGACGGCTGGAGGTAGCTGCTCGACCCCCTCGTACTGGAGCTGCTCGACCACCTCGTGGGGCTGGGGTCCGGCGCGGGGTAGGGATCCGTCGCCCGTCCTCCTAGACAATGTCCCAACCAACTCTCGCTAAATCGCTCACAGCGAGGTCTAATGATAGCGAGTCGACCTGGTGTAATACGTCAGCCTGCAGCATACGAAAATAGTGGTTAAAACATTGAACTACTAATCATCACGGTAACAAATTAGGTATACGTTTGAGTAAGCGTACGAGGCTCATGTAGACCGTAGCAGTCCTATCTACGAAGCGACGTGTGATCGACCTGTACCATGCGTAATACGGATCCTCCGGACGCATCGGGCCATCTACCCGCACTCCCTCGACAATGTAGTCGCGCCTATGTACCCACATACTCACGTACATGGCGTGCTCCGTAGCCCAATCTGTGTTCCCCCGACCGCGACCATCAATCTCGTGCAAGTCCTCCTCACGTACATCGACACCCGAAGTACAGAAGCGACCGGGAATGCCCTGTCGAAAGCCAAACTGGCGCATCACTCGGTCTGGGAGATGCCACTTGAGAATATGAAAACATATGAGTGGCACTCGGGCAACCCAGAGGTCCGACCTAACTGTATAACCAGGTGGTAGGTCGGCAACAATGTCATCAATGTAGGGCGCCCATACGAACTGCGCGTAGACATATAGTAAATGTCAGAGGTGGGACGAGAATATATGCAAATCTTGAAAAATACTATCAATACACATAACCGAGACTACCTCATGCTCCCGGTGCATGTCCAGCTCAAATCTGTACCAGGGCAGCGTGTGTTGCGTAACATTAGGCGCCAACAACTGATCCCTCCACCTGTACACAATAAAATGTAAGTTAACAAGGTGTAACCACTACTACGTACTACAACTGAAGCAAATGATTTTTAGTTGAGTTACTAACCTCCACGCGAGTGGAGTTGGGTCAATCGGTCGTCCGTCCTTATCCCTCTAAATAAGACGTCGGACACCGCGGCGCGTAGGAGCTAACGACGTGAATCTCTCCCACGCCCAAACCTGCAATAAGCGGAGTGCTCCTCCGATCTGTGAATGCGACACGTCAGCGGCGCGGCACATCTCCCGGTACAGCCAGGCTAACGGCGCAGCACCCCAACTATAATGGCGTATCTCTCCTCGCTCCGCGAACCGGTGGAAGGAACATCAAGTGTGCGTAACTCCCCGATAGGTTGCAGAACAGCGTCCCACATATCAATCGCAGCATGTGGGCACGTGCGCGACACGCTATAGTCTGATCATCAGCATCAGCCGGAAGCTGGCGAAACATCTCCCCCTCTAGAAACCGCATACGAATGCGAGCACCAACAAGCTCACCATCTGGGGGCACCACTCCTAACAATCTCTCGCACATGCGGCGAAGTCCTCCCCCCTGACCGATGCCTCCATCCTGTACTGGTCTAGTTATACGACTAGTGACGGGCAACCTATCAATCGGTAGCCCGAACAACACCGCGACATCCTGTAATGTGATAGTCACCTCCCCGTGTGGCAAGTGGAAAGTGTGTGTCTCTGGCCTCCATCGCTCGACCAACGCGGTCACAAGATGCCAATCCAACTGGATATGGCCAATTTGATATATCCCATAAAAACCCGCGTCACGTATCCAATCAATAATGCGAGGGTTTGCACCTATCCTATCTTGTACGCTCTGACTGCCCCCTCGGCAATATAACACGTTAGCATGCGAATCGGTCCACGCCCGACTGGACCGGTGCCGATCGCCCATACACAGTACAGTAGTATCGGACGGCCCTGGATCGATCCTGCAAACAAGCCAGAATATTGAAAGCATTAACATAGAAATCATAAGAATTGAGTATTTGTCCCTGGTGCTTTGTATGGTGGAACCAAACAAAAATCTCAAGGTTTATCCTGTATGTGTACGAATGAAAATGTCTCACCAAGTTTTCATCTGAACATACACTATTCTCGATTGATGAACACAGTGACTCAATTGCTCAGAGACAAATTGAGCATGGAGCATTCGCGTGTTCACCGAAAAATGAAAGCGGTTTGAAGATTTAACATTTGGAAACAAATTTTTTAGAAGGAATGAGTAGAATGGCAGCTGAAAACTTGTCGTGACGTGAGGAGTAAGAGTACGTAAATCCCGGATAACCTATAAGTTATAGGTCAGTGCGAAGGTTCAGGTGCATCCCCAGGTTGGGTCCTTCTCGGACATCTTGTGCGGTTATGTCCTTCTTGACGGCATATGCTACACGTGATATGTTTCCGACCTTCCCGAGCATCCATCTCGTTATGTATACGTGAGCTCCTAGGCCGACCTTTATGTCTAGTGTATGCAGGATTTGCCTGCAAGTTTGGCAACGAGCAAGTTGGCCAATATGCCTCATGCATGATTGGATAAAATTCTGCAGCATATGTTGCATAGTGCTCGGCAGTGCTCCAATATGGCTTAACAGACTGGCTCGCATTTAGTCATGTCTCGGCACAGGTTGCAAGAAGGTGCAAGCAGGGATAGTGTAAAGATTGCCACTTCCCGCAGGAGCATTCGCGCCTCTGGATGCTCAAAGTTTGGACATTGTTTCCTTTATGGGGTCCCCGCTGCGCGGTCATGATGCTAAAAGTATCCCTAGACCGGTTGAACGTCGTGACTCGTTCTCCGGTCGCCTTCAGCTTCCTTCTTTCCATCGCTAGCAATATATGCGGAGTTAACGTATTTCCTCCAAATATTGCATTACGAGCAGACTCCCGTCGGCTATTAAAGTAATGTGCAACGCGATAAAATGTTAGTTGCACGAGAGCCGTAATGGGAAGGCTACGTGAGCCTTTTAGGACGGCGTTGAAACATTCGACCAGGTTGGTGGTCATGTTTCCATACCTCTTTCCACCGTCGTGGCACTGAGTCCACATATGAGGAGGGATCTGATCGAAGAACGACTTGGCTGGCTCTCCACCCTCGTCGAATATCCTCTCCATCCAGGTGTCAAATTTTCTCACCTGATGCTCCCTTCCGGCTCGCTCAGCCATTCGCTTCATATTGACACTCCACACTTTTGTATTAAAGTTGCTGACGACATGTCAAAGGCAAAATCGGTGGTGCGCACGTGGTGGTTGCCAATCAGGATTGTGCTGCATCGCAGCGATAATCCCTGGATGTCGATCTGATATTAGGCAAATGTCGTCCCTGTCGGTAATCAAACGCAGAGAACACAGAAACCAATTCCATGTGTCGAGGCTTTCCTCTTGCACAATAGCGAATGCAAGGGGAAATATTTGCCTATTTGCATCGGGGCACGTCGCAAAAAGGAGTTTGCCCTTGTACTTACCGTACAAGTGTGTCCCGTCCACACATATAACGGGAGGGCAGTGACGAAAATCCTGAATAGATGCTGCAAATGACCAAAATACAGATACGAAGGTTGCGCTGTTAGTGCTACCTAGAACCGGAGTTGACCTCCACCTGACTGTAGTCCCAGGATTGTACGCGCGCATCGCTTCCATCCACTTCGGTAACGTTTCATACAATTTCTCCCAATCACCGAAGACTTGGGCTATTGCCTTCTGTTTGCCCAACCAAACCTTCTTATAAGATATTGAATGCCCGAATCGACGATCAATGAACTCCATCAATGTAGCGATTGACGTCGACGCATCTCCCCTGATCATATTCACTATCTCCCCAGCAATGAGGGACGACGTGATTTGGTTATGGTCCTGCGATATAAGTTCATTCAGACACGTATGTGGACCACTATATTGGGTGATTTCAAAAAAACGGTGTATCATCCGATACATGGCACGCAATCTCCACGCGCAATCGTGGTCCTTACACCTAGCAACCCACAACTCAGGAGTAGATCGCACCACATGGAAGTCATGGTGCGTGCGAGCGTGATATATTCGCACTGCGGCGATCAGCTGATCCTTCGAATCGAAGAGCATCCCCTTACTCAACTCAGAGGATTCTTCCCAACGAGTGACGCGTATGGGAAGCTCATCGACCGTAGTTAAATCTGCAGCAGCTAGGTCAATTTGACCGTACATCGGAAGCTCGCCGATGAATTGCGCGTCAAACGTTGCGTCGTCTGTGTCATGGTAAGGTAAGTTCACATAATCGGGAACATCATTTAACCCTTCACCCATTTCCTGCTCGTGCATGTGTTCGTCTTCAATATGAACATCATTCGTAATGTTCATGCCCTCGTCCAATGCGTCGTTCGCAATGGCAAACAACGATGCTGGTACCGCACTCGGGACGTCTTCGTAACCTCCTTGCGGAAATGTGTGAGGAACAGGTGCTTCGTACTCCGACGGCTGGAATGACGATCCCGGATATTCATTAAAATCGACCGTGGACATAGCACGAACCTCCCCACCAACATTGACCTGATGTGTTTGTTCGGTGTCTTCACCGACTTCACCCAATTGCTCCGCGGGCTCATTTGGTTGCCTAACTGCAATTACACCCATTTGAGGAATAGTCTCGACATACAATTGCATCGTTAAATATGTCTCACCGACACAGTGTGCATCCAATACAATACGCAACCCATAATCATCTGATATCGGAACAGCCTCGTAGAACGCTGTATTATTTAACTCTCGCGCAGGGTATCTTGCGGTCACCCGCAATGCATATTGATCTGGATCAATATGCAAATATTTATATATCTTCGTATATAATTTACTTAATTTACACCTACGGCCAATTTGAATAAGTCGAACTGGCCGACTACTATACCTAACACCATCTAATGCGGTTATTATGTTCCCCCCTATATATAAAAATACCGTGACTGGATCACTGCTTGAGCTTCTTGCCATTTAGATCGGCGATCGGGAAATAAAACAAACCTACACAACACAAAATTGTATGTATAAGTGATGTGTAAATGAGACGAAATAACTAATAACTATAAACCAAATAGATGTATACAAATTCTAATGAATGAATGAACTTAGAGTTTGGACCTAACTTTTCCACGAAGAAAATAAATAGATGAATTCAGCGTATATGAATAAACAACATGAATATGTATTGATTTTCCCCATATGACATATACTTCGGATTTTCCCAAAATTGTAATTCAACTTAGAATCCAAAGAACTATGAAATGGTGCTCTTAAGAGTAATTTTTCCAAAATGGTACTTTGTACTTTGCCTCATTATGTGTTGGGTTGCCACTTAATTTGAAGTTCAATTTTGTTAAGTAGCCTTTTGAGGATTCATTGCTAATCCAAACAACCATACTCAAAGGAGTTGAACGGATCTTTTGGAAAAATGTTACTTAGGACGCATAACATCCCGATTCATGAAATGGGAATGGGATTGTTTTATGGCAAGTGCTTTAAAATGTGAACACTACATTTATATCGATATATTGGTGAAAAATACATAAATTCGGGGAGGAAAAAACTCATTAGTACTCTCCTCTAATAATGTGACCTTTTAGCTATCATCTCTACAGTGTTCCCAGTCAGCGTCATCGACGGTGACTAGTCGAGGCCGGCTTCGCCCTCATACCATTGGATCTTTAATGGTGCTTTGTCGACTGTGGCCTCCTCAGGCACCCCCCACCCTAGGATCTTATACATATGGGGCTTTTTTCATGGAGTTTTTTATTTTAATTTGATCCCTAAGGAACCGCATTTTTTAGAACTGCTGCACCCACCAAATAACTCGGGTAATCCAACTAATTGTCTTCTGCTACTTTAGGATTCTAATGATGGTCAGCTATTCAAGCACCTTTCTTGTTTGGCATTTTCTGTGTAGTGTAGCAGTTGCCTCTATTTATATATTGGTTAAAGCCATTGTTCCATTACATAGGATAGACTAATGACAGAGGATGGGTGAGATAACCTTTCATAGCTAGAGCTGTGATTCTGTGAACATTGCCTCTGTGTATGTGATTTTGGGTGAGTTAGAATTGAGTAGATTGTTGGAAACCAAGTAGTAGGCTTGTGAGTATAGGTGAACAAAATACAAAAGAAATTTAGGCTATGAGCTTGGAGAACTAAGAAAACTCTTCACTCAAATAGAACTTGTCAAACAATACCAAAACATGATCATCTGAGTCTAAGAGAGGGAGAACTCATTGATGTCCATATAGCAAGTCACATTATAGCTGGATTCTTGAGTAGGCAGACAAAGAGGTAATAAATTTTCTTTCATTTTCATAGCCTACACACACACATTCCCAAAGCAACATTTTTTTCATAGCCTACACACACACACATATATATATATATAAGTATGGAAAAAATCTCACCCCAAATACTAGTGTCAAAAACATGTTTTAACATTCTTCTCAAGATGGGTTAAAATTGGAGTCTCATGTATGAGAGAGAGATTATTGGAATTATTGTGAAAGGTACTAATAATCAATTATTAAGTATTTGGAAAGATTTATCCTATGAGTTAACTTTTGAAATTGAGAAGACGTAGCATCCAACAATATATATATATATGCATCATTGTGCTGTGCTGGCCCTAATTTTTTTTTTTATTAGTTTCTTGAAGAACTAATTCATAAATCTAAAAATAAAATAAAATTATTTAGTTAAAGATTAGAAAGGTGAAAAAGAAAACATATTATATAAATATGTTTCTTTATGTGGTCATTTTTCAGTTTTTATTTTCAATTTTTAACTGTTTATGAAAAAAATTTAAATAGAATTCAAAGTAAGATATATATATATATATATATATATATATATATATATAATTATAAAAGCAATAATATAATATTTTTCACAATTTTTCAATTGTCATGTAAAAAAAATATTTTATTATAAAATAAATTTGGATAGTACAACAATTAATTAAAATAATTATAATAAATTGTATTTTATTTTTATAATATTTTTATTATATATTCTTTGTAATTTTATTTTTTAATTATATATTTAAAATATCAATTGATTTAAAAATAATACATAAATATTTTTTAATTACAAAATTTAAGTTATATTAATTTTCATAAATATTAACCAAACATATTGTCAAATTTTAATTTTTCAAATAGCCCTAAATTAACTGGAAAAAAGAAAAAAATAAAGGGAAGAGAAAAGCCTAAGGATGTGTTCAATGTTTAGAAAATAATTCTCAATTTTCAGATTCTTTTTTTGTACATTATAAAAATATCACATTTTTTTTTTTTTAGTTCTTTAGCATTAATATAAGAGTCGGAATTTTTTATTTTAAAATGTTCAACATAATTATTAATAACCCGAAAAATAAGGTATAAGATCCTAAGATCTTATACATATGACAATACAATTTATAATTATAATGTGCACTCACATTAACTGAAAGCATCAATTAAAATCATACAATTTACATGTTATGTTCACAACTTTAGTGGATGTGCCCAATTATATTAAAAACAGTACAAGAAAATTTAAGAATTGAATAACAAAATTTCCCATTTTGAAAGTAAACCATATGATCTAATTATAATTGCACAATTATATTCAAAAGAGTAGAAGGAAATTTAACAAATTTTGTGAGTGGATGAAACTTCAAAAATTTCTAGGGCAGGAAAGATAATGCATTTTACAATGAAACAACAATCCAAAATAAATAAATAAATATTGAACAACAATTTGAATGGAAAAAATAAAATATTATCAGCAACAAATTAAATTCAAATACCCAAACAATAAAATACAAAGAAAATATTATCAGCAAAAAATTAAATTTAAATACCAAAACAATGAAATACAAACCTTAAGAGTAGTGTTTGTCCACGAATCTTTTAACACAAATCACAAACTCTCTCTCGGATTATCAAAGCTTTCGATGAAATAAAAATAACGTAAAAATCTAAACACTGAACATGGAAACCATAACTTACCCCATCTCCTTATATAACTTGTAATGTGATGAAGCCTGCAACGGTCACCTGCTCGGCTGTCTTCCTTCAACGGTCACCTGCTCGGCTCTGCAACAGGCACTCTGTTCGCGCAAGAAAGGAGGAGGAACTGGCGAGGTTATTCTGAAGCAAATCTCGCTACTCCAAGTAGCGAGATTTGTCACGCGTCGAAATCCGGGTGGAGGTAATTCAAAAGGAGATGGCAGAGCATTAATTATCAAAACAAAATCTCGCTACTCCAAGTAGCGAGATTTAACATGCGTCAAATTGTGGTTCGCAGACAGTTACACGCGTCGAAACGTGGCTGCCAGAGTGTTACTTCTCCCAATTAAATCTCGCTACTTGGAGTAGCGAGAATTGCCACGCGTCACCACGAGCCCTTTATAAAAGAGTAAAACTCGCTACTTGGAGTAGCGAGATTTGGTTAAAAATCGCTACTTGGACTAGCGAGATTACGTCAGAGTCATTTTGGGAAATACTTCCCAGAATGAGGTATTATTTAATATATTTTTTTTAAAAAAAGTTAAAACGGGAAAAAACTCTATATTCTTTGGGAATCAAGTAACGAGGAGGGATTCCAAGTCTTTTTCTTCTGACAAACATCGCATCCTAATTAATTGTCTGAAATTTCCTCATTATTTATTTTGAAAGGACAAAACTACCCCTATAATATAATTTTATCACACCAATATTATCAGATTGGGAAAAAAAAAATGCTCTTGGCCCTCTAAAAATATTAGCAATCCACATTTATTTTTCATATATTAAATGACAAGTTTACCTTTAGTTTTTTCCCCAATATTTTTTTTGTCTTTTTGTACAAAGTGAAAGTTCAAGGGTAAAATTGTCATTTGATTCATTAAAAGAAAATATATGCATCAACAGTATTTGGAATGCCACCAGCTCCTCTAATAAACTAGTTATGTGGTCACCCGAAAATCTTTGCTTTGATACCAACTGTTGTAACCCAAATATTAGCTTTTATACCAATTGTGGTGACCCAAATATTTTATATAGCGGAAGACCTCGAATTCATTTACACCAAAGTACTAAAAAACTCTTAATTACAACAATATTTTAATATCAAATTTAATATATCCTTAGGAATTCTAAAATATACAAAAAAAAAAAACCAATTTAATATTTAAACTCAACTATGCTTCCTAATCTCACTCACACTTCCGCTATACTACTCTGATTTCGACTAGACTCCTCAGGGTATCTGAAATGTATGAAAATAATTGGGTGAGACACTTATAAGTAAGTAAGGACTAGATTATTATCAGTGTGTGGTTAGAATGAGTTGTAGTATAAAAATATATTCAATGATTATATTCTAATAAAAATCGCATTTGTAAATATTTAATTTAATAATTTAACTCTTAAACCCGCATTTGTAAAACAGTAGACCACATATAAACAAATATGCGTAATTTCATTCAAATCGTAATTTAAACCTATCATATGATCATAATCACATAAATACATAAATATGTATAAAGAACTCTTTTTTGTTCATGTCATGTTTAACCCCTATGACCGGGTTGTGCGGTCCGAGAATTGGATTTAACTGGTTGGTCACCAACCAACCAGACTAAATCAAAAGTTTATGTCTATAAGATCAGTTTGCCTATCATATCCTCAAACTCATTCTCATACTCGGGTCAAACTGACTATCTATCGCCAACACTTTCACAATAGTATGACTGCACTATATCTGTAACTACGGCCATCAGGGTTCTTAAAACATATAATACAATTTATGCAATTAAATCATATAATAATTTGAACATTTCCTCAATATCAAATTTATAGTCAAATCACATAATTATTTTCAATAAATCACATAATAAACATAACATCGCAAAAATCCCAAATTTGCTCAATTATGCAAAAATATAAAATTAACTCATGCCACATGATTTGTCTAATAATTATAATTTTAACAAATTACCATAGAAAATGTATAATAATTCACCTATTTAATTTAATACCAATATAATCAGAAAACCCGATATAATCAAATCCCCGTAATACAATTAAATTCCAAAATACTCCCAAAAGCCTAGGCATATGGAAATAATTGAATTAATATACTCAATTTAAATTAGAAATATATTTAAAATAATTCTTGATATAATCTAGTTCACTTATCCTAACCCTGAAATTGTTGCCTACGGTGTGTGGATGATGAAATTTCTGTGGTTAAATCGTTGAAGAACAGAGCTAGAACCCAAGAATGATATTCGTTCTTCAATTTGGCTGAGAAATAGTAGAGAAATTGTGTGTGTGTGTGTGTGTGTGTGAGAGAGAGAGAGAGAGAGAGAGAGAGAGAGGTGAAATTGGAAAAGGGGGGGAGAAAAGAGACTTCAGGAAGTCTATATATATATATAATATTATAATATTATATTATTTAATTAATAATAATTATTAATTAATTATTTTTTTTACACTTCTATGCATATTATTTTTGGGATCGTTACAAATTAAGTATGTGTTTGTATGCATATATTTTATGTCATAATAATATAATTCTAAATTTTTCTATTATTACTCTATCTTTTGCTATTATTTTAATAAAATGATGTAATAATGTAATTTCACCTTGTATTATTATTATTATTATAACATTTATTAAAAAATTTGAACAATATTATTTATTCTAATAATAATATGATATTATCACACACACATGCATATACATACACACACATATTAAATTGTGATAACATAATTGAGAAAAATGTTGAACAATATTATAATATTATAATACAATGTCATAATATATGATATTAAAATTAGTAACTAGCACATAAGATAGTATAAATTTTGATGTCCATATTCCTATAATGCGAACCAATCAAAAGTATTCCCATCCCAACAAAGTTATTCTAATTAAGGGCATTTTTTATTTTTCAAATAAAATGCCTTGTCTAGAAGGTGATGGGTATGATGGGCCTCGAGTAGATGATTAATGATATATATATATATATATATATATATATATATATATATATATATATATATATTTATTTATTTTTATAAACAAAGGTTGAAAACTCGACATAATTCCATTCACAATGTAGTGGAGATTTTGCATAGGTTTTGTGAGTGTGGGTGTAGGCACCGAACAAAAGTATGTCATGTTATTTCTATTTTCTGTTCGCTTTATGTATATCCCCACACACTTGTCCTCACAACAGTTTTTTTTTTTTTCACTAGGGAAGAAGAATATGGTTGCCTCCAAAAATGTAGATAGATGAAGTAAATACTCTCATGTTTTGCACTATGCTTTTCTATATGATTTTCACATACAATCAGTTCCAAGCTCGGGTAAAGGAGAAGGGTTGCTTTAGGTAGCTGACGGCCCATGTAAAACTTGTTTAATCTCTATGATATGAATTCTTAGTGATTATTTTATGGGTTGTCCCCTATGAGTGAAGTATTGTACTTATATTACTTAGGTAAAGTGAAAAATGGACGAGGTTGGGTTAGGTCATCACCTTGAAGCAACACGTTGTGTTGGCAAGTACGATGTCAAATATGCTAGGGTTCCTACATCATTCTATTAGATTACCACTTTACTTAAAAGTTTAAGCTGTTAGGTTGTGGGCCAACAATGTATATCAAGTTTTAACACTCTCCCGCACGTGCAACCTGGCAACACGTGGAGAGATAAACACACGATAAATAGCACCCATAGTAGGGAACAAAATAATTTTGTAAAAAAATACCACAGTAAACGCAGGCAACAAGACTAAAATCCAGGGCCTTTTGGTAACCCCCTCTGATACCACTTTACTTAAAAGTTTAAGCTATTAGGTTATGGGTCAATAATGTATATCAAGCTTTAACACATTCTAGATGTGAGCGACTAAAGAAGTTAGTTTAGGAGACAAGGGTTAGATTAGCAAGTTATACTATAAGGACTTATGGGTAACAACATGGAAATAGGGGGTACAATGATTAGAAGAAAAACTAATATAATTTGCCTTCAAAAAACTAAATAGGTAATGGAGAAAACTAGAGAATTGAAATATCATGATTTCAACTTTGGTATACTGGGAAAAAAAAAAAAAAAACATAAAAATGGGATAGGAATCATTATAGTCAAAGATTTAAAAGATAATGTGTTAGATGTCAAAAGAATTGGGGATAAAACAACAACAAAACCAAGCCTTAAGTCCACTAGGTGGGGTTGGCTATATGAATCCTTTTTCGCCAATTTATGCGATCATGGATCATTTCTTTTGACAGATTTAGGGATATTAAAACAAGATGGTCTTAGGCAAAACATTAATGTTTATGCTCCTCAAATAGGCAAGTATAAAATCAAAAGGGACAATTTTGGAAAGATATGGATAGTATTTATACAAGGGATATTAGAGACTGAGAAAACATTCATAGGAACCGATTTGAATGGATACATTGGAAAGGAGGATAATAAACATTATGAGAGGATACATGGAGGATATGGATATGGAAATAAAAAATTAGTCTTGGGATAGGATCTTAGACTTCGCTATGTCATATGCTTTTATTACAAATTTACAATGAATACTTGTTTTAAAAAGAGAGAACACTTAATAACCTTCAAAAGTAGACAACAAAAAAGTCAAATAGGTGTTTTCTTTACTATGAGGTTAAATCATTCATTATGTAAGGATTGTAAAGTTATCTTACGTGAAAGTTTAACTAAATAAAATAGAGTTTGTTTTAGATATATGAATTAAAAAATGGAAGAAAAAGGTTAATATAAATCAGTGCAATAGAACTAGGTGGTTGAACTTAAAGGGAGAAAATACAATGTAGACACAAACACTTTCTGGAGTAGGATAGTTAGCTCTAAGATAGCAAAAGAAATTTTAGGTGAATTAAAAGTGTGACGCCCCGAGCCCGCTAGGTTGGACCCGAGTGCCACGCTGCTCAATTCCTATCTTTGATACCATAATTAACATACACGTAGCAGAATATAAATAAATAACCTCAAATAAATACCAGAATTCTATAAACATCCCAAAAACGAATACTACAACATCCAGATATCCGTATCTACAACCAGCATTTAAAACATATCCCCGTACAAATATATCTGTATATTTACCAGTATCTTACAATACCCTAAAAAGAAAACTACCAAAAACAGTCCCAGCCTAGGCCTTCAAACCCGATCTCCAGAAGAACTTGAAAAGTTGATAATCCACTAGGGTGAGACACTTCTTAGTAAGGGTGGAAGTAAATTATAACAGTGTGTGGCAGATGAGTTTTAATATATATATATATATATATATATATATATAATATCAATAACAGCTGAGAAAACGCATCATTAATAACATCACTGACATCTGGTATCATACATACATCCAATATGCACAAGTACATAATTTTTATGTAGGCAAAAGTTTCCGAGGATAGGGAAGATTACCTGTCTATACAAGTAGTTTCCCTCTACTCTGGTATCTAAAAGATACCTACCAAAGCACTCACCTTACTCAGTAAGCCCTCAAGCGAAGAATTACCTTGCTGCCAGTATACACATCTTTATTTTTATTTTTTAAGAGGTGAAGGTTTCTGAAGATCGAGATGATTACCTGCCCATACAAGTAGCATCCCTTTGCACTGATAACAAGAAATTACCTATCAGAGCACTCGCCTTTCTCAGCAAGCCCTCGGCGGTATGTTTACCTCGCCGCATGCACACACATGCATTCACAATATGCTATACTATTATTATTATGTTATAATTAAATTCATATGCGCATTACACATCCATACAGGAATCATGCATCTCATACTTTGTTTTCCAATGTCCAATGTCCTTAGTACGTGGCCCACACAGAGCAACTGCGTACATATCAGTATGTGGCCCACACAGGCACCATCATACTTCTTATCTATACGTGGCCCACACAAGCACCACTATCCACATAGGGTATATAACATGGTCCACACAGGTGCCACAATCCACATAGGATACATAACGTGGCCCACACAGGCGCCATCATCCACATAGGATATAACATGGCCCACACAAGCACTACTCTAGCTTCCGCAACACGTGGCCCACACAGACACCATTATTCACCAGTATCCAATCCCCATGACCTACCCATAGTATATCAGTAGAACAAGCTCCTCAGATCTGTCAATGTCCTACCCCATATAAATGACAATATGATGAACTCCTCGGCCTGCCAATGTCATATCATGATTTATATTTAGGCAATATAACAACCTCCTCATGCCATCGTTATATTGTAATGCATACGAATAACCACACCAGGTAATCCACACAGACACATCAATGCATTTCCACACAGGAATTCAACATATCAATACATTTCCGCATAGGAATCAAACATAACAATTCATTCAACATGCCATAATTATTACAAACTGACTCACTCTAAAATGAGCAGCTCGGAAGTTATCCTAAGTATAGGAGTTACATCGTGTAATAAATAGCCCAAGGGCTAGATCATCTCCTTAGGAAATGCAGTTAAATTCCAAATTTTACATATTTTCAATCGAAAATAAAAAGTCATTGAACACAGTTCAGATTTAGGTTTTTCAATATGGTTGAGATTTCTTTTGACAAATTAAACGAATATGCAATTTAAACTCTAAAATGTAACACTCACTGAATTATATAATAAGAAACAAAAATCCTGTAATTAACTAGGGAAAAATTGAAACACGCGTTGAACTTTGGAACAAAAATTAAAGACGCAAATTTTCCCACATAAATTAAAACATGCAAAAAAAAAAAGAAAACTCAACCCAACACAAATGTGATCAAGTAAAACCGAACTTTTACTAAAATCAAGAACCTGAATTAAGATCAAAATTTAAATGCAAACAAGAACTTGAAAAAAAAAATTAAAGTTTTAACAACTTAAACAATAACTAGACATGATAAAAATGGGAACTTTAATGAGATTAATCCTAAACTAAATCGAACTTCAACAAACAAAATTTAAATTTTAAGGAAAACTACTAATTTAACTTCTAAAAAAATTTTTTTTTTTTCCTTTCGAGAAACAAAACTGAACCTTAATCAAACTGAACTTTGATCAATTAAAAACTACTTCAAGCACAAAAGTAAACCTATTGCTAATAAAGAAAACAAATAACCTTAAAAATAGCTCCCAAACACGATTTAAAAATTAAAATTTTACTAAAAAAATACAATTATTTAATGAATTAAAAGCAATAAAAAAATAAAACTAAAGGAGAAAAGAAAAGAAAGGAAAGAAAAAGAAAGGAAGAGAGAGAGAGAGAGAGAGAGAGAGAGAGAGAGAGAGAGAGAGAGAGAGAATCTAGCTATGATGGTAGCAGGGCTTCTCGGATCTCCTCTTCCAGCGGCAGCGAGCAAAACAGGAGCAGCTTGAGGGGGAGTTCGGGCAGTAGCAGGGATAGCCAGCAATGTCTTCTCGGGTTGCAACAGGTTGGAGAAGCAGCAGATGTAGCAGCAGCTTCAGTTGGTGTTCAGTTTGCAGGGGCAGCAAAGAGCAACAGATAGGCTCAGGTCTCTCGGCTGGGGTGTTCCACGGCAGCAAGAGTCAGTAGGGACCTTCGGGTTGTGGCTTCTAGTAGCAGCGCCAGAGCAAGGAGGATAATTGAGGTAAGGGGGAGAGAGAGGGAAGGAGAAGGAGAAGAAAGAGAAAGGGAAGGAGAGGGAGGTTGGTAGTTTGGGTCGACGAAGTAGCAGCCAAGCTGCTATGAGCTTCTCAGCTACTGGTTCACGGAAGCAAGGAAAAGGAAGAGCAAGGGAGAGAAGAGGGAAGAGGGAAGAAAGAAAAGAAGAGAGCCGAGAGTGAGAGAGAGAGAGAAGAGAAAGGAAGGAAAAGGAGAGAAGGAAGAGGGAGAGAAGAGAAGAGGAGTGTTGGGGTTGCTGTTGGGAAGAAGAGAAATATAAAGGGGAAGGGGGAGAGAGCCTTACCCGGTGCACGTTTGAAGCTCCGGACCCGGCTGCATGGACGGTCACGTCAGATTTTTTTTTTTCCTTCTTTTTGCTTCCCTTTCTTCTTTCCTCTTCGTTTTATCCTTAACAAACGAGGATGATTTTGGCCATCTTACAGCTTGTTTCTCTCGAAACTCAAAACTTGGAAGTTGTAAATAATCTTCTTGTCTTTCTCTAGGATTTCGAATTGTCTCAATTGGAGCTTGGATGGGAAAATTATACACAAATTATGAACTGATGCCGGTTTTAGCTTCTAATAATTTTTCTGTGATAAAAAAATGCCAAAAATTCGTAAATTGCTCAATAAAACCCAAATATTACAAATTAGAAACTATGTTAAAATATTGAGAGTAATTAGGTATTTAATTAAAAATATAAGTTCCAATGCACAAATTAAAATGCCTAATTACGTAGTTTAAGCACGTAATCACAGCCCTCAACTAACGTTTTGCTAGTCTCTAACAAATAACGTGAATGAATTCTAAGGTGGTATCCATAAGTACTAATTCCAACAAACATGAAATGAATACACATGTGACACAACTATACCGTTTCACATAGAGGGATATAACCAAATTTCACACAAGCTCATCATATACAATGCATACAACTCCTTAGTAAGTCATTCATGCGAGTTTCATCGTTATATAGCAAATAAGAATAGTATACTCTCATGAAGTTACCCAACAGTACAATTTAGAGTTAATGCGGTCATATAAATTCGAGTATAAACAGGTGAAATCTCGAGGAATGTGTGATGTGTGTAGTGCGTTACACCTAGAATACCAGTGGATACCTACAGAATGGTTGTTTTGACTCGGCCTAACTGGTATACCCTCAAAAACACTAAAAAAGAATGGGTTCACTTGTCATATGTGAGAAGGAGTGTCACGATCAAACATCCCACATATTGCAAGGAACAAACGCCAAATGTATTTAGTGGACTAGTCTGAAAAGGATCTAGTCTATTTGTGAGGTGTCGGGTCCTTCACCCTAGCATTTTCTCACCTACTCGCCATGTCCAACTGAGACCACCCTAAATCAACTTATTCACAAACTTGACATGAATACATCTAAGGCATTAAACGGTTGAAGAATCTTCATATGTGGAGAGCATGTGTCGTGTCCTTGAATTTTTGTGGTATTTCTGTGGAGCAGGCATTAGTATTTCATTTCATGTGCATTCCTATTTCTTATTCTTTCTTCTGCTCATTCTTCAATTTCTGTCTTTTTTTGGTCAATTAGGACTATCATTACACTTATTTCATTATCTTCATACCACCAATGAGAATTAAGATCAAACAATGGTCCATGAACTAAATCTATTTCTAGGGGTGGTTTAGCCTTCACATCTTGAGTAGGCTACAAGACTTAGGTTTCTATCTTCTCACTAGATGTCACTTCTAGACTAGCAAATCAAAAATAGAGACTAGTGTACAAAGAATCGTCCAGAAGAAAAGAGAACTGAATTTCGTGAACTCTGATTTTATGTTAACACTTAAAAGGACAATAAATAGCTCAAGAGTACCTCACAGGGTGTCATAGTCACCACGAGTGTTCTTTCAGTGCTCACAAGGGACCCTAAGTGCAATGAATCACATGGATGTGTCCATTCAGCCTCATGAGATACCATGTAAATACAAGTTTTTATATAGCCAAATTAACACGATTGTACTACTAATAAATTTTTCATGGAGTTACAAAGTCATATAAAGAGAAACTACACATAAATGACTCAAGTGTGCAATTCTTAGATTGTATGCAAGTATGTGAAGGGTATAAGTCAGTGTTCGTCATGGCATAATCGTGTAATTCCTCAATACTCTTTCTTTCTTTCTTTCGTCGTCTTCTTTTTTTTTTTCAAATTAATATAAAACCTAGCAAGTATACGTGCACAGTGTCACGTGCAAATTCTCACCCCCCCCCCCAACTAAAGTGGAACATTGTCCTCAATGTGAAAGCATAGGGGAAATAGAAAAATTGTGCATGAGTGAACAAATTAATAGAAAATCACTACCAAATAATGCGACAGAAAAAGGAAAGAAAGATGCAAATAAGAACAAATAAAACGAAAAGAAAAGAAAAGAAAAGGAAAATGAAAAAGAAAAACAGTAAGATAGAGAGGTCAGAGGACTCTACAAGACCTCTTTATTGGGATTGAAGGGGATCGTGGAAAGCTTGAGCTGCTATTCATTGACCATGACGCTGTTATCATTCATTGGATCCACCAGTTCTACTGCGCCGTGGGAATGAGCATGTTCAACGATATACGAGCCACCCCATTAGGATCTCAGCTTCCACGGAAACAGATGGTATCTAGAGTTACAGAGAACGTCTTGCTAATTTGGGAAGAGTTGTTTATCCTTGATTTTATGCAGCAGCTTCATCTGCTTCTTTGTTAAGCGGTCCTTGTCATAAACTTTCCTCTTGGATTCTGTAAGCTCATGCACCTGCAACTTTCTCAAACCTATGGCATTATCAAGTAAAAAGTTAAACTATTTTATATCAGATAATGCATAATTCTGAATCTTAACAGGTTCATAACATGCCTTACCATAAATCAACCTATACAGAGTCATCTCTGAATTTTTCTTGAATGCAGTTCAGTAGGCCCAGAGTGCATCAACCAATTTCTTGAACCAGGCTTTTCGGTTAGGACAGCCCGTCTTCTCGAATATGATCTTGACTTCTGCAAAGAACTTTCACTTGTCCTGCATTATCCCATGTTTTGGCGTTCGATCGATGGCAAAGTAGTTCATAATATCATCAACCCAAGGGCCGCGTGACATGTTGATAGTAGGATAAGTGATGTCTAACATTTTCAGCACTTCTTTCTTTATCACCTCCGTCATGGTGGGGTTCGGTCTCTATCGTGCCTTATGGACTGGTATTGCATTTATCTGTGTGGACAAACCCTTTGATATTAGTAACGCTCTAATCAAGGGAACTTTTTTATCATATACTTCAGGTAGCTCGGGAGATTCATTCTCAAATGCATCATCAAAACCAAATACCGAAAACAGCCCTAACATATCCAAGTCATCTATCACATCTAATGCGTGTACCTCTGAATCATCATACCTAGTCGACGTCTTATTAAACCTATTCATCTCCAATGTCATGTTTCCGAACGTAAGCTTGAGTACTCCACTTCGACAGTTAATCAAGGCATTAGAAGTAGTAAGAAATGGTCAGCCAAGAATAACAAGGGCCTGATATATGGTGGAAACAGGCTGCTGCATGTCCAAAACAACGAAGTCCACTAGGTAGTTAAATTTGTCGACTTGAACCAATACATCCTCAACAACGCCTCGTGGAGCTTTTACGGATCTGTTTGCTAATTGTAGCATCATGGTAGTTTTCTTTAGCTGACCTAAACCCAACTGTTCATATATCAAAAATGGGAGCAAGTTCACATTACTCCCCAAATCAAGTAAAGCTCTCTCGATATGAGATTCACCAATCGTGATCGAAATAGTGGGAGAACCAGAGTCTCTAAGTTTCTGCGGAGTTTGACTTAGTATCAATGCACTAACTTTCTCAGTCAAGAAGGCTTTTTTCTTCATGTTCAATTTTCTTTTCACTGTGCATAGATCTTTCAAAAATTTTGCATATCCAAGGATTTGCTATATAACCTCTAGAAGTCGAATGTTGATCTTCACCTGTTTGAATATTTCTTTAATCTTAATGTGATACTTATTCTTTTGACCAGATGTCAACCTCTGAGGATGGGGTACCATAGGTTGATACTCCTTAACAGTCTCATCCTTTTTATTATCTGACTTCTTTGAATCCGAGCTCGCTACATCTGATTTTTTCTTTCCCCTCATCTGTCTCAGCTGTCACTTCAAGTGTTGGAGTAACTGTTTGTTGATCAGTGGGCATTTCAGGATGGGCAACTTCTTTTCCACTCCTTCAGATAATAACCGCCTTTGCCGTTTCAATAGAATCCCCTGAAACAGTATGCACTGGTTGCTATTATTGTCGATATACCTAAGGATTAAGTTGAGGCTGTGTAGGAAATTTTCCTTTTTCTAGGGTATTCAGCTATGTACTTATCTTATTCATAGTATCTCTTAATTCTCCGGTGGTCATGGCATGAAGCTGCATGAGTTTTTGGAATATGTTCGCCATCTACGTCATGCTATCATCAGGAGATTTCTTTGCTGGAATAGGAGTTAGAGTTGGTTGGAATCTCGGTGGTGCGTAGCTCTGAGAAATCTGTTGCCGCTGATACTGCTGTTGAGGAGCTGCAACTGGGTGATATATTGATTGCGGAGGCAGTGCATAAAATTGAGGAACTTGCTGATACCGTGAGGTTGATGGACCGGGCTGATCATTCCTCCATGAGAGGTTTGGATGATTCCTCCATCCTGGATTATAAGTGTTCGAGAACGGATGATTTTGAGTTTTGTTGACCCAATTTGCCAATGGCGCTTGATCAGATCTACTCTCCTGCCACATTGGTAGTAAATGACAATCCTGAAGTCTGTGGTCTGAGGTCTCACAGATAGAGCCATCCTCAACTTTCACTTTTTCTAATTCCATAACTTCTAGTTTTTTAGACAACATAGCAACAAGAGCCTGTAAACTAGGTTCCTCTTTGACCTCATATCTGCCTCCACCATTGATCGCTCTGAGAGTTTGTGCTACTATTGGTGCTTGTTCATAACATGTGTTCCATTGTTGGGCACTCTCAATTAAATAATCGAAGAATGATAGAGTCTCATCTGGTTCCTTACTGAAGAACTCCCCATTGCACATAGTCTGGACAAACTGTTTACATGCAGGGGTTAAAGCAGTATAAAAATAAATCACTAACCTCCAAGATTCGAATCCGTGGTGTGGACATATATTCATCAGGTCCTTGAATCTATCCCAGCAAGCTTGGAACGTCTCGTCACCTCTCTGCATGAACTGACTTATCTGCTCCTATAGGTACTGAGTTCTCTAAAAAGGAAAGAACTTATGTAAGAACTCACGCTGCATTTCAGTCCAACTAGTAATAAAGTTAGGTCGTGGAGAATTAAACCAGATTTTTGTCATATCTTTCAAAGAAAAGGGAAACAAGCGAAGTTTGATATACTCATCAGTTCTAGCCCTATTAATAAAAGTGGTGCAGACCAACTCAAAATTTGTCAAGTGTTGGTATGGACTCTCAAAATCCATCCCATGAAACTGTGGATCACAGATAAGATGCCATGCTTAATGTTGAAGTTCGGTGCATCTTGTGGTAACACAATACAGGAAGGTGTAGATGTGTGTGTAGGCTGTAAAAAATCCTGAAGTGTACGTGGTGCAGGTGCAACCATAACTTTTCAAAGAACTCTTCAAACAGATTACTCAAATTAATTTCAGAATCACTCGTTAAAGTAACAGGAGAATAGTCAGATTCTGTGCTCTATGTATCACTACTGCTGTTAAGTGAAATTTTAGACAGTCTGTTCGAATTATCTCAAACCCAAGGCATCAATCATCAATGCAAACAGTAAAAATTTAGCAACACAACAGCAAATGAGCATGATCAAATTTTTTTCAAAATTTTCAAAATTTTTTTTATTATATATTTTTATATTTTTTATTTAATGAAAAATAAAAAATAATTGGAAAAACACAAAATTTGAAATTAAAACTAGCACTCTCTGGCAGCGGCGCCAAAAACTTGACTCACTCTAAAAGTACGCAGTTTGGAAGCTATCCCAAGTATAGAAATTATGTTATGTAAGAAATAGCCCAAGGGCTAGATCGTCTCCTCAGGGAATGCGGTTAAATTCCAAATTTTACGTATTTCCAATCGAAAATAAAAATTCACTGAACACAGTTCAGATTTGGGTTTTTTCAAGATCGTTGAGATTTCTTTTGACAAATTAAACGAACATGCAATTTAAACTCTAAAATCTAACACGCACTGAATTAAATAATGAGAAACAAAAATCCTATAATTAATCAGGGAAAAATTAAAACACGCGTTGAACTTCAGAACAAAAATTAAAGACGCAAATTTTCCTACGTAAATTAAAACATGCAAAAAAAAACTCAATCCAACACAAATGCGATCAAGCAAAACCGAACTTTTACTAAAATCAAGAACCTGAATCAAGATCAAAATTTAAATGCAAACAAGAACTTGAAAAAAAAAAATTAAAGATTTAACAACTTAAACAATAACTAAACACGATAAAAATGGGAATTTTAATAAAATTAACCCTAAACTAAATCAAACTTCAACAAAAAAAATTTAAATTTTAAGGAAAACTACTAATTTAACTTCTAAAAAATTTATTTATTTTTTTTTATTTTTTTCTTTCGAGAAACAAAACCGAACCTTAATCAAACCTTACTTTGATAAATTAAAAACTACTTCAAACAAAAAAGTAAATCTATTGCTAATAAAGAAAACAAATAACCTTAATAATAGCTCTCAAACACGATTTAAAAATTAAAACTTTAATAAAAATTTTACTAAAAAAATACATTTATTCAATGAATTAAAAGCAATAACAAAATAAAACTAAAGGGAAAAAAAAAAAAGGAAAGAAAAAGAAAGGAAAAGAGAGAGAGAGAGAGAGAGAGAGAGAGAGAGAGAATTTGGCTGTGAAGGCAGCAGGGCTTCTCGGATTTCCTCTTCCAACCGCAGCGAGTAGAACATGAGCAGCTTGAGGGGGAGTTCGGGCAGCAGCGGGGACAGCCAACAATGTCTTCTCGGGTTGCAATAGGTTGGAAAAGCAGCAGTAGCTTTAGCTGGTGTTCAGTTTGCAGGGACAGCAAAGAGCAGTAGATAGGCTCGGGTCTCTTGGCTGGGGTGTTCCACGGCGGCAAGAGTCAGCAGGGACCTTTGGGTTGTGGCTTCCAATAGCAGCGGCAGAGCAAGGAGGATAAGGGAGGTAAAGGGGAGAGAGAGGGAAGGAGAAGGAGAAGAAAGAGAAAGGGAAGGAGAGGGAGGTTGGTAGTTCGGGTTGACGGAGCAGCAGCCAAGCTGCTATGAGTTTCTTAGCTACTGGTTCATGGCAGCAAGGAAAAGGAAGAGCAAGGAAGAGAAGAGGGAAGAGGGAAGAACGAAAAGAAGAGATCCGAGAGTGAGAGAGAGAAGAGAAGGGAAGTAAAAGGAGAGAAGGGAGAGAAGAGAAGAGGAGCGTTGAGGTTGCTGTTGGGAAGAAGAGAAATATAAAGGGGAAGGGGGAGAGAGCCCTACCCGATGCACGTTTGAAGCTCCGGACCCGGCTGCATTGTAACAACCCGGGATTTTTGCACAGGATTTCGTTGACGAATACAAGGGATTCGTCGACAAGTGCAAAATGGACTTCGTCGACGAAGCCACATCTCATTGACGAAAAAATACCGAGAGGGGTTTTGGATAGCCTGAAATTCGTCGACGAGGGAGTAAGGTTTGTCGACGAAATTATTCAAAGATTCGTCGACGAGATGACATGTCTCGTCGACGAAGGACGCAGTATAAATAGTGTTTAACCCGAATTTTTGATGAAAAATGACGCAAGAAGCTTTCCCCTTTCTCTCTCTACGTCCCTTTCTCCTTCTCTCTTCGTTTTCGGGTCTGTTTCTCACTGAATCGAAGATCTGAGGTTATCATGACGCTCCTAGCGAAATTCTTTGCAAGTCTGCCGGAGCTGATCGTTGGAAAAGTTGGGTTGGATTTGTGGTGGAGTGGAATGAAAGGGAGATTGCCGAATTTGTTCAGCAATGCTTGACGTGTCAGCAGGTTAAAGTTAAGCACCAGAGACCGGCAGGGCAATTACAGCCGTTATTTATCCCAAAGTGGAAGTGGGATCACGTTTCGATGGATTTCGTTATGGGGTTGCCACCAGTACGACAGGGATTGAATGCGATTTAAGTGGTTGTAGATCGTCTGACGAAGACCGCTCATTTCATCCCTATTAAAATTGGTTATTCCATGGACAGATTGGCAGAGATATAAGTTCAGGAGATAGTTCGTGTTCATGGAGTACCAGTATCCATAGTCTCAGACCGAGATCCTCGGTTTACTTCACGATTTTGGAAAAGCTTTCAGGAGGCTATGGGTACACATTAGCATTTAGTACAACTTTCCATCCCCAGATAGATGGCCAGACTGAGGGGACAATTCAGACCTTAGAAGATATGCTTCATGCTTGTGTGCTTGATTTTGGGGGCAGTTGGATCCAGTTTATGCCGTTAGTTGAGTTTGCTTATAATAATAGCTATCAGGCTAGTATCGGCATGGCTCCATACGAGGCATTATATGGCAGGAGATGTCGTTTTCCTCTTTTCTGGGATGAAGTAGGTGAAAGGCGAGTTTTGGGTCCCGAGATAATACAACAGGCGTCCGATAAAGTCTAATTAATTAAAGAAAGAATTAGTACAACACAGAGTCGGCAGAAAAGCTATACAGACACTCGCCGCAGAGAGTTGGAATTTGATGTGGGAGATCGAGTATTTTTGAAGATAGCTCCTCTAAAAGGAGTTATGCGGTTTGGAAAGAAGGGCAAGTTGAGCCCTAGGTATATTGGCCCTTTTGAGATACTTGAGAGAATAGGGTCATTTGCCTACAGGCTAGCTTTGTTGCCAATCTTGGCACGTATTCATAACATGTTTCATGTTACTATGTTAAGGAAATACGTCCCAAACCCATCCCCCATTCTTAGCTATACAGAGATAGAGCTTAAGGATTCATTGGCATATGAAGAAGTACCAGTATAGATTTTGGACAGGAAAGTTCAGACTTTACACACTAAAGAAATACAGTTAGTTAAAGTTTTGTGGAGGAATCATGTTATAGAGGAAGCTTCTTCGGAGCTCGAGGAGCAGATCAGACAGAGATACCCGTAGTTGTTCCAAGAGGTATAGAGGTACTCAGGTAAAGTATAATAGTTAGATAAGTTTTCTTGCAGGTACATGTACTGATTTTAGTTAGTAGATAGTTTTTAGTTTTATATATGTAATCTTCCAAGACGTAAATGTAACCACGGTATTCCTCCGCCACAAGTGAGGGCAGGTAATAAAATAAATAGACCTTTTTCCTGTACGGAATGATGGAGTGTATAGATGGGATACAGAGAGTAAATTTCGAGGACGAAATTTTAAAAGGAGGGGAGAATGTAACAACCACGGATTTTTGCACAAGATTTCGTCGACGAATATAGGGAATTCATCGACGAGTGCATAAGGGACTTCGTCGACGAAGCCACGTCTCGTCGACAAGAAAAATACCAAGAGAGGTTTTGAGACAGCCTAAAATTCGTCAACGAGGGAGCAAGGTTCGTCGACGAAATTACTCAAAGATTCTTCAATGAGATGACGTGTCTCATTGATGAAGGCCGCAGTATAAATAGTGTTTAACCCGGATTTTTGATGAAAAACGATGCAAGAAGCTCTCCCCTTTCTCTCTCTATGTCCCTCTCCCCTTCTCTCTTCGTTTCCGGGCCTGTTTCTTGCCGGATTGAAGATCTGAGGCTACCATGATGCTCTTGGCAAAGTTCTTTGCAAGTCTGCCAGAGCTGATCATTGGAAAAGTTGGTTTGGATTTCGTCCCAATCTCAGGGTAAGACATTTTATTCGATATCTGCCTTTCCTTCAGTTATAAGAGATGTTGTAGGTAAGAAAATACTGATGTTTTGTTCTGGGGGATTTTGTTTTCAAGATGTTGAGTTGGAAACCCTACGGGTATAAAGCCAAAATTTTATAAGGGCTTTTCAAAGTTAAGGTAAGGGAAATATGCTATGTTAGGAGTTTTCATAATGCTATCAGAGATTTCATAGACACATATTTATACCAGTTTATTATACAGTATTTATAGAATATGAGTTTAAATGCTTGTGTGGCCTGAGTAGATTTTCATGTGATGAAGAAATTTATATAGCTTTTATAATGTATCATACTATACTAAATACACAGATATAGACAGCATATACAGTTTATATAGTTTTTCCCAGTATATGGAGTTATACAGAATATACAGATATAGATATATATATTCATAGAGATTGAACAGAGAAATTTACATGCATATACAGCTTTTATACGAATAGTTTCATGAAACAGATATATATATATATATATATATATACATATACATGTATACAGTTTTACTCAGATTAGTATATATATTACAGCTTTATACAGAACAGTATATACAGAGTTATAACATGCCATGTTTCCTGTTACCATAACATACAGAGTATACAGACAGATATACAGAGGTAGCATCAAGATGCTATAGATACAGTATACAGAGATTATAGTATTTACAGTACAGAAAGATAGCGTTATGGTAATTTTGGAAACATGATGAAAACAGTAAAAGAGTATATATGTACATATATATATAGTATCAGATCCCTGTGGAAAAGATTACAGACAGATACAGTACAAATATAGATTACAGAGCACGGTACCGTTGCTATCAGATAGAGTGCAACCACATATCTCAGATAGTGTGGGGATACCGTCAGCCGTGCTCGGAGAGGTTGCAGCTCCCTAGTTCACTGGGTGGAGGGGGCTGGTTTGACGAGGTAGTAGCCAGTCCCGAGCCTAGGAGCGGATGCAGTTTGGCTGGGCTGAGGTAGTGTAAAATATATTGACTTATCTGGAAGGCCGACCAGATGAAGTCCCGCCTACTGGCTGCACAACCCTGTCATGAGGGGTCAAATCATGACGTACAAAGTCCCAGGGATAAAGCACAGTTATGTATATGTATACATTTTTACAATATATGATGAGTATAGTATGATATTATCAGTACGAAAAGTAGAAAATATAGATGATACAGTATATTTTTAATTGTGAAAGAAAGATATGCTTTACAGATTATTTATTGCATTACAGTTCAATTACTATTTAAAAGTATCCTTAACTTAGTTGTCACACACTAGTAATAACACATTTCTACTTACTGAGCGTCGACTCACCCCATTACTTTAATATT
Source organism: Malania oleifera (assembly GCF_029873635.1). Taxonomy (NCBI): domain Eukaryota; kingdom Viridiplantae; phylum Streptophyta; class Magnoliopsida; order Santalales; family Ximeniaceae; genus Malania; species Malania oleifera. The sequence goes on from NC_080417.1 coordinate 97,540,250, forward strand.
TTTCAGGTGAGCCAGTTAGGTGAGCAGAGCAGGCTCGCGGATAGAGAGTATTTTGATTACCCTAGTTATAGGATGAGTTTTTGGCAGAGTTGTGTATATTTTGAGTAGATGATGCTGGAGGGGTATTGTTGTATGCCTATGGTCTGTATATACTGGATTTTGGTATTGTATAGTATTTATGTGAATGGTTGTATGATTTGTGTTTCCGCTGCTTAGGTATGGATATATATATATATATATATATATATATATATATATATATATAAATGATAAGAAATTTGAGGGTGTTACATGCATGGCCGGGTCACATCAGATTTTTTTTTCTTCTTTTTGCTTTCCTTTCTTCTTTCCTCTTCATTTTATCCTTAGAGAACGAGGATGATTTTGGCCATCTTAGAGCCCGTTTCTCTCGAAACTTAAAACACAGAAGTTGTAAATAATCTTCTTGTCTTTCTTTAGGATTTTGAATCGTCTCGATCGAAACTCGGATGGGAAAATTATGTGCAAATTACAAACTCATGTCGGTTTTAGCTTCTGATATTTTTTCTACGATAAAAAAATGCCAAAATTCATAAATTTCTCAATAAAACTGAAATATTACAAATAGGACACTGTGTTAAAATATTAAGAGTAATTAGGTATTTAATTAAAAATATAAGTCTCAATACACGAATTAAAATGCATAATTACGCAGTTTAAGCGCGTAATCACAAACATCCCCATATGCAAGCCCAAATACCACAATAATTCATATTCAATTTATTAGGAAAAAATGTTCTCATGCCACATGGATTTAATATCATATGCAATTATCCCAAATATAAATTTTAAACAAAATCATCATTTTCCAGTACTCAGGCTGTTCTGAAAATCATATAGATAAATACTAGGTTTCATATGCTCGTAAATAACAGACTCACCTTAATAAAATACTGATATAATGTTATTCCCCCTTACCTGACCCTCGAAAATAAACCTGCGGGGACCTTACACCGCTCTTGTGGCATCCATGCAAAAGCCCCTGTATCAAAAAATTCCAAACCAATCATCTCAATCCCAGAACACTTCCTAATAATATTCCTTAACCTATTCCCCTCAAATAATCATTAAAACCCAAAACAACCTTATCTTGATTTTGGAGCTATGCCCCCGAACCTCAAACCAAAATTCTACTCTGTTAGATTTGTAAAGAATTGTTCCAGGAATCCTGTGGTGGTTCCCGATCATTGATTTGACTTAAGATTTTAAAAAAATTGAGGTAAGGGTGAGAATTTGCCTTACCCTAAGAGATATGCCTACGTTGTTGGGTGTCCCTCCTTGTGGGGCCCTTGACTTGAGAGCTGCACCATTCTTTAATGTTGTTGGCTTCCCAGAGAAAAGAAACAGCTGCAGCACGTTTTTTGAATTTAGGCACCAAGGTCTCATGCGCAGTGGTTGACCCTTTCTTTATTTCCATTTTTCCTGCTTGCTGCCATTTTGGACTCTCTATTTTCAATACTAGCTCCCAACGCCTACAGCAGCCAACACCTGCAGCTCGCCCATACCTGCACCGGTCATCTTTTCCAGTGCAGCAACCTGCTGCTACCTTTATCTTCGTGTGTCTCCAGCTGCATATTATTAACAACATATTGAGTTATTCTGGTTGTGCTTATTTTGGTTGGTTCTTTGGAGCTTTGTTCAGAATATTTGGTGAGGCATTTCCATCTTGCTACATTTGTTTATACACTCTTGTGTATTTGTAAGGCATATGCTTTTTTGTATCCACTTTGTACAACATATTTGGTGATAGTGGATTTGGACCGCCGTGCCCCGTGGACGTACCTCAACATTTTAGGGAACCACGTTAAATTTCTTGTGTCTCAATTTTTTTATTGTTTGCATTACTCCATTGATTTACTTGTGGGAATTTATTCGTATATATTATATTTTTTCCCAACATACGTCGCTCCTACGACAAATCTATTCCTGTAGAAATATTGGTGGTGGAGAATGGAGTCTGGTATTTTCAGATTTTCGATCGGCCAAATATTTGTCGAGAAATTGAGAAGAGAGAGTGAAGTGGACGGAGTTAGCGCAAGAAAGAGAGTCGTACAGCCTAAGGCTCTGTAATTCCAACTGAATGCATTTCAGTGAAGCTTCTCTAAGAAGCTTTAACCATTTTTTTTCCTTTTCTCTTTTTTTTTTTTACTTTTACCATTATTATATAATAACTTTACATACATATATATATATATATATATATATATATATAGATACGTATATATAACTTAATATATCCTTATTTCAATTTTTTTTCCATACTATTCCTTTTATTTTTTTATTTCTTTAATTAATTTTCTTAATAATGTTTAATTAATTAGTTAATAATAATAATAAATTTTTTTTTGGTTGTTACAAAAAGAAAGATTTTTAAATAGTAAAGAAATTTGGTGGCATGATCAAGATGTCTTAAAAGCTATAAGGACAACGAAAATTTAGTATAAAACATGATAAAAATATAGAAACATGGAAAATTTTGAAAAGTATAAAAAGGCAAAAAAGATGCAATAGAGGTCATTAATGAAACTAAACTTAGATCATCTAATAATTTATATGTTGGATTAGAAACAAAAGAAGGGAAAAGAGACGTATTTGAACTTGCTAGAGCAAGAGAAAGAAAGAGTAAAGACTTAGCAAAAGGCAATTTCATTCATAGGAATAGAATTTACACGAGGGGGAATGAGACATCTCCCCAAAAAAGGCCTGGAATTATCTAGTAAAAACAGCTAAAAAATACAAAAAAAATAATAAATCAGCATTCCAAAATGTTCCTCCAATCTCTATGTAACTCGTGGAAACTAATTCCTCTAAAAAAAAAAAAAAACCCAAACCAGCACACCACAGTGAGGCTAAATACTTAATTTTTTCCCAAACCAGCACCCCATTTAATTTCTTCCCATTGAATATCCTTGCATTACACACTCCAACCATAACCCTCATAAAACTGTGAACATTCCACACCTCCATAGGACTGCCTTGTCCTTTCTCCTACCAAAGCCTTTGAAAGAAATAACTAACAATTCACCAACCAAAGAAGGGCAAATCCAGCTCTATCCAAAAATATGAAAAAGCATATTCCAAATCCTCTATGAAAATTCACAGTGCAAAAGAAGATGAGAAGCTATCTCAGAATTTTTGTAACAGAGCACACATGCCTCGGGAGAGAGAGCTTTCAATGGTCTCTTAATTTGTAGCAAGTTATTAGTATTAATTTTATTGAGCACAAACAGCGAAGTGAAAGCCTTAATTTTTGGAAGACCCTTACCCTTCCGGATGAAACCATAAAGTGGGAAAGAAGAATTGGAGTGAGTCAAGAATTCAACAAAAGAATTACAAGAAAACACTCCTAACTGATCCAAATACCAAGACCGAACATCCCTCCACAATGAAAGATTATTCCTATTCAATAAAGATAAATAAAGAAGACAGTTCTACTATCTTCCTACCATTAAGCGGTCTCCTATAATGGAGATTTTAGGAAACCAATGGACTACTCAAATCCCTAGCAAAGAAAGGTATGACTCTATTTCGCTCAGAGCTTATTTGAAATATATGAGGGAATAAATTGGATAAGGATGCATTACCTAGCCAAGGGTCTTTCCAAAAATGGATTCGACAGCCCTCTCTACCTCAAGTTTAGTGTAAGGGATGAAAGAAGGATAAACCTAAGAAATGGACCTCCATAGATTACACAAAGAACATCTTAAATAAACATTGGTATTCCTCCCATTCTCATCCAATCGAAACTTACTTTTTATTATCTTATGCCATAGGGATGATACTTCTAGAGGGAAATGCCATAGCCATTTAGCTAAAAGAGCCTTGTTTTTAGACACTAACTTCCTTAAATCCAATCTTCCCTCCTTTTTTGACCTACAAACCTTTTCCAAGCTGACTAAGTGGTCCCCGTGATCCCCCCTACTATAGACCATAGAAAGTCTCTCATGATTCTCTTGAGCTAGCTAGCAATCCTTATTGGAATCCTAAATACAAACATGGAATACAACAAAATGCTAGAAAGACAAGCCTGGATCAAGGTTATTTTATCCCTTATAGAGAAAGAGCCCCCTTCAAACTGTCTAACCTCTTAGTCAACCTTTCACTACAGGATTCTAAAAATTTGTTACTCTAGAGTTACACCCCAAAGGGACCCCTAAGTAAGTCATAGGCCACCGAAATGCCACACCCCACTTTAGTGGTCCCTTGCCTCACTCACTCCATTGGTACATTCAAAGCTACTAATCCACTCTTTCCCATATTTATTTTTTGCCCGACACCCTCTGAGAAGTTTGAAGAATCCCCACAATTCTTCTAAACTAAAGGCTATGATTGTCAAAGAATAAAATGGTGTTGTTAGCAAATTGAAGATGAGAAACCACCACTCCCTCTCTCCCTAGTTCTAGACCTTTAACCAACCCCTTCTTAGCAACTCTATCCACCATCCTACTCAACACATCAGCTGCAAGGACAAATAGAAATGGGGATAAAGGGTCATCTTGTCTAATTCCCTTAGAAGTCTAAACCAAGATTTTGACTCAACATTAACGATCACCAAGAACCACACATTAGACATGCAGCCCCTAATCCATCGACGCTAGTGCTTACCAAAGCCCTTCCTCTCAAGGACTTTATCCAAGAAGCTCCAACTCAATATATCCTAGGCTTTCTCAATATCTACTTTAAAGAAAAACCCCTCTTCTAATTCCTATAAACATCCTCCTTCAACTTATTGACCACAAAAGAAAAAGAAAAAGAAAAAGCACTCTGGGCAGTAGAAGTGGTATCAATGAGCACCTCACTCATCCTATTAGCTAAAACTTTAGTGATAATTTTATAAGCACTAGAAACAAGGCTAATAGGTCTAAAATCCTCAACCTTAATAGATTTGGAATTTTTAGCTACCTAAGCAATAAAAAATAGGATTTGATGCTTTTTCTCAAAATTCCATTCCCAAAGAATTTTGCAAAAACTTTCAACAAATTTCCCATGACAACCTCCCAACAATCTTGAAAAAAATGCCATGTTAAACCCATCCAAATATGGGGCCTTATCCTTATCCATACCAAAAACCACCGCCTTCACTTCCTCCTCTTCAAAAGGTCTCTCCAACCTACTTTTTTGATCAATAGAAATAGGATTCCAATCCAACCCCTTTAACATTTGTCTACAATAATCCTCCTCCAAATACAAGTTCTAGAAGAAGTTGGTAAAATAGGATGCAATCTAACCTTGATCACTAGTGACTACCTCTTCTCCCATATCTAACTCCCTAACCAAATTTTTACTCCTCTTGCCATTAGCTAACATGTGAAAGAAAGAAGAATTTCAATCACCTTCTTTAACCTAGTTAATTTAGTTTTTTGCCTCCAACTCCTTAATTCCTGAAAGATCACCTCTCTAGCTCGCTCTTCAAATAGCTCTTCTAATCTCCTGAATGTTCAAGAGAATAGACTCCTCCTCTTTCCTATCTAGAAGGTCCAACTCTCCTAATATTCTAGATTTTCTAATTCTAACATCCCCAAAGACCTCCTTATTCCAAACTTTTAGTTTCTCCTTCAAATGTTTCGATTTTTCATAAATCTAAAACCTTCCCAACCACTTTTCATATCTTTCCCCCCAAGCCTCCCTTACCAAAGGCTTAAAAACACATGATCTAGCCACATGTTCTCGAACCTAAAGGGGGTGGGGCCACCTTGTTGGATTCCAACAAAATAGGAAACTGATTAGAAGTTGTTCTAGGGAGAGTACAATGGGTTAGATTCCAAAACTCGTTCTCCAATTTTCCGCAATAAAGAAATCTATCCAATGTATGAGCAATAGCTATAGCCCCCCATATTGATAAAGTAAAAGAAGCATTATCCAATGGGATGTCTCTCAAACCACAGTCCCTAATTAATGAGTCAAATTTGAGCACTCTTGTAGATACCCCCCCTTATTATTTATGAGAAATCTTACCATATTAAAATCCCCTCCCATTATCCACCTAGGAGTGCAAAATTCATAAATAGAGTAGATTTCATCCCAAAAACTCTCCTAAGATTTGGTCTGTATGGCCTATACACTAACGAAACCCACCATTGACCCCTCCCTCGCACTTCAAATAGCACTGAAAAGGGAAAACCCCCCCTTTATTATGTCCAGTCTAGATATATTATGAGAATCGCACATGACAAGGATACTACTAGAGGCCCACCATGAGAGTTTATATTCCTAATCCTTGCAGCCACCTCCCTAGATACTCATGATTACCCCCTGTTCTATGGTTTCCAATTTGGTATCCTGGCGGAGGACAATGTTTGGGGTGTACTTGACCAACACTTTCTTAATCAAAATCCTTTTTCTAGTCCCCCCCTTTCCTTCTTACGATCTAGCTAGCAATCTTCATAACTTAATGTGCTTACTCCCCTTCCCCAACCCCTTACCTCCCTCATAGTTAATCAAAGAAACAAGGTTTTTTTTTTTTATAGATTTTCTAAACTTTATTTTTCCTTCCCTTGTAATTCCTAGGGCTTAAACCCACCCTCAACAAGTTTTCAACATGGTCTAAAAGTTCTAAACCTAAGTCCCAAAGGAGATTTTGTGGTTCTAGGTTGTCTTTCTCACCACTCTCAAAGCAAACCCCACAACCCTCCTTTATATTAGAAACCTCCCTTTGGCATAAAGCATCTAAAGAAAGAGAGAGTTGAGAAGGAAGAGGGAGAATACCTTTACTAGTTCTAGATGGATTAGGATTCTCCATGAAAAGATCACCCTTTGCAAACACATCCCCCCAACATCGTTGGAAGGAATAACTAACTTAAACATTGAGAAATATTGTGCCCAAGGTTAGGATTAAAAAATAAAGGCCCCTCATTGTTTAAAGCTAACAAATTATTAGAATAATGATTAATAAAATTTATACCTGCTTGTGCATTCTTAGGATCCAACTAAAGACAATCTCTCTCCAAATCCTGTGAGATCTTTAACTATACTTTTGCTGTTAAGGATCTCCTCCCCCTTAGAATCTCCATTGTTTTGAGTAAAAAGTTGAATTAACAAATGCTCTTATGCATTTTCTATACATTTGTTATACCAATAGTTTTCAAACTCAACTATATTGCCAATCTCTTCTTTCGGGTGAAAGTACAACTCTTCTACTTCATTGTCCTCCCTTGTATCTAATAACAAAAGAGATAACTGATTGTTGGTTTCCGTTAGCTCCCTTCTGATCATGGAGATTGCTGCTTTACTACAATCGGTCTCTTGGCCTTTGCCTTCCCTAGAGATTGCTACATTCTATAGACCCAACAGACCTGCACAATCTACTCTTGGTTGCTGCAACTCTTGGACTAAACTCTTCCCGCCATCCCTTATCGGTACAGTAGTTTTTCCTTTGATGAACCACACTGACTTTGATGTCTTATTCCCATAAGTTTTAAGCCCTAAAGTGTCTAGCCCAACCTTATCATATCCTTTATCCTTCCCAAAAGGCCACCTAGTAAATTTTGTAGCCTCCTTTGTGACTTGTCTAGTTTCTCATATTGTGCAGGGCTTCCTATTAGGATAGATCCCACCCTCAATCCATTTGGCCGCAAATAAGAGCCATATCTGGATTAGACCTTATCGCTAAATATCCTCTGGTAACATCGACAAAGGAAAGTATTTGGAACACACTCTTACTTTTCTCCTTTGGCCTAACGTTCGAAGATTCACAGTCTAAGGGGTCATTTGTTGTCAAAAATTACAAAAACAAAAAGCAGAAACAGAATTAAAAAACTTGAAACCAACAACCTATTTGGTTAACGTTTATAAAACTAACAAAAATTAAAAAAATTAATTAAAAATGCTCATTTTCATCTTAAAATCAAATAATACTATAAAAATAAGATTAAAATAATAAAATTACAAATCATACACATTAAGAACAAGTTGCCAAAACAACTGCATAAAATCTAGGCTTTAGTTTTTTCGCAAAAAACTGAAAACTAGCAACAACAAGAAAAAAAAAAAAACTGACAATACAAACAAATTTTTTTTTTATAATCTGTTTATTCACTGTGTAGAAACAAAAATAGAAAACAAAAAATAACAATGATATCAAACAAGCTCTAAGCATCTCAAGTTGCCCTTGTTGCTGTTGGTGGCCTTGTTGGTGGGTGATGAGAATTCCAACCGGGTAGTAAGTAAGGTCCTCTATCCAATTTTCTGATTGCCCTAAGGAATATAGACATCAAGGAGGCACTTTCTACTATCTTCCTTGTCCAACACAATGTAAGATATGTGTCTTCCTATATATTCCATGATACGATAGGTTGCTGACTCCAATCGTATGACTGAGATAACTTTTATCTTTTCTTTGAATGTAGCAAACTCCCCCATCCTGTAGCTATAGAGGAGCTCATGATCTCTCTAGTTCAAAGAGGGGGGAATTGAGTTTGAGGAAGGATCACAAGGCAAAAAAAACTAAGGGTCAGGTGGGTTCTCACGAGTAACAATAGTAACAGAAACCTCTGTGTGTTTTCAGTAATCCCAATGATCAAGCATGAGAACACGTAGGGAGAATATTGTTGGAGGAGAATTGACTTTGATTCAGTCGATTAGATTTTGGTTTTGCAAGAGATCTCCAAGAAAGAAGACTATCAGAGAAGAGTTCACTTTGACTTAGTTGATTGGGTATTGGCTTTGGTAGTAGAGAGCTAGGATGAGGATGAATGGCGTTGAAGAACAGTCTTTAAGGAGTTAATAATCAGCTAAGGTCTGGCTTCGAGAGCAAGAGTTGCACCTCTCTAATTTTACTAGAGCTGAAGAGAACTAGGAAGAGGAAGGGAGAGTGTTGGGGAGATGTTCACCATGCTCGAAAACTTGAGGGACAGTATCGCCTTGGGGAGAGCATCGCACTCAACCCTCCTTTAGTGGGAAAATCAATTGTTTACAAGTCTTCAATTCAGGCTATTAATCAAATAAGTATTGGTTCCATTAAATTGAATAATGAATTATATTAGTATTCTATAATACTTTCTAGAAAATTATTAATATATCTAATTAAATAATTATATTTGACAATGATCCTTTTTAAGTTGCTGCTATATCGACATGGGAAGGAGCCATTTGGAACCCTAATGGCTCAAAGGGCAGTGAGACAAACAAATTCTGGTAAATATAGCTAAATAATGGGTGAATAGATCATTTTTCTCTCTTTATATTCAAATTTGACTTTTGAAAAATACGCTATACTAACATAAAACTCTCTTTAATAATTCTTGCAGTCGAATGGTGGATTCATTATGACATGTGTGATCCTGAGCTCCTAAGAATAGCAATTAGAGTTCTTAGCCAGATCACATCAGCTTGAAACTATGAGCGTAATTGGAGCACCTTTAGCCTCATCCATACGAAAACAAGAATTAGATTAAAGTACATGAGACTACAAAAATTTCTTTTCGTGCATTGCAACATGAGGTTAAAGTTAAGACATACAATGAAAAGAAGCCAACAGGAAATTGAAGATAGTTTCAATCCTATCAATTTGGACTATAATTGAAGATAGTTTCAATCCTATCAATTTGGACTATATTTTTGAAGAATATGATCCTTTCAGTCCATGGTTAGAGGAGAGAGAGGCACCATAACTCGAAGGTCCGGACAATTCAAATTGGTTAGATAAAGAGGTTGGTGGTACTGTAGAAGGAGGCGATCAACCACCAATAAACGTGTATGATTCAACTTCAAACCTTGAACGTACACAAAGTGATGACAATCTTGGTTTAAGCCCACAAAGTGATGATGATGGTGGTAGTGGTACTGGAGCTAGGGTTAGGGGTAATGGTGGTGGCGGTGGCGGTGTAGAATATGAATATGGGTATGACATAGGGACATCATTTGTAAGGGATACATATCCTCCTAGTCGTTATGGACTACATGATATACCTAAAAATTATGACTTGGGTATTCCTCCAGGGTACCAATCTTCACAACCCAAGAGAAGGAGTGCTACTAGCAGTGACCCGAGTGAAAGTCATAGCGCACAAACTAGAAGAAGTCACCAACACTGATATCGTGATTCTGTTGAAGATTCATATGGTGTGATTCATAGTTTTGGCAACTTTGGTTTAGATGATTCATCGTCACAATCATATGGATCTCATCCAATATATCCACCATCTCAAAATTCTCGACACTATGATCGAAATTATGCACCTCATCTTTATCCTAGTGGGTCAGGAATCTCAGAATCTAGTGAGTCTTCTTCTACACACTACCCAGAGCCAACCCCAGCCCAACTTCTAGATATTATTCAGTATATGGTCGAGGAGATTATACACCTCCTATATCAGTTAGATTTTCACCACCAGTAGATTTTCAGGAGTAACAACGAAATAACGTAAACATGGGTTTATTCAGCTATGTATTTCCACAAGAGTGGGGAGATAATTCCCAACACCAGTCTCAAGATAGAGATGTAGATTATGAAGACCCTCCACATCATTCTTTTTGGTGGTGACAATGTGACATGTGCTATGTTATAAATTTGTAAAATTGTATTCATGTATTCAACTATTGATATTTGATACCAATTATTTTTCAAATTCATCTACCTGTATATTGATTATTAACTCATTTTTAATAACTTTGTGTCTTTAATTAATTGATTCTTCATTTTAATTACATTTCTACATCTTTTTACCCATTAAAGTAATGAAAACTATAAAAATAATATGCCTTTTTTTTTTTTGGTAAACAGCACACTGAAATTAATATAAAAATCATATGTTCTATTAAATAGCATTTGTAGGTTGAATAAAAGCTGTCAAAATTGATTAAAAATCATGTATTAATGGATTTCATGCTTATTTTTCAATTTTGGCATGGTTGTGCATGAATGAAAAAAATTCACGATTGTTACGCCCGCTTTCGGTTACGTAACACCCGTGTCTCCCATGTCCTACAACACCCACGACCGCGATTTCGAACCATGTTTAGGAGTAAGGATTTCAAGAATTAAATTAGGGATTTTTTGGATTTTATATTTTGTTTTGTCTAAATTCATACAAATTCAATGTTTAAAATTTTTACTCCCAAATTCAAAGTCCAAAATCATTTCTTTCTAAATGTAGAGTTGGATCTACTTAGTATTTTAATAGTGTTAATATTTTCTTTCTTGATTTGGTATTTTTTAAAATTAATTATACATATTGGGGGGGTAATTTAATATATTTGAAGTTGAGTTTGTGCATGAAAGTGCAGGGAAGAGTTCTGCTATGTGTGTGGAAAGGTCTCTTGTTTTGGTTGTGTATGCAGCTATGATGAACTGTTAAAATATCAATCCAGGATATCCTTGTAAATAAAATACAAATTAGGAAAGTGGGTAATTATGGGGGATTTGATATTATTCATTAGGAAATTTGTTTCCTTGTTTAGAATAGGTAATTGTATTATATATTGGTTTGCACATAAGAATAATAGATGAAGAAAATATTTTTCCCAATCGTTTCTTCTTACATGGTATCAGAGCTAGGGTTTCTTAAACCCAGCTAAACGATGGCTAATAGCGGAGGCTCTGCCTCCTCTGCAAACATCACCGGTGACTCAGAGGTTACATCCGGTGGTGGTACGAGTAGACTGGATAACAAAGTCTTCCCACTCTCATTGGAAAAACTAAATGGAAAAAATTTCCGTGAATGGGCTCAGTCCATGAAACTGGTGATTGAAGGAAAAGGGAAGCTTGGATACCTTACCGGTGAGCGGAGGACGCCAGACCCTTCCGACGCTGTAGCCTTACAAAGATGGAGGTCCGAAAACTCCATGGTCACGGCTTAGCTCGTCAACTCGATGCAACCATCGATCGGAAAAATTTATATGTTCTTGCCAATGGCGAAGGAAGTGTGGGAAGTCGTACGTGAGAAGTACTCCGATGTCGAAAGCTACTCGCAAATCTTCGACATCAAGACCCGATTATGGCAGATGAGGCAAGGCGAGAGAGGTGTTACCGAGTATTTCATGGAGATAAGTCATCTCTGGCAGGAACTCGATCTGAGCATCGATGAGGAGTGGGAGTGCTCCGGCGACAGCACTCGATACCGGGGGAGGCTTGAAAACGAGAGGGTCTTCGAGTTTCTTGTTGGCCTGAATCGAGAGCTCGATGACGTGAGGGGGCAGATCCTCGGCTGGCGACCTCTCCCTTCAACCCGAGAAGTCTTTGCAGAGGTCAGGAGGGAAGAGAGGAGGAGATGGGTGATGCTGCGCCCCAAAAATGAATTCGCTGGGCTGGACCCAGCTGTACCCGTATTCGCCCAAAAATTAGATGGGCTTCACGCTGGGTCGGATGCCTTAGCTCTTATATTAAAGGGCCTAGGGGGACCAAGTCAACGACCGCAAAAAGGAAAAATATGGTGTGAACATTGCCGAAAAACAGGTCATTCAAAAAATACCTTTGGGGAGATTCATGGAAAACCGGCAGATTGGAAACCGAGACAATACCAAAAAAATCGTGGGTACCAGGCCAACACTGACAGATCAACTGAAAGATCACAAGGAGAGAACAACAATACCCCGTCCAGCAGTGCATTCAGTCCTGAACAGTTGGATCAGTTATATAAGATGATTTCATTAATGCAAACATCGGGTCAGTCTTCCTCTGGTTCCCTAGCTCACAGAGGTAATCATCTGTTAGCTCTAAAAACCTCATCTTGTTACAAATGTCCTTGGATAATTGATTCGGGTGCATCCGATCATATGACTGGGTCTTATCAATATATTTCATCCTACTCACCATATGCCGGGAATTTGAGGGTAAAAATTGCAGATGGCTCTCTCTTACCAGTTGTTGGAAAAGGAAGTATTCGAATATCTGATTCCTTAACTTTACAATTGGTTTTACATGTCCCCAAGTTATCATGCAATCTATTATCTATCAGTCAGTTAACAAAAGATTCGAATTGTTCCGCTAAATTTGTTTCCTCTCATTGTGTTTTTCAGGACCTATCATCGAGGAAGACGATTGGCACTACTAAAGCGTATGAGGGACTCTACTACTTTGAGGAGGCAAGTTTGAGTGAACTATGTAATACTGCAATTTGTGATTCTGCATCTACTTCTAGAAATAGTGAACTTTTATTATGGCATTCACGGATGGGTCATCCTAATTTTCACTATTTAAAACGTTTGTTTCCTTCTCTTTGTTCAAATAAAATGGCTTCTGAGTTTCAATGTGAAGTATGTGAGCTTGCTAAACATCGTCGTACTTCTTTTCCCTTATCCATATACAAACCATCTCGCCCATTTGCCATGTTTCACAGTGATGTATGGGGTCCCTCACGTTCCCTAAATCGCACCAATACAAAATGATTTGTGACCTTTATTGATGACCATACTCGTCTTTGTTGGGTCTACTTACTGAGAGACAAAATTGAAGTCCGCTCCATTTTCATCACTTTTCATACCATGATTCTTACACAGTTCCAGACTCATATTCAGATCCTACGTACTGATAATGGTACGGAATATTTTAATACCATCCTGGGAACTTATCTTCAAGATAATGGGATTGTTCATCAAAGTTCTTGCGTGGATACCCCACAACAAAATGGGGTTGCTCAACGAAAAAATAGACATGTACTGGAAGTAGCCCGGGCATTAATGTTTACTACCCACATGAAACATTATTTTTGGGGTGATGCCATCTTAACAGCCACACATCTCATTAATCGAATGCCAAGTCGAGCACTCTTATTTGTCACCCCTCTTTAGAAATTTCAGGAACACTTTCCTACCTCTCGACTCCCTTCCAGTCTCCCACTGAAAATTTTTGGTTGTACCGCCTTTGTTCATATCCATGCACACCATCGCGATAAATTGGATCCTCGTGCCATTAAATGTGTCTTTCTTGGTTATTCACCTACCCAAAAAGGCTACAAATGCTATGATCTGATCTCAAAACGACTGTTCGTTGGTCTTGATGTCACTTTCTTTGAAACCACTCCTTACTTTCCAAAGCCCTCTCTTCTGGGGGAGAAATGGGGTGAAGATCGGTCCTTTGATCGTTTTACCACTGAATCTGTGGTTACTCTAGTTACTCCATTCCCTGACCCATCTATTGAGTCTTCCATTACATTACTTCCCGACTTGCCAAACACAACTGAACACTTACCCTCAGGGGGAGATGCAGGAGAGCAAAACAACGCAGACATACTGGTTTACTCAAGAAAGCCGAAAACAAAGGAGAGGGAGAATCTCATACCTGAGGCACTAAGAGCGTTGGAACCGGTGATAGCTCCGAATGATCATGAGCCCTTGCCTTATCCTGATCTGGTAATTGAGTCTTCCTCTGATAATTCTGCACCTGATGATATCAATTTACCTATTGCAATCAGAAAACAAACCAGGTCATGTACTCAATACCATTGGTCGAAATACATGTCTTATAAAAGCTTGTCTACAGGATATCGTGCGTTTGTCACTAATCTTGACAGGATGAAAACACCAAAAAACATTCAGGAAGCTCTAGAAATACCAGAATGGAGAGAGGCAGTCATGGAAGAAATGCGAGCCCTAGAAAAAAATGGAACGTGGAATTTGACAGACCTACCGAAAGGGAAGAAGCCAGTGGGTTGTAAATGGGTCTTCACAGTGAAATGTAAATCTGATGGAACAATTGAAAGATATAAAGCTAGACTTGTCGCAAAAGGCTTTACACAAACCTACGGCATTAACTATACTGAGACATTTGCACCAGTGGCAAACCTAAATACAGTTCGGGTTCTCTTGTCCCTAGAAGCCAATTCAGATTGGCTACTACAACAACTTGATATTAAAAATGCCTTCTTAAATGGAGAATTAGAAGAGGAAGTTTACATGACTATACCACTTGGATTCAGTAGAGCAGGTGAAGAAAACAGAGTGTGTAAACTAAAGAAATTGTTACATGGCCTCAAACAATCTCCTAGAGCGTGGTTCGACAGATTCGCAAAGGTACTAAAGAATCAAGGGTATCGACAAGGGCAATCAGACCATACACTATTCTTCCAACAGTCTGAAGGAGGTAAAAGATCAATTCTAATAGTGTATGTCGATGATATAATCCTTACTGGTGATGATACTGTAGAAATGGAGAGATTTAAGAAGGTTCTGGCTACTGAATTTGAAGTTAAAGACTTGGGACAGATGCGGTATTTCTTGGGCATGGAAGTGGCAAGAACGAAAAAGGGAATTAGCGTTTCTCAACGAAAGTATGTTACTGACCTCCTAGTTGAAACTGGCATGTTAGGGTGCAAACCCAGCAAAACCCCGATAGAAACAGTAAAGACGGTTGAAGATTGTGGAAAACCAGTCGAAAAGGAGAGGTATCAGAGATTGGTTGGCAAGCTGATCTACCTATCATATACTAGACCAGATATTGCATTTGCAGTCAGTGTAGTAAGTCAACACATGCATTCACCAAAGGAAGTTCATTTAGATGCTGTATACAAGATCCTTAGATATCTCAAGGGATCCCCGGGAAGAGGACTCTTCTTTAAGAAATGTGAAAGTAAGGAAGTAGAGATCTTTACAGATGCAGATTGGGCAGGATCAGTGGAAGATAGAAGGTCCACCGCAGGATATTGTACATTCGTTTGGGGAAATCTCGTCAGTTGGAGAAGCAAAAAACAGAATGTGGTGGCTTGTAGTAGTGCTGAAGCTGAATTCAGGGCAGTCGCCCAAGGGATTTGTGAAGGATTGTGGTTACGAAAACTATTGGAGGAATTACAGTTACTGGTGAACCTTCCTATCAAAATCTACAGTGACAATAAGGCAGCTATTAGCATCTCTCTTAATCTAGTCCAACATGACAGGATTAAACATGTGGAGGTGGACAGACACTTCATCAAAGAAAAAATTGAAGAAGGAATTATATGTATGACTTATGTGCCAACCGAGGAACAAACTGTAGATATCCTCACTAAAGGGTTGGGAGGACAGAGCTTTGATGATCTTATTAGCAAGTTGGAGATGATTAATATTTATGATCCAACTTGAGGGGGAGTGTTAAAATATCAATCCAGGATATCCTTGTAAATAAAATACAAATTAGGAAAGTGGGTAATTATGGGGGATTTGATATTATTCATTAGGAAATTTGTTTCCTTGTTTAGAATAGGTAATTGTATTATATATTGGTTTGCACTTAAGAATAATAGATGAAGAAAATATTTTTCCCAATCGTTTCTTCTTACATGAACCCTTTAAGTGTTCCTTGGCACTTAATGTTCTTCTTATTCTTATGTCTTTACTTATTGTTGATAGTCATTTTTTGACCAAAAAAATAATAATTGAGCTATTTTTCAAGGTAAAAATAAAAGAAGAAAATTCTATACAGTGGTCGATCGACCACGTATGGACAGTCGATTGACTTCTTTTCCCACACTTTTTATTCGTGCACACGCAAAGCAGTTGGCACCAGCCTGATGGGCAGTTGACCGACCTCTTAAGGGCCATCGACCGGTCTAGGCAATTTTCAATTTTTTGTTGTTTTCTTGTAATTGTTTGATTCCCTTGGTGTTGCCACGTGTCCTTGATTGTTGATAGGTCTTGCAATGGTCAGGGCCATGTTAGCTACCCTGTCTTGCTCAGGGTATTTTTCTTAGTTAACTTTTTGAATTTTAAATTTGAAATATATATTTTTTCCCCTCAAGTGTTTGGTATATATATACGCCAAGTTTGGGGAATTTTGGGGCATACATGCAGTGGGGAAGGGCAGCATTTTGGCATTAAGAAATGGAGACTTCACAACACATTCTTCTCCTTGTCCAAACTTTTGATTTTGTATTACCCATTATTCTCTACCATTTCTCTTCGTTCCATCCCTTTTTTACCATTTCGTAGTGAGATTAGTGTTTTCCTACAGTCCTCATGTGGTTAGCACTTTAGGTCAGTACCCATACTCATATCCTTAAATTTTATAAGTATGCCTTGTTTAATGTTTTCATGAGAACATATGTTATTGCACGTGTTGTACATGTATGTTTTATGATGTTAGAATTCCATATTGGTTTGTTAGATGGTGAGATATAATGTAATAAATGTTTATATGTTTCGAATTTAAGTGTCTTTGGTGTAGCTTTTCAAAGAGAAGCATGTAGTGTGTGTTGATTGCATGAAAATTTCATGAAAATAATTTGTTGCTTATAGCCGGTCGATCGCCCTCAAGAGTGCAGTCGACTAGTATTTTTGGTTCAGGCGATTACCCGCCCATTAAGATGTGGTCGACTGGCCAGTCTAGAGGCCATTTTTTGGCCTAGTGACGATTGACTTCTAGAATTTCTTGATGTTTATGAGATTATATAATTTCTGTGATGTTGGATTGAGTCTTCTGGATTAATGTTTGTCAATTTTATGGGTTTTCTTCTTAAAAAAAATCAAAAATCATTATTTAAAAAAAAAAAGAGGTTTTTAAAATGTTCATGAAGTGACTTTTGAATGGATTTTAAAAACATTCCTTTTTTGGAAAAATCAGCTTTTTCAAGCTTGGGTGCTTTTTCAGGTGTTATGGTTTTTCTTTCCAAAAAACCAAAAGTTTCTCCTTTTTGAAAATTCATATTCAAAGATACTATACATGACACGGCTTTTGGATAGATTAAAAATATTTTTCTAAAAAATCAATGTTTTCAAGGTGTTGCAGTGTTTTCAACGTTATTTTTGAAGAAAAAACAGAAAAAAACTCAAAAAATGTTTTTAAACTCAATTTGAAAAATATTTTTTTTGGGAACTACAATGGCTTGATCACTCTCTGAGGGTATGTACATAGGCAACCCATATTGGTAGCCAAATTTCTAAAAAGCCCAAAAAAATTTCTCTTGTCATGTGTTTTGCTAAAAAATTGAAAAGAAAATAAAAATGCATAGGTAACAAAGTAGTGAGCTCTTCATGAAGATTATGCCCTTGCATAGACCCCATTCATAGTAAGGTTGCGGACTTATTAGCTCGTCAGGGAGAGGAAGGCACCACTATGAGATATCTGGAGTTTGCTTCTTTACCCCATCTAGTTAGAGGCATGATACGCCTTGAAAAATTTGGTCTTCCTAATTTAAGAGTCTAATGTGTCGTTTTGTATTCATTTCGTTTTGTTATATTTTGGTTATCTGTTTTTAGCTTGTTTTGCTGGAACCACGGTATTCCTCCGCCATAAGTTAGGGGTTTTCTAGTAAAGAAAGGTGGTGCTGCCCTCTTTTATAATAATAATAATAATAATAAAATAAAAAAAATAAACCCCATTCATAGGTTTAGGACACTTGAAAGAAATCAATCAAAGAAATGTGCAGTGTCGATACTGCAAGAAGTACGACCATATGAAGAGGGAGTGCCGGAAATTGATGAGAAAGAACATGAATGCTCGCTGTAGTCTGAACGATGATGGATGGGTTTTGGACTCTGGAAGTTCAGCTCATGTTTGTTTTAAGGAAGAATTTTTCCATTCTTTCAAAGAAGTTCACGGTACAGTATCACTCGGTGATGGATCTTCATGCGATGTCAGAGGGATTGGATTTGTGAAGCTGAAGATGCCTGTTGGAGCACTCCGTATTTTGGATGACGTAAACATCGTTCCAAGGATGTGAAGAAATTTGATCTCCCTTAGTCGGTTGGATTCTAAGGGTTGTCAAATCTCTGTCGTAGGTGGAGCTATGGAGGTTCCCGACGTGACTCAATGATATTTATTGGGAAGGAGTCTCATGGGCTATATCAGTTGATGGGAACCATAGTGGTTGGTGGTTTGACCTTGGATGATGATAGTGGCACGTCGTCAGAAATGAACAAACAAGTTCGGTTTGCCGATGAAGAAGGCTGTGCTGATTGTATGGTTTAGACATTTGAACCAAATTATGAAGATTTGCCTTGATCGAGTTCGTATCAAGGTGGAGCTTTGAACTTGGGAGTTGATACTCGCCAAGGTGGAGATTGTTAGGGTGTGGTTCGTATTGGCGTTGGCAGCCACACCACCCGGCCACAATCATTGACACTGGAAATCGACGACCACCAAACTCTGCCTACCATGTTGAATTGCAGCCACCTTCTGTGACTTTACCCCTCCCATTTGTGTATATATGTGCAATGTATGTGTGTGTAATTGTGTGTGGCAAGATTGTGAGTTGCGTGTTGTGGTGTGTGTAGAGAGAGGGAGTTGCAGAGGGTGGTGTGGTGGTGTGCAGAGTAGTGTGAGGCAGAGTGTGCGTTGTAGAGAGAGAGAGAGAGAGAGTCAAGTTGAGGGCAGTAGCCTCCTCCTCCTTGTAATTCTCCCGGTTATAGTGGATTGTGTGTTTTCCCGTGGACGTAGGTCACAATGGACCGAACCACGTCAAATCTGGTATTGCATTGTGGTCGTGTATTTTGCTCATGTGCGATTGTTGTTCGTAGATCAACCCGCAACAATATCTATACTTGATTTTATAAAGACACTTAAGCCCTAAAACTTAACTCAAACAACCATGTTGAGTAACCTTTTATCATCAAAATGAGATTAAGCCTTGTTAGGCCACAAATACTTTTCTTCTTCTGCCTGTTACATCTCTGTTAGTGTTTGGATAACTGAAAACAAGTGCTATGCTTGACTCTCGACTGGCGAATGAAAGCCATTGCTGGAAGGGTTGTTGTATCCTGGAGGTGGAATCGCACAAGCCTTCTGCACCATATCAGAGAGGCAAAATCTACCCTAAGGGCAGTGCTCCGTACACCTAAAACAATAAGTCCTTGTGTTTTATTTCCTGCATCCTGGTTATTGTATATTGAACTTAACAGTTACATTGAATTGTAATTCATTACCTTATCTTTTTCTAAACCGATTCAAGGCGTTTAAGGTCTACATACTTATAAAAGATCGGACTAGGTTGAAAATATCATATTATTACCTTTTGACCATTGTGGTTTGCATGTAATAATTGCAGACTGGATTCTCAGACAACTGTATTATGAGTAGTTGTGTGAAGCCGCTGACTCAAAGAGAGGACAATCCAGCAGTTCTCCTCCATTGTTTTGATAGGTTTGTAGCATAATGCAGGATATACTATTGTTACAAAAATGTATTCCCTGTTAAGCTGTGTTCATTCTATTGCATAGCTCTTGCTTAGAATGGAGACGTGCATTTCCCTTGCTTGAGGAGGCTGGTATGGAGGCTTGGGCCATTGACATTCTTGGATGGGGCTTCTCTGATTTAGGTTCTTACACCTTAGCCCTGTTTTAACTACACATGTTATACATTTCTTATCCATGTATCCTTGAACTATTTTCATACCTTTACTAGAAATGCTTCCACCTTGTGATGTGGCATCCAAGCGTTACCACCTCTACCAGGTACTTTCGTATATCCGTTAAGCTTTGATTCTTGGAAATGTTATTTTGTTCACTCAAACCTGTTAATTCTCTGCATTTCTGGAAATGCTTTGATACATTTTCTGCATATCTTGACAGCATTTATTCATGATATTTATATATTTTGATAGTTGGTTGCATTCAGGCCTGAGAATGTGGGTAGATTGAAAATCTCATGATGGAAGATGATAGTAGAATTTTGTCCCTTGAGATTAGAGACTGATTTGATTTTATCTTGACTGTAACATAGTTTTGGAAGTCCTACATAAAGAGGCCAATGATATTAGTTGGACCGAGCCTTGGTGCTGCAGCAGCCATTGACTTTGCAGTCAAGCATCCGGAAGCTGTAAGTATATTCCTTCAGTTTTGCAAACTATCGGGATGCATACACTATGGACGGTTCGTGTAAAATGTTACAGCTTTACACTTTTAAGCTCATTTTCTTTAATCTTTTTGTATTTTCATATCAAAATATTCATGCTATTCAGTTGGTTGTTGGTTAAGTTTTTTGGACCTGCCAAATGGTGTAAACCAAGCACTGATAATACAATGCTCAAATGGTAAATCTAAAAATGGTTTTTGTGGAATTCTGGCACTACTATGTATCAAGTCTTAGAAGTTTTATGAAATTTGTTTTTACTTGATTGAGTTGGGATTTATCAAGTGTATTTACCCTGCATTTTCGGGAGCATGGAATTAAGACTTTGGATTTGGATTTGTGTGGATATGAAAAAAGTCAATACTAATTTGTGTTGTGTTTTATCCAAATCCATACAAATCCAAATCCAAGCTTTGAAAACCATGCTCCCAAACACTACCTTAGAAGTTCTATGAACTTTATATTGAATTGATTGAGTTGGGTTTTATCAAGTGAATTTAGCTCTATGAACTTTGTTTTTACTTCATTTAGTCAGTCCTTAATTTAATACATATGCTAACTGTGATCAAATCCTTCAATTTGTAGCCTGAAACATAGGTTAACGGTCATCCTATTTCAATTTTTAAGTTAGAAAATTTGGGGTTTGAATTTGAATCCACAAATCTAATCCATAGATCAAAAGTTTTGGGGGCTGTGAATAGTTTCAGGAAAAAAGGCTGATTAGCCTATTCAACAGAATCAACAAACAATATAGACAACAAAACAGTCTCAGCAAGAGAACACAACAAACAGAAAAAACATCTCAGTTTGCTGATGTAACATCACTTCCTTTTGAGCACTGCAATCTGACTTCCTGAGCAATTCTCATACTTAAAAGGTGAGGATGAAAAGGATTATTATTATCAAATGCCTGAACATTTTCTGGCTGTCCAAGTGCAATAGCAGCAGCTGTCCAAACCAGCTTACAAATAGCATCAGAATTAGAATTTCCTTTTCTTGACAACCAAGACAGATTTGAATCTCATTCCATATGGACCCTCAATATATTCATCTTCAGCATAGCATCCTTGTAGATTTGTTTCGTTGTCATTGTAGGCAATCTATTCAAAATAGCCGACCATGCAATAATGGAAATTTTGGGTACATTTGTATTTAGCCCATAAGATATTACTCCAAGGAACAGTGCTACCTCTTCTTATAGCATGCCAAGTACTGTAAAGAAAACTTCCTATTTGTATTTAAACTCCATAGGATTTGATCCTCACATTCAGAATATGGAGTGCAGTCAGTGTGTACCTCTATTGAATTCATATTAGCAGCTAATCTTCTGTTCCAAAACCAGCTTCTTCCATCAATTATAGAATTAACTTTGTCAAACTTTTGAAGGCCAAACTCAGTAGGCAAATGCTTTCAAACTCAATGGGCAAATGCAGTCCATATTATGATACTCAATTAAGGGGCTACGATGGTGCCAATATCATAAAATAGGAAAGTTGAATGCCCATTACCTATTTTATACTTGATATGCTGGTAGGCAGTTTGTCTCTTTTTTATAAAAAAAAAAAAAAGAAAAAGAAAATTTAATGCCCATTACCTATTTTATACTTGATATGCTGGTAGGCAATTTGTCTCTTTTTATGAATCATTCTCCAAGACCATGCAGAGTCTGATGGAAACTGAATTGTTTTAGTCCCTTAGTTTTTCTCCATCTGTTCAAAGATTATTATAGCTATGTGGTTGATGAGCTGAAGCCAAGGGGATATTTTGTGCTAATTGATCTTAACAAACAAATGGCAGTTACTAATTGCATGTGCACATGTACTAGAAAGAACTTGTGTCCAATGCAGGCAAATATTTTTCTGCTTCATCGCAGTTGTGTTCGGCCTGCTCTGTGATATGGTTTCTTGGAAAATTCTGTTCATTTCCTGTTCCCTAAAATGATATTTTTTTAAAATGCCCTCCAGGTTGAGAAGCTGGTACTGATCAATGGAAGCGTATATGCAAAAGGCACAGGACGTCTAACAAAACTACCTAGAATGGCAGCATATGCCGGGGTTAGTCTCTCTATTCAAAGTCTAGCTCTTGATGGTCATAAATGTTAGAAAATCATCTCTTCTTTTTTAATGTTATGCACATACCTATGACAGAGATTCATACTTCAGCGATTGCGTTTTATATGACAAGATATAAACCTGCGGCTGTAAAGGCAAATCTAAAATTTTAGCAATTTTAATCGTCATCCAAGACAATGAATTTCCAAGAATTTCTTATTTTTAAAACTAAATTCCTGGCCTTTTTGGACCTCTTTTTTCTATTGTAGACACGTCATTTTTAACCATGAGATCATTTTATAAATTTCAAAAATATTGGGGCCTCTGGTGCAGTTTGTCAAAATTGGCAGCCCCAGGATGCATAGGTAATTATGAAGGGTTTCTAAGTGGTATTTGGATGTCCAAGACAAGGGAACAAGTATATGACTCGGCGATGGGCCTGGATCAAGGAATTGGTGGGTCAAAATAGCCCAAATGAAGGAAGAATCAGCAGAGCATGTCACTGAGCGGCACCTGCTGCTGCACCAAGCCCTGCACCGGTGTCTTTCATCACTTCGCACAATTTGTGCCTTTTTATTAAATTTAGAGGGATCCCTGGCCCTTACGAGCTGTTGGATTGCCCGAGTAGAACGGAAACTTTTCACCTAGGTGCTCCGTGCTCCATTAGGACACCTAGGATTTGGAAGAAAAGAGGGCACCAAGGATTAGAGAAGAAAGAGGGCATCAATCATTGATCAAGTTTGTTAAAAAATATGTTTATTTTTATTTATTTATTGTGGTTTTTATCACAATCGTTGGATCGTCTCTAAAACCAACGATTGTGTGGTATCATATATATGTTTGTAATTCATGGGAAAATATAGAGATTGCCTGTTATTTTGTGCAAGGAGAGGTAGAGAGGGGTTCTTTTTAGGAAGAACTTTTCTTCAACGGGATGAAAGTGAAAAGATGTACAGGGGATTTGGGATTGGTAAGAGACTGACTAGATCTTGTACTGCCATCGTTTCATGGTGAATTTTTCTCTAGGTCCATGCTCTGTGGACGTAGGTAACCTTACCGAACCATGTAAAATCTCTCGTTTCCATTTTTCTGTGAATGGTTTTTATGTGATTTATTTTGTTTATCGGAAGATTAAAATTGCTACGCGTCAACAAGTGGTATCAGAGCCAACAGTTCGTAACTCTGGGTTAGGGACATCGTAAAAGTTGAGATGTGAAACTAATTTTACTAACGTGCTAACAGTTGGAGGACCAAGTGTGTGACCGAGGCCAATAAGGATCATCTAGGTCTGGGACAGATTCAAATAGGGTTAAGACGTGGGAGGTAGGATTAGTTTAGAAGTACATGAAATGCAATCCGAGACACATAAGGTGTCAGTGGTAAGACCCACTTGAGCAACTGTTGGGGAATTGGGCTTACTCCCATAAGGGAGATGGTTTCCGTTCAAGGGAGAGCGGTTGGAACTCACAAGTAAGGGGGAGATTGTTGAAAATTCCACTTGTGAGCTTTTCCCACATTGAAAAATTAGAGTGGATGATGGGTGCTTATATATACATGGTTGGACCCAAGACCCAATAGGCTTAAGCTTTTAGGTCAAGTTGGTGTTCACTCATGTGTATCAAGCCCACCCATCGGCTCCTTGGTCCTAACAAGTGGTATCAGAGCACGGTTTTGATTAGGTGCATATCTGATAGATCAGATCAAATTGAAAGAAATTTTTTGGATCTAAAGCCGCGGGAGTGCTCAAGATCAGAGCAGTTCGTTCAGATCGGATTGAGGCATGTGAAGATTCAGATCAGGTGCCAGAAAATTATTTCAGAATTTTTCAATTGAAGGAGGATCATTTTTCAATTGAAGGTGTAAAAAAAAAAATTCAGAAGGAAAAAAATTTTCGTGGATGAAGAACATGATGAATAGTGCTAGAATTAGGTGACAGACCCGAATTTAGAATCGGGTCGGAGCACTGGTTGAGGTGCGAATCCTCCCCGTGGAGCGCTGACGTCACGCTTACGCAAAAGCTAACGCAGGCACCGTTGCTGAGGTCATCCTAACAGGTGCTGACGTCATTGCTAACATAAGAAGAGAGAAAAAAAAAAATTTAATGGCGAGTACTTCGATGGCCAAGTTCAAGGTGGAGCCCTTTAATGGGAAAAATAATTTCAGTCTGTGGCAGAGCACTGTGAAGGATGTGTTGGTCTAACAAGGACTGATTAAGGCACAGTATGGGAAAGACAAGAAGCTAAAGACCATGTCAAATGATCAGTGGTAGGAGCTGGAAATTAAAGTTATAAGTACCATTCGCTTAAGTTTAGCTCCAGAAATTAAAACAGCGTGTTGAATGAAACATCACCAGCTGAGTTTTGGAAAAAAATGGAGAATATTTATATGTCCAAGTACCTAGTTAATAGACTGTATTTGAAGAAATAGTTGTATCAGCTGAGGATGGCTGAGGGCATAGAAGTGAGAGACCACCTCAATTCTTTCAATAAGATAGTCACGCAGCTGCTGAGTATTGAGGTAAAAATTGAGGAGGAAGATAAAGTACTGATTCTATTGGATTCACTTCCTAGTTCACTTGATACTTTGAAAACCATACTACTGTTAGGTAAGGAGACTCTTACAGTTGATGAGGTGACAACTGTCATTCTGAAGAGTGAGAATTTTTACAAACTAGATCATCTAGGACATAGAGAATGGTTGGTGACTAAGGGTGAGTCTAGCCAACAGCGGGGCAGGAGTTCTAGCAGGAGTAATTGGAATAGAGGGAAATCTCGATCCAAGTCCAGGGGTAAGAGTGGGAACTGGAGGAGTGGTTGTTTTTATTGTGGAAAGAAGGGCATATGAAGGAGGACTGTCTAAGGAGGAAAAGAGATTTAGAGGAAAAGAATAGGAAGAAGACTGAGCATGTAGAAACCCGAAGAATTAGGGTACTTAAATAATAAAGAGGGAGAAAAAGGAAATTGTAAAGGAGGTCACAGCAGGTCCTCGTCGACAAATGCGAAGACTTATTGGGATCGTCGACGGGGACATGTGTTTTGTCGACGAGAAGTTACCGAGAGGCTATTTTCAGCTCTGAATTTCGTCGACGAGGAATGAGCATTCGTCGACAAATTTCCTTCGTGGCCTTATCGACGAAGTGACGTGGCTCTTCGACGAGTGCAGGTGTATAAATAGCCTAAACTCCATTTTTCAGCAGAAATTACGCGAAGGATCACTTTCTCTCTCTCTCTCTCTCTCTCTCTCTCTCTCTCTCTCTCTCTCTCTCTCTCTCTCTCTCTCCTGTTCGTCCCCTCTCCCTTCTCTCTAAGATTTTGAGTCGGTTTCTTGCCAGTTCGACGATACGAGGCTGCCACAACACTCCTGGGAAGTTTCTGTCCAAGTCTGCTGGAGTGGATCATTGGTGGGGCTAACTTGGACTCCATCCCAAATTCAGTGTAAAGCTTTTTATTTAGTATTTGGCTTTCTACGATTGTAGAAAATGTAGTAGTCGAGGAAATACTGAAGTTTTGTTCAAGGAGATGTTGTTTTCAGGGTGTTGAATGGGGAACCCTGCGGGTGTAAGACTAGACATTCTAGGAACTTTTCAGAAATCAGGTAAGGGGATAAACTAAGTCAGGATTTAATGAAAGTGTATTTACTATTTTACAACATTTAGTTTCAAATAAATATGTACATTGTAGAATTATATTAGAAATAATGTTGTTGATCAAAAATATGGATTTCGTGTATAATATCAAAAATAAGTTTATTATCTCTTTTGTGTGGCATAAGTAATATTTACCACGAAAATTATGATGATGAAATATTATGTTTACAAAATAGGTATGTTATTACTGTTTTCAAGAAAATGTTAAAATGATACAGGGATTTTTCAGACTAAGGAATTTTATATGATATGTCGGCGTAAGGGCCGAGGATTCTACATGATATGCCGAAGTAAGGGCTGAGCTTTTATATGAAATACCGGCGCAAGGGCCGAAGATTTTTATGATATGCAATACCGGCGTACGGGCCGTGATTTATAAAACACAAAATGCCAGCGTAAGGGCCGTAAATTTTATATGATATGTCATGCAAAGATGTATGAAAATATTAACATGACAGATATGAGTATGAAATAGCCATGTATCATTATTTGGAAATATGTTATATGTTATCAAAACCTGGTTGGCTTGGTTTAGGCTTTCAAGAAGCACAGTACCGTACCTATATGATCACGATCATGTTTATGTTAGTGCTACCGCTTGCCGTACGAGGTAGTGGGAGTTCGGCAGTCGATGTGGTTTATTGTAGCGCAAACGTCCCTCTGGTGTCCAGACCGGGAGGGGCAAACCCATCATACTTACAGACTTATGTTGATCTAGCTTGATTGGCCAGCCATTGTTAGGTCCCGCCTTTGGGCCGCACAACCCAGTCATGTGGGGGTAAGACATGACATCAGCCAACTAACCGTCCAGGATGTTTTCTATGTACAGTTATATGAGATGATTTATGTGTATAGAAATTCAATATGTTATACCATGATATGATAAAACATGTTTCTCTTAAATATGATACAGACAATTTTATCAAGTATGTTTATGTACTGTTATATGTATAATACGAAAATACTCATGTTGCCACACACTGATATTACTTTATTTCCCTTACTGAGAGGTGTCTCATCCCAAATTATATAAACATTTCAAGAGCCCCAGATAGAAGAGTCGATAGAGCTCTGTTGCATTAGGATTCAACTGTTCTACCTTGATTAAAGGGTAAGTCTTTTGCTAAGGTCAAACGGATTTTTGGATGACAACCCTAGGACTTGTTTTTGGATATTTTGGGTTGTGTGTAATCATATGAGGGATGTAGTAAACTCTGGTATTGTGTTGAATGATAATTTGATATGTATATGTTATTATGTTTCCTGCTGCTTAGGTATCAGTATTGTATTTCAGGTATACCCCTGGTGCCCTTGGGTTCAGGTGGATTATGATTTACCAGGTTGATTATGATTAGCCATGGTTATTATATAGAATATTATTATGGAAAAAAAATAATTTGTAAAATAAGCAGGTCGTTACAGAGTAGGCTACTGTAGTGGAGAACAGTTCATCAGTTTTGAATGGGGATCTTTTGGCTGTTACTACAGATTCCAATTACTTAGTCGATATTTGCACTTTGGATTCGGCGTGCTCATATCATATGTGTCCATACAGGGACTGGTTTGACCCCTATGAACCAATCTCTGGAGGGACGGTGTTGATGGGTAATGATGCTTCCTGTGGTATTCTTGGTATTGGAACAGTTAGAATCAAGATGTTTGATGGTGTGGTTAGAACCATCAGGGATGTGAGGCATGTTCCAGATTTGAGAAAAGAATCTGATTTCCTTGGGCTCTTTGGACAGTAATGGTTTCTCTTTTTGAGCTAGGGATGGCGTGTCGAAAGTGGCTAGAGGTTCACTAGTAGTAATGAAGGGTCATCTGAGGAACAATTTGTACACTCTGGTGAGTAGTACAGTGACAGGTTAAGCTGCAGCTAGTACCTCTTCAAATACAGATACAGATGATACTACTCTATGGCATATGAGGCTGGGTCAAATGAGTGAGCGTGGTTTGCAGGAGCTACACAGGCGAAACTTACTAGGAGGTAATTCTTGTTGTAAGCTTAAGTTCTGTAAATACTATTTGTTTGGTAAACAGCACGGGGTGAGTTTCAAAACAGGAAAGCATACGAGCAAGGAGGTACTGGAGTACATTCATTCAGATGTATGGGGTCCAATACAGGTACAGTCTCACAGTGGTGCTATTTATTTTGTCTTATTTATTGATGACTTTTCTAGTAAAGTCTGGGTTTATTTTATGAAGCATAGGAGTGAGGTACTTAGTAAGTTTAGGGAATGGAAAGCTCAAGTAGAGAAGCAAACAAGGAAAAAGGTGAAGTTTCTGAGATCTGACAATGGAATGGAGTACAAAAACAGCCATTCATTGACTTCTGTAAGGAAGAGGGGATCACTAGGCACTATACAGTTCCACATGGGCCATAGTAGAATGGGGTGGCTGAAAGGATGAATAGAACATTACTAGAGAGGGCAAGGTGTATGAGGAATCAGGCTAATATGCCTAAGTCATTTTGGGCAGAAACAAAGATTATGGCATGCTACCTGGTGAATAGGTCTCTTTTTGCAGCTATTGACGCAAAGGTTCCTAAGGAGGTATGGACAGGTAAGCCAATAGATTACTCTGTGTTGAGAATATTTGGTTGTCCATCGTATGTGCATGTGCCGGAACAGGACAAATCAAAGTTAGACTCTAAGCCAAAACCGTGCGCATTTATTGGTCTCCAAGAAGGAGTAAAGGGATACTGGTTGTGGGACCCTATAGCACGAAAGGTGGTCATTAGCAGGGATGTGGTCTTCGATGAGGAATCCATGTTAAAGGAGAATGCTGATACGAAGGTGGAGTCTGATTTAGCGGGAATACCTATTCAGGTGGAGCTGGACAGTATTCAGAATTCAAGTATGGGTAGTACTCAGACTACTGTTGTTGATTTTGTTGCACAAGATACAGTGAGATAGGCTACATTTCCTCAGGAAATTCCTCATACAAGTGATAGACATAAGCCTATAAGGCTAGCCACCGGCAGAGAAAGGAGGAATGTTAAGCCTCCGGTCTGGCATGGGTTTGAGGACTTAGTTGTATTTGCTCTGATTACTAGTAGTGCAGATCCTTCTGATTTTTAGGAAGCAGTTCAGAGTTTTGAACGAAATAGTTAGCTTGGAGCCATGGTTGAGGAAAATGGAGTCTCTTCGTAAGAATGACACTTGGGCGTTGGTTCAGAAGTCCAAGGACAGGAAGTTGATTGGTTGTAAGTGGGTTTTCGGAAAGAAAGAACCTACTTCAGAATCAGAAGGAATAAAATATAAGGCCAAGTTAGTAGCAAAATGATACAAACAGGAAGAAGGTATAGATTATAATGAAATCTTTTCTCCTGTTGTTAAACATACTTCTATTAGATCCATGTTAGCATTGGTTGTCGTGCATGATTTAGATCTGGAACAGATGGATGTAAAGACAGCTTTCCTTCATGGTGAGTTGGAGGAAGATATCTTTATGGAGCAATCGAAGGGGTTTGTGGAACAAGATAAAGAACACTTGGTATGTAAGTTGAATAGGTCTCTTTATGGTTTAAAGCAATCCCCTAGGCAATGGTATAAGAGGTTTGATTCTTATATGTTGAGGATTGGGTATGTTAGAAGCAATTATGACAGTTATGTTTACTTCAGATTGCTTAACAGTGGTGTATATGTGATCCTTATGTTATACATGGATGACATGTTAATTGCCTCTAAGAGTACTGATGGGTTGAATGTGTTGAAAGCCAAGTTACAGGATGAGTTTGAGATGAAGGATCTTGGTGTAACTAAAAAAATCCTTGGCATGGAAATCTGGAGGGACAGACAACAGAAGAAGTTGTGGTTGTCACAGGGTAAGTATATTGAGAAGGTGTTGGAAAGGTTTAACATCGATAAGGCTAAGCTGGTAAGTACACCTCTAGCTGCTCATTTTCAGTTGTCTGCTAAACTATGTCCTTCTACTGATGAGGATAAGTTGGATATGGCTAGTGTGCCTCATGCCAGTGCAATAGGGAGTCTGATGTATGCTATGGCATGTAGTAGACCAGACTTGTCATATGCAGTTAGTTTGGTAAGCAAATATATGACTAATCTAGGTAGACTGCATTGGAATGCGATGAAATGGATTTTCAGATATTTGCGTGACAATTCTGATTATGGTATCCTGTTTGAAAGTATTGATGATTGTAATGTTCAGGGTTTTGTGGACTCCGATTATGCAAGTGATTTGGATAAGAGGAGGTCTACTTCTGGCTTCATTTTTACCATGGCTGGTGGTTCCATGAGTTAAAAGGTTATGTTGCAACCTACTACAGTTTTGTCTACTACAGAAGCTGAATACATAACTTTGGCAAAGGTAGGTAAGAAGGCTTTGTGGTTAGCTGGACTGATTTAGGAACTTGGTTTTATGCAAGATAGGTTACACATATTCTGTGATAGTCAGAGTGCAATCCACTTGGCAAGGAATCAGGTCTACCACTCTCGTACAAAGCATATTGACGTGTGGTACCATGCAGTTAGAGGTTGGATTGAAAGTGGTAAGTTCCAGTTATTGAAGATCTACACAGATGGAAATGTTGCAGATATGCTCATGAAGCCTGTTACATTAGCTAAGTTCAAGCGTTGTCTGGACTTAGTTAACATAGTCTCTTGTTGATTGTTGACAGAGCATCCCAGAGCGTGGGAATGGAATGTTGTGCTTAATTGTGATTAAATGCCAAGATGGAGATTATTAAAATATATGTTTATTTTTATTTATTTGTTGTGGCTTTTATCACAGCCGTTGGATTGTCTCTAAATCCAACGGTTGTGTGGTGTCATATATATGTTTGTAAGTCATGGAATAATATAGGGATTGCTTGTCATTTTGTGCAAGGAGGGCTAGAGAGGGGTTCTCTCTAGGAAGAACTTTTCTCCAACAGGTTGAAGATGAAGGGGTGTACAGGGGATCTGGGATCGGGGAGAGACTGATCAGATCTTGTATTGCCATCATTTCATGGTGAATTTTTCTCCAGGTGCACACTCCGTGGAAGTAGGCAACTTTGCCAAACCACATAAAATCTCTCATCTCCATTTTTCTGTGAATGTTCTTTGTGTGATTTATTTTGTTGATCAGAAGATTAAAATCGCTACGCATCAACAAAGTTGCAATAAAATATTAAAAAAGAGAGGAAGCATCAAAGAAAAGAAAAAGAAAGACTTGAAGAGAGTAGAGAAAAAAAGAAGATAATTGGAGGTTGGAGAAAGAGGATTCCTAAAGGTTTTCTGCTAACCTTCACCAAACTCATTCTCCTTCTTCGTGTAAAAGAGGACTGCCTCCTAACCTTTGACCTTTGAAGTCCTTCAATATTGGAGAAAATGCTAAATTGAATTCTTGAAATTATATGCATGCATAGGTTTTTTAATAATGTGATGTTCTTAGATTTTAATTATTCTTTGATTATTATATGAATTACATATGCATCTTCAATTAATTTAGATAAGGATGTGTTAAGAATATAAATAGAACAGAGAGAGAGAGAGAGAGAGAGAGAGAGAGAGAGAGAGAGAGAGAGAGAGAGAGAGAGAGAGATACATATGCATCTTGAATTAATTTAGATAAGGATGTGTTAAGAGTATAAATAGAATAGAATAAGGGAAGAAGGGGGAGAGAGAATTACATAAAACCCCAATATAACAGGAAATTACACCACCAAAAAAGTCTAATATGAGCACCAATTTCCTAAATCTATGCCAAAAATAAGTATGCAGAATAAGCAGCCTGAATGATACAGGCGATCCTCCATCAGAATATATTGTTGCATCCTGCATGCTTATATCAAATGATAATGTGTGAATTTCATGTGCATGTGCATATTCATGACTAATGTGCACGTTCTGGTCACCCTTTTCATCGAGGACCATGAACTATTAGAAACTTGATTCCTGTCAAGAGGGGGATAAGAAGGTAACTTGGGATTTTTTTACCCTAGGCACAAATCTAGGGCCAAAACATTTTTGTGTGTTTTCTTGTTTCTTGGATTGGTTTTATTTTCCCCACTTTACTGTTAGTGTAAGGACTATAGATGGAGAAACTAGAGAATTTCCAATCACCATAAGTGTACATCAAGGATCTGCTTTGAGCCCTTATCTTTTTGTTTTAGTGATTGACCAACTGACTAAGAGTATTCAAAAGGAGATCCATGGTGTATGTTGTTTGCAAATGATATTGTATTAATTGATGAAACTAGGGTTGGAGTAGAGGCTGAGGTAGAGTTATGAAGAGAAGCTTTGGAATCTAGAGGCTTTAGGATAAGTAGAAATAAGACATAATATATGAAATGTAATTCAGTAATGGTAGGAGAAATATTGGAGACAAAGTTAAATTTTGGGTCTATTGCGCAAGCTGAAGGAGAAATTGAAGATGATTTAATGCATCGAGTTAAAGGAGGTTGGGTAAAATGGAGAAGTGCTTCAAGTGTGCTTTGTGATCGTAGAATACCCTTAAAATTAAAAGGGAAGTTTTATAGGACAGCTATAAAACCAGCTATGCTATATGGATTAGAATGTTGGGTGACAAAGAAACAGAATATCCAAAAAGTAAAAGTTGTTGAGATGAAAATGCTTAAATGGATAAGTGGTATGACACTGAAAGATAAATTAAGGAATGAACATATTCATGGTAAGTTGGGTGTAGCTCCTATAGAAGATAAGATAAGGGAGGGACGACTCAGATGGTATGGACACTTGCAACATAGGTCACATAGTGCGCTAGTGAGGAAGAGTGAGTTACTTACTATGGGGGCAGTAGAAGGGGTAGGGGTAGACCTAAAAGAGATAGTGAGTAAGGATTTAATATCCTTGAATCTGTCAAAAGAAATGGTCCATAATCATATAAATTGGTGAAGAAAGATTTATATAGCCGACCCCACCTAATGGGACTTAGGGCTTGGTTTTGTTGTTGTTATTGATGTGTTAAGAATATAAATAGAATATAATAAGGGAAGAAGGGAGAGAGAGAAATACATAAAACCCCAATATAACAGGAAATTACACCACCAAAAAAGTCTAATACAAGCACCAATTTCCTAAATCTATGCCAAAAATAAGTATGCTGAATAAGCAGCCTAAATGATACAGGCGATCCTCCATCAGAATATATTGTTGCATCCTGCATGCTTATATCAAATGATAATGTGTGAACTTCATGTGCATGTGCATATACATGACTGATGTGCACGTTCTGGTCACCCTTTTCATCAAGGACCATGAACTACTAGGGACTTGATTCCTGTCAAGAGGGGGATAAGAAGGTAACTTGGGATTTTTATCCTAGGCACAAATCCAGGGCCATAAAATTTTTATGTGTTTTACTGTTTCTTGGATTGGTTTTTTTTTTTTTTTTTTACCTAGCTTTACGATTAAGTTTATTTAATCATTTGTTTGCTTCTATTCCCATGGCTTTTGCAACTTAAGCTTTTTCAAATAGGTCTAAGCATGAGTAGGGGTTCAGATATGTTATGTCCATTGTTTGTTTTATGAAAATTGACGTTAAAGTTTGCATTTTCATTGCTTATCCACCGATTAGTTATGCTCGGAAGCATAGGATGTGTCAGGCTCTTCTATTTTATCTTTTTAATGGTACTGATCTCTTTGAATGGTGGAATGTTTGATTTAGTGGATGTTTGTGTTCTTAACTTCTTGTTTATTTTCTTATATGTGATGGGTGACTTAAACCGAAGCTTGGATTTGTTATTTTTTAAAAGATCTTTAGATTATCAATTTTCCAATAAGTAGACTGAAAACACAAATTGGGGAGTGGGCCTTTCATGAGACCCATAAACTTTCCTAATTTATAACTTAATTCTGGAACCCTATTTATGATAGATCTGATTCCTATTATTCAAAAATGTCTAATTTGGAGTTATGGCCCTATTGAGTGGGGGTGTTTTTTTGGGTGGGGGGGGGGGGGGGGTGGTGGGGCGATGATGGTGCATTAGGATTCCTACAACCTAGAAAAGGACTTGTGATCCCAACATTAGGGTGAGTCCCAATTACTCCAAATTTGACCAACTAAGAAGCAGTGATTAAAGCTTCAAAGGCTCTTGGGTCCTTGAATAAAGGTTGATACAACTTGTGCAATTTAGGTAGAGAACTTGCAAGGGACTCAAAATTTGTTCTCAACCCCAAAAAACATCAACAGAAGGAAAATTTCCAAAAATTTAAAAGGAAAATAGCACTTCTATTTTATAAGCAGTCCGAGGGCAGGGTTTGACAAGTAGTACAAGATAGGATTTTCCATTTGGCATTTTGCTATGCAAATCAGCTAGATGCAGGAATGGAAATATGAAGCTTGATATCATATAAGATAATATAGAAAAGCCTAGAATCCACTAGGAAAAAATGTCTAGAATACACCAAAGAATATTAAAGTTGAGACAAATTTATTTAATAAAGACTTCTTTGCTGATTACAATATGTTCCTATTTATAGGGAAAAGGAAGTGCAAAAATTCATGCCTTACTAGGAAATGTTGAAAAATTACCAAAAATTAATTAACATTCTATAACTATGATATTATTCCCGAACCCGTGTTTAACTAGAAAATGATCTATCAAATCTAAAACTCATAGAAAATGGTGGAATTCAACTCCAAAAATGGAACCCGATGTGCTATCTCATATGAGCTTGTTGTAGAGTTTGGAAACCCCTTTTCGTTGATATCCTATCATGTATTGTAACTGATCCTGGATCAGAAGTTACATATGCTTGAAATTTTATCATATTTCTTATGCATTTCCTGTATTTTCCCTTGCTTACCTCTTGGTACGTCTGAAACTGCTCTGCATGTCAGCCTACAACTTAACAGAAAGAATCCCACAAGCCATTAGACTACTTGAGGGATCAACTTGGCTTGGAGAAGGATTTTAAATTTTCTTTCCATTTGTTGCAAGGTACCAGAACTCTGCCCCTCCATTGTTGTGTTCTGCTGTTAAGAAACTAAGATTTGAATGGAGAAGTAGCTTGCTAGTGTGAGTCCCCAGAATAAGCATAATAGATATAAATAAAGTAAGCTATCATAGTGATATTGCTGTTTAACTATTTGTTAATTTAGGAATGCTTTCAACCTGCAAGTTGTAGTTCTGCTGAGGAGCAGTCATTAGCATAAGGGGGTTGGAGACTACTTGCATGTTACTTCTGTTTTCTGAAATGTCTGTTCCAGCGAATAGTATGATCTTAGTATAAGTATTTGATAGTTTACAAAAAAATTATATAAAATAATATCTTCACAAAGTTAGTGCCAGTGCAAAATTTTTATGAATCCATGACGCAAAATAACCAAGGAATTGCTATTTTTAAAATTTTCCATAGGAATATCTATTCTTATCCTGTTCCATGTCAGATGGGAACTACACAAACTTCTGCAGGAGTGATTTTTAGCAAATTATTACATCCCTCTACATTTTCTACTCCATTCTGTGAAGGCGTGAACCAAACATAAGCTCAGTTGCTCAGCTTCTTCTTCAAGCTGCAACTCCTCCATTTCAGTTACTAATTGAAATTGTTGTTCTTTGAAACAGGTTTCATTGTTAAAGAGTATCCCAGTACGACTCTTTGCAAGTTTTCTGGCTTTCAATGGTATGCCAGTATCTACAATCATAGACTGGACTAATGTGAGCACATAAATTACTCGTCTTTTATGGTTCACTGTTGCAAGTTGAAGGCTAATGAATGTAAAAATTTCAAACTGGCTAATTTAAAATTTATATAAAGTGCAACATGGATATATATATATAATGGCAGCTTATTTCTCATTTTGCCATTTAGATTGGCCGCTTACACTGTCTACTGCCTCGATGGAATGATGCAATGGTTAATTTTATGTTCAGTGGGGGCTACAATGTTGCTGCTCAAATAAAACAGGTATAATAGAAATTATAATTGTAATTTCCGTCAGTATTTGCATACATATAATCATCAAAGGAAGTGCGAAGGGCCTATAGTAAAGAAGTCTGCTTCCTTCCTGTTATATACTCATATGGCACACAAATGCTGGACATGTCATGGGTTCATGGGATATTTTTTTCAGGATTTCTATAGTTGGTGCTAATTATGGCTGTTTGTCTCTTTTTATTTGATTTCATTTTAATTTTGTAGAAGTTGCTATTCACAGGTACAATAGTTCAAAATATTGGATTACTTAATAGAGGAAAAGGGAATATAGAATTAGGGGCTTTGGATTTGGACTTGTCCGGAATTGGGCGAAAGCTTTTTTATTTTATTTTTATTAATCACTGAGAACCCCAAATCGGGGGAGGCCATGAACAGCCTCACGGCTCCCTCCTGATAAATTGGAATTGGACGAAAACTGGATGCAGTTTAAAGGCCCTAATTCCATGTTTCCTAAAGCATAACTGTAATCAAGTTCAGAGTTGCGTGATGTTTGTTTGTTTCCATTGAGCTGGAGCTGTTATATTTTGTTCCACAGGTAAAACAGAGAACTCTTGTCATCTCAAGCGAGCATGACCAAATCGTCAGCCATAAACTGGCAGTGGTGAGTTTTGACATTTTACTTAGCAAGATCATAGTCTAATACTACAGATGCATGCACATGCACTTTAAAAAGTGCTACAGCGTTTTAAATTCAGGGTTGAGTTGATGCCTTCCTGTTTAACATGGTGCAGAGATTATATTCAGAACTGCAAAATGCCATTATGCGTCGTGTGCCAGATTGTGGTCATCTTCCACATGTCGAGAAGCCCCAGATTATTGCAAAGTTAATCTCAGATTTTGCTCGAAGTGATCACTGCTAGGTGCTAAGGTTGTCCATTTGCTTCACCTATACGGATGGGTTTTATTTTGGAGTTGGACAATGAGAGTTTTAATTTACCATTTGTCAAACTATCTAGCTAAGAATTCTGGTGTGACATAGCTTTTTATACGAAAAGACATTGCTACTAGTGCAAGTTTAAAGAAAACTTGGTCATTGTTTATAGAAACCCCTTTATTGAATGGATAGGAATATAAAAATTGGGAAGGAAAAACCAAGGACCATGGTTTTAAATAAAAGCCGCGACAGTTATGTAACGCCGTTACGTAAAGGTTTTTTGGGTTACTGATACCGTTACACAACGCGAAATCAGTGGGAAGAAAAATCACGGCCGTAGCGGCTGTTACGGACCGCGACCGTTACGTAAAGGCCGCTATGGCCGTTACGTAACCGCTACAGGACTGTTACACCAAAAAAATATTTTATTTTTTACTTTTTCTTCTCACTTTTTTTCTCTCTTTCATATATCATTATCAATATACCAAGTGGCAAGAGGTGGAAAAGATTATAATGAGGATGACAATGATACAAAATTTACTTTTTCTTTAAATACTCACAATAGATGCATTAATTAACACTTTTAAAATACTAACTTGTTAAGGAATTTTTTTTTTTAATAATATTAGTAATGTGATATTTATGTTCTTTATTTTTCAACTTCAACCTTCTTTCTGTTATAGTTATTTTGTATTTATATTATTCGTATGTCTTATGTGTCTAATAGATTAATGGAGTGTATAATGTATTTT
Organism: Malania oleifera; assembly: GCF_029873635.1. Classification (NCBI taxonomy): domain Eukaryota; kingdom Viridiplantae; phylum Streptophyta; class Magnoliopsida; order Santalales; family Ximeniaceae; genus Malania; species Malania oleifera. The sequence goes on from NC_080417.1 coordinate 97,578,209, forward strand.
ATTTTATTAATTCATTTAGCACACATAAGAATTTGTCACAATAAGAACAATGAGAAGTATAATACGCGCACACACGTAATTTTCTATCAATGATGGTTTAAAACAAATGTAAACTTGTTGCCCTTACCAAATAACTTAGTTACTCGAACTAAAGGGTCTAAAATACACTAAAACCCTTTCTAAGAATGGCCAAAAGCTTAAAACATGCAAGTACGCTAATATGCACAAGGTTGTGCGTGCTTAAAAAAAATTCACGGCCATTACACCCGCTTCCCGTTATGTAACATCCGCTACTCCTGCTTCCCGTTACACCAGTTACCGTTACGTTATGCTACCCGCTACCGCGATTTAAAACCATGCCAAGGACTATGTCCAGATTGTGAGATATATCAGACAGAAAATGGACGACTGTTCTGTCTAATTGGGAAGATGCCATTAGTATAAACACAACAGGAAGCACAAATGTGAAGAAGATTTGTTATGCAAGGAGAGACTTAACACAAGAAGGGAGAAATGAGATTAAATAAAGGAGAAAGAAAGCCTACGAGGAAAATGACTGAAACAACAAGATAAGAAAAGAATTTCACTAATGTAAGGAGGAAAAGGAAGAAGATGGTTGTGGGCTAGCGAGTATTTGGTAATTAAGGGGCTTCTTTGTATCATTTATTGTTTTTGTTTTTTGTTTTCATTTCAATATGTTGAAAAAAATAAATTATGACAGCACATTTGTTTACCTTAGTTTTTTTATTTTTTATTTTTTGTTGTTCATTTTCAACTATTTAAAAAAAAAAAAATACAAAGTAGATTGTATGATTTTTAATTATTTAGGTTTAATTATTTTGACAATTTGTACTTCTACATCAAAACTAACTTTTGTGCTTCAAATAATTCAATTTATGCACTTTCAGTTTATTATTTTTGTTTCTGATTTTTAGTTTTCTTTTTTGGTATTTGTTTTCATAATTTTTTGCAATAAAGACCAAATGACTCTTGTGGTTAGGTTTAATTTATGGAATCTCAATTCTTTGGAATAAAATGGAATCAAACGAGAATGTGAAAAAAATTATACAAATATATAAAAATTTATAAAGGAGGTAACTTTTTGCAAAAAATTATATTATCACATCAAACATGGAACATGATATGAATAGACATCCTCATATTAATTCCTTATCTATTTTTTGTTATAGATTCATAAAAATATTTTTTATTGTCATTTACTTTTTGATGATAATGCAATTTCTTATATAAGCTATGAAATCCTTAAATTATGTTTGTTTTATTTACAAGAAAAATATTTTGTGAACCAAGTCTTATTTAAGGGGTTGAGATAAAAAATATATCATTATCGATTTGGGGAAATCTCCTCGCTACATTCCATCCATCCTATTTAAATGGGTGGACACTTACTTTTCATCCAACTTAATAAGAACTAAATCATCCAATTGATAAATATTCAATATCTAATAAATCATGGTTTAATCTTTTAAGCAAGGGATGTCATGAAAAAAAGTTCAGGAGTCTTGATCTTTAATCACTTCTATTCGTTATCCTATTTAAAAATCTTAATTTTGATTGCCTTACCTCTTTTCCTTATTTTTGAAGGGGATACTTTCTATCAAAGCTTTTAAACAAGTCAATTTTGATATCAAGCTAACTTAATAGATGTTGGTTGAGTGGTCAGGCTCTCTCCATAGAGCACATTCAATCAAGGCATCTACGTCGAGGTCATTGATTGTTTTGTGCCAACAACCATGTCCCCTACATCTTGTCAATGAAATGTTTGAAGACGAATGTACGAGTAGAAATGTGTTTAACAAAGCATGTAATGTTTGGTTGCCAATTTTACATGTGTGATTTGTCTAACTATCATCAATCATCTTATTTTAAAATAGTAGGCTGAGCCAGTTGCTAGTAATTATGCATATTTGAAACAGTAGACTTGTATAATGTCAACCACAATGACCATGCTTATTCCTATTTTGAGGATACTAAATTGACAACAAGTAGGTATAAAACGGTCATCTTCAACCTTCTACTTCATAGTTAATATATAGGGCTCCTCTTTCTTGCTACAAAGTTCCCTTTTCTATGTTCACCCTTTATTACTTCTTGCCCATTTATCTTTACCTCTTAAGTGATGCTTAGTGACTTATCATTATCTGAGGAAATGTCTAATACACCTCCTTTTTTAGTTTAATAATTCTCAAAAGTCTCTCTCTCTCTCTCTCTCTCTCTCTCTCTCTCTCTCTCTCTCTTCTCGATAAGGTTTCCTCTCCTTTGCTCTTTTTTCATCCTTTGTATAAGCACAATAGAAATAGATAAGAAGGAAGCTATCCTCTAACAGGCAAAGCCAAAGCCCTTTATTCACAAGAGCGAAAATAAGGTTATGGCAGTTAATGTCATTGATATGTAGGCAAAAAACAAGGTCGAGAACTATGTCACTAGAGAACCTAGGCAAGAATCTTATGAAATTTCCTTTCCTCAAGGTGGCAATGGCATCTTTGTCCCAATGATTTTTGGTCATGTAGTCTATCTATTTGGGAAACTAATCCCAAAACATTATTATAAGATCCTATTGTCAAATGTGATAATTGTAATACAAACATTTTAAAAAGTGGCAATTCCATGTGTTCGTCGATAGGCATCCTTAAAAATTAATGTTTAGCAATTTGACTAAGTTTAGGAAATTGACTACTTATGGAATGAATATATTTTTACAGTCCTCTAGCTATCCTAAGTTGAGTTCTTGCTACAACTTTCTCTTTTTAGTGTGACAAGCATGTTATATGCTATAAGTGCCAATGCATTTATCATGAGGTTTGGCAATATTTCTCCAACTTTGTTTAATATTTGATCCTATGAAGAAGAGGTCTACATAACCATGCCCATACTTACACTCCTTTCTACAATTAGGGAACCTTGCTATATTTTTCACTCCATAGCTAGGTCATAAGAAATGTAATAGGGTTAGCAATCACCTTGGTGGAACAAAATAACCATTTCTATTTAAATGTGATCACATACTTGCCTAACAAACGGAAGCTAGCATTAGGGCCTCAAGTCATTTCTTATGTACATCGAGGATTTTTGTGGTTTGGTATTCCCTTCTAATCGTGAGAAACTCTTTATTAGCGTAGAAAACATTCTATATATAACATTGTTGACCTGATAGGTCACACTCAGTTTTGATTATGAAAAATACTCTTGGTACTGATGGTTGTACTAAGACTTGCATACAGGTTCACCGTGTGCGCGCTTTCGGACTAAAAGACATATCACGACGGCGTGTGGTGTTCATGCCGAAGAATGAAGAATTGTGTTATGTATTTGTATTCATTATTTCATTTCTTCATTCTGGGATGTAAATTTAATTATGGACTGTGCACTCCTATGGCTTGTAATAATTTACATCATGTATGGTAGGCAGGTATGCTCAAATCGACCATAGTTGGACTTTAGGTACCTACACTAAGTACACAAGTCCCCAACATCACTTATCATATCAGGGTAATCAAATCAAGGCTAAAATTAACTTATTGGAAAAAGTTGAGAAGGTTCGGGCGACTGAACCTATGCCGTATAAAACGGCTCGGGCGACCGAATGAGTTAACATGTTGACTTGGTGTTCGGCCACCCGAACCTGATTTGAGCGTGTCTTCCCCGGGCACCCAAACTTATGTCAGAGCACTTTTCAACTACCCAGGTGACCGAATGATTACGTTCAAATTGCGCTTGGGCGACCGAATTGATCAGTTCGGTTAACTGAACTATGAGTCGGGCACCCGAACTAACGAACAAATGCTACTGAATTTTATTCGACCGATCAACTCACTCTTCGGGCACCTGAACCACTAAAAGTTGGATTTTTGACTATATCTATTCGGGCACCCAAACCTTAGGCCAGGCACCCGAACCTCGCGGGTTAAAATAATTTTTATTGATTTTTTAAATGGGGTAAACTAGGTATATTTTCTCAATGGCATTTGAAATAATTTTTTATACCCATTGTGTCCCCAACGGTTAAAAAATCATCCTTGTCTATATATACCCATTCATTTGTCATAATTAGTAAGGATTAGCAAACTTGATTAGGGCAAAATTCTCTCAACATCCAAAACCCTATATTAGCCAAATACTCTTCCAAACACTCACATACCCCCCACTCTTGATCTCTTTAAGCATTGTGAGTATCTCTAAGGCTATTGTGCTTAATCTCTCTAGTTAGAACTCTCATTTGTATTATTGCTTGATTGATTTTTTTTTAGAGTTCAACAGTAAAGCTCTTCCACTGATTTCATTTGACAAATCTAGTGTGGAAAGATTTTGAGGGTTGTGGTTCTTGCATTGTCATTGCAAGATACCTAAACCTAGGTTTTGGTGTGCAAAAATCCTTTTCAAAAAGCTAGTCTTTCAAACAACTCCATTGTGCTTTGTATATTGAAATATCTTATTGAGTTTGTTTGATTAAACTTGCTTAGCATATTTGAAACCTTGATTTGATTTTGTGTTATTCACATATTGTGTTTCAAATCTTGCTTGGATATACATTCTAGATCTAAATTGAAAATCTATACTTGATTGAATGGTTAGCACACATTAGAGCACTGAGCATATTTACATATCATTTGTGCTTGCAATATTGATTGAGTTGTATTGGTCCACACATTTGCTTGTCTAGAAGCATATTTCCATATACAAACTTTATATACACATTGGTTGTATTCCAGGCATGGGCTTGAAGAGGGAGACTAACCCTGTGGAATAGTCCTAGATTGACTTAGACCTGGTTAGGAAAGTTAGGTGCATCATCTTGTTAAGGTGTGTTGGTTGAGGTTAGCCCCTTGAATTGACCTGGTTGTATAGGTGCCGCTCCACCCGTTTAAGTGAGCATTATAGTAGTAATCCTTGTGCTGGTGTGGCCAAGGCGAGGACGTAGGCAATTTGGCCAAACCTCGGTAAAATATTGCGTGTACTATTTACTTTCTACACTTTGCATTTACTGCACGTGTATGTTTATTTATTGATTGCTTAGACTGACCCTAGGATGTATTATACTATTGATAAAACCAGTTAACCTAGGTGATAAATTTTAAATACCCAATTCACCCCCCCTCTTGGGGTTGCACCAGAACTAACATTTGGTATCAGAGCCTTGTAACTTAAACTTAGACGTCATTTAGTAAAAGATCATGATGGCTCGTGTTAGTGCATCCCCTTCATGTGAGGGAAGATTGGTCACACACCCACCTGTATTCTATGGTGATAACTATACTGTATGGAAATTCAGAATGACTATGTATGTGAAAGCCTTAAATTGGAAATTTTGGAAAGTCATTGATCGGGGTGGTTGTGTGCCTATAAAATCTATTGGGTGTACTGATGTTCCTAAATCTGAGTGTGAATTAAATGACCATGATAGGAACTTAGTACAGATAAATTTTGATGCCATGAATACCTTACTGCATGCTTTAGATTCTAATATTTTATGTGAGGTTATAGCGTGTAGTAATGCTATGCAGATTTGGGATGAACTTGAGAAGATATATGGTGCGTCCATGCAAAAGGAAGTCATCTCTCCATGCGACTCTGGCTCCACTAATCTTGAGGGAGGTAACCGGTGTTTTGTTGCTTTATCTGATGATGAGGTTATCTCGATTCCTTCTACTTCAGTAAATAAATATGAAAATGATTCATGTACTGACTTGAATGACGTATCTGACTATGAATCATATGATAGTAGTGATAGTGAAAGCATGCCATCTTATGAGGAACTGCAAGTTGAATACATTAGGACTCATAAGTTACTTGTTAAATCAAATAAGAAATACTTTATGCTGAAAAACAAGTATTATGCATGCGTTAAAGAATGTGACTCAAAGGTTATTGCTGAAAGAGAAATGAAAATTAAAAACTAGAAAGAAAAAATGAATCATTAGAAAAGGAATTGACTATTTTGAAATCTAAAGTTTCTAATGATGATAAAAAGGACTACTTGATTGCAGAACTAGAGAAGAAAATAGAAGATCAATCTAAGATCATCTACACGTTCACTAGAGGTAAGGAAAACTTTGATAAATTGCTAGGTTCACAAAAATGACCTTCGATAAGGAAGGTATAGGTTATAATGAGATTGAAAATAAGAAAAGAAAGAACCTATACCTGGGGTGCTATGTAAAAGAATCAAAACATTATGCTAGTACCTCCTCTAGTCCATACACTCCCACCACATGTATCTTATGTAAAAAGAAGGGGCACACAAAATTTGATTGCCCATTTAAAAGAAAAGGTGTGAGACCTAAACAAGTATGGAAAATCAAAAATCGCCAACTCCTAACCCATCAAGAATAAAAGGTAGAAAAATGATATGGGTTGTTAAGAAAAAAAACCCCTTGAAATTCAAGGAAGAATTTGCTCAAAGAGGAATTACATGATCACATAATTTTTCTTTAGTAGTTAGGATTAGCTATAGGGGGTAGTATCTTCTAAAGGCTTAGGAAGTGGTTCGGGGCTGAAAGTGTAAAATCTTAGTATATGACCTTATATACTATGTACTTTGAAAAATCAAGCCAATCTACAAATGCAAATACATAACCAATATGAACTTAATGCAGATATTCATTGGTTAAAATATGAAATCATTGGCTGTTTAAATAAAAATCCACTTCCAAATGGACATGGCTTGTTTGCCTTGTATTTAAATTTCAAATTTCTTAACTCAAGCTTAATCATGAATATCTAAAGTTAAGCATACTTCGTCCATTGCACAAGTCTGAGCTTTAGGAAATGACTAACGCCTTAAGTATCATCTAAACCTAAACTCACCTTGGAGTCTTTATAAATGCCCTAAGTGATGTAGACAAATCATAGGGGTCTTAGTTTTGGAAATCTGGTCAAAATAGAATAAGTTGACCAAGCTCGGGCGACCGAACAATACAGTGCATTTGCACTTCGGGCGACCGAACTTGGAAGTCCGACCAGGCCATTGACCAAGCTTCAGGCGGCTGAACATTCATGTTCAAATTAATCCGGGTTGCTGAACATGGTTCAGGTAACTGAATGAGGATTTCAGGCGACCGGTTCATGCAGTTCATTTTTAGTTCGGGCGACCGACCCTCAATTTTACAAAATGGCGCTTGAAATTCAGCCGACCGAACCATTTCTCAGTCAACTAAAAAGACTCAGTGGAGGTCTATAATTAAAGTTGTTCGGGCGACCAAACTTCTGCTCAGGCACTTGAACCATGCTGATATATATGGTTTTTTTGCAAAATTCAGTTCATTTTTCCCATATTCTTAAGAGCCTCCTTACTTTTTCCCCATCTTTTAGCCTAGTACTCCTTAAGAAATTCTTATGGCTAGGGATCACAGACGTGCCACTGTGGGTATTTCACTTGAAGAGTGGTTCCCTACACCCAACCGGTGTATTAAGTATGACAGGATTTTCCGCCTTAAAGACCCCATCTTAGGACAAATCCTAGATTTAGAATTCATGCAAGCCCACTTCAACAACGTCCTGGATATGTTTTGGTACCAGGGTGGTACGAGTTTATCGCCTTCCAGCCCAGGGGGATGTATCCTCTGCTCATTCGGTTGTTCTACGCCAATCTTGCACAGGATGGCCAGGGTTACTATTCTAGGGTACTTGAAACATATCTCCATTTTGACGACACTTATCTAGCAAAGAATTTTCAGATCCAACGTGGCGATTTCATCTGCTTTGATTCTTCCTCCACTTGGCTTGGCGAGCAGGATTTCACAGTAAGCACCTTCATCAATCTTATTATGATGAATCCTATAGCTGCTTTGACACATACTCCCAGCTACAGATCTCTGAACTTAGAGGCAAAGGTGGTACACCACCTAATTTCATATAATATATTGCCAAAGTCAGGATTGAGAGACCACGTATCCTATTTAGTTTGTTTTGTGATGCGGTGCCTCTTTACTAGAAAGAAGTTAGATCTCCCTAGGTTGATCCTATGGTGGATGTTTGTTAAGACTATTGGGAGATCCTATGGTGGATGTTTGTTAAGACTATTGAAAAGAGGATCATTTTACCCTACGGTGGCATCTTGTCTAGGCTATTCGTTAGGGAGAGGGTTAATAGGTCGACACTTGCTACCATCAAGAAAGTCAGGTCCTCCAACATCTGTAACTTCACCACACTAAAATTAATGGGATACGAGCTCATAGGCAACATGTGGTTGCCCACTGCACCAGAGAGTTGCCCAGGAGCTCAAGAGATCCTGCAAGAGCTGCCCTGTACGCCATCCAACGCCGAGATCATGGCGGCCATTACCGACCTCTTTGCATTATTTCAGGAGTTTAGGGGCTCCATGACATAGCAAGCATATTCATCTTATGTTAGAATTGACTCTCTTTATAGTGAGTTCACCGGGTTCCAGTCCGAGGTGCGGGCTAACTTTCATATTTTCGGTGAGCGGTTAAGAGAGATGAATGACGACGACATTGGGGAGAATGATCAAATGGAGATGAGTGGTGAGGAGGAGGATGATGATCACGACGATGGGGAAACCTAGTGGTGTATCGTGAGGACCCGTTTCTTCATATCCCAGCTTTTATCTGATCCACTTTCATGCTTTATTTACATACATTTTATCCGGCTTGTAATAACTTTAAAATAACTTTTATTTTTGTTATGACGATCACACTCACCCCACACACACGCAGATATTATCCTGTGGTGATTGTGCTTTTTTTTTATGATCATATATATCTGATAGTATTCAGGATTGCATGAGTTTTGTGCTTGGATGACTATACTATTGAAATGCATGCTTAGTGTAGAATGCGTCCTGCATGGCAGATACAGTTGATGAGAATTGCCTGCTGGTAGATTTAGGTTCTCGCATGCCTTAAACTCTTGAAATACTGCTTGTTTGAGGATCATTTTTGTGCAGGTTGAGTTTGGAAAATGTCTTGTTTATAGTCGACATGCTGTCGAATTTTCTGTAGACATTTGCCCAAAAGGCTGAAATGATTGAATATCTTGTGTGCAAATGAAATTTGATCTTAGATTTTAAATACTTACACTTAGCTCATTTGCTTTCAAATTTTAAATTATTTGGAGTTGGTTGTGCTTATATATTAAAAGTGCTTAGATATTGGCAGGTTCTTATGGATTGACCACATTTTTAGACAAAATGCTGTCAAAATTTTTGAAAATTATTGCACATAACTTTATATCATTTCTAAATACTAAACTTCTTAAAACTTGAGTTGTGTTTATTAAATAATATTTGAATTATACTCAAGTTGATTTATAAAGAAAATGCATATTCTTAGGGGGAGTTACTTAACATTAAAATCATTAGGCCTTGAGAAATACATATGTATTGTGCTTTCAGTCTATAAATCATTCGAAAAATACATTATCTATATGGTATCAATGTGCATGCTTTGGTAAATCTTTGTTTGATATCATGCTCATTTCAAAACAACATGCCTTTACAACTAGTGGTATTCTAACATTTGGTATCTTAACAGTTGGTATCCTCACTACCACGTAGTTGTAACACTTGGTATCAGGCCAACTTGTTTTCACTATACTATACCTTGTGGAAATACATGTTTGTTTTGGCAACCAAAGATGATTATGGTAAAATTTACATTTAAATATTTTTGAAAGGAAAAGTAAAAGCCAAATGAAAATTTAATCTTCATCCTTGCATAATCATCCATTAGGGGAGTATAGAACATTAAGATTTTTAATGTGCTGCACGTCACTCTTACTTCCATGATGCACATTCTATTTGGGTTAGTTAATTGAAATTTGCTATATATTGTTCATGAAAACTCCAAACAGGTCTCTTAGATACAAGCTTATGATGTGGAATGGTCTATTTTCAAATGGCATGCTGCCGATTTTTTTTTTTTAAAATTCCTCCCAATATACCTTCTATATCTAAATGACATCCTTTGCCTTTGCGCTTTATTGCTTAACCCTTTTTTCTGTTGCCAAAAGGGGGAGAAGAGGCAAAAGTGGGTAAAACAATGCTTAATCATGCTAAATCTTTAATTACCCATTACTTTAATTATCTTTATGCATAGAGTTAGGAGGAGCCCTTCTTGGTTGTACCCACTTTTGCATAAAATATTTGTCATCATAAAAAAGGAGTAAATTGTTGACCTAATAGGTCACACCCAGTTTTGATTATGACAAATACTCTTGGGACTGATAGTTGTACTAAGACTTACATGCAGGTTCATCGTGTGTGCGCTTTCTGACTAAAAGACATATCATGACAGCGTGCAGTGTTCGTGCCAAAGAATGAAGAATTGTGTAATGTATTTGTATTCATTATTTCATTTCTTCATTCTGGGATGTAAATTTAATTATAGAATGTGCACTCCTATGACTTGTAATAATTTGCATCATGCATGGTAGGTATGTAACGACCTGCTATTTAACTAGGTATATATTTTTATATATATATACCATGATATTTAACATGCTCGGATACCATACTAGTTAAACCCAATTATTAACCTAAGCAGCGAGAAGCAGAAATCATATAGACATAACCATATGTAAATATATATACATATATATATATATATATATATATATATATATATATATATACAATACCAGAGTACTAACATGTTTCCCAAAATACCCTCAACTATGCTGGGATATACAAAAATCCTCCACAAACATACTCACTATCTACTGACAGGGCAGTACTGAAGCCCCTCTATCTGTGAGCTTGATCTACTCATCTACCTGGATCACCTGAAAAATGATTCAACACTAGAATGAGCCAACGCTCAATAAGACGAAATATGCTATTACTAGTGTGTGGGAAATGAGTTACAATATTATGAAAATCTGTTTTCATATAATCATGTATAACTGAATATGTAAATAAAGTACAAATGATAAAATCCACCCCCCTTTCCATGTTGCTTAACATAACAGTATTATAGGTTACTATTCAAAATACTTCTAATGTACATAAGTATATTCCCCGTTTCTGTAAATCTGTATATACATAATAGTAACTGAAAACTTTCCTTGTGGATAACTGTATGTCATGATTTAACCCCTCATGACAGGGTTGTGCAGGCGGGATCTACCCTAGCTGGCCGACCAGGATAAACTACTATACTCTATCAGTCTAATCTGCCCACCTTAACCCATATCTGATGGGGAGTCTGTCCATGTCAAAGGCCTAGGTGATCGACCTACTACCGCATATTATCTAAATAGGTGGTTGCACTCATAACATAAATATCTGTAGCTACGGTACCGTGCTCTACTGTATGGTCCAATAGGGTCTGATACTATATTATACATCTCTATATACAACTATCTGATTTACCATGATTCTGAAATGACCGTAATAACCATGATACTGAATAAACTGTAATTGTAATCCATATGTCATAGTACTGAGAACTGTATAATCATAACACTGAAAACTGCATAATCATAGTACTGAAATTCGTATAATCTTGGTACTGAGATTCGTATAATCATGATACTAAAATTCGTATAATCATGGTACTGAAATTCCTAAAATCATGGTACTGAAATTCGTAAAACATATCTCCGTACTATATTCATATTCTCAAGTCACACCATACTTTAATACATAATATTCATAATTTAATAAACTGTATAATATTTTAAAATTACCTAGCATAGCATATTTTCTTTACCTGATTACTGGAAAGTCCCTATGGTATATTAGCCTAACACCCGCAGGGCTTCCTACATAACACCTTGAAAACAACATTTTTCAGAACAAAATATCAGTATTTTTGCGCTTATATCATTTCCTATAACTGTCAAAAGGCCAAAAATGGATTAAAATGCCTTACCCTGAATTTGGGATGAAATCCAACTTCGTTTCACCAACGATCCGCTCCGGTAGACTTGCGGAGAACTTTGCCAGGAGCGTTGTGGTGGCTTCGGATCGTCGATCCGGTGACTGGCGGGGCCGAAATCGAAGAGAGAAAGGAGAGAGACCGTAGGAGAGAGAAAGGAGAGAGAGAGCACTGAAAATGTGATAAAAATCTGAGTTTGCACTATTTATAGGGCTAGATTCGTTGACGAGACACGTCACCTCATCGACGAGTCCTTCAGTAAATTCGTCGACGAACCTTACCCTTCGTCGACGAAATTCAGAGTAGCCCAAATCCTTCTCTCAGAATTTTCTCGTCGACGAGACGAGACCTCATCGATGAGGTTGTGAAGACCTTCGTCGACGAATCCCTGAATTCGTCGACGAAGCCTGGAAATTCCTTGAAATTATATTCTCCAAAATGCAATGTCATCGACGAACGCGAACTATTCGTCGACGAAGTCTACTGCCTCCTTCTATTATTGATTCCATTTCTCTCCCTCATTATTATTTAAATACTATTATTCTTCGGGTCACTACAAGGTAAGTATGCTCAAATCGACCATAGTTGGACTTTAGGTACCTACACTAAGTACACAAGTCCCCAACATCACTTATCATAGGGGAATCAAATTCAGGCTAAAATAAACTTAATGGAAAAAGTTGAGAGGGTTCCGGCGACCGAACTAATGCCATATAAAACGGCTCGGGCGACCGAATGAGTCAACATGTTGACTTAGTGTTCGGCCACCCGAACTTGATTTGAGCGTGTCTTCCACGGGCACTTGAACTTATGTCAGAGTACTTTTCAACTACCTGGACGACCGAATGATTACATTTAAATTGGGCTTGAGTGACCGAATTGATCAGTTTGGTTAACCGAACTATGAGCCGGTCATCCAAACTAACGAACAAATGCGACTGACTTTTGTTCGGCCAACCAACTCACTCTTCAGGCACCCGAACCACTAATAGTTGGATTTTTGACTGTGTCTATTCGGGCACCCGAACTTCAGGCCAGACACTCGAACCTCGCGGGTTAAAATAACTTTTACTGATTTTTTAAATGGGGTAAACTAGGTTAATTTTCTTAATGGCGTTTGAAACAATTTTAATTATACCCATTGCGTCTCCAACGGTCAAAAAATCCTCCTTGTCTATATATACCCATTCATTTGTTATAATTAGTAAGGATTAGCAAACTTGATTAGGGAAAAATTCTCTCAACATCCAAAACCCTATATTAGCCAAATCCTCTTCCAAACACTCACATACTCCTCACTCTTGATCTTTTTAAGCATTGTGAGTATCTCTAAGGCTATTGTGCTTAATCTCTCTAGTTAGAACTCTCATTTGTATTATTTCTTGATTGATTTTTTTTTAGAGTTCAACATCGAAGTTCTTCCACTGATTTCATTTGACAAATCTAGTGTGGAAAGATTTTGAGGGTTGTGGTTCTTGCATTGTCATTGCAAGATACCTAAACCTAGGTTTTGGTGTGCAAAAATCCTTTTCAAAAAGCTAGTCTTTCAAACAACTCCATTGTGCTTTGTATATTGAAATATCTTATTGAGTTTGTTTGATTCAACTTGCTTAGCATATTTGAAACCTTGATTTGATTTTGTTTTATTCACATATTGTGTTTCAAATCTTACTTGGATATACACTCTAGATCTAAACTAAAAAACTATACTTGATTGAGTGTTTAGCACACATTAGAGCAATGAGCATATTTACATATCATTTGTGCTTGCAATATTGATTGAGCTGTATTGGTCCACACATCTGCTTGTCTAAAAGCGTATTTTCATTTACAAACTTTATATACACATTGGTTGTATTCGAGGTGTGGGCTTGAAGAGGGAGACTAACCTTGTGGAATAGTCTCAAATTCGCTTAGACCCAGTTAGGAAAGCTAGGTGCGCCATCCTGTTAAGGCGTGTTGGTTGAGTTCAGCTCCTTGAATTGACCTAGTTGTATAGGTGCCGTTCCACCTGTTTAAGTTAGCATTATAGTGGTAATCCTTGTGCTAGCATGGCCAAGGTGGGGACATAGGCAATTTGGTTGAACCTCGATAACATATTGCGTGTACTGTTTACTTTCCGCACTTTACATTTACTGCACGTGTATGTTTATTTATTGATTGCGTATACTGACCCTAGGCTGTATTACACTATTGATAAAATCAGTTAACCTAGGCGATAAATTTTAAATACCTAATTCAGCCCCCTCTTGGGGTTGCACCAGAACTAACAAACATGTTGTTATATAACTATTTTTTTGAGCTCGTGAAGAAACTCACCACCCCTCATCAATAAATTTTTTGCCTCTTCCTATTGCCAGCTCCTCCTTTCTTGCTCTATTATATTTCTAACTTTGAGAGACAACTTCTCAATGTTATGTTCTATAGAGACCAAAGGTATTAAAATCTTTTGTTTTCTCCCTCTTAATGATCCATGTTGGCTTTGAGATTACAATCTTGCTATGTGGATGAGCATTTTGAACAATAGCATCTTTATTGCCTAAGGAACAACAAGTGTGGAGTTGAAGTATATAATACATTTTCATTACTGCACATACTAGTTTGGCCTTTCTCAAGCAATGCCCTTTTCATATGCACTACCTTTTTCAAGAACTTGATTTAATTAACCACTTTCCTACATCTCATAATAGTTGAGCTGTTCACAAAGATATTTAGTAAGCTAAGGGCTTATTTTGGCTTTAAATTATTTAGCTATGAACCCATAAGTACTCTTATATTCCAAATGAACAATGTGGGTGAGTCACGTGCCAAATATTTCCACTCCCCCTTTTAAAGACATTTATCACCTCACCAATTATGAGGCTTAACCTAGCATCAAATATTGACTCAAGAAATTTGTGAATGAATTTGGCCCTAATTCTACCACTTCAATGGCTATCTTGACCACTCTTGTTGGTCAAAAGCTATGAATTGACTCCTAGATTGGATTTTAAAGATTAGTGTGCCAAAGATTGCTTGGAGATTCTACTTGACCAAGAATGGCTTTGAAGATTGTTTGGGTCAGTTGGTGCATAGGATTTTGTTAAAGCCGGATTCTGTTTGGGTGCCAACGAAAGGCAATGGTGGTCCCAAACAAAGAGAAAGTTGAAGAAAAACAGGGGGGGGGAGGGCAGATAAAAGTACACCACTTTATTATTACTTTTTTGAAAATATAGGGAAAACAAAGAAAAATCCTAGAAAGTTCTATGGAAGTCAGAAGTTTAGCTTGGGAGTACAATTGTGCATAGGGAAGGTAATTACTAACCATTTTAGTGATGGTTAGCTGACTAGCACCCCTTGTTGACCTCATTGGTCACACCCAGTCTTGATTATGACAAATACTCTTGGTACTAATGGTTGTACTGAGAATTGCATGCAGGTTCACCTTGTGCGTGCTTTAGAACTGAAAGACATATCACGATGGCATGCGGTGTTTGTGCCGAAAAATGAAGATCTATGTGTTGTATTTTGTATTCATTTGATTATTTCTTCATTCTATGATGTAATTTATTATGAACTGTGCATGTGTATGACTTGTAATAATTTGCCTCATGCATGGTAGGTAGGTATGCTCAAAATGACCATAGTTCGACTTTAGGTACCTACGCAGACCTTAGGGATCACAATTCGGTCAACTGACACCGGATTTTTTCTGGGAGGATAGAAAGTCCTTAGGTCTTAAACAAATGCACTAATAAGTCCCCATTATCATCTTCATATCAGGGGAATTATAATTGACTAAAAATTGAACTAAAAATTGAAAAGATTGAGAAGGTTCGGGCGACCGAACCTATGCCGTATAAAGCGGCTCGGGCAACCAAACAAGTAAACATGTTGACTTAGCTTTGGGCAACCGAACCTCTTTTGAACGTATCTTCCTCGGGCACTTGAATGCTTGTTAGAGCACTTTCAACTACTCGGGCGACCGGATGTTTACGTTCAACTAGAGGCACGGGTGACCGAACTGCAAGGTTCAGTTAACTGAACTCAGCTTTGGGCACCTGGACCTCGGACATTTTGCTACTGACTTTCGTTCAGCCAACCGGTCTTTAATTCGGGCACTCGAACCTCTTAGAGTTGAATTTTTGACTATGTCTCTTTGGGCACCCGAACCTCTGGCCAGGTGACCAAACCTCGCGAGTTAAAATAATTTTTACTGATTTTTTAAATGGGGTAAACTGGGTTAATTTGCTAAATGGTCCTTTAAACAATTTTAATTATACCCACTATGTCCCCAACGGTCAAAAAATCCTCCTTGCCTATATATACCAGTTCATTTGTTTTAATTAGCAAGGATTAGCAAACTTGATTAGGGCAAAAATTATCTCAACTCTCAAAACCCTAAAAACCCTATATTAGCCAAATACTTCTTGAAAACACTCACATACTTCTCATTCTCTTTCTCTAAGCATTGTGAGTATCTCTATAAGGCTATTGTGCTTAAATTTCTCTAGCTAATACCCTCTCTTGATATATTGATTAATTGATTTTACTTGAGAGTATAGCCTAAAGTTCTTCCACCAATTTCATTTGATGAATCTAGTGTGGAAAGACTTTGAGGGTTTTTGGTTCTTGTATTATTATTGCAAGTTACCTAAACCTAGATTTTGTGTGCAAAATTTTTTTCTCAAAAAGCTTGTCTTTCGAACAACTCCATTGAGCTTTACACATTAAAATATACTATTGAGTTTGTTTGATTTATCTTGCTTATCATATTTGAAACCCTAATCTCATATTGTGACATTCAAATATTGTGGTTCAAATCTTGCTTAGATAAACACTCTAGATCTGGACTGAAAGTATATATTTGATTGAGTGTCTAGCACACATTAGAGCACTGAGCATATTTGCATATCATTCGTGCTTGCATTATTGACTGAGCTATATTGGTGCACACATTTACTTGTCTCGAAGCGTATTTCCGTGTACAAACAATTAATACACATTAGTTGTATTCTAGCCCCTGGCCTGAAGAGGGAGACTAGCCCTATGGAATAGTCCCGGATTGGTTTAGACCTAGTTAGGAAAGCTAGGTGCGTCATCCTATTAAGGCATGTCGATTGAGGTCAACCCTTTGAATTTATTCTTATTTGATTGAGTGCCTTGCATTTAAACTTCAAATTTCTTAACCCCTTCGAACATCTTACGTTAAGCATACTTAGTCCATTGTTCAGCTTTGAGGTTTGGAATTAAATTCATAAATCCTGCCCTAAGCTTACCTTGAAGCCATTTCAGTGTCCTAACTCCTACAGATAATCCATAGGGTCTCTTGTTTCAAAAAACAAATCAAATAAGAATAAATAGACCCAAATCGGGTGAATGAACCCTTAAGTACATTTAAACTTCGGTCGACCAAACCAGAAGGTTGACCAAGTCATTGAGCACATTTCGGGCGGCTGAATCTTCTTGTTCAAATCAGCTCGGGCTGCCGAATTGTCTTCGGGTACCCGAATATATATTTGGGTTACTGAACTAAGCATTTTGGGTGACCGATTGAATTAGTTCAAAATATATTTGGGAGGCTGACCCTCGAAAATACAAAATGGCACCTGAAATTCAGCCGACCAAACCTGGTTTCGGGCTGCCGAACTGACTCAGTGACCCCTCATAATTGAAGCTGTTCGGGCGACCGAACCAATGCTCAGGCACCCAAACCATGCTGATATATATGGTTCTCCGCGAAAAATGGTTCATTTTCTCCATACATTTGAGAGCCTCCTTAACTTTTCCTCTTACATCCTTCCCCAACCTTATGATTCATTTCCATGGCCAGAGATGAGAGACGTGTTGCCGCGGGTGTCCCATTAGATCGGTGTTTTCCCACACCCGATTGGAGAGTAAAATATGAGAGGGTGTTTCGTCTGAAGGATCCTATTCTGGGAAAAATCCTCGATATCAAATTCATGCAAACCCACTTCAACAATGTTTTAGACATGTTTCGATATCAGGGATGGTACGAGCTCAATGCCTTTCGGCCCAAGGGGATGTACCTGCTGCTCGTCCAGCTCTTCTATGCCAACCTTACCCAAGATGGCCGGGGCTATTACACCAGGGTAGTGGAGACAGACATCCACTTCGATGATGCATACCTGGTGGAGACTTTTGACATCGAGCGTGGCGACTTCATCTGCCCCGATTCCTCCTCCACCTGGATAGCCGAGCAGGACTTCACTGTGAGTACCTTTGTAAATTTGGTCATGGCAAACACTATAGCTGACTTGACCCATACCCCCATCTACAAATCCTTGACTTTGGAGGCAAAGGTGGTACACCACCTGATTTCCTATAATATTTTGCCCAAGTCAAGATCAAGGGATTATGTGTTCTACTTGGACTACTTCGTCATGTGGTGCCTCTTCACTAGGAAGAAGCTAAACTTGCCTAGATTGATCCTATGGTGGATGTTTGTCAAAACCGTGGGAAACAGGATCATTTTGCCCTATGGTGGGATTCTATCTAGGATATTCTTTAGGGAAAGGTTGAATAAGTCACCACTAACTACCATCAAGACAACTCCACTACCTTAAAGTTGATGGGATACGAGCTTACTGGCAACATGTGATTGCCTACTGCACATGAGAGAGAGCCAGAAACTCAAGAGGTCCCACAGTAGCTGCTCCATGTGCCATCTACCACTGAGATCATGGCAGCCATCACCGATCTCTCCGCCTCGTTTCAGGAGTTCCGAGTCTCCATGATTGAGCAGGCATCTACTTCACGGGCCAGACTTGACTCCCTCTATAGCGAGTTCACTGAATTCCAGCCCGAGGTGCGGGCTAACTTCCACATCCTTGGTGAGCGATTGCGAAAGATGAATGACGAGGACATTGGTGAGGATGACTAGATGGAGTTGAGTGGGGAGGAGGGAGATGACGATCATGACGACAGAGAGACCTAGGAGTGCTTCATGAGGATCCAGTCCATCATTCTACAACTCCTTATTTGATTATCTATTTTATTTTATTCAAATACATTTTCTTTTATTTGGTCAGTATTTATACTTAAAACAGCTTATATATATGTTCTTATTTGACTTTCACATTCACCACACACACACACACTAATACTATGATATGGTGACTGTGCTTTTGATTTGATATATGTATGCAGTACTTTGATTTGCATGTGTTTGTGTTTAAATGGTAATTCTGTTGAAATACATGCTTAGTATAGAAAGCCTCCTGCATGGCAGATGCAGTGGATGAGAATTGTCTGTTGGTAGATTATAGGTTCTCGCATGCCTTATTCTTGAAATACTGCTTGTTTGAGAATCATTTTTGTGCATGTTAATTTTGGGAAATGTCCTTTTTACAACCGGCATGCTGCCAAATTTTCTATAGACATTTGCCCAAAATAATTGAGATGATTTACTTTGTTATGTGCAAATGTGATTTATACTTAAAGTCTAAATACTTATGCTTGGCTCATTTGCGTTATTTGGTTAAACTCTTTGGGGCTGGTTGTGCGTATTTATTTAGAATACTGGCAAATTTTTATGGATTGCTTACATCTTTAGACAAAATGCTACCAAAATTTTTGAAACCTTTGCACTTAACCTAATATCATTTTCTTAATACTAAACTCCTTTAGACTTGAGTGCATTTCTAAGATAATTTGTGAATTTTACTCAAGTTGATTTATAAAGAAAATGCATATTCTTTGGGAGAGTCCTTTATCTCAAAATCATTAGGTTCTGAGAAAATAAATAAATAAATAAATAAATATATATATATATATATATATATATATATATATATATATATATATATCTTGCATTCACCACTATATCTTTTGGAAAATATAATAACAATTGGTATCAATGTGCACATCTTTGTAAATCAATATTTGATATCATGTTCATTTCAAAACTAACAATATGTCCTCATAACTAGTTGTATTGTTTTAATAATTGGTATCTTCTCTACCACGTAGTTAAAACGATTGGTATCAGACTCACACGTCTAATATACTATACCTTATGGGCATACACGTTTGTTTTGGA
The DNA here is from genome assembly GCF_029873635.1 of Malania oleifera. Lineage (NCBI taxonomy): Eukaryota > Viridiplantae > Streptophyta > Magnoliopsida > Santalales > Ximeniaceae > Malania > Malania oleifera. The sequence goes on from NC_080417.1 coordinate 97,598,105, forward strand.
AACCAAAGATGATTATGTTAACATTAATTTTAAAATATTTTTGAAAGGATGAGTGAAAACCAAACGAAAAATTAACCTTCATCCTTGCATAATCATCCATTGGGGGAGTATAGAACATTAAAATTGTTAACGCGTTGCATGCTACTTATACTTCCTTGATGCATATTCTGTTTGGGTTAATTGATTGAAATATGCCATATACAATTCATTACAACTCCAAACAGGTCACTTGGTACTGAGTTATGATTGGGAATAGTCTACTTTCAAACGGCATGCTGCCGAATTTTTTAATCTTCCTATTATAGCTCTTGTATCTAATTGATGTTCTTTGCCTTTGCGTTTTATTGGTTAACCCTTTTTGCTGTTGTCAAAATGGAGAGAAGAGGCAAAAGTGGGTATTACTGTGCTTTATTTTACTTACATCTCTTATTACCTAGATTTTTATGCATAAAGTCAGGGAAAGCCTTTCTTGGCTGAACCCACTTTTGCATAAGGTATTTGTCATCATCAAAAAGGGGGATATTGTTAACCTCATTGGTCACACCCAGTTTTGATTATGACAAATACTCTTGGTACTAATGGTTGTACTGAGAATTGCATGCAGATTCACCTTGTGCGCGCTTTAGGACTGAAAGACATATCATGATGGTGTGTGGTGTTCATGCCGAAGAATGAAGATCTATGTGTTGTATTTTGTATTCATTTGATTATTTCTTCATTCTAGGATGTAATTTATTATGAACTGTGCACGTGTATGACTTGTAATAATTTGCATCATGCATGGTAGGTAGGTATGCTCAAAACGACCATAGTTCGACTTTAGGTACCTATACAAACCTTAGGGATCACCCTACGGTCGACCAATACCGGATTTTTTTCGGTAGGATAGAAAGTCCTTAGGTCTCTAAACAAATGCACTAATAAGTCCCCAATATCATCTTCATATCAAGGGAATTATAATTGTTTAAAAATTGGACTGAAAATTGAAAAGATTGAGAGGGTTTGGGCGACTGAACCTATGTCGTATAAAGCGGCTCTGGCGACCGAACAAGTCAACATGTTGATTTAGCTTCGGGTGACTGAACCTTTTTTGAACGTATCTTACTTGGGCACCCAAATGCTTGTTAGAGCATTTTTCAACTACTCGGACGACCGGATGTTTACGTTCAAATAGAGGCTTGGGCGACTGAACTGCAAGGTTCGGTTAACTGAACTTAGCTTCGAGCACCTGAACCTCGGACATTTGGCTACTGACTTTGGTTCAGGCAATCGGTCCTCAATTCGGGCACCCAAACCTTTTAGAGTTGAATTTTTGACTATGTCACTTCGGGCACCCGAACCTCTAGCTGGGCGGCCAAACCTCGCGGGTTAAAATAATTTTTTTAGTTTTTTAAATGGGCTAAACTGGGTTAATTTGCTAAATGGTCCTTTAAACAATTTTAATTATACCTACTATGTCCCCAACGGTCAAAAAATCCTCCTTGCCTATATATACTAGTTCATTTGTCTTAATTAGCAAGGATTAGCAAACTTGATTAGGGCAAAAATTATCTCAACTCTCAAAACCCTAAAAACCCTATATTAGCCAAATACTTCTTGAAAACACTCACATACTTCTCATTCTCTTTCTCTAAGCATTGTGAGTATCTCTACAAGGCTATTGTGCTTAAATTTCTCTAGCTAATACCCTCTCTTGATATATTGATTAATTGATTTTACTTGAGAGTATAGCCTAAAGTTCTTCCACCAATTTCATTTGATAAATCTAGTGTGGAAAGATTTTGAGGGTTTTTGGTTTTTGTATTATTATTGCAAGTTACCTAAACCTAGATTTTGTGTGCAAAATTTTTTTCTCAAAAAGCTAGTCTTTCAAACAACTCCATTGAACTTTACACATTAAAATATACTATTGAGTTTGTTTGATTTATCTTGCTTAACATATTTGAAATCCTGATATGATATTGTGACATTCAAATATTGTGGTTCAAATCTTGCTTAGATAAACACTCTAGATCTGGACTGAAAGTATATACTTGATTGAGTGTCTAACACACATTAGAGCACTGAGCATATTTGCATATCATTCGTGCTTGCATTATTGACTGAGCTATATTGGTGCACACATTTGCTTGTCTAGAAGCGTATTTCCGTGTACAAACAATTAATACACATAGGTAGTATTCCAGGCACGGGTCTAAAGAGGGAGACTAGCCCTATGGAATAGTTGCGGATTGGCTTAAACCCGGTTAAGAAAGTTAGGTGCCTCATCCTATTAAGGCGTGTCCGTTGAGGTCAGCCCCTTGAATTGACTTGGTTGTATTAGGTGCCGCTCCACCCATTTAAGTGAGCATTATAGTGGTAATCCTTGTGCCAGTGTGGCCAAGGCGGGGATGTAGGCACAGTTGGCTGAACCCCAATAACATATTGTGCGTGTTGTTTACATTTCCGCAATTTACATCTACTACACGTGTATGTTTATTTGATGATTGCATAGATTGACCCTAGGCTAAATTACATTGTTGTTAAAATCAGTAGACCTAGGCAACAAATTTTTAAATACCCAATTCACCACCCCCCTCCTCTTGGGGTTGCACCATAACTATCACCCCTATCCACACCCGTTCATATAACGGTCATCACAATTACGTACACATGCCTTCAAAGGAAAAGAAAATTAAAATAAAAGAGTGTGATAGGCGGCTAGTTCCTTTCTTGATTCTGCAAACCAAACATAGGAATGTGATTTTATTGTCAAGATTTGATTCCATTTCAAGACTGATTCTGCAAACCAAATAAGGGGCTAGTTCCTTTCCTCTCTGCCTTATCCTCAATTCCTCTTCATCTTCACTTCCAATGCATAAGCCCAAAGAAATCCTAACCCACAGAGTTGCAAACGTTAGATTTCGCCTAACACTCTAACAATCACAACCATTGGTCATAGATGCAAAGTGCCATCGCCCATAGGCTATCATTGTTGGCCATCTCCCATACCTCTGGTTGCTTTCTATCGTCGACTAGCTACCATTGTCCTACAGATGTCACTTACATATTTGATGATTTAATGGATACCCTCTATCTTTTTCTTTCTTTTTTTCACTTACTCACTCTCTATCTTTCTCTTTCTCTCTCTCTCTCTCTCTCTCTTGATCACAACCATGGTTCAATATTCATTAAGATTCATCCAGATTCAATGGTTTGACACTCATTTTGCGCTTATGCAACCTTCAAAAAGGTCAATATTATGAGTTATACAACTTGTCTACTACTGTGCAATGCCCCCCCATTCTCTCTCTCTCTCTCTCTCTCTCTCTCTCTCTCTCTCTCTCTCTCTCTCTCTCTCTCTCTCTCTCTCTCTCTCTCTCTCTCTCTCTCTTTCTCTCTAACATTTTGGTTCAATTACTTGTTGGTTGGTGGTCTAAAATTCGGTTAACCAATTTTCAATTAACTATTTGGAATCGCTCGTTTCTAGTTCACATTTTTTGGTGAATTAAAACTTCGATTTGGTTAACAGTTTAGGGATTACTATTCAATTAACTAAAACATGCCCCTAAACAATGCTGATAAGTGCATTTACTCAAAGTTTCACAGATGATTATGGCATTATTATATGTCTGGAACAAACATGCTAATTTCTGGAACAAACATGAAAAGTGTGAACGTTATTGAGAAGTATTTATCTTCAATTTAAAACAAATTATTTGAATGAAAGAGATACTTGTTGGCCTTACAAGGCTTAAAATCTTATTATTATGTTTTGATGCTAACAAACAAGTGGAATTTAATGTATTTGTGTGAGTGATGATATTTCAGAGCTCATATATGAGAAAGCAAGGTCAAAGTGCTTACAAGGATCAAATGAAGCTTAAAAGAGTCAAATCATGGATTTAAATCTTGAAGAATATGAGGACATGAATGAGTTGTTGAAAGCCAAGGCATATTAAAGTCAAAAGAGCCAAAGAAAGGCAAAGTGAGAAAGTTCAAAGAATATGGAAGCTTGAAGAAAATATGGACTCAATCCAAGGACAAAACATGAAGACTCAAGAATCTAGAATGAGAAAAGTTTTAGAAGTTTTCATGTAAGTACTTTAATGTTTAAAATATCATTTTAAATATTTTGAAGCTCTTAGGTTAACTTAGACCTAGATACTTTTTAAAATACCTGGAAAATATTTTTATAAGGTCAAAAATTATTTTAAAAAGGTTAGAGTCATTTTTGGAATGAAAAGCATCAAAAAGAGTTTTTCCATTTGCTGTCAGTTTTTATACAACCATATTGAGGTGACTTTTTCTCTATCCAAAACTCATTATTTTAAAAAATGGTCAACATGGAAGTTCTATAATTTTCTCTTAGCTTTCGTTTGACACCAAGAAAACCTAATTTGGAGTTATAAAAAAAAATTTATGGCCAAAACACTGAAACGGGGTCATTGCGGACAGAGAACAAGACAGAACAGGCAGAGAGTTGCAGCAGCAAGTTTAGACGACTGAACTTGCCACTTCTGACGACTGAACCTGCGATATCAGACATCTGAACCATGACTTCAAACGTCTAACCTTGTATCTAGCTCTATTTTAAAGGGATTTAAGGAACTTCAGATGACCGAACTCGAACCTTCAGTTATCTGAACATTGTTCAACAGGAAAAATTTTTAAATTCTCATGTTTTAAAATATAGCCGTTTGAGTTCTAAACTTTCTAAAATTTTGGAAAACTCTCAAAGGAAACTTTTGCAACATGGAAACAAGTTTGAAAGCCTATAAATACATGTTTTTTGCAAATCAAAATACATCCAAGAATTGAAAAATCTGCTTGTAAAGCTGAAAATATTCTTGTTCTTCCAAAGCTCTCTTGTTCACTCATTGAAAAATTATTTTGCTGAGATATTCTGAAGTGCTTATCCTTCCTCCTCTGAATTTCTATTGCTAATCCTTATCTAACAAGGATATTGGCGAATTCTATACTTGAACTTCATTGTATTTCATATTGATATTTTACATTCAAAGTATATAGTGCTGAAATTGTACTAACTTGCTCTTTGAGAGAGTATATTTGTACGCAGATCTTATCTTGTGTTTCCTATAGTTCTTTGATGTTCCAAGGGTTGTTTGTATCATTGGCTAAGCAAGGGGACATTGCTTAGAGAGGCAGGCTCTAGCCTATGTAAGGAGTGACCAAACGAGGGGATATCGTTTGGAGAAGGCGGGGTCTAGCCTTAACCAAGGAGTGTTATAATCGGTATTGTTCCACCCATCAACGAAACTGAACTAGTGAATCCTCTGGTGGTTTTCCAAAGGCGAGGACATAGGCTGGGTATAAGCCGAACCTCGTAAAAATCTCCATCTCATTCTCTTTTTCCCTTACTCTTTATTTTTAGCATATTTAAATTGCGTGGATCGATTAAAATTTGAAAATCATATAAACTACATATATTTGGAAATTAAACAAACTTAAGGTTTAATTTTGATTTGGGTTGCAAAAACCGAAAAGGAGTACGTTGGTTACACCATATCTTGCGAAAACCTTACGGGAGTACGTTACTTGGTTAACATCCCAAAGATAAATTTACCAAGAGTTTATTTGAGTTCTAAATATTTGGAAAGAGTGATTTGATTCATCTATACAGGGCTTTAGATCAGCAAGCATAAATTCTCATTCACTACAGGGCTTGGTTCAAATTTGGCAAATATAAACAAACAACCATCTTGAGTTGTTATATTACCAAAGTGTTGAATACTTTATATCTTGGCTTGGTTGTTTGTTGTTTAACTTGTACTTGGCAAATAAATTGATTGTTTGGCTTGAAGATATTGTTTAATTGATTGGTTGTTTAATTGTGTTATTGATTGGATAAAGGAAGTAAGTTCTCGATTGAATAAAGAATTAAACAAACAAGTCAAGAATTGGTTAAAAGAAATAAAGGAAGTTTAAGGTATCTCAAAAGGAATTAAAAGAAAATTTTAAAAGCCAATTCACCCCCCTTCTTGGGAAGCTATTCCTAATTTCAATACTATTTTGGGTGTAAAGGTAAAGAAACACAATTGTGGATATGCATTATCTTAATCTCATTGTATTGAGAAAATAGTTCAAAAGTATAAACATTTAGGAATTAAAGAGGCTATATCTTATGATGTTTCTTTGAAATTAAATGTAAAATTTGGAAGATCAGTTGCTCTAATTGAGTATGCTAGTGTAATTGGTAATCTTATTTATATTATACATTGCATTAGGTGACATTTCATTTGTGTTGACGCGCAACAATTTTAATCTTTCGATCAATAAAATAAATCACACAAATAACATTCACATAAAAATGGAGACGAGAGATTTTACGTGGTTCGGTAAGGTTGCCTACGTCCACGAAGCATGCACTTGGAGAAAAATCCACTATGAAACGATGGCAGTACAAGATTTGATTAGTCTCTCCCCAATCCTAGATCCCCTGTACACCCCTTCACCTTCAATTCATTGAAGAAAAGTTATTCCTAAAGAGAACCCCTCTCTAGCTATCCTTGCATAAAATGACAAGAAATCCCTATATTTTCCAATAGCTTACAAACATATACATGACACCAAACAACCGTTGGATTTAAAGACGATCCAACGACTGTGATAAAAGTTACAATAAATAAATAAAAATAAATATATTTTTTTTAACAATATCCACCTTGGCTTTTAATCATAGCCAAGCACAACATTCCATCCCCATGCTCTAGGATGCTCTGTCAACAATCAACAAGAGACTACATTAACTAAGTCTAGATAGCACTTGAAGTTAGCTAATGTAACAGGCTTCGTGAGTATATTTGCAACATTTCCATCTGTGTGGATCTTCAATAACTGGAACTTACCACTTTCAACCCAACCTCTAACTACATGGTACCACATGTCAATATGCTTCGTGTGAGAGTGGTAGATCTGATTCCTTGCCAAGTGGATCGCACTCTGACTATCAAAGAATATGTGTAACCTATCCTGCATAACACCAAGTTCCTGAATCAGTCTAGTTAACCACAAAGCTTTCTTACCTGCCTCTGCCAAAGCTATGTATTCTGCTTTTGTAGTAGACAAAGTTGTAGTAGGTTACAACATATCCTTCCAACTAATGGAACCACCAGCCATGGTAAAAATGAAGGCAGAAGTAGACATCCTCTTATCCAAATCACCTGGATAATCGGTGTCCACATAACCCTGAACATTACAATCATCAGTACTTTCAAATAGGATACCATAATCATAAGTGTCATGCAAATATCTAAAAATCCATTTCACCGCATTCCAATGCATTCTACCTAGATTAGCCATATATTTGCTTGCCAAACTAACTACATATGACAAGTTTGGTCTACTACATACCATAGCATACATCAGACTTCGTACTGCACTAGCATAAGGAACACTGGCCATATCCAACTTATCCTCATCAGTAGAAGGACACAGTTTAGTAGACAACTGAAAATGAGCAGCTAGAGGTGTGCTTACTGGTTTAGCCTTATCCATGTTAAACCTTTCCAACACCTTCTCAATATACTTACCTTGTGGCAACCATAGCTTCTTTTGTTGTCTGTCCCTCCTGATTTCCATGCCAAGGATCATTTTAGCTGCATCAAGATCCTTCATCTCAAACTCATCTTGTAACCTAGTTTTCAACACATTCAACCCATCAGTGTTGTTAGAGGCAATCTACATGTCATCCACATATAGCATAAGGATTACATATATGCCACTGTTAAGTAATCTAAAGTAAACACAAATGTCATAACTGCTTCTAACATACCTAATCTTCAACATATAAAAATCAAACCTCTTATACAACTGCCTAGGGGAATGCTTTAAACCATAAAGAGGCCTATTCAACTTACATACCAGGTGCTCTTTACCTTGTTCCACAAACCCCTCCAGTTGCTCCATAAAGATATCTTCCTCCAACTCACCATGAAGGAAAGCTGTCTTTGCATCCATCTGTTTCAGATCTAAATTAAGCGTGGCATCCAATGCTAACAAGGATCTAATAGAAGCATGCTTAACAACATGAGAAAAAATTTCATTATAATCTATACTTTCTTCTTGTTTGTATCCTTTTGCTACTATTTTATCCTTTCTGATTTTGAAGTAGGTTCTTTTCTTTCTGAAAACCCACTTACAGCCAATCAACTTCCTGTCCTTGGGCTTCTGAACCAACACCCAAGTGCCATTCTTATGAAGAGATTCCATCTCCTTAACCATTGCTCCAAGCCAACTATCTCGTTTAGCACTCTGAACTGCTTAATGAAAATCAAAAGGATTTTCACTACTAGTAATCAGAGTAAATGCAACTAAGTCCTCAAACCCATACCTGAACGGAGGCTTAAAATTTCTCCTTTCTTTTCCTGTGGCTAGCCCTATAGGCTCATGTCTATCACCTATCTGAGGAATTTCTTGAGGAACTGTAGCTTGTCTCACTATATCCTGTGCAACAGAATCAACAACAGTAGTCTGAGTATTACCCATACTTGAATTCTAAATACTATCCAGCTCCACCTGAATAGGTATGCCCATTGAATCAAACTTCACCTTCTTATCAGCACTCTCCTTCAACATGGCTTCCTCATCGAAGACCACATCACTGCTAATCACCACCTTCCGTGCTATAGGGTCCCACAACCGATATCCCTTCACTCCTTCTTGGAAACCAAGAAATACGCAGAGTTTGGACTTAGAGTCCAACTTTGATCTGTTCTATTCCTGCACATGCACATATGATGGACAACCAAATATTCTCAACACAGAGTAATCTATTGTCTTACCTGTCCATACCTCCTCAGGAACCTTTGCGTTAATAGCTGTAGAAGGAGACTTGTTTACCAGGTAGCATGCCATACTCACTACTTCTGCCCACAATGAATTAGGCAGATTAGCCTGAATCCTCATACACCTTACCCTCTCTAGTAATGTTCTGTTAATCTTTTCAGCCACCCCATTATGCTGTGGCCCATGTGGAACTGTATAGTGCCTAGTGATCCCCTCTTCCTTACAGAAGTCATTGAACTAGCTTTTTTTGTACTCCAATCCATTGTCAAATCTCAGAAACTTCATTTGTTTCCCTGTATGATTCTCTACTTGAGCTTTCCATTCCCCGAACTTACTGAATATCTCACTCTTGTGCTTCAGAAAATACACCCAGACTTTCCTAGAAAAGTCATCAATAAATGAGACAAAATAAATAGCACCACTATGAGACTGTACCTGTACTGGACCCCATACATCTGAATGAATGTACTCCAGCATCTCCTTGCTCATATGCTTTCCTGTTCTGAAATTCACCCTACACTATTTACCAAACAAACAGTATTTACAGAACTTAAGCTTATGATAAGAATTACCTCCTAGTAAGTTCCGCCTATGCAGCTCTTGCAAACCACGCTCACTCATTGGACCTCGCCTCATATGCGATAGAGTAGTATCATCTGTATCTGTATCGGAAGAGGTACTAACTGCAGCTCCACCTGTCACTGTGCTACCCACCAGAGTGTACAAATTGTTCCTCAAATGATCCTTTATTACTACCAGTGAACCTCTAGCCACTTTCAGCACACCATCCCTAGTTGAAAAAGAGAAACCATTATTGTCCAAAGAGCCCAAGGAAATCAGATTCTTTTTTAGGTCTTGAATATGCCTCACATTGCTGATGGTTTTAATCACACCATGGAACATCCTGATTCTGACCGCTCCACTACAAAGAATACCACAGGAAGCATCATTACCCATCAACACCATCCCTCTAGAGATTGGTTCAAAGGAGTCAAACCAGTCCCTGTATGGACACATATGATATGAGCACGCCGAATCCAAAGTCCAGGTATCGGCTAAGTAACTGGAAACTGTAGTAACAGCCAAAAGATCCCTATCAAAAATTGATGAACTACTCTGCACTACAATAGCCTGCTTAGTCTTCTTCCTGTTCTTTTCCTTTAAATCTTTTTTCCTCCTTAGACAGTCCTTCCTTATATGCCCTTCTTTCCCACAATAAAAACAACCACTCCTTTAATTCCCACTCTTACCCCTAGACTTAGATCAAGATTTCCCTTGATTCCAATTGCCCCTGCTAGAACTCCTACCCTGCTATTGGCTAGGCTCACCCTTAGCCACCAACCCTTCTCTATGTCCTAGATGATCTAGTTTGTAAAAATTCTCACTCTCTAGAATGGTAGTAGTCACCTCGTCAACTGTAAGGGCCTCCTTACCTAGCAGTAGTGTGGTTTTCAAAGTATCCAGTGATCTGGGAAGCGGATGCAACATAATCCGTGCTTTATCTTCCTCCTCAATTTTTACCTCAATACTTAGCAACTGTGTAATTATCTTATTGAAATAATTGAGGTGGTCTCTGACTTCTGTCTCCTCAGTCATCCTCAAATGATACAACTGTTTCTTCAAATACAATCTATTAACTAGGGACTTGGACATATAAATATTCTCTAATTTTTTCCAAAGCTCAGCTGGTGATGTTTCATTCAACACATTGTATTTAATTTCTAGAGCTAAACTTAAGTGAATGGTACTTACCACTTTCATTTCCAGCTCCTCCCACTGATCATCTAACATGGTTTCTGGCTTATTGTCTTTCCCATACATTACCTTAATCAATCGTTGTTGGACCAACACATCCTTCACAATGCTCTACCACAGACTAAAATTATTTTTCCTATTAAAGGGCTCCACCTCGAACTTGGCCGTCGAAGTACTCTCCATTTAAAAAAGAAAATTCTTTTGTTTTCTTCTCTCCTCTCACTTCAGCACCTGTTAGGATGACATCAGTAATGGCGTCTGCATTAGCTTCTGCGTCAATGTGACGTCAGCGCTCCACGGGGAGGATCCACGCCTCAACCTGCGCTCCGATCCGATTCTGAATTCGGGTCTGTCACCCAATTTTGGCACTGTTCATCATGTTCTTCATCTGCAAATTTTTTTTTTCTTCTAAATTTTGTTTTTCACACCTTTAATTGAAAAATGATCCTCCTTCCATTGAAAAATTCCAGAATAATTTTTTGGCTTCTGATCTGAATCTCTGCATACCTCAATCTGATCCGAACAAACTGCTTTGATCTTGAGCACTCTCGTGAAAAAACTTCAGATCCAAAAAATTTCTTTTAATTTGATCTAACTGATCTGCCCCCCAATTGAAACCGTACTCTGATACGACTTGCTAACCTCAGTGATCTTAATCTTCCGATCAAGAAAATAAATTACACAAAGAATATTCATAGAAAAATGGAGATGAGAGACTTTATGTGGTTCGGCAAGGTTGCCTACGTCCACGGAGCATGCACCTAGAGAAAAACTCACTATGAAATGATAGTAGTATAAGATCTGATCAGTCTCTCCCTAATCCCAGATCCCCTGTACACCCCTTCACCTCCAACCCATTGAAGAAAAGTTCTTGTTAGAGAGAACCCCTCTCTAGCTCTCCTTGCACAAAATGACAAGCAATCCCTATATTTTCCCATGGCTTACAAACATATATATGACACCACACAACCGTTGGATTTATAGATGATCCAACGACTGTGATAAAAGCCACTACAAATAAATAAAAATAAACATATTTTTTAACAATTTGCAATTTGAAAACTTTCTAGATACACAAGTAATCCTAGTGCTAGTCACTAGAAAGGAATTTGAAGCATCCTTGGTTATCTTAAAATAAAAATTACTTCAGGATTATTTTATAACCAATTTCCTAGAGCACTAAAAGCTTATACTAATGCTAGTTAGACGACTAGTATAAGTAGTAATAAGCCCATATCTAGTTGGGTGTTACACAAGGAAGAGGACAATTTCATAGGCTTTTAAGAAACAAACACGTATTACACATTCAACAATGGATATAAATTGTGGCATAGGCCCTGTTCCTGGGGCTTTGTTTGGGTACGGTTTTTTTGCTCGGACTTATTTGCTTGTTAGTATCCCGCGTGTCGTGTAGTATGCCTGGCCTGGTTCTTTTTCGGTCGCTTGTAGTAGGTTTAAAAGAAGCATAGAGGTTAAGAAATTTGTTGCTTTGGAGGTATGTGATTCACAACAGAGGGGGCGTGGGGGCGGGGTTGAGTTGGGTATTTAAAATTTTGTCCTAGGTTTAACTAATCTAATAACAGTATTACTCAACCTAGGGTATGTCTACGCATTTATAAACCCAATCATTCACAATAGTAAAATATAAACATTCATGTGCTGGAATTTAAATTGCGAAAATTAAAAGCACGCACAAGAAATGTTATCGGGGTTCGGCCAAAGTGCCTACGTCCCCGCCTTGACTCTTATGCACAAGGATTCCACTACGACTCACTTAATGGGTGAAGCGGTACCGTTTACAACCAGGTCAATTAGCAGGGCTGACCTCAACCTACACCTTATCAGGATGGTGCACTTAACTTTCCTAACCGGGTCTAAGCCAATCTAAGACTATTCAACATGGCTAGTCTCCCTCTTCAGGCCCATGCCTGAAATACAATGAATATAAAATTATTGACCTTTTGAGTCCGATCCCTGTTTTGATTCTGACAAAGCACTAATATTTTATGTGTGCATTTAGTGTGTGAGCGGATTTTCATTTTAGCACGAACGTAAGATACCGAAAAATGGATGCCAACAAGAACATAAAGCTCACACTCTCCTGGCGTTTTCCATGAAGATTTAAGAGCAAAGAAGATAAAAAGACATTTTTTTTTACTTGTACGTGCATTTATTTTTATATTTGGTTTGTAATAATACATACATCTTGCATGATGTTTTAAATGTTCAAATGACTGTAGAATGACCATAAGGACCGACTGACCTTAGGACCCCAAATATTGCAATAAAATGTCCCCCATAGTCTTGAAAATAAACATTATATAATTAGAGATAATTTAATAAAGGAAAAAAGACCGAAATGCCCAATGATGACATGTTCGGTCGACCAAACTCAGTTACACTGAGTTCCTCGGTCGACCGAACCCCCACCGGGTCAAAATGTTGACCGCTTGGTCGACTGACCAAAAGTATATAGGCAAGTCCTGGTCGACCAAACTTCCCTGGGTCAACAAGTTGACCTCCTGGTCGACCAACTGAAATTATATGTGCAACGGCCAGGTTGACCGAACCCCCACGTAGGAATTGCCAACTGCCAGGTCGACCGAACCACCTAGTTCAAATTGAGCCGGTTGATCAAACCGCGCTGAATTGGAAAATCGCCCTTGAACCTTGCAAGTCCGATCGACCAACCTTCCAATTCAAATTTCTCCCAATTGACCGAACCCTGCCACTCGGTCAACCGAACCTCATGTACGGTTGAACGAGCATCTCGGGTTGTTGAATTTTTTACTGCCGGTAAACGAGGTTCTTTTTAATTAAACATCATTAATCTTTTTATAAAAAGACCTCTGTGTCCCTAACGGTCATAATTTTTGGAAAGTCTATAAATACCCCCTTATTTGCTTTGATTAGTAACTTTGATTAACCTAAATCCTTTCTCTAATCCATTGTTAATCAAAGTTCCTCCGAAATGGTTTTTATTGTTTAAATCATTCTTCTGGGGCAAAATATTTTAAACAAATCTCTTCAACTCTCTTTCACTTGTTTATCTCAAAATCATTTTTAAAGAGAGTATTTTATTTTGAGAATTTTATTTGTATTTACATGCATATACTCTCACTTGTTATTTATCTTTTGAAAATCAATTTTTGAGAGTATTGCTTGCATTTCTCCTGATTATTTAATTGATAAATATTTTGGAAGAAATTATTTATAGCACAAATATTTTATTGAGTTTAAATTCCTAGATTCTCCAAATTCTTTATTTGCAAAAATATTTATAAGAGAACATAATACTCATATTTTTATACATATATTTGTGTTGATTATATAGAAAATGCACCCTTTACTCTACTGAGCTCAAATCATATCATAAGAGAGTACATACATTTTAAAGCTTTATTGTGTACATTTCCACTTGTATTTCAGAAGCATTATTATATGTACAAAAATGTTTTATTGTATGGCTGGGTTCATCCCGTTAAATGAGATCGGTTGGGTTCAGCCCGTAATTGAATTGGAGAGTCTCAGCCCCGTAAGTGAGATTGGTTTGGTTCAACCCAAAAATTGAACTGGGATTTTCCTCGCCCCGTAAAGAGAGGATGTAAACAGCTTCTACTTCACCCGTTTAAGTGAGCAAGTTTAGTGGAATCCTTGGGGGGTATGCCCAAAGCGGGAATGTAGGCTGGTTTGACCGAACCTCGATAACAAATTCGGTGTCATTCTCTCTATCTTATTTAAATTCTTATAATTTAATTTTAGCATGTGTATGAATGTTTATTGAATGTCTTAATTATCTGCATACACACATTTGATTTAAAAAAGATATTGCGTACGTGTAAGCTTGCTTTCAGTGTTAAACTCATTTTACATATACGTGTATATGTTGAATGGGATATTATACGTGGTGAATAGGCGAATCGTTTAAATTAGTCGAAAAGTTTTTTTAAAACCCAATTCACCCCCCTCTTGGGATCACACCAATTCCAAAAAAAATTTACGTACATGGAAATGCTTCTTACATAAGCTGATATGTACCAATATAATCAATACACTACCAAATGATAAGATATGATAAGCTCAGTGTAATCTTAATTTCTACTCTCAAAGATTAATGCAAATATGACAATCAGTTTGTGAGAGTGTATGTAAAAAATCTTTGTGTCAAAATAACAGTATCAATCACAATGCAGCAACAAAGATCTCAAGCACACTTCAAATATCCTCAACAAATATTTTTCTCAAAATAAATCACAAGAGATATTTGAAATTAGTTTGTAAAATAGTATTTATCTTCAAGCACACTTCAAATACCTTCAACAAATATTTTTTCTCAAAATAAATCAAACAAGATATTTAAAATCGGTTTGTAAAATAGTATTTCACAAACAAAATGCAATATAAACTCTTGAGTATTGCAATGAATATGCAGAACTCTTTAGTATTGCAATGAGGCCTAGAAAAACTAGAAGCGTACTCTAAAAAAAAATTAATCTCAATCAAAATGAGCAAGTGAGAGTTTAAGCTTGATGTGATGAACACACTCTTACTAAGTGGTATTTGTAATATGGATGAGTAAGAATGGGAGTATGAAGCTTGAGTATGAGAAATAGGCTTTTTGAAATTCAAAAGGTATTTGCTAGTCATGTTTGCTAATCTCATACTAATTTTTGCAAATGAATGGGTATATATAAAATTCCCCAAAATTATAACCGTTTGGGACATAGATGTCATTTTTTCAAAAGTTTAAGTGAGGTAAATAATATTTAACAATGTTTTAACCTTGGTAAATTCGGAGCAACCTAAGAGGGTCAATCGACCATTTTCATGGTTCGGTCAACCGGGTTGCCAAGTTCGGTCGACTAGGATAATTTTGATATGAGAAGATGGTCGACCAATCAAAGGCGATTCTGAACCCTCCAAGGTTCGGTCGACCGAACTTCATTTACTTTGGTCGACCAAGTCATTTTGAACTTGGAGGTTCGGTTGATCAGGGCGTTGGGACTTCCCCCGAGGTGGTTTGGTCGACCAGAGCGTTGTAGCTCATTTCTGGTTGATTGACCGAAGAGTCAACTTGTTGACCACAGGGAGGTTCGGTCGACTGAAGATCTATGCATGTTCTGGTTTAGTCGACCAAGTGGTCAACAGTCAACCCTGGCGAGGTTCGGTCGACTGAAGGTGTTCTGTATGTTTTGGTTCAGTCGACTGAATATACAATAACTATGCATTTAAGTTCTAATTTCTATATAAAGTCACCCCTTCTCACATAATTCTCATTTCTAAGTTATAAGGGACTTTTCATGTGATATTTTGGGGTCCTAAAGTCAATTTATGGTCTTTGAGAGATAACCCCAAAAACTTGGCGTTGATCGACCGAAGGATGCCCTAAGGTCATTCGGATCCCTATGGTCATTTGAGCTTTTCAGTCCTATCATGCATGCAATGCATTAATTATTACAGACCATTTCTTATTTACTATTACAAACCCGAATAGAGCAATAATTTAAATTACAACAAAGGAAAAACTTCAGGGTCTTTAGACTTTGAGTCCTCATGTGCCATCAATTGATCTACTAATATAGACCTACACACAAACTTGATAACCAACAATTACCAGTGTTTGTCATTATCAAAACCGGGTGTGACCTATAACGTCAACAAAATTTGCTATTGGGAATTGAGTTGTGGCCACAACTAATGCCAACCATTTGTTTGCGTTTTGATAGTGAAGAAAGTATGCCTAAAGCATTTAAGAAAACATATAATAGCAAATCTAGACATATTAGTTTGAGACATGAACATATTAGACAACTAATCTCGGAAGGTATAATTAACATTGTATATATATGATAGGTCAAGTAATAATTTGGCAGATCCATTCACTAGTAAAGGCCTTTAAGGGATTTGATAAAAATCACAATAATCACAAATAACAAGAACCCAAACTTTTATTGGTTATATTACTTTTTAAATGGTTTAATAGGTAACAACAAGTTATTGACATGCCACTATGAATTGTTATGTTAATAAGAGAATGAGTGATTTCCTCTTCATGAAATTCATAATTATAATGTGTCTACAATAATGAGTTCAAAATGAAAATTTCATCTATCTAAACATGAGAAGTGGTGCCGCTTCTAGCAAAAAATTGGGGTAGATTTTTATAAATGTTCATGAAATGCTAGTGGTAACACAAGACTATGATAGAGTTAAAATATTGTTCATTGAACTTCTCACTAAAGCATGGCAAAATTATAAAGAAATCTTGGTTTAAACATAAGACACCATTGATTTCATTAGAATTTTGAAATATTTACAATAACATGAAAGTTTAAGTGGGAAGATACCAACTTGTAAGCATGACTCAATAACTACTTCTTTTTTTTTTTGAAAAATAGGGCGGCACCTCTAAACTTTATTAGAAAACCCCTCACTTATGGCGGAGGAAAACCGTGGTTACAATTTTGGGACTTTAGGACAATAAAAACAAAATTCTAAGACCCTAAAACTAACTTAACCAACCTAAACCAAACACCAGCAACCAAAAAAACTAAGAAAACTAAACCACTAAAAGTGAATTAACACAAAACATCATGAGCGCAAAGAAGGAAAACCCAACAAGTCCAAACGAATCATTCCCCTGACTTGCTGAGGAAGATCATCTTGGCAACTATATGATCGAGAAATACCAGATTCACCCTATCTGGCAAAGAAATCTGCACTTTTATTCGCCTCTCTGTAAACATGTTCCACTTTGAACTGTATGCCTCTTAATGCTAGTAAAAGTTCTTCCCACAAATCCCATAAGTTCCAAACCGAGCCCTTCCCAGAATTTATCCACTGAACCAACAAAGCAGAGTCACATGCAATCTCCACTTGATCAAGTCCGAGATCATTGCACAGATTAATCCCTAAAATAATCGCCTTCAATTTAGCCATGTTATTTGTTCCATAACCTAATAATGAGGAAAAAGCTGCTTTAAATAAACCCTTTTCATCTCTTATCACGCCTCCACCACCACAATTCCCTGGGTTACCTCTACAGCTCCCATCCACATACTCAATAACTACTTCATTTAATATTTATATTACAACCTAAGTGGAGGATTATTGGATAAATTGGAATAAAAGGGAGAAAAATATTACAATGTAAGTGGGGGATTATTGGAGTTTTCAAGTTTTAGATGGTAATATAAGATTGTCCCAAACATTGAAAGTTTGAAAATAGTGAAAATAAGTTTGTAAAGTATTTTCCATTTCATTTGTTCAAAGATATGGCACACGTGATCATAAGGAGTTTTTTCCCGATTTATCTTTTTTATAAAAAAATATATTAAATAATATCCTACTTGGGAAAATAATTCCTAGAATGACTCTGACGTAATCTCGTTAAACCAACTAGCGAGATTTACTATGCACTACTGATGCTGCTTTGGATGCGTGGCAAATCTCACTCATTCATGCAGCGAGATTTGCTTAGGAATACTAATCGCCCATCCATTCGGTGTTGGACGCATGGCAAATTTAGCTGATTCATCCAGCGAGATTTGTTTCGGAATACTAATTCGCTTATCCATCCGACGTTGGACGCATGACAAATCTTGCTGGTTCATCCAGCGAGATTTGCTTCGTCCCTTACACAACCCTTTTTCCTACCATTTTGTGTGTGAACAAAGAGGAAGGTCCTATAGCTATGCAGACGTTGCAGAGAGACAGAGAAGTGCAGGCGACCGTTGCTGAGGCAGAGGGCAACAGAGATCGGACGTGTTGCAGGTGACCGTTGCTCGTTAGGAGGCTGCTAATGCTAAAAAGATTTTTGAAAATGACATACTTTAAATTATTAATAAAAAATGAATGCACAGTAAATTTTGTTGGACTAAGCGGCGAGATTTAAATAGTAGTCAAAATAATTTACTGATGCATGACAAGCAAATTTCGCTGTTTCATCTAATGAGATTTGTTTAAATTTCACTGGATCAAGATTATGTCAAAGTTGGGAATTATTTTCCTTTAAATCTCGTTCAAGTAGCGAGATTACGTTAGAATTATTCTGAAAATTATTTTCCAAAATAAGATATTATTTAATATATATATATTTTTTGAAAAATAAATGAGGAAAAAACTCTGATCATATAAACAAACGGAATCAAAATGACGCATGTACTTTTGCATACATTGGACACTGTCCTCGATTGCCACCTGACCCCAAAAGCAAACCCATGATCTTTAAATGCGACAATGTCTGTCGCTCGGGACTTCATTTTGGATTTCTTACACCCATTAAAAAGCCGATGTAGTTGTTATCCCTCTCTTTCACTCCTTTTCCCGATTATCACTGCCGACAAAACTCGGCTGGCCCAAGCACCCATGCAGTAGTCCTCCTTTGCCAGTTATTTAGGACGCCCATCATTTCTTGCGTGTATGCCCATTCCTCCCTTTTTTTTTTTTTTTGGATTATGCACTGGGAATCCACGTGTCCGTTTTACGGTCTACGTGACTAATCCTGTGCCCCTTGAAGTTGACCCCACAACTCCAAAGGGAGAGTAAATTCAGGAGTTCAGGGGCGGAAATGAGCTGAAGAGGGTTTGAACACCTGACTTTATGAGAAGCACTCCTGTAGCCCACACTACCACCTGAACCACACCCTAGGGTACCCATTCCTCCCTTTGATAGGAGTGTCCTGTGTCTGAGTGTTAATTAGTTCAAAACCATGATGGCCGCGGCAAGATTGCCTCCGCCACCAGTTTTGAGACCGGCGACGGAGGGCGGAGATGTGCATACCCGAGGTTTTAAGTTGGTAGTCGCCTCCGCCGCTGACTCCACAGTTGGTGCTGGTGTTGCTGGTGGTGGTGGGAGATTTCCGTCATTTCTGCCCAAAGAGGTTGAGAACATCAAAGACTCGTTTGCTAGAGCTTTGGCTCAGAGGATTCAAAGACTTCCCGTGCAGGTTAGTAGTCTGTATCATATGTGCTTTCTCTTGATCTCTTCTCTTTAATCTTCAATGTGCAATGCCAGGGGTTTTATACTTTATGATTTACTAGTTGGGTTTATTTTATTATCCTTTCCTTTGTTTATAACTAACAAGGGTTTATATTCTTTGGGAATCCTAAGTCCTCATGTGATGAAGCTTCTGACATTCTTTTGAACTTTGAATCTTCAATAATGTTCATGTCTCTCCTGACTTGAAACTTCTTGTTCGTCTCATAGTTTTAAGTGTGCTTTTCATTCAAGCTCTTCAAGCATATCTACTTGATTTTATGAAAACACTTCAGCCCTGAAACTTAACTCAAACAACCATGTTGAGTAACCTTTTATCATCAAAAAGAGATTAAGCCTTGTCAGGCCAACAAATACTTTTCTTCTTCTGCCTGTTACATCTCTGTTAGTATTTGGATGACTGAAAACAAGTGCTATGCTTGACTCTCGACTGGCGAATGCAAGCCATTGCTGGAAGGGTTGTTGTATCCTGGAGGTGGAATCACACAAGCCTTCTGCACCATATCAGAGAGGCGAAATCTACCCTAAGGGCAGTGCTCCGTACACCTAAAACGATAAGTCCTTGTGTTTTATTTTTTGCATCCTGGTTATTGTATATTGAACTTAACAAGTTACGTTGAATTGTAATTCATTACCTTATCTTTTTCTAAACCAAATCAAGTGGTTTAAGGTCTACATATAAAAGATCAGACTAGGTTGAAAATATCATTTTATTACCTTTTGACCATTGTGGTTTGCATGTAATAATTGCAGACTGGATTCTCAGACAACTGTATTATGAGTAGTTGTGTGAAGCCGCTGACTCAAAGAGAGGACAATCCAGCAGTTCTCCTCCATTGTTTTGACAGGTTTGTAGTGTAATGCAGGATATACTATTGTTACAAAAATGTATTCCCTGTTAAGCTGAGTTCATTCTATTGCATAGCTCTTGCTTAGAATGGAGACGTGCATTTCCCTTGCTTGAGGAGGCTGGTATGGAGGCTTGGGCCATTGACATTCTTGGATGGGGCTTCTCTGATTTAGGTTCTTACACCTTAACCCTGTTTTAACTACACATGTTATACATTTCTTATCCATGTATCCTTGAACTATTTTCATACCTTTACTAGAAATGCTTCCACCTTGTGATGTGGCATCCAAGGGTTACCACCTCTACCAGGTACTTTTGTATATCTGTTAAGCTTTGATTCTTGGAAATGTTATTTTGTTCACTCAAACCTGTTAATTCTCTGCATTTCTGGAAATGCTTTGATACATTTTCTGCATATTTTGACAGCATTTATTCATGATATTTATATATTTTGATAGTTGGTTGCATTCAGGCCTGAGAATGTGGGTAGATTGAAAATATCATGATGGAAGATGATAGTAGAATTTTGTCCCGTGAGATTAGAGACTGATTTGATTTTATCTTAACTGTAACATAGTTTTGGAAGTCCTATATAAAGAGGCCAATGATATTAGTTGGACCGAGCCTTGGTGCTGCAGCAGCCATTGACTTTGCAGTCAAGCATCCGGAAGCTGTAAGTATATTCCTTCAGTTTTGCAAACTATCAGGATGCATACACTATGGACGGTTTGTGTAAAATGTTACAGCTTTACATTTTTAAGCTCATTTTCTTTAATCTTTTTGTATTTTCATATGAAAATATTCATGCTATTCAGTTGGTTGTTGGTTAAGTTTTTTGGACCTGCCAAATGGTGTAAACCATGCACTGATAATACAATGCTCAAATGGTAAATCTAAAAATGGTTTTTGTGGAATTCTGGCACTACTACTTTGTATCAAGTCTTTAGAAGTTTTATGAACTTCGTTTTTACTTGATTGAGTTGGGATTTATCAAGTGTATTACCCTGCGTTTTCGAGAGCATGGAATTGAGACTTTGGATTTGGATTTGCGTGGATCTGAAATAAAGTCAATACTAATTTGTGTTGTGTTTTATCCAAATCCATACAAATCCAAATCCAAACTTTGAAAACCATGCTCCCAAACACTACCTTAGAAGTTCTATGAACTTTATTTTGAATTGATTGAGTTGGTTTTATCAACTGTATTTGGAAGTTCTATGAACTTTGTTTTTACTTCATTTAGTTGGGATTTTATTGGGATGAAGAACCTAGTATGAATGGAATAGTCAGTCCTTAATTTAATACATATGCTAACAGTGATCAAATCCTTCAATATGTAGCCCACAACATAGGTTAACGGTGATCCTATTTCAATTTTTAAGTTGGAAAATTTGGGGTTTGAATTTGAATCTACAAATCTAATCCATAGATCAAAAGTTTTGGGGGTTGTGAATAGTTTCAGGATAAAAGGCTGATTAGCCTTTTCAGCAGAATCAACAAACAATATGGACAACAAAACAGTCTCAGCAAGAGAACACAACTAACAGAAAAAACAGCTCAGTTTGCTGATGTAGCATCGCTTCCTTTTGATCACTGCAATCTGACTTCCTGAGCAATTCTCATACTTAAAAGATGAGGATGACAAGGATTATTATTATCAAATGGCTGAACATTTTCTGGCTGTCCAAGTGCAATAGGCAGCAGCTGTCCAAACCAGCTTACAAATAGCATCAGAATTAGAATTTCCTTTTCTTGACAACCAAGACAGATTTGAATCTCATTCCATATGGACCCTCAATATATTCATCTTCAGCATAGCATCCTTGTACATTTGTTTCGTTGTCATTGTAGGCAATCTATTCAAAATAGCCGACCATGCAATAATGGAAATTTTGGGTACATAAGATATTACTCCAAGGAACAGTGCTACCTCTTCTTATAGCATGCCATGTTCTGTAAAGAAAACTTCCTATTTGTATTTAAACTCCATAGGATTTGATCCTCACATTCAGAATATGGAGTGCAGTCAGTGTGTACCTCTATTGAATTCATATTAGCAGCAAATCTTCTGTTCCAAAACCAGCTTCTTCCATCAATTATAGAATTAACGTTGTCAAACTTTTGAAGGCCAAACTCAATAGGCAAATGCTTTCAAACTCAATGGGCAAATGCAGTCCATATTATGATACTCAATTAAGGGGCTACGATGGTGCCAATATCATAAAATAGGAAAGTTGAATGCCCATTACCTATTTTATACTTGATATGCTGGTAGGCAGTTTGTCTCTTTTTTATAAAAAAAAAAAAAGAAAAAGAAAATTTAATGCCCATTACCTATTTTATACTTGATATGCTGGTAGGCAATTTGTCTCTTTTTATGAATCATTCTCCAAGACCATGCAGAGTCTGATGGAAACTGAATTGTTTTAGTCCCTCAGTTTTTCTCCATCTGTTCAAAGATTATTATAGCTATGTGGTTGATGAGCTGAAGCCAAGGGGATATTTTGTGCTAATTGATCTTAACAAACAAATGGCAGTTACAAATTGCATGTGCACATGTACTAGAAAGAACTTGTGTCCAATGCAGGCAAATATTTTTCTGCTTCATCGCAGTTGTGTTCGGCCTGCTCTGTGATATGGTTTCTTGGAAAATTCTGTTCATTTCCTGTTCCCTAAAATGATATTTTTTTAAAATGCCCTCCAGGTTGAGAAGCTGGTACTGATCAATGGAAGCGTATATGCAAAAGGCACAGGACGTCTAACAAAACTACCTAGAATGGCAGCATATGCCGGGGTTAGTCTCTCTATTCAAAGTCTAGCTCTTGATAGTCATAAATGTTAGAAAATCATCTCTTCTTTTTTAATGTTATGCACATACCTATGACAGAGATTCATACTTCAGCGATTGCGTTTTATATGACAAGATATAAACCTGCGGCTGTAAAGGCAAATCTAAAATTTTAGCAATTTTAATCGTCATCCAAGACAATGAATTTCCAAGAATTTCTTATTTTTAAAACTAAATTCCTGGCCTTTTTGGACCTCTTTTTTCTATTGTAGACACGTCATTTTTAACCATGAGATCATTTTATAAATTTCAAAAATATTGGGGCCTCTGGTGCAGTTTGTCAAAATTGGCAGCCCCAGGATGCATAGGTAATTATGAAGGGTTTCTAAGTGGTATTTGGATGTCCAAGACAAGGGAACAAGTATATGACTCGGCGATGGGCCTGGATCAAGGAATTGGTGGGTCAAAATAGCCCAAATGAAGGAAGAATCAGTAGAGCATGTCACTGAGCGGCACCTGCTGCTGCACCAAGCCCTGCACCAGTGTCTTTCATCACTTCGCACAATTTGTGCCTTTTTATTAATTTAGAGGGATCCCAGGCCCTTACGAGCTGTTGGATTGCCCGAGTAGAAAGGAAACTTTTCACCTAGGTGCTCTTTAGGACACCTAGGATTTGGAAGAAAAGAGGGCACCAAGGATTAGAGAAGAAAGAGGGCATCAATCATTGATCAAGTTTGTTAAAAAATATGTTTATTTTTATTTATTTATTGTGGTTTTTATCACAATCGTTGGATCGTCTCTAAAACCAACGGTTGTGTGGTATCATATATATGTTTGTAATTCATGGGAAAATATAGGGATTGCCTGTTATTTTGTGCAAGGAGAGGTAAGAGGGGTTATCTTTAGGAAGAACTTTTCTTCAACGGGCTGAAGATGAAAAGATGTACAGGGGATTTGGGATTGGGGAGAGACTGATTAGATCTTGTACTGCCATCGTTTCATGGTGGATTTTTCTCTAGGTCCATGCTTCGTGGACATAGGTAACCTTACCGAACCACGTAAAATCTCTCGTTTCCATTTTTCTGTAAATGTTTTTTATGTGATTTATTTTGTTTATTGGAAGATTAAAATTGCTGCGCGTCAACAAGTGGTATTAGAGCCAACAGTTCGTAACTCTGGGTTAGGGACATCGTAAAAGTTGAGACGTGAAATTGATTTTACTGACGTGCTAACAGTTGGAGGACCAAGTGTGTGACCGAGGCCAATAAGGATCATCTAGGTCTGGGACAGATTCGAATAGGGTTAAGACGTGGGAGGTAGGATTAGTTCAGAAGCACGTGAAATGCAAGCCGAGACACATAAGGTGTCAGTGGTAAGGCCCACTTGAGCAACTGTTGGGGAATTGGGCTTACTCCCATAAGGGAGATGGTTTCCGTTCAAGGGGGAGCGGTTGGAACTCACAAGAAAGGGGGAGAT
Source organism: Malania oleifera (assembly GCF_029873635.1). Lineage (NCBI taxonomy): Eukaryota > Viridiplantae > Streptophyta > Magnoliopsida > Santalales > Ximeniaceae > Malania > Malania oleifera. Next base: position 97,622,758 of record NC_080417.1, read on the forward strand.
TGTTGAGAATTCCACTTGTGAACTTGTCCCACATTGAAAAATTAGAGTGGATGATGGGTGCTTATATATACATGGTTGGACCCAAGACCCAGTAGGCTTAAGCTTTTAGGTTAAGTTGGTGTTCACTCATGTGTATCAAGCCCACCCATGGGCTCCTTAGTCCTAACAAGTGGTATTAGAGCACGGTTTTGATTAGGTGCATATCTGATAGATCAGATCAGATTGAAAGAAATTTTTTGGATCTAAAGCCGCGGGAGTGCTAAAGATCAGAGCAGTTCGTTCAGATCGGATTGAGGCACGTGAAGATTCAGATTAGGTGCTAGAAAATTATTTCGGAATTTTTCAATTGAAGGAGGATCATTTTTCAATTGAAGGTGTAAAAAAAAAAAAATTCAGCCCTAAACCCTAGACCCTAAAAAACCTAAACCCTAAACCCTAAACCCTAAACCCTAACCCTAACTCGAAACCCTAAGCCCTCAAGCCTATCACCCTAAATCCTAAACCCTAAGCCCTAAGACCTAACCCCTAAACACTAAGCCGTAAACCCTAGACCCTAAACCCAAATCCCAAAACCCTAAACCCTAAATACTAAGACCTAAACACTAAACCCTAAACCCTAAATCCTAAGCCCTAACCCTAAACCCTAAAACCTAAACTCTAAACCCTAAACCCTAAACCTTAAACCCTAAACAGTTAACCCGAACCCCAAACCCGAAACCTAGGAAAGACATCCTGGCAGAGACAGCTTGACAGCTTTACAAAATGTTAGCATTGGCTCGGAAAAACTAACTCAAAAATTCAAGCAAAATAACGAATCTGAACTTAATGCATATATTCATTGGTTGAAATATGAAATTATTGGCTGCTTGAATAAAAATTCACTTCTAAATGGATATGGCAAGTTTGCCTTGTATTTAAATCTCAAATTTCTTAATTCACGCTTAAATATAAATATCTAAAGTTAAGCATACCTTTTGTCCATTGCACCAGCTTGTGGTTTAGGGAATCCATCTCACACTATATATCATTTAATCCTAAACCCATCATTGAACTTAAGAGCCTAAATCAAAATCAAGTCATCATTTTAGGACATATTAACTAGCACGAATACTTTTTGAATAATGTCCTACTTATGAATACTCTTCTAAACTTAAATAAAAATTTTAATCTTTAAAAGTATTCATTCTTTACTTCTCAGGAGAAACTCTCAAACTTTAAGTCAAACCCATTAAAGTTTTATATACTTAGAGATGAGTTGAATGGTTAATAAAATCATCTGGGTCTCAATCTAGATGAATGTATAAAATTCAAGTAGACCTATGCACATGTAGTAAAAATCTAAAGCCATTCCAACTTGGGGCCTCTTGCATATAGAAATTCATAAGAGAAGAGACATTGTAGGCTTATGACTTTGAAAGAAATATTCATTGTGACCTTTTGGTCCTCTAAGCCTAATCATGTAAAGCCGAGTTTGAATCATTGAAAATCTTAAAACACTTGGCTAAAGAACCTGAAAAATAAGAAAAGGCATAAAATGAGTTGAGCACATAACTCAACGGGATCATATATTCTTTCATGGTTATATAAATTAAAATGCTCTCATATTTTTATTTCATGCCTAAATGTCCATATGAGTACTGATATGAATTCCTAACTATCCATGGTTATTTATTGTTCATTGTATTTAGTTGGATGGTTTACATTTTATATGGACTGTTGATTATACTACTGGAATGCATGCTTAGTCTAGAATGTCTCCTGCATGGCGGATGTAGTTGATGTGAATTGCATGCTGGTAGTGGATATAGGTTTTTGTGTGCCTTAAACTGAATTATAAACTGCTTGATTGAACCTATTGGGTACAGGTTTTATGGAAAAATGTCCAATTTACATACGGCATGCTACTGAAACCTTGTATATAGATGATTATGATAAAATTAATGTTAAAATATTTTTGAAAGGATGAGTGAAAGTAATTTAATATTAAATTTTATCTTAGCATAATCATCGAATAATTAGAGGAGCCTAGCTCGATCACTAGAGAAAGAACTTAAAGTATTCATATGCATCAATTCACATTTTTGAATATTGAGACTCTTCAGAAAACCCTGAACATCATATCCAGTGCTTAAAGGTCTATAAATAGATATGGATTGCTCTTGGTTGTGAGTATTAGTTCATGCCTTAATATATTTTCTAAGATGCATCTGTGGCTTATAGGGATAACCATACTAATCAATATACTGTTAATAAATCATCAGTATGGTTGGTTTAAAAGGATTTCAAACGAATGGCTAATACTACTGAGCATAATGAAATTAATCTTTGGATAGTATAAGTAGTTAAAAAGGTCTAAACACGTACTCAAATTGATAGGGGGACCATCTGAAATTAAATTTCTATCTTGTTATGCTCACCAATATTTTTGGTATAGATTAGTTTGTTATTCACTGTGGCATGTGCTTAATTGTGATAACCTTATTGAATATCTTAATTGAAAAATATAATACTTAGACACACATTCTTTGTGGTTGCCATATGATCTTACATTCGATTGTTAAATCTTTAGGATTATTATGGTTGTGATTTTCTAGTTATATTTTTGTATATGCTTAATTGACAAACTAGAAAATTTGTGCTTGCCAGATCTTTAAAGCTTCTTTTTCAACAAGCACCCCCAGTGCTTTTTGTAAATATCAAAAGGGGGATATATATCTATATGCATATAAATACATACATATATATATATATATATATATATATATATATATATTGTAACACTTTATGGAAAGAACTAATTTCAAAACTATTTTTTTTTCTTGCCTTATATTATCATTATATACATATATGTTTTTAAAATCGCATAATTGGTTTAGTAACTACACATAAAAATGCATGCGAACTAGTTAGACTGCCTTTAAGCTTAAACCTATTTTTTATACACTGCATGTCTTCAAATTCAAATTTTCTACGGGTTTCATGAAATGCTTAAATCGAAATGGCTTGAGGATATTTCTAATTTAACTATGTTTTAATGTCATTTATGTTAGCTTTACTGTAATCCCAAGAGGGGGAGGGGGGGTGAATTGGTACTTTTAAAATTTAAGCCCTAGGTGAATCTCCTAACATCAGTATATTCACGACCCTATGTTCAATCTAGTGTAGGTAATGTAAATATGTACCATAAATTAAATAAAGCAATTTAATTAACAACACATGCACCAGAAAGCAGTAAAGGAAGGGTGACATGTAGAAATGTTATCGAGGTTTGGCCAATTGCCTACGTCCCCACCTTGACTAACAAGCACAAGGATTACCACTATACTTGCCCACTTAAACGGGTGGAACGACACTTAAACAAATAATTTCAATTAGCACAGGGCTGACCTCAACCTTTACAACCAATTCTTACCGGGCTGGATTACCACCCCCTCATGCCACGCCTCAAAACACTCAGATTTAACAACAATGGATTTGGTACAGTTATTTTTCTTTCATGTAAAGAATATGTGTACCCAGTTACGTGCAATCACATATACCACCAAATGATATAATAAGTAAGCTCAATATGGTTTAATATATCTACTCTCAAATAAATTTGCAATCGATGTAATCAATGAGTGAGAGTGCAAACCATATGATCTTTGTATCACAATATGTATTCAGTCTAAATGCTCAAATAAAATATCAGTCAGACTTCACATATTTCAACCAGTAGATTTTCTCAATCACATAAAGCTCAAGTAATGTATATGAGTTTAGTTTGCAAAAATAATCAAATCTTCGTTTTCAACAAATGATATAAGTCAATGAATATTTCAACAAAGATTTTTATCACATAAACAAATATCTTTTCAAAGATATGTCAAGATAAAATATGATAGATATTTGGGAGTGATTTAAAAAATATTTTGCAACCAAAATCAAATACGAGTTTCTCAAGATGTTGCAATGAATATGCAATACTCAAAAGATCAAACTAAGTCTTCTTAGAAAGGACTTATTAATAAAATCCCCTAAGAATACTTAAGGTTTTGCTCTCAAATAAATCGAATCAATTAAGCACACACCTTAGGATAACAATCCTATAGAGCAAACAACACTCAAATCAAACTTACAAAGGATTTTCAGCAATAAGGCAAGGTAAGAAGAGTATACAGAGCTTAAAAATGAGTAGTATGAGTTTTGGAACTGAGGGAAAATTTCTTAATCGAGTTTGCTAATCTTGATTCTAGTTATTCCAAATGAAGGGATATTTATAGACTTCCCCCTGATTATAACTGTTAGGGACACAAGTGAAATAATTATAAAAGTTTTAATAAAATTTAATCAAATTAACCTCGCTTTAAAAAGTTAACTGTGGTAAAAAATTCGGACCAACCCGAGAGCATCGGTCGACCATGACAAGTTCGGTTGACCAAAGTTCTTGAGATTCGGTCGATCGAGCATTAAATGAACTGTGAGTTCGGTCGACCGAACTTGTTAATCCGAAGGCGATTTTCCATTTTTACGAGGTTTGGTCGACCGGGAAGATTTTGAACTGACTCGGTCGGTCGACTAGACAGTTGAGTTCCCACACATGGGAACTCGGTCGACCAGGGCGTTGCAATGTATTATGGGCACAGTCGACTAGGTGGTCAAAAAAGTTGACTCCTAGGGAGTTCGGTCAAACAGGGTCAAATAAACTATAAGAGTTTGGTCGACCAGGCTATGGTCAACTTGTTGACCCAGCACCGGTTCGGTCGATCGCGCATTTTTGTACAGGTTAGTTCGGTCGATCGAGTGTGCACATTTTGTGCATTTCAGTCCTGTTTCAAGCATTCAATCACCCTAGACAAATGATCAATCATATGTATGCATGAGTGAGTGTCCTAAGGTCATATTTAGGTCATTTTTAGTTATAAGTTTACTCATCAGATCATATAGGTAATGTCTGTGATTATTACAAACCAAGTCATATTTACTATTATAGACCTTTTGAATAAAAACAAAATAAAGTACAACACATATATACTGGGTCTTCAACTTCACTCTCTCTTTGTGCTATCGTCATGAACTGCCAATTTGAATACCTGCACATAACCTCAGACATGCATTAAATGCAATAGGTATTTGTCATTATCAAAATTTGGTGTGACCTATAAGCTCAATAATTTAAATATTTTAATAACCAGTTTTATTGCTTGCTTAATTGCTTTATACTTTATGAGCTTGTTTGTGCTTCGCAATGCATGATCATCACACCTATTGCATGTTGATAGTCATACTCCTGTTTATTGATTTTGAACATACTGGACTGTGTGAGTTGACTGTTATGGATAATTGAAAATTTGAACTCAATTAGGTCACTTAGGTACAAATTTATTTTAGGAAATGCTCTATTTTCAAATGGCATGCTGCCAAATTTTTTAGAAATTTTCCTAATTCATCTTTTGTATCCAAATGATTGTTGCCTTCATACTATATTTCTTAGCTATTTTTTATGTTGCCAAACGGGGGAGAAGAGGCAAAATTGGGTACTTTCATAAATAATTGAGCTTTAATTCTCTTTATGCACATAGTTAGTGAGAGCCTTTCTTGGCTGTACCCACTTTTGTATAAAGTATTTTTTTCATCATCAAAAAGGGGGAGATTGTTGACCGAGTTGGTCATATCCCGGTTTTGATAATGACAAATACATTTGGTATTGACATTTGTCATGAGCTTGCATGTAGGTTCACCCTATGCATGTATTTGAATAGAAAGCTACATCATGATGGCTTTTGGTGATCACGCAGAAGAATGAAGAAAATTGTGTTGTATTTGTAAGTATTTTTATATTCTTTATTATGGGTTGTAATTTAATTATGGGTTGTACCACAATATGGTTTGTAATAATTTGCATCAAGCATGGTAGGATGATATGCACAAAAAGACCTAAATTGACCTTAAGACCCTCATGTTTGCATTAAAATATGCCCTATTGAATGAAATTCAATCATCATATGAATATGGATAATCTTATAAAGGGACTAGGACCGAAATGCTTGAAAAATTCATGTTCGGTCAAACGAACTATAATGCATAGAAGCATTCTGTCGACCGAACCTTCATAGGTCAACATTTTGACCCTTCGGTCTACCAAACCAAAAATGAGTTGTAACGCTCTGGTCGACCAAACCGATATGTAGGGTGTTCCCAACTGCCTGGTTGACTAAACTTTCAATACAAATATTGGTTAGTCGACCCAACACCCATGTTCGATCAACCGAACTTAATTCGATCGACCGAACCTCGAATATTCAAGAATCGCTTTATCAATGGCCGACTGAACACATAGTTCAAATTTTCCCTAGTCAACCAAACTATGCACCTCGGTCAACCGAACACTCAAGACGGACGACCGATGCTCTCGGGTTTTCAAAATTTACCGAGGATAAAAACGTCGTTATTATTATTAGCCTCACTTAAACATTTCCAAAAATGACTAATAGGTCCCCAATGATCATAAAATTGGCCAAGTCTATATATAGGGCCTTATTTTCAAAATTAACAAATGATTAGCACTTCGATTAACTTGAAAATTCTATGAAATTTTAAGTGCTTTTTCTTCACATATAAGCCCATACATCCACTCTTTGCTATTCCTTTGAGAAATCTAAGTTCGTAAAAGTGTTGTTAAGTGATTCAAAGTGCTTGAACTCTACTAGTTATAAATTGATTGATTTTTTCATAGAGAGTTCTAGCTAGGGGTTTCCCTCGATTTAAAAATAATAAATCTTTCAGTGGGAAAACCTTTGCAGCTAGTGATTCTTTGCATCTTCATTGCAAAACTCATCAAACTTGTGTGATTTTGGTTTGTAAAATATTTTCTACAAGCTTACATATATTTCAAACATCTCTTGAACCATTATTTTGACAAAATCTTATTTGAGATATTTTGAATATTATTGTTAGGAAACTTTTTAACTTGTGCTGATTGATTTACCTTGATTATTTGTTTCAAAGTTTGCTTGGGAATACACTCTAGATCATTAACTGTAGATTTGCATTAGATTGAGTTTTTAGCACATTATTAAGCACTAAGCATATTTACTATCATCTATGCTTGCATATTATCTAGACTGTATTGTAGTACATATATGCTTGTTTGAGAAGCATATTTTCGTGTACAAAAATTTTCATATATTTGTTATATTCCAGGTGTGGGCCTAAAGAAGGAGACTAACCATGTGGAACAGTCCCAGATTGGCTTAGACCTGGTTAGGAAAGTTAGGTGCAACATCCTGGTAAGGTGTAGGTTGAGGTTAGCCCCGTGAATTGACCCTGTTGTAATCAGTGCTGCTCCACTCGTGAAGTGAGCTTATAGTGGAATCCTTGTGCTGGTGAGCCATGGTAGGGACGTAGGTACAGTTGGCCGAACCCCAATAATATATCGTGCGTACACTGTTTATATTTCCGCAATTTATATTGCCGCACGTGTATGTTTTATTTATGATTGCATAGACTGATCCTAGGTTGTGTATTATTGCTACTAGACTGGTTGACTTGGGGATAAATTTTTATATTTCCAATTCACCCCCCCCTTTTGGGATTGCACCAAAGCTAACACATAAGTTCAGCCTAATCCCACTACCCCACATGTCACACAATATCCAAATATTCACATTTGATCCCATATCCATAATTACATATCTATATATATATATATATATATAATCAGATTTTCAAAACTATATAAACAGATATGAACAAATCTATATGAACGATGCTCATATGCTTGCACAATTTAATCAAGGATATTTACATGCTTATGGGAACCAACATTCATACTTAAAACATATTCATATATATAAAATACTCACCATAACACTTACAAAGTATTAGTAAACACAAGCAATCAAATAATCACAATTATATATGCAAAATATGCACAAAATAAGTAGGAGTAACTAAAAGACTTATTAAATTTATATTTGGGATAGTTTCAAATTAATTAATGGCTTGACTCTTTAATTCCCTAATGGAGTTGCCAAGCTGTCGCGATGTTCTCGCAGAGCGAAGGTGCCCTTGGGTGGGTGAGATAAAAAATGTGCCTTTCATTTTTGTGAAAAATGGAAGGTGGAGTCGCCACTAACCTTTTGGGAGAGTAGTTATAACACTTAGTTACTACCCAATTAAGGATAGAATCTATCTGTGCTACCAAAGTAGGGATTGGGAGTTCGGTTTTGTGAGGGGAAGGTGTGAGCACCCCCTACACACCTGTTCTACGAATGGTACCTAATTAAATAGAAAATTATCCCAAACTAAACTTAATAGTCTTTCATTTTACTCCATTAGAAAAATTACACAACACTAATGGCATACAAATACTATATAAGTATTCCCTCAAAGTTAGGACACATGGGGCTTAAAAAAACTCATGCCCTTTGTTTGAAATCATAAGGAAAAAAATTGAGAAAGTACTTTTTTTTTTTTACAAAAATAACTCCCAAAAATGCTTCACAAACTCCATTAGATTTTTAAAAAATATCAAATAGTATTTTTCCAATTTTTTCTGGTAGGTTTTTGGACTCATTCAGGGTGAAAAGATTGCAAAACAATTTTTTGGACCTCAGGAATAATTTTTCTCCAATTTTCTGAATTTTTTGTAATTTTCCCACATTTTACCAAATTTTGAGTAATTAAACAATATGATACAAAATGATAATTTCAATAAAATAATGAAAATTGAGTCAAAAATATTTTTATAATTTTTTTTCTAATTTTTCTAATTTTTTTTCTTGAATTTTTGTGATTTTCCTAATTTTTTGCGAATCATTAAATATTTAAGCAATATAATACACTAAACAAAATAAGAAGACCAGTTAGAACTCGGTTCATGGACAATCAGTTTGGTGGGAACCAAAACGAGTCAGGGCAGGCGAGCCACATGTGACATTCGATTGAAAGCATGTAGCAAGCCAACAGACAATCTCAATACAGCACGCACGTCCGGAGGTCGTGATGACGTACATTGGTCACGTGTTGCCGGCCGAATGAGTGAGGGTACCTGGACGAGGATCGATGGTGTGGCATGATCCCGTCCATTCCTAAGAAACAAATATCGAACGACCCCGAGGAGGCCACGCGAGGCATATGTGGATGGGTATATGCGGCCATGGGTTACTTTCATGGCTTCGATCTGCACCATTCCGCAGAAACATGGATCAGACAATGGGCATCAGGGTGCATTTGGATCACTGACATGGAATGACCACATTTGTCTAAAGAAACAAAAATTCAGACGGCTGTGATCTAGCAACATAGTCTCATAGATGAGTGGAAGAGGTGACACCATGTGTCACAAACCTTTGGTCCCGAAGCCCAAAATATTTAAACCACATTTTTTGTTTCGGTTCATTTTTTCACTCCTCCCCTCGCTGTACTCTTTCTTTCTTCTTCCTCTTTGTCTCCCATGTGAGCAGAAACCCTAGGGTTTCCGGTCATCTATAACTACTAAACCCAAAATTCTAACTTCTATTGCAATCTCTTCTCCTTTTTTCTCTTTTCTCTCTATGTTACCACAAAACCCTAATCCCCTTCAAGAAAAACCATGCTAAAAACCTAGGGTTCTTGCAACTCAAGTGGTAAGCTCACCAAGGCTTGGGTCCTTAACTACCAAAAATAATATTTATAAACCTAACTATCCCAAGTTCAGTAGAAAGTGGGTAAGTTGGGTATCGATCCATGGGGACTTAAAGCGCAGTTATTAAACCACTTCAAATTTAGTTTATTATAGCCTTGTTATGAAAAAGAAGTAAAAGGTGGTATTTTTCAATGGGTGGAATCTAATCAACTACTGAAAATCGAGTAAATGAAAGCAACTAAAAATATACTACTGGAAAACGAGTAAATATCTATGTTACCCTACTCCTACAAAGCGATACTGGGGTCGGATTTAGATGTTGGAAGCCATGCTTCTAACTATGCTCATTTAGACTTCCATAGAAGTACTAACCCAAGAAGACTAAAGCAAGAGAGGGGCAATCAAAGGCATAGGGTAGCAAGGGTGCACCAACCGTCCAGAGTATGATCAGGAACCACAGTATACCCTGTCTTAGTGATAACGAACACCTCTGCAGTTCCGTAACTGACTACTTCCCTTTGACTAATACATAGAAGTGTTTATCCTTATCTGCAATATTTCATCAAACACACAGCAAGTAAATTGAAAGCAGTAAATTGAAAGCAATAAATGAAAGCATAAGTAAAAAGAGAATCCATTTATCATTCAAAACATCTGTCACTAATGCCAGAAGTATAAGAGGATGAAATTAGGAATAGCTTCCCAAGAGGAGGGGGGTGAATTGGCTTTTTAAAACTCTCTTTAGTTCTTTTAAAGTCCTTAACTACTTTTTTGATTTAACCAATTCTTTGACTCGTTTACTTATTTTGTCAATCAAACAAGAACTTGGTTTCTTTTGAACAATCAATCAACAACACAATTAAACATGATTAAACATTCAATTTTCAACCACACTTTGAAAGTAAAAACAATTAAACAATTAATCACAATTTCCAAACCAACACAACCAATTTGATTACCAAATATAAATTCGCTTCAGCACTATAAGATTGATGGAAGCATTCAAGATTAGTATATGTAACTTTTAGCTTTTATCTTTTGTTCAGCCCTGTAGTAAATACAAAATTTCTTTTTCAATATGATGTTCAATATAAAATCCAATTACTCTTTCCAGACTTTAGAATTCAAATAAACTCTTAAGTTAATTTATCTTTGGGATGTTTAACCAAGTAACGTACTCCCGTATGATTTTCGAAAAGAATGGTTCAACCAACGTACTCCTTTTCGGTTTCCGCAACCCAAATCAAAATCAAACTTTAAGGTTTACTTGATTTCCAAATATATGTAGTTTATATGATTTTCAAATTTAAACCATCCACGCAATTTAAATATGTATTGAAAATAAAGAATAAGGAAAGAGAGAGTGAGATGGAGATTTTTACGAGGTTCGGCTTATACCTAGCCTACGTCCTTGCCTTTGGCAAGCCACTAAAGGATTACTAAACCTATTCCTTTTATGGGAGGAACAATACCTTTACAACAGTCCTTGGTTAAGGCTAGAGCCCACCTTCTCCAAACGATATCCCCTTGTGCGGTCACTCCTTATATAGGCTAGAGCCCACCTCTCTAAGCAATATCCCCTTGCATAGTCAATGATCCAAACAACCCTTGGAATCGTCAATCTACAAGATAAAGATCAAATGGATGTGTACAAAGAACTTGCTCCTCAAAGAGCTGGTTAGTACAACAATTACAGCACAACTAATATACTTCAAATTCAAAATATCAAAAGAATGAAGTAAGAAGCTCAATATAAATACCACCGATTTACTTCTCTTTGATGAGGATCAAGAACTTAAATGAAACACTTCAAATAAGTTGTAAAAGCTAAGAGATTTCTTTGAAATTTCACAGCAATTCAGAGCTTTAGAACAAATAGCAAGAAGCTTTGAGTGAAAGAGATCTTGAAGGAAATTTCAATGCTTGGTTGATTTGTTTCTCATAAACCATGTATATATAGGCTTCAAAAACACTTTTATTCGTGCTCCCCAAGTTTACTTGGAGTGCCATCAAAGTTTTAAAAAATATTAGGGCGCAAGTCAATTAGATTTTAAAAAGAGAAGTTTGAAAAATCTGCCCATTGTCGTACTTCAGTTGCCTGAAGTGCAACCTCAGTAGCCTGAAGTATGTTCAGGAGCCTAAAGACACGGTCAAACACCTGAAGATACACTGCCTATTTGATTTTCTTCAGAAAATATCTTCGGTTGCCTGAGGATGTAACCTCAGTCGCTTAGGCAGTGCAAAATCACTTTCCTTCTTTCGTTTTTAAAGATATTTGGTTTCTTTTCTTTCTTACTTTTGAAAAAAAAAAATTGGGGTATTAAAATAAAGTCTCTATGAGTCCATCTTTATCCCCTAATGAGTTTTATTTCATTCACAATGACATTTTTAACTTTGAAGTACTTACATGAAGATTTCCTAATAATATGAACATTTCTTGTTCTTTGAAACTTCATGATCATCTTGAAGCTTTAGGTTCATTTCATCTTCAGATGTCTTTGTGCTTCCCGGTTTGATCACTTCATGACACAATATACACCTTTAAGCTTGATGGTGATCTTTCGAAGCTTTGTTGAGTTTGACTTTTTCAGATTCCTAAAAACATCATTCCTTGAACACATAATGTCATTAACCTTTTCTTCATTTGTTATCATAAAAAAAAGAGGTGAAAGCCTTGTTAGGCTAATAGAGGAGATCATATACTATACACTACTCTTGTATGAACACTACTGATTGTCACAGGCTGTAAGCCACTTCATACATGAACCGAAACTACTCTACTCCTACTCTAACTTGGCTCTCAATGACTTCCTAGGTTTGTCACTAACCTAAGAGAGGCCAAAGAGGAACCCAGAGCTTGTGTTCATAGGGAATACTTATAGGCTCTAGGGTTTACAAGGGTTGTTTTACAAGTTAGGAAAGTTTGTGACAAACCTCACAGAGAAGATTGTCGTAGTCAACAAAGTTGCCCCTTTCTCATTTTTATGCGTGCCCTGGTCGAGACTTGTTGGAAGTCAAGGATTCGAATCTTCAATGTCTTCGACTTCATCGCGCCTCAGGGTCTTGTTAGTTGAGTTGATGGTAGAGACTTACGGGATCTCGATCTTCAAAAAAACTCATGAACTCGACATGGTCGCCCCTGGATTCGGTCCGTGGCGCAACACTTTGTCAAGACTTTCGGTACTTTTTGTTCTCAATCTACTTAGTCTCAACGTGGTCTCACCTTCCAGAGAGTCCGCTTCTTGGTTGTGCACTGGTCAAACCGTTGCAGCATTCTGGATCTCAGTCTAAAAAACCTTGGAGTCCGTTAGTAATAATTGAAGACTAAGTCATATTCCCGTGGGTGGTTTTGATTTTTTTGGTCGCATCTCTGTGGACCAATGGTTCGAGCCATCTTTCTTCTTGGTCCCATTTTTATCTGTATCTTCGGAAGCTTGTGATGAACATCTGAATTGAGCGCTTTGAATCCTCCAATGTACCTTTTGGCTTCTAATAATGCCTAACCTCATCCATGGTTTTTTAACTTATTTTTTCTTAAGAAAACACAACATCCTTGCATAGCTCTAAAACAGTGATAACTCTGGGTGAATACACAGTAAAATGACGATAGAGCTAAAAGATTAATGAGGGTCTAAAATCAGTGTAGTGTAGGGACTCATCAAATACCCCACCCCCAGTTTACACTTTTTAGTCCTCTGAGCAACGGAAAATCCCCTAAAGAAAAACTACCAAATCCTCCAACAACCATAAATCCCCAACAAACAAATCCCATTACAACATCCCTCTTTTTTAAAAACTTTAGTAACTATAAAAATACGCTATTAACGGGAAAACATGATTGGCATTACTATATCTTGCACTAAGATTTTTCAAAAAAAACAAAAAAACCCTAGGTTGATCCTAGTGGAGCGAGTCTACTCCGTTAGGGTTTTCCAGTGATACGCTTTTTTTTTCACCAAAACAACTATTTCTATAAAGTATGGAAACACATGTCAATCAATTAATCATAGAAAATCCATTTTCCCCTTACATACAAATATATAATCTTATACACAACAAATTCCTTCATTACACATAACTCCATTATACAACATCACTAAGCTATCTCAAGACAATAACCACTCATACTTCCCTTTTTATTGTAGGTAATCACAGCCAACAGCCCATGATTAAATTTAGAGTTAACAATTAGCATGTAAGCCAAGTATGAATATTATGGGTCCATTTTCCCACAGGTCATTGTGTAAGGTAATATTTATGGTCTCACTCAATGCTCTAATATCGGTCTGCAACCTTCAGATCCAATTGTCGTTTTGGGGTCTTGGACTCATTCAGCCCTCAACTTGTTATTTCTCCTTTTCTCCTTCCCAATTTCACTCAGGATGGGTTTCCACTCTCATATTGTGAGGAAGATGTGTTGTTGACTTTTACAAGTCCTACTCTCTCCATTTTTTATATATAATGACAAATACAAGGATTTAATGTTTGTCGAGTTTGTGTGTGCAGAAATCAAATTAAGCAATCATATGGTGGCATCATAGTGAACTTTGAAGAATAAAGACCTCCACAATAGAGTTAATAGTCCTTTTATTATTATTTTAAATTGTCAATTTATGTTTATTGTCCTAATTAGTGTCAACAATAGTAAAGTTTAATCAAGTGTCTGTAATAAATTTTGATATGCTTCATGCAGTTAGGTGTTGACCTTTTGGTGTATTCCAAAAGGGGGGGTGGGTCAATTGGTATTTAAAATTTTTTTCCTACCTAGGTTTTAGCCGAATTCAGATTAATTGTCCAACCTAGGTGTCTGTCTAATTATTGAATTATAAACAACCAAACCCCCGATCAACACATGTACTACATAAATTGATCGAGCATATAACATAACATGTACTTAAAAATAAAAGTCTAAAAATTAATTTTGCAGAAATATAAAGAACATCATTATATGTTATCGGTGTTCGCGCCAATTGTGCTACATTCCCGCCTCTAGCTCCATTGCCTGAGGATTCCACTAATGCTCATTGAATGGGTGGATCAGCAATCGGTTACACCATGTCAAATTTAACAACGGCTACCCTCAAACTTTGTACAAAAATTCTTAATCTCCTTGTGCGGGGCGAAGAAGGCCCTCGTCAAATTCCACAAAGCTGACCCAACTAATCCTTCGGGTCAGATCAACCCACTATGCCATGCTTGAACTATAACCAATAAATCATTTTGTGCAAACAAGCTGAGTACAGTGATTGGTCTTGGTCAATCAAGCAGATATGTAACAATTTACAATCAATAATGCACATTGGCCTATATAGGAAAATGTAACTCAATGATGGTAGTTTTTGTGCAAGTCACACTCAACAAGATATTATTCGCAAGAAGCTTAGAGTTTCAAATCAAGTATTCTTTGAAACAAGTTATATCAAATCTCAAAATAACAGAGTTGCAATGATGCTCAATACCATATTCAATAAATTGAAAAATATTTTCTTTAATGAAATATCTCAGAGTTGTTTGAAATAGAATAATATAGCTTAAAAATTGTTTTGCATAACAAATATAGCTATAGACTCTTCTGCAACGATAATGCCAAAGATCATCACGCTACTTCGGTTTTTCCTTTTTTCCCAATACATATATTACAAATAAAATTTGGGGAAAACCTGTGGCTTACCTCCCCAAAATCAATACCGAGCAACCAAACAGTAATGGATATTTTGAGCATAAAATACATACACTATAGCACACGAGAAGCTCTCAAAAAGCTAAGTGAATCAAGATGAATGGGGGATCGATAGAGTTTTTTTGATAGTGTTATAGGCAATAAGATTTTGAGTTTGAGAGATTTTTGACTATATTTTTCTTAATCTCTGTTGTTAATTAATCCTTCAATGCACTCTTTTAATAAGATCAGTGGCGAAAATTACTATAGGACATATGGGTTCCATAATTAGAATTGGTTTACACGCAATCAACTGAAAATTAAACCCTGTTTAATTATTTTTTTAAACCATTGTAAAAAAAAGCAACCCTAAGATAGTTTTCCTAGGTTGCTTAAACCTTGTTCGGCGCGTTCGAATTGACTCGCTCAAAAAGTCCATTTTTAATGTTCGTGGGGCTCGAGTTCAAGCTTGAAAAGCGGAACAATAAGTCAAAATGTTTTTGTCTGGGGTTTCGGGTTGTGTCCTGAAGCTTAGTTCGGTTTAATTAAACTATGTGTTTGGTGTCGATAGAGCCTAATTTTGATACGTAAATGTTTGGTTGGCTGAGTTGATGGAAATGATTTAGTTCAAGGGTTCTGGTTTCGCCCCTTAGACTTTGCATTCATTTTTGGTTCGGTCTCCGGAACAATTCCAACTTGTTCTGACTTCATCATCTATCGATGCACCCGAATGTGCTTTGACACAACGGGTTCGTTCGGTCGTCCGAACCTCTTACAATTTTCCTCATAGCTCTAAACAGTGATAACTCTGGGTGAATACACAGTAAAATGAAGATAAGCAAAGATAAATGAGGGTCTAAAATCAGGTAGTTTAGGGACTCATCAAAACCCCCAAGTTACACTTTTCTAGTCCTCGAGCAAAGGAAAATCTAAGAAAACTACCAAATCCTACCTACATCCTCTTTTACGGGAAACATGATTGCATTTACTATATGCAACAAGGATTTAAACCCCTAGGTTGATCCTAGTGGACGAGTTCTACTCTCGTGAGGGTTTCCAGAGTGATACCCACAAACACTAGTTAAATAAAAGATGGAAACACATGCAACATAATCATACCATTTTACATACAAAGATATAACCTTATTACACACAAATTCCTTCATACACAACTCCATTATACAACACAGCTATCTCAAGACACCACTCACAGGGAATCAGCCCATGATTAAAATTTAGAGTTAACATTAGCATGTAAAGCCAAGTATGAATAGGCCATTTCACAGGGCATGTGTAAGGTATATGATTTGTCTCACTCAAAATGCTCTAGGGCACCTTCAGAACAATTGTCTTGACTCAGCCTCACTTGTTTATTCCCTCAAAATTCCCTCAAGAGAAAGGGTTCACTCTCATATGTGAGGAAGAGTGTTGTTGACTTTTTGAGTCCTATCTCATTTTTGATAATCACAAATACAAGGTATTTAATGTTTGCCGAGTTTGTGTGCAGAATCAAATTAGCAAAATCATACGGTGGCACATAGTGACTTGAAGAATAAAGACCCAAAATAGTCTTTTATTGCAATTTATGTTATGTCTAATTTAGGTCAACAATAGTAAAGTACGAATGGTCTGTAATAATTGATATGCGTCATGCATGTAGGTGTTGACTTTTGGTGTATTCCCAAAAGGGGGGGTCAATTGGGTATTTAAAATTTTTTCCTACCTAGGTTTATCCAAATCAGCAGTATTGCGCAACCTAGGGTCTGTCTATGCAATTATAAACCCGATCAACACATGTACTACATATAATGAATCGAGCATATAACATACATGTACTAAAAATAAAAGTGCTAAAAATTAATTTGCAGAAATATAAAGAACATGCATGATATGTTATCGAGGTTCGGCCAATTGTGCTTACATTCCCGCCTCTAGCTCGCATGCCTGAGGATTCCACTAATGCTCATTTAATGGGTGGAGCAGCATCGGTTACAACCATGTCAAATTAACATACGGCTAACCTCAAACTTTACAAAATTCTCCTTGCGGGGCGAAGAAGGCCCTCGGTCAAATTCACAGGGCTAACCCCAACCTAATCCTTCTGGGCAAGATCAAACCCCCTTATGCCATGCCTTGAATTATAACCAATAAACATTTTGTGCAAACCAAGCTGAGTACAGTGATTGTGCTTGTCAATCAAGCAGATATGTACCAATTACAATCAATCAATGCGCATTGGCTATATAGGAAAATGTAAGCTCAATGATGTTTATTTTTGTGCAAGTCACACTCAACAAGATATGATCGAAAAAAAGCTTAGGAGTTTTCAAATCAAGTTATTTCTTTGAAACAAGTTATATCAAATCTCAATAATAAATCAGAGTTTCAATGATGCTGCAACAATATTCAAATCAACTAAAAAATATTTTCTTTAATGAAATATGCTCAAGAGTTGTTT
Source organism: Malania oleifera (assembly GCF_029873635.1). Classification (NCBI taxonomy): domain Eukaryota; kingdom Viridiplantae; phylum Streptophyta; class Magnoliopsida; order Santalales; family Ximeniaceae; genus Malania; species Malania oleifera. Next base: position 97,640,482 of record NC_080417.1, read on the forward strand.
GAAAGAATAATATAGCTTGTAAAAATGTTTGCACAACAAAATATAGCTATAGGAATCTTGCAACGACAATACAAAGATCATCAAGCTACTAGGTTTTTCCCAATACAAGATTTACCAAATAAAATTTGTGGGAAAAACCTTGCTTAACTCCCCAAAATCAATACCAATCAACCAAACAAAGTAATGGAAGTTTGAGCAATAATAATACACACTAGCACAACGAGAAGCTCTCAAAAAGCTAAGATGAATCAAGAGAATGGATATATGAGAGTTTTTGGAAGTGTTATAGGCAAAATAAGATTTTGAGTTTGAGAGAATTTTGACTAATGATTTTTCTTAATCTCTTGTTAATCCTTACAAATGAACTCATATTTATAGATAAGGGCGAAAATATAACTATTTAGGACATATGGGTCATAATTAGAATTGTTTTAAAACCAATCAAGAAAATTAACCCTGTTTAATTATTTTTTAACCCTGGTAAAAAAAAGCAACCTAAGAGTTTTCGGGTTGCTAAACCTTGGTTCGGTCGCTCGAATTGACTCAGCTCAAAAAGCCATTTTTAATGGTTCGGGGCTCGAGTTCAAGCTTGAAAAGCTGAACAAAAGTCAAAATGTTTTTGTCTGTGGTTCGGGTGCCTGAAGCTTAGTTCGGTTAATTAAACTCATGTGTTTGGTCGATAGAGGCCTAATTTGAACGTAAATGTTTGGTTGGCTGAGTTGATGGAAAAAGTTAGTTCAAGGGTTCGGTCGCCCATAGACGATGCATTCATTTTTGGTTCGGTCACCGGAAACCAAGTCAACTTGCTGACTTCTCAGCTATTCGAGCATCAGAAGTGTTTTGAACACAACGGGTTCGGTCGTCCGAACCTCTTACAAATTTTCCTATTACTCCATTTTCACTCTAATTAATTCCCCTGATATTATAAGTGATTTTGGGGACATCTTAAGTGCAAGTGCTTGGACCGAGGGTCTTTCTAAGGTCTTTTGAGGACTACCGAAAAAAATCGGCGTCGGTCAATCGAATCCCTAAGGTATTTCCAAAGTCTTGAGCTTACAATTTATCCTATATGCATGATATGCATTAATTATTACAAACCTTGGCTTAAATAGATATTACAAACCTGAAAAAATATAAATATAAAGTACAACAGATAAACACGATGGGGTCACTATTCTTCTTCAAGTTGCCGCATGCCATCATTATGATCAAGCTTAGTATGATCCTGCACAGAAACTTGAAAGTCGTCAAATACCAAGAGTATTTATCATTATCAAAATCGGGTATGACCTATAAGGTCAATAGTAGCGATTATAAGCTCAAAACCATAGATGGACGGTTGACGGACGCCAGGTTTTTTGGGCTAAGTTAAAATTCCTAGACCATAGTCTAACCCCTAGGTCCTTGCACTTCACTTAGTAAAATAATGAGGGTTAAATAGGATTTAAAGGGCTAATATAGTGAGATTTCAAGCGACCTAACCTTGGTGTTCAAAACACCTCGATCGACCGAACTGTTGAATGAGTTAGCGTGTTGACCTGACTTCGAACGACTGAACCAAAAAGGACTTCACTTTCCTCGGTCAATCGAATATGTACAATGTCCTTTTCCAACAACTCGGGCACCCGAACTTCACGTTCGAAATACCCTCGGACAACCGAACATGCAAGTTTGGCAGACCGAACTTTAGGATGGACAACCAAACCTCAAACATTTTGGAAAATCGCCTTGTTCAGCCACCCAAACTTGTCTATAGGCACCCAAATTTCAAAAATGCCTTTTTGCTTATGTGTTTGTTCGGGCGACTGAACCTATGGCTCGGTCGATTGAAACTTTCAGGTTAGCCTAATTTTTACCAAAGTTAAATGGGGTTAAACTTGGTTAATTTTCTTTAACTCTTTTAAATCAAATTTAATAATACACCTGGTGTCCCCAACAGTCCTAATTTGTGTCATGTCTATATATATGGCTTCATTTACTTAGATTAGTGAGTGATTAGCATTTTGATTAAGTGAAAATTCTTCGAAATTTCCAAAGCTCATTTTTCCAGAAAAATAAAATAAAGAAAGACTATACACTCACCCTTTGTTATTCCTTTGCTAAATCTAGCTTGGTGAGAGTGCCTTGAGTGATTTTACATTGTCATATACTAGCTTAAACTCTCATTGATTTATTGCTTTATTGATTTTGTATTGAGAGTTTTTAGCAAAAGTTTTTCCCCATGGTTTATTTAATAACTTCATTGTGTGGGGAAAACTTTGAGGCTTGTGAGTCATGGCATTCATATTGCAAGACTCTGAGGCTTGTGTTTTTTAATTGTGCTAAAATTATTTTCATAAGCTCATTTTTCAAATATCTCTTTTGCTAAAATCTCGAGAAAATAATTTTAGAGATATTTTGATTATTATTGTTGGAAATCTTTGAAACCCTAAATTGCGATTGAGATATACATCTATAACTTGTTTCAAAGATAGGTTTGATAACACACTCCTATACTTGATTGAATATTGACCTAAGATTGTGTGTTTGCACACATATTGTATTGAGCTTATAGTTCTTTTCATATTGATGTGCATTGATTATACTATGCTGAATTGTTGTACAAATCTGCTTGTGTTAGAAGTACTTTTCATTGTACGAAAAAGTTTATATGATTGTATTCCAGGTATGACCTAAGGGGGTGTTGATCCAACTTGTAAGGATCGGTAGGGCCTTCTAGGCCCTATAAGGAGAGTGTGTAAAGGTTGAGGTCAGACTTGGTAATTTGACCTAGTTGTAATTGGTGTCGCTCCACCTGTTAAGTGAGCAGTAGTGATAATCCTCGTGCTTACAAGCTGAGGCGGGGACATAAGCACAATTAGCCGAACCTTGATAACATATCGTGTCTGCCCTGTTTTACATTTCCATAATTTACTTACTACACGTGTATGTTATATTATGAATGTTGCGCATGGTTTAATTTCCGCATCTTTTATTTATCAGCGCATTTAGGTTTGTGAGTATATAGACAGACCCTAGGTTAGGAAATACTATTTGTGGAACTGAAATCAACCTATGAAGTTTTAAATACCCAATTCACACCCCTATTGGGAATACACCAATTCCAACAAGTTTCGTGATCAAACGTCCCACATATTTGAAGAACTAACGCTAGAAGTTTGGAGTGAACTAGTCTTATGGGAAAGGAATCCAACCCTTACTGAGGTGTTGAGTCCTTCACTCTAGTATCTTCTTACTCACTCACCATATTTAATCAATACCACCCTAGATGAACTTATTCTCGGTCTAGGCATGAATTCAGTAAATGCAATGGTTACAGGATCCTTTATACGTGTAGAATCGTAATGTTGTTTCCTTAGCTTGACCTGTTTATCTTTGCTCAGAGCAGGTGTATATTTTTGTTTTCATTTTTCTCTACTCAAGTTTCTCTTTATTTTTCACTTTCTTTCTTTGAATGGTCAGCTAAGATGATCATCACATTCTTATATTGTCTTCATGTTTCCAAAAGGAATGTAGCTCGAACAGGAGTCCATGGAAAATGTCAGTTTCTAGGGATGGCTTAACTTTCATGCCTTGAGTAAGCTATAAGACCTAGATTTATATCTCCACACTTGATGTCACCTCTAGGCTAGTATATACAAGAGCAAATACTAGTTGTCAAAGGAAATCCAATAAAAGAAGGAAAGTTGAGTTTTATAAAATCAGAGTTTGACATCAAAAACTCGAGAAATGAACGAACAACTCAACGGTACCTTAATAGGTGTCATAGTCACCATGGTTGTTCTCGCAATGCTCTCAAGGAACCCTAAGTGCTACAAATCACATGTAAGTGTGTTTTTAAACCCATGAAGTACCATGTAAATAAAAGAGTTTACAATGCAGTATTAACCCAAAAAACCACTAGTCAATTACCTAAAGTAATACCAAGTTGTCGGCCATGTTATGCGAATTTACACAGCTAAATCACTATATTGTTGGTGAGCATAATGAAATCATGTAGCTGAGAAACCTATCCATGTAACACTAGGTTATATGGGTGTATGTAGAGGGTATGAAATGTACGTTAGCATGGCTCACTGGAATTTATTTTTAAAAATTTTAAAATGTGTCATTTTTGTGCATAAAATGTGCCATGCATTATGCCACCCCCTACCCCCAACTTAGAATTTCAATGTCCTCACTGAAGTGTGGACAGAAAGATAAAACTAGAGCAAAAGATTGGATAGTGCATGAAGTCAGTAATAACTAATAGTGTTCCTGCAAAATATAATATTCAGACAAGCATGCATGCAAAATTACATTGTAGCACAAAAGACACGTAATAGCCAAAAGCACCATGTAGAATTTTCATTTATATTCCAAGTAGTACCATGTGGGAAGGAACCTTACAAGTATGAGAACTACTACAGAAACATGGTGAACCAAAAAAAAGAAAGAAAACAACCCTAAGCCGTAGAGGTACGAGACAAGACTCAATAGTAAATGACACATCTATGTTGATTTTAGTTAGAATCGAAGTCAGAATCCAAATTAGATGAAAACATCAGTGGCTTGACTAATAATGCATCATGAGTTGGTGCCATTTCCCACAGGTTTTGAAGCCGGTGGGGAGAGAGTGGAGGTTGATTCCACCATGGCTACAGAGCTAAGAGTGGCCTCAACTGATTAGGCATGGTACTTGGCGGGGCGGGGGGGGGGGTGGACTTATATGATTAAAAGGTGTTAGTTATGGTTTGTTCCCAAGAGGGGGGGTGAATTGGAGATTTTAAAATTTCCTAGGTTGAATGATCAATAGTTCATTATAACTCAACCTAGGGTAGTCTAAACACGTATGAAGTTGCAGAAAAAATAAATAAATCAATACTCAACACAAACAATACAATTCTAGTATCTCCCAACAATTCACAATTCAGTATATTCAGGAGATAAATATAATTAAGAAAGCAACTGAATGTAAAGCAAGAAAAGTAAAGGAGACACCAAAAATGTTATTAGGGTTCGGCAAATGTGCTTACGTCCCCGCCTCAGCTTGCAAGCCCGAGGATTACCACTATTGCTTGCTTAACAATTGGATTGGCACCGGTTACAACAATCCTTTCCTTACTGGTCAAGGGAATACCCTAGGTCAAATTTATAGGGTTGACCCCAACTTTTACAAACTCTCCTTGCAGAGCCGAGAAGGCCCAAACACTCCTTAAGAGGCAAAGAATACCCACCTCAGGCCACACTTGGAATACAATCAATAAATTTTTCATACAATGGAAAGTGTTTCTAACACAAGCAGATTTGTACAATATTATGATCCAAATATATGCACTCATAGATGATATGGATATATGCTTAAGTAAGATTTTGGTTTAAGCAAGTCTTAGCTCTCAATAGATTTGTATAAATGTGCGCATACATGAGAGTGACAACCTTTGATTCATAATAATATAATCAGTATATTATCAAAGGAACTTTGAATCTTTAAGTAAAGATCTCATCAAAAATATTTTTCAAGTATTAAGCACTACTGAGATTAGGGTTCAAGCTTGCTCAAAAATATTTTATCAAATAAGGCAAGCAAGCTTTCGAATCTGGCAATGAGGATGCCAAGACTCAGAAGCTAATATAAGTTCTTCTAAATAATATATATCAATAAAATATGATGAGATAAACCCTAGACTTACTCTCAAAAGAAATATTTCCCAACACAAGAATGTGATTATAATAAACTTTAACAATAATATATAGATGAGCACACAATACTAGAAATCAAACTCACTCAAAGTTGTAATGGATTTGCAAATGAGTATAAAGATGCAACTCTCTTTTTGTAAATAATTTTAACAAGAAATAAATAAAGAGAGAGTAAATGATATGCTTGAAAAATGATGTGTATAAGCAATGGAAGCACAAAAACTTGAAAGAAATTTTTTTGCTAATTATCTTGCTAATCTCTTACTATTCTCTCCAAAATGAATGAGTATATATAGTATTTCAACAAATTATGACCTCTGGGGATACAAGGGGAATTTTAGAATAAGTTTAATTATGTTTAATGAAAATTAACCCTGTTTAAGTGCGATAAAAATTTTCCCAACCAGAAAGGTTTGGTCGACCGAGGCAAGGTTCGGTCGACTATATTAGGCAAGCTCGGTTGACCAAGCATAGGTCCGGTTGGCCAAGCTCTCACAATGATTTTGAATTTTAAACAACTCGGTTGACCAATGGGAAGGTCGGTCGACTAACTGAGAGACGATCTGAAACCCTTCGTAAGTTCGGTCAATCATGGCGAAAGGTCGGTTGACCGCTCTTGAGGTTTAGTCGACCGATGTAATTTTTAGCTGAGAGTTCCTTTTGTCAAGGAAGTGGGAGACGTCGCTGTCACGGTTTGGTCGATCATGAATGGTGCACTCAATTTTGGTTCGGTCGACCAAGCAAAGTCAAAAGTTGACTTCTTGGTCGTTCGGTTGATCGAGGCTTTATAATGCCAAAGGGTCGGTCAACGGACCTCCTTTAAATTTTTTTTTCATTTACGACCTTATTTGATTTAATCCCTGGTTTGTGTGTTGGCAAATAAGCTTAAGGGAATTTTATTATGAAATGTGAGGGGACCTAAAGTCAATCAATGGGCTTTGAAGTTAACCCCAAAAATCCAATGTCAATCAACCGAAGGTGATCCCTAAGGTCAATCTATGGTCTTGAGCATATAAACCTATCATGCATGATGCAGTTATTATAGACTATAATAAACTACAAACCAAATAAATTGAATGTAATTACAATAAGAAAAAGTGGTCTTCATTCATTTTGCTTTTTCAAGAGCCATCTTAAACTTGAACTTTATAGACCATATGGCTTCTTTGAGTTCCTACCATCAGTGCAAGTTAAGGAAGAACTTGTTCAAAAAGCTCAGTGCACAGGTAAGAAACATTGATTTTGTCATAATAATGGGATCAGACTCATACAGTTAACAAAAGGGTTATGGCCATGGTTGTGGGTCAGACTTGGGAGTTGGAAGCTCTGTGGTGGGAGGATTGGAGTCCTCTGACGGTTGAATGTATGACATGGTAGGCTAAAATTTTTGGATTTGTAGGGGGGTGAGGAAACCAGACCATATAAAGACTAGTGGAGGGCTGGTGCATAAATGATGGTGTTACTAAGTGTGGCGAGCCACCTGGTCGCGAGGTCAAACCCAATCGTGGTATCTTCCGTAGACGTTTGTAAGGTGCCCATACCACATACACAACCTCATCTTATTTTTCTGAACTCTATAAACCTAACGATGAAGAACCCTGCCATGGGAAGGCTTGAAGTTGTTGCTTCTTGGCAACAGGTTGATATGATGCATGGGAGGATACCGGAGATGAATTAGATGGAGAATACATTTCAAGGGAGTGCAGTATGGCTACATCTCACTCCAGTGGCGAGGGCAAGAAGAGGGCGACTTCGTTCCCAAGCTGTAATGAGAAGGCAGGAGATGAAGAGTCGGGGTCAAACGGGTTTTAAACAACTTCTCATTGTTTGTCAACCAAGGTGCACCTCGCTCAATGTTGGTTGTGGGCATGGTTGACCCTCTCAGTATTTTCCAATCTCATAACAGCACAAGGGCTAGACTAGGTCACCCACACGCATGATGGTTGCTCCTTTTGTCGCATCCCCAACTTATCCTAAAACCTACTCTAAAGATGCTAAACTCTAGTTATTCTAGCCTAAACACTTTAAGGACCTAAAAAGAAAATAAAAACTATTAATTTGCCTCCCATAAGCATTAAGTTTACCATCTTCAGCTAAATGCTTTGAAGCTCAACATGAACTCATCCTGGTTCCTAGTTAACATTGGTTTCTCCATTCTTTTCCTCACACATGAAGTTGCATACCCCCAACTCATTTTCAGAATTGGGGACCCAATCAAGTATTGTTGTAAATTGCTCAAAATGGTCCTCAAATTTAGCTGTGGTAGGGCTATCAAGCTAAAATGTACTATCCCAAGGGTATTTCCATAGCATTGAAGGAGTTGCTTCCCTAATAATTTTATCAATCACGTCTTCCCACCATTTGGATAGCGTTAAGTGGATGGTTGGTTGCATTAAATATGTTCAGCCTATGTTGCTTATGGCCCCATGAGATGTTCATAATATCTGACCAAGATTGAATGCAAGCATTGGTTGTGGCTAGGAATGGTCATCCCAGAAGAACAGGGATTAGATTTATGGAAGTCTTCATATCTAAAATGATGACATCAACCGGGTAATGGAAATCTCCCACCTTGACTAACACATTTTCTACCACACCCCAGGGTTGCTTAAGAGATCCATGAACAAGACACAACGTTACCGAGGTGGGATGCAACTCTTCCAAGTTAAGTTCTAATAGACTGAGTATGAAAGGATGTTCACGTTTGCTCCTAAATCTAAAAGATCCCTATCAATGGTGTAACTTCCAATCACACATGAAATAGTGGGTGAGCCGAGGTCTTTTAGTTTGGGAACAAAGTGCCTTAGTATCATGGAGCTCATGTGCTTGGTCTGCTTAACCAAACCATCCATGTGCACCATTGACTCTGTCTCCTGCGTTGACAAGTTCTTAAGGAATTTTGTGAATTCAAATGATTTCTTAATGTTATTTAGGTGAGGATTACCCATTTTTACTTTTTTAAACATATCCCAAATGGACTCAATGTAAGTATCTTTCCTAAATATAGATGGTGCAGGAAAAGCTGCAGGATGTGTCACTGAGGAGCTGTGAAAAGTCCTATAAGGGGCGAAGTGAGGTGTATTCCTTCTAGTGGTGGGTATGATACTCTAGGGTTTGTGTGCCCAACTAGAGGATGAGAGAGTAAATGAATCAGCATTGGGTACTTCTAGTTTTTCATCTTCTGTCTACCCCTTGCTTAGCTGCTCCTTACCATGTTCATCTGTCACCCTGCCACTTTAGAAGGTGACCACTGCCTGGGCCTGCTCAGGGTATGATGAAGGTCCAACATCTGGTTCGCATTCCACCCTATATTGTCACTTAGGGTTTACTATAGGTTGACTTGGAAACTTGCCCTCATCTCTCCAACTCTAGGTAACAACTAGTTGCTTCAAGGTGACTTCTAGCTTCACAATGGATTGGGAGTGGGAGTGAAAGAGTTGCCAATTTTCTTGGTGATTAGATTCAATATTCTTAAGGGATCTCAGCATCGTCTCTTGAAATGTGTCGTACTTGGGTTGCAAGGAAGACAGTTGCTGAACGGTTGAAGATATTGGGGCTGAGTGAGGATAACTTTGAAAATTTTGGTATTGGCATGGATGCAAAGCATTTGGGGCTTGTGGAGGTCTTTGGGATTGAAAACCTAGAGCTTGCAGCCTCTATGAAATGTTAGGATGTTGTTTCCACCTGGGGTTGTAAGTATTCGAATAAGGGTCATTGGATGGCTTATCATACCAATTTTGGGTGGCATTTACTTCCTCTTGCACAAGCTCAGGTTGGGAATGCATGTGAGGGGAATAATAACATGTATAGGAAGGGTCAGAAGAGATTTCACACACCTCTACACACACCATTGTCTGTAGTCCTAAAGACAGGCACTAGTCAAATTTTTTGGATATGACATGTAGAGTAGGGGCTAGGTCCTAGCTTGTGGCCAACTTGTAAACTCTCTTAGGTTTAGAAGTTGATGGATTAAGTAGTCTACGAGTTGTAGTCATGTGTTTCTGAGAGTTTTCATCCAAATTTTCAAAGAGAATCTAGGCTTCATTCTCATGCTTAGTGAGGAAAGTACCTCCGTATGACACATCTAGCAGGAACATATCTCTCTCAACTAACCCTTTGTAAAAAGTTTGGACTAATTGCCACTTGGGGACTTGATCATGTGGCCATTTATGGAGCAAGTCCCTAAAACGCTCCCAAGTCTCAAAAACAAGTTCCCTATCCATATGTGAGAAACTTGTTATGGCTCTCTGAAGCTGGTTAGTCTTCCAAATTGGGAAGTACTTTTTAAGAAATTCATGTTGCATAATTGCCTAGTTGGCCACTGAGTTCGGCTCTAAGGACGTCAGCCAATATTTTACCTTATCCTTTAGAGAGAATGGAAAAAGTTTAAGATGGAGAGCATCATCACTAAAATTAGGTATGCGGATGGTGGAACAGATTTCCAAGAATTCATATAGATGCTGATAAGGATTTTCAATAGAGTTCCCATGAAATTTGGGCAGCATCGAGATGATTGAAGTCTTTATCTCAAATTGTGCTGCCTAAACATTCAAGAACTAGATGTAGGACGTCAACGTGCATATATTAGGTACAAAGTAGTCCCCAAGAGGCTAAAGGGATTGCTCTCCTACCACAAGTAGGCGGGGAGCGTCGGGTTCCGGGATTTGTTTAGAATGAATCAGTGGATTATTTTTGATCGTGGCTTTCATTTCAGAGGAATCAACCTTCTCTGGATTGGACATAGGTTTCCTAAGGAACCTATGAGATTTTTTAATCTCAAGATCTATAGGAATTATCTCAGGTTCCAAAGAATGCAAACCAAACATACACACTTTAAAGCACACAGATTTAGACTTTAGAAATAGTAAACAAAAATAAAGAAACTGAAATTAACAAAGAAAGTGTAAAGTAAAAGGAGAGCAAATCAAAAGAACATGACTATAATACTCTAAAGCAGAAATTGGCTTATAACCGTAGCCAAGTCCCTAGCAATGATGCCAAAATTTGGTAGGCTCACAAAGACTTGGGTACTTAACTACCAAAAATAATATTTATAAACCTAACTATCCCAAGTTTAGTAGAAAGTGGGTAAGTAGGGTATCAATCCATGGAGACTTGAAGCGCATTTATTAAACCACTTCCAATTTAGTTTATGATACCCTTGTTATGAAAAAGAAGTAAAATGTGCTATTTTTCAATGGGTGGAATTTAACCAACTACTGGAAAGCGAGTAAATGAAAGCAAGTAAATCTATACTATTAGAAAGCGAGTAAATCTCTATGTTATTCTACTACTACAAAGTGATGTTGGGGTCGAAATTAGACGTTGGACGCCATGCTTCTAACTATATTCATCCAAACTTCCATAGAAGTACTAATCCAGGTGGGCCAAAGCGGGAGAGGGGCAATCAAAGGCATAGGGTAGCAAGGGTGCACCAACTGTTCGGAGTGTGGTTGGGAACCGGAGTATACCCTATCTCAATGCTGACGAACACCTCCATGGTTCTATAGCTAACTACTTCCCTCTGACTAATACGTAGTAGTGCTTAGACTGATCTGTAATCTTTCATTAAACACACAACAAGTAAATGTAAAGCAGTAAATTAAAAGCAGTAAATGAAAGCGTTAGTAAAAAGATCATCTCGTCATCATTCAAAATGTCTGTCACTAACACTAGAAGTACAAGAGGAGATCATATAATATACACGACTTTTGTATTAACGGTGGCAGTTGTCACAGACCATCAGACACTCCATACACGAACTGAAACTACTCTACTCCTACTTTAACTTGGCTCTCAATGACTTCCTAGGCCTTTCACTAACCTAAGAAAGGCCAAAGAGGAACCCAGAGCTTATATTTGTAGCGAATACTTATAGGCTCTAGGGTTTATAAGGGTTTTTTTACAAGTTAGGAAAGTTTGCAGCAAATATCGCGTAAAAGATCGTCGTTGTCAACCAAGTCACCCCTTTGTCACTTTTATGCGTGCCTTGGTCGAGACTTATGGGAGGTTATGGATTCGAATCTTCAATGTCTTCAGCTTCATTGTCCCTCAGGGTCTTGTTGGTTGAGTTGATGGTCGAGACATGTAGTATCTCGATCTTCAGGAAATCTTAGGAACTCAACATGGTCGCCCTTGGAGGTCCCTTGGTCAAACACTTCGCCGAGACTCTCGGTATTTCTACTCTTAGTTCTGTCTCAATATCTAGGTGTGGTCGCCCCAGAGAGTCACTTGGTCGTGCACTTGGTTGAACCTTGCAACATTCTGATCTCAGTTTGAACCTTGGAGTTCACAGTGGAAAACTAAGTCACCCTTGTGGGTGGTTGGTCGCATGACATAGTTGAGCATCATTTTCTTGTCCATTTATGATCCGAAGCTTCAAGAGCTTGGTTAAACATCTGAATTGAGCTTTGAATCCTCTAAATCCTCCTTAGCTTCTCATAATTCCTAACTCCATGGTTTTAACCTGTTTTTCCTAGAAAGACAAACAAACCTTGCATAGCTCTGAATAGTGATAACTTTAGGTGAATACACAATAAAATGAAGATAAGCAAAGATAAATGAGGGTCTAAAATCATGTATTTTAGGAACTCATCATCAAGCTTACCTTCGCTTCACAGTTCCCTCTTGCAAACAAAGCCTTATCTATAACTCCCCCTGGGACTTGTCTCTTTGACCTTTTCTCCTAGGGTTTCTAGCTCTCTGCAACTCCTAAACTAGAAAACCCTAACTTCTACTGCAATTTCTTCTCCCTCTTTCTCTCTTCTCTTCGCCTAGTTCCCTCCAAGTTCCCTAAAGTTCACTCCCACGAATAGATCCAAAACCCTAAACCCACTCCCTGATCTAAAACTCTTCCCTTAAAGTAGTCCTTGCTCACTCTGCCTTCTCTCTAATATGCCAAGAAGACCCTAGTTCTTTATCTGTGAAATCTGGCGAGGCCTCCTGAATCTGATGGATGATTTGGTTTGAAAATAGGAGGGGTTTGACCATTACTCAAGGGCCCTCTCTAGACCATAACCCGAATTTGCAGATAAGTTTATATTTTTTCCCTTATTCTTTTTTGCTTTGCTTGTGTAAGCGTGTATGTGATTTCATGTTTTGCGTGACTTGTGTGCTGCTTCGTGATAATCTAAACATTGTTGATGTGCCTCGAATTAGGACTAGGGTTTTTGGTTTTTTGAAGTTGAGGCTTTAGGTTGAAGATGAGTCAAATCGTTTCAACCCGATGAGTTATGTCAGCGGTTGACTCGTACGAGTCAACCTCAGGTGATGTGTGAACTTGGGCGAACCCGAGTGAGTTCATTGGGCTCAGTGTTTGGGACTTTGGACTCGGGTGTTTTAAAATTTAGGCCTGGGTTAGTTTTTTTTATTTTTTTTAAGTGACATAGGCTCAGGTTTTATTTAAAATTGGGTTTGGGCTTGGTTTTTTTTTTATTTTTTTTTTATTTTTTTTAAAGTGAATTGGGCCCGAGTCTGTTTTAAAATTGGGCTTGGGCATGGGTTTTAGCGGGTTTTGGGCTTGGGGTTAAAAGGTTTTTGTCTTGGGTTTTTAAAGTAACTGGGAGTAGGCTGTGGGTTTTAAAACGGGTTTTAGTATTGGGTTATTTTTGAAATGGGCTCAGGCTATTCAATAGGGGTTTAGGCCTCAAGTAATATATAAAATAAGATGGGTTTTGCATTCGAAAATAGGTTGGGCCTGGGAGATTTAGAAATGGATGGGGCTCGGCTCCTCATGGGCTAGACAGAGTTTGGTTTAGAGGGGTTTGTTTCAAGAGTTTGAACCTCAGTTCGGGTTTGGATTCGGCTCAAAAAATTAGTTCAGGTCTCATTTTAGCTTTGGCTTAGCTAGGGTTTTGGTTCAGGTTCAAACTCGAATTCTAGCTTTGGGTCAAAGGCTTAAGATCGAGGAATTGGATTGGTTTGTGGGGTTCAATTTGGTCTTTGGGGTTTGGTTAGGCTCGGGACTCAGTTCGAGGGTTGGGAAGTGCTATTCTAGATCATTGTACTCATATCCCTACATAGTTTTAACTCAATAGCGCATAACCAAGAAAGAAAAAAAAAGTGAAAGGAACCAATATTACCCTAATCCTTCCACTCCTCCAATCTCCTTCTCCTAATTGCAGGTCCATAGGTACGGGGGTACTTACGGGAGCTCTTGGGCTTTCGGGTTCTGAAAAGGCAGCTCTAGGGTACCTGCTCGAGGATGGTTTTAGCTTGAGATTTCCTTCTTAGTGCTCTCACCCTTTGTATACTCTACTACGTTTCTGTACACTCTGCTACCTTTTTGTTATGCCTTCTACTCTTGTCTTTTTTGTGTTGCTCTAACTTTTATCTCCTCCTTTAACTAGGCTAATTTCCTCCTTAGCTTCTCTATACTTTCTCTTTGACTTCTTTGATCTTTTTTTTTTCTTTCTACAGGTCTACACCAAGACTCCTTATTTGTAGGGAATCTAAGAGGTTCTTTTGGCTCCCAATTTCTAGGGGAACGAAAATCTATTCCCTTATTCCCGACCTGGTTATTGGAGATTTTGGCAAGGGGGGATATGAGGCAGTTTTGCAGTGCACATTTTTTTATTTCATGTATTTTCTTTCTCTGAATTTCTTTCAAACTCCAAATGACTTGCTGTTTTTCTATTTGTGGGCAGGGGGCTTTGAAGATGCTCCTCCAGCTAGCAATCGAGGATTGGCTCTATTTCTTTCTAAATTTCATTTTCCCTGCATTTATTATAATATTTTGTATTTTCTAATTGTATTTGCATTGTAACTCCTTTTGGTATTTCCCTGTATTTGCAATTTGTTATTCCCTATATTTTGTAGTTGTAATCTCTTATGTCCTTTTAGTTGTATTTTTTGTATGCAAATTTTCTGTAATTTCAAATGCATGTATTTGCAATACATCTCATGTACTCACCCGCATAGTTGTATTTCCCTGTATTTGCAGTTTATGTCTCCCATTTTCCTTTGTATCCCATGATTTGGGCACACGCACACTTAATGGAAATTTTCAATTCATAATAGTGCCCTTGTTTATGTGTTTAAGACTCAAAATCCAATTCAATTGACCCTGACGTGCATTTCACAACCTAGTCTTACTTAAGAAAATGATTAAGCAATTGACTTATGGTTCCTAATTAATTCAATCAACCAGTTTTGACCAAACATTTTAGCAATACCCAACATTATTTATAAGGTAAGATCTTAAGGACTAATCGGTTAGGTAGACTTTGCTAACCCGGTTTTGTAAACCTTTCATGATCTATCAACACAAGAATCTTGGAACCATTTATCCACCAGCACAAACCTGCCTTTCAAAATTTTGACTTTGGATCACAGAAATGACCTGGTAAAAATTAGTGTGTCTACAGCTGCCCCGCTTTATAGTCATTGTTGCTTGAAAATTACAATAGATATTATTCCTCTGTTATTTTGTGGCAATATAACTATAAAGATAAAAGAAGTCTATTCTTACCAGGTAAAAGCAAACGCTTGCAAGTGATTTAAGCTTGGGATGAATAGATTGTCTCAGAAAACTTGCTAGGGTCATTAGTGGTTAGTAGAGGTTAGTGGTTAGTAGAAAACCAACAGGGGTTGAAGATGGCTTGCATCGGATGTAGGAATCTGAGTTAGTGTACCAAAATAGAGGGTAATGTGCACCGGCTGTAGGAATCCGAGCTAGCATACCAAAAAAGAGGGTGTCGTGCATGCACTGGATGTAGGAATTCGAGCTAGCATACCAAAAAAGAGGGTGTCATGCACTGGATGTAGGAATTCGACATAGTGCACAAAAAAGAGGGTGTCATGCACCGGATGTAGGAATCTGAGCTAGCGCACCAAAAAGAGTGTGCCATGCATCGGATGTAGGAATCTGAACTAGCACACCAAAAAGAGGGTGTCGCGCACCAGATGTAGAAATCCAAGCTAGCATACCAAAAGGAGGGTGTCGTGCACAAGATATAGGAATCCGAGCTAGCACACCACAAAGGAGAGTGTTGCGCATCGGAAGTAGGAATCAGAGCTAGCACACCAAAAAAGGAGGGTGTCATGCACCGGATGTAGGAATATGAGGTAGCGCACCAAAAGGAGGGTTTCGTGCACCAAATGTAGGAATCCGAGCTAGCGCACAAAAAAAAAGAGGGTGTAGTGCATCAGATGTAGGAATCCGAGGTAGAGCACCAAAAAAGGAGGGTGTCATGCACCGGATATACGAAGCCAAGCTAGCGCACCAAAAATGAGGGTGTCGCGCACTAGATGTAGGAATCCGAGTTAGTGCACCAAAAAGGAGGGTGTCGTGTATTGGATGTAGGAATCAGAGCTAGTCGACCAAAAGGAGCGTGTTGTGTACCGGATGTAAGAATATGAACTAGCACACCAAAAAAGGATGGTGTCATGTACTGGATGTAGGAATTTGAGCCAGCGCACTAGAAAAGGAAGGTGTCATGCACCAGATGTAGAAATCCTCACTAATGTTCAGTTAACACGATAGTTGCAGTGACTAATTTGGAACCGTCACTATTATTAATGACGATTTTTGGCCATCACTAAAAGTCTTTTTTTTTAGTGGTATATTCCTATGTTAACGGTTTGCATTCCTTCCTGACCTCCAAAGAATTAGAAGATTTGTCCTTAAAATTTCTCATGTACCTCTCCTGCCATATTTCTTAATATAAAGTTGTTGGTGTTCATTTAGGTGTAATCCAAAGAGGGGGGGGGGGGTGAATTGGGTATTTTTAAAAATTCTTTGAAACTTATTTACCAATCAATTCCTATTTCAATATTTAACTAATTAATGGCTGGAATTTGATGTTGATTTGAGTTACTAAATCAATGAATTCCCTTTTACCCAATTAAATGCGTGTAAAGTTATTCAACATACACAAGCAACCAGGAAATTGAAATACGATGCGGAAAATGAAAAGGATAAGGGAAGAGAGAATGCAATCACGATTTTACGAGGTTCAGCCAACCCGGTCTACGTCCTCGCCTTGAGCAATCCACTCAAGGATTCCACTATAATCCCTGCTCCTTAAATTGGGATAGAGCTTCCCTTACAATCCGTTGCTTACAAGAGGTACAACTCCCTCATAATCCGCTGCTTATAAGAGATATAGTTCTCTCCTCAACCTCGGTTCATAAACCGAACCTTGAATACAATTTAATCTGTAAAACACTCAATATTGCTTCTAACAAAGCTAGTGAGTACAATTCAAAGTCCTAGTACATAATCATATGATGAAACTTGAAGCTCAAAATGCATGGAAACGACAGAATCATTTTATGAAAGATTATGCTTCAACACAGAAAACTCTTTTCATGAAATCTCCCAAATAAATATATATTTAAGCACTTTGTAGAATTTTAGTTCACTTGGTAAAATGCACAAATATGTCTTTTTGTGAACTTATCAAAAAGCTTTGAAGATTATATCAATTACAATCAAAAAGGTTCCTTTCAAATATTCAATCTCAACACAATCTTTGTTATGTATATATATATATATAATGATGTTCAACACTCGCAAACTGAATATATTGTTGTTCAAAAAAATATTCCTCAATAAAATGTATATTTATAAAAACCAAGGATATTTAATCAAGCGTTAATATATCTAAAATATAGATCCTTTAACAACCACACACTAGAATCAAATCTTTTTAACCAATAAAAAAAAACTTAATCAAGTAGTGAGATTTTCCAAATAATCTATGTGACAATATACTGACTATCAATCACCCAGTTTATTTCAACAATAGATTTGGAATGAGAAGTTCTTTGAAAAATAGATTTACTCTTGAATCAAACACTATTCAACCAATAGCTAAAACCTTTCTCAAGTAATGATCTTGTTAAAAAAAATATTTATATGTATATGCACATTCAAGATCAATTTCTCTAATGATATTCAATAACAAGTAATGAGAAGAGGATTTCTTGAAAATAATAACTTGAATGATCAAACCTCAATACTACAATGAAAAACTAGACGAGTAAACAAGTTACCTTAGAGATTCTGAGTTGATTTCCCCAAGCTTGATGATTAGAAGTTGAAGTGTAGGCAATCGTATAGCAATAAGAGCAAGTTTCTCAATATTCTTTCAATAATATGTATTCTTCTCTTCTTGTGTGTCTTAGCTATATTCTAGGGTTTAGATATTTAGTATTTATAGTGTCTTACCCTTAGAATTTATCTCAACCATTGGATTAAAGAAAAAGCTCGCGAGTTCTATTAATAAAATTCTGATTTTTAAACTTTCCCGCAACTTTAGGCTACTAATGTTGAAGTTCAGGCTCCTAAAGTGACTTCAGGCGACTGAAGTTCCAGTTCAGGCAATCAAAGCACCTCGGCCTTCTTGCTGTGTTTTCCCATTAATTCTTCAAGCTATCGAACTTAATCTTTAGGCTCCTAAAGAAATTCTTCAGGCTATCGAGGGTGAGTTCAAGCTACCGATGTCCCCTTTTTCTCAATTTTCCTTTTTTTTTTAATTTAAAAATCTATTTTACTTTCTTTCTTGGCTCTTTTATAAAAGTACTTTCCAAGGTTTTTTGAATAATTCTAAATCCATGAAACTCACCTAATGATATACATGAAATGCATGAATCCTAAAATCATTCTAAGATATGTTGAGCCTCAAATTAAATCATATGAAAATGTAAATACATGAGTTCTAAATACTCATTCTCAAGATGTTCTTGAACTTTGCCACTTGCATCTTGATTCTCGTACTCTTTGAGTTCCATGGATCTTGCCAAGATTTGTTAGCTTTACTTTGTGACTTCCATGACTCGTTATCCTTCCTTGCATGCTTAATATAGGTCATGTTCACAAACTCAATAGACAGATCAAATACCAAGTGATTTGTCATTATCAAAACCGGATTGGACCCGTAGAGTCAACAGTCTCCTCCTTTTTGATGATGACAAATACACAAGTAAAAATATATAATGGGTTACACCTAACAAGGCTCCCCCTCAATTAATGCATCAAATATTCAATGAATGACAATTTGCTCATAATGAATATGCTCATGAATATGTTCATGACGTTTCAATCATGACATCAACAGCAGTTTCTCCCCCTTTGTATATCTCACCCTTTGCATAACATCAATAACAGTTTAGCCCATTCTTCTTTGCTTCTAATATGTTTTTATTATTTTTGCTTCCAATTTTTCTCCCCCTTTTGGCATCAACAAAAAGGTGTATAATAATAAGACATGAATGGACATACCTTTATGTTCTTCTTCCCTTTGAAATCTTAAAGTTTTAATCTTGTTCAACCATTAGATTTTTAATAGACTTTACTGCTCCCCTTTTTACATCAACCATCCCCCTTGCTAATGCATAAGTTTCAACGATTACATGAGAATACCAAATATGGACTAATGTTATATCAAATGAGAACAAATGTTGATTGATTTGATACCAAATGTGAATTAATGCGATACCAACATTTGATTAATTTGATACCAAGTGATTGCATCTTAAGTGACATTGCGCCCCCTGAATTATGTCATCTAATATAATTCTAGGCAACTATATTTATTTTAGCTCAGAAAATTATCTCTCCTATTTTATTCATTTAAACTCATACACATAGCAACTTATGCAATTAAAAAATCTCTCCCACTTTAGTTCTCGTTAAAGATTTACTCTAGTATATATCTGTCACCTTTTGGATCTTCAAACTAAATTATGCTATAGATATTTGCTTTAAGTACATTCCAAAAAGAATTATAACCAGAAAGACTAACCATATAAATACTAATTACATCAATCCATTTCAAAACAAGATCATATGGTTAACTCAAGCACTTTTCCTTTTTTTTTTTTGATAAAGCACTATATTTTTCATTTAGAGTATCTAATATAATCATCATAATTGAGTGCATGTTACAGAAAGTTCACAGCGCAATTAAGCACAAGTCATATTGGTAAGCATAATAAGATAAGCAATAATTTCCAGATGCTCCCCCTATGAATTTGAATAATTGCATAAATGAAATGAAATGCTTATACTTATCAAGGTTTAATTTCACTACTAGTTCAAAGTCATATAAGCAATCATTGTGAAATCTTTTAGACCAACTAGAGTGATACTATGATGCACATGAGTTCTTTACACTCTTTTTCTAGAAATGGAGCTCAGCTCCCTTAAGTATTTTCAAGCATGCAACCAATTTAGTTCAATATAAAAAAAAATCATTTTGGTTAACATGTTGTATCAAATATGCGCACAAGAATTTACACATACCTTTCATGATTTGATACCAGAGGTAAACACAAAGTATAATACTCAATGTGATTATGCTTAGGTTCCAGAGCCATAGTATTTCAAGCTAATTTGCTCCCCTTCAGTTATGCACTTATCATATTCTTATGTCTTTCCTCATAATCATTCTTCAGCAATTCAGCCAAGTGTTCTAAGATTTTGAATGATTTATACTTGACTTTACCTACTTTGCTTAGAAAACTAAAAGTCGTAAACCATTTTACTTCAGAGTCATAAGCCTATACTGCTTCCTTTCCTATGGATCTCAATGCATAGGTTTCCTAGTCATTTGCATTAACAAATAGATTGAAACCTATAGCGTATAACTTAGCCATTTGACACATTCAAACTCTTCTAATAGATTTGACTTGAAGTTTGAGAGCTTGTGATGTGAGATTTTGCAAATACTCTTAACAATTTAATTATCATTAGGTTCGGAAGAATATTCATTGTGTGTGGACAATAATCAAAATATTTTTGTGGGAGTGAATATATCCAACTACATAGGTCAAAAAGCAATTTTGAATAATATTAATTTGTTAACGCTGCTCCTTAGGTATTTCTGATTATCCAATTATTGGACGGTACCTTATAAGTATGTGTTCAATTTTTAAGTAAGGGTACTACCCTATAATGGATGAGTCTTTACCGGATATGATCATGGTATGGTAAAGATTTGTTGTGGAGGATGTTGCTTAATCACATATCAAACTTAGTGATTTTTATGTTTTAAGCACAACGGGAATATTCATTAAAAATGTCTTTGTAAAAAATTTTATTCCCTTAGAGAATGCCCCAGATTTGATTATAATGGGATATCTTTTAATAAGCACTTGAAAGATATAGAGTTTATGATTATTAGTGCTTGTGGCTAGAGTGATGACTGATTTTAATCCTTTGAGGCTCCAAGAGTGAGTTTAGGATTAGATGATTTTTAATATATGATTTATTCCTAAGGCTCAGTCTTATGTATTGGACATGATCTGCTTAGCTTAGGATTTTAATATTTAAGCATGTGTCAAGCACTAAGAATTATTCGTTAAATGACAATGCTCTACCTTATTTGGAAGAGGATTAATTCTTCAATGATATAATGTTTGTTACTAGCTCATTGCAAGGATATTAGGTTCGTGATATTTTAACAATTAATCTCTCAACCTTCACTATGAATACATTAAGATTAGTGTGCAATTCAATATCTTAACAATTTATCCAATCATTACGATATGAAAATATTAGGTAGTTAGATTGAATATCTTGCTTAGAGAATCATACTGAATTAACTTTCTGGTAGTATTCTTAGTATAATAATAGTGCAGTAGATACACATACTAAGATTTACATATTAAGCATATAATATTCCCAAGCCTATTAGTTATCACGTCCCTCTTTTGGTTATGTGGCTGATTTCACTAAGAACTCAATCCTAAAATCTAAAGAGGAGTTTTTGGGGTTTGTTTGGTACTCATTTTTCTTTGATTCCCCAAACCTGTTTGAGCTTCACACCTTTCCATTTAAATGGACAATCAAATTTAATCTGTCCTTTATTTTTACATAATACGCAGGTGATGTGTGCATACGGACTGTAAGAGGTATTAGCATAGAATTTTGACGCTTTAACAAAATACCCCATGTATAGGTTCTTTCTTCTCCTATTTTCAATTCCATTGTAGCCTATACCTTCTTGGTCTAAGGTCATCTTTTGGGAACCTAAGAGTTTGTCAAAATTTTCTTTTCCTTTAGTAAATGTGTGGATGATCTTAGCTTGATCCTCTATCTTTCTTTCTAGTTCTTGAATTTTTGGATTCTTTAAGCCTTTGCAAACAGCTTGTAATTTTACCAATTCATCAGTCACTTTGTTTGCTTTGTATTCAAGTTCAAAGATTTTAAGATCTTTGGCATTATCTCTCGAAATCTTAGATCTCAACTCTTTTAACTCTTTTGCCATCATATCATTCTTGTTTTCTAATTTCAAGATTTTCAAGTCCTTTTCTTTTTCAACACAACTTTTTGATTCTAAATCGTTCAGTAATGCTTCATTCTTGGTTACTAATCTCTTAATTTCTAAATCCTTTTTAGTCTTTTCTTTTTCCTAAGAAGTATGAGACTCTCAAAAATCCTCTAACTATTTTGCTAAGTCTTTATTTTCACTTTCCAACATTATTTTCTTTTTGGTCATCTTTGTTAACATTTTATAAGCCTTAACAAATTCCTTTTGTAATTCCTCATAAGACGACATGTTATCAATATTAGATTCATCATAATATTCACTGCCAGAACTATCACAAGATGTATCACAGTCATTGCATGAATCATTTTGAGAATTTGAATAAGAAGTAGAGTGAGTAGAGTGTACCTCTTCATCAACCAATGCAACTAGGCCATACTTTTCTACTACCTTATCACTTGAGTATGGATCTTCCCAAGTAGAGGACTTCTTTCCTTTGGTATCTCCAAATCTCCCATCGAGTTCTTCTCATATCTCTTTAGCACTTTGACATGACTTGATTTCATGAAAAACATTAGTATCTAAACCAAGTAATAGAATGTTCATAGCATCGAAATTTATTTGCATTAATTTCATGTCATCCTCATTCAGCTCATAGTCAGATTTAGGGATTTCAACATTATCGATAATTTTCATAGGAACTAGGTTTCCTTGATCAATTATTCTCCAAGTTTTCCAATCCATGGATTTAATAAAAATAGTCATTCTCATTTTCCACTCGATGAAATTTTCACCATAAAACATTGGAGGTCTTGCAGAGATTTGTTCCACACCAAATGAGGATACACCACAATAATCCATTAGGATTTTTTTACAAATTAACAATTACGTCTATGTACACCCGCTCTGATACCAATTGTTGATTTAGGTGTAATCCCAAGAGGGGGAGGGGGGGTGAATTGGGTATTTTAAAAAAAAAAATTGAAACTTATTTACTAATCAATCCCTATTTCTATGTTTAACTAATTAATGGCTGGAATTTGATGTTGATTTGAATTACTAAATCAATGAATTCTCTTTTACCCAATTAAATGCGTGTAAAGTTATTCTACATACACAAGCAAGCAGGAAATTGAAATACAATGCGAAAAATAAAAAAGATAAGGGAAGAGAGAATGCAACCATGATTTTACAAGGTTCAACCAACTCAACCTACGTCCTCGCCTTGAGCAACTCACTCAAGGAATCCACTATAATCCCTGCTCCTTAAAATGGGACGGAACTTCCCTTACAATCCGCTGCTTACCAAAGGTACAACTCCCTCATAATCCCCTGCTTATAAGAGGTACAACTCCCTCTTAATCCGTTGCTTACAAGAGATACAACTCTCTCCCCAACCTCGGTTCACAAACCGAACCTTGAATATAATTGAATCTACAAAACACTCAATATTGCTTCTAACAAAGTTAGTGAGTACAATTCAAAGTCCTAGTACATAATCATATGATGAAACTTGAAGCTCAAAATGCATGGAAACGATAGAATCGTTTTATGAATGATTATGCTTCAACACAGAATACTCTTTTTATGAAATCTCCCAAATAAAGATATATTTAAGCAATTTGGAGAATTTTAGGGTTCTAGTTCACTTGGTAAAAATGCACAAATACGTCTTTTTGTGAACTTATCAAAAAGCTTTGAAGATTATATCAATTACAATAAAAAAGGTTCCCTTCAAATATTCAATCTCAACACAATCTTTGTTATATGCAAGTATGTGTATATATATAACGATGTTCAACACTCACAAACTTAATATATTGTTGTTCAGAAAAATATCCCTCAATAAAATGTATATTTATAAAAACCAAGGATATTTAATCAAGCGTTAATATATCTAAAATATAGATCCTTTAACAACCACACACTAGAATCAAATCTTTTTAACCAATAAAAAAAAAAACTTAATCAAGTAGTGAGATTATCCAAATAATCTATGTGAAAATATACTCACTATCAATTACCCGGCTTATTTCAACAATAGATTTGGAATGAGAAGTTCTTCAAAAAATAGATTTACTCTTGAATCAAATACTATTCAACCAATAGCTAAAACCTTTCTCAAGTAATGATCTTGTTAAAAAAAATATTCATATGTATATGCACATTCAAGATCAATTTCTCTAATGATATTCAATAACAAGTAATGAGATGAGGAGTTCTTGAAAATAATAAATTGAATGATCAAACCTCAATACTAGAATGAAAAACTAGATGAGTAAACAAGTTCCCTTAGAGATTTCTGAGTTGATCTTCCCAAGCTCAATTATTAGAAGTTGAAGTGGTAGGCAATTGTATAGCAATAAGAGCAAGTTTCGCAATATTCTTTCAATAATATGTTTTCTTCTCTTCTTGTGTGTCTTAGCTATACTCTAGGGTTTAGATATTTAGTATTTATAGTTTCTTACCCTTAGAATTGATCTCAACGGTTGGATCAAATAAAAAGGTCGCGAGTTTTATTAATAAAAATATGATTTTTAAACTTTCCCGCAACTTCAGGCTACTAATGTTGAAGTTTAGGCTCCTAAAGTGACTTCGGGTGACTGAAGTTCCAGTTCAGGCAACCGAAGTACCTTGAACTTCTTGCTATGTTTTCCCATCAATTCTTCAAGCTACCGAACTTAATCTTCAGGCTACTGAGGGTGAGTTCAGGCTACTAAAGTCTCATTTTTCTTAATTTTTTTTAATTTTAATTTATATTTTACTTTCTTTCTTGACTCTTTTATAAAGGTACTTTCCAAAATTTTAAGAATATTTCTAAGTCCATGAAAGTCTCCTAATGATATACATGAAATGCATGAATCTTAAAATCATTTTAAGTTATGTTGAGCCTCAAATTAAATCATATGAAAATGTAAGTACATGAGTTCTAAATACCCATTCCTAAGATGTTCTTGAACTTTGCCACTTGCATCTTGATTCTCGTACTTTTTGAGTTCCATGGATCTTGCCAAGATTTTTTAACTTTACTTTGTGACTTCCATGACTTGTTATCCTTCCGTGCATGCTTAAGATAGGTCATGTTCACAAAGTCAATGCACAAATCAAATACCAAGTGATTTGTCATTATCAAAACTGGATTGGACTCATAGAGTCAACAGTTGGCACTGCATTCCTAAATTTTCTTTCATACCCTCTACTCTTAGAGTATTTCCAAACTTTCAAAAATTGAGTAACCGACTTAATTAGGCATAACCCACTTGATTATAGAGTCTAGAACATAAGCACCCATCTCTGACTACTGTTCATGCAACTAGAAATAAATGATTTATTGTCTCCTCGTCCTGTTTACACATGCAGCACAAATTTTGCATTACCCAATTCCTCTTTTGTAAATTGTACATTGTTAGAAATTTTCCCCTCACTGCAAGCCATAAGAAAAAAAAATTGAAATTTTAGACATGGTTAGAGGGTTCCCAAGCAGACTCTAGACCGAGGGAGCAGGGAAAACACAGAGAGTTCAACATGCAAGCATACAAGCTCTTCATTGTGAATTCATTGTTCTTAGTGAGGGTCCAAAGGAAGCCATATCACTTCTCAATGGGGGCAAAACCCCAAGTCCAGATGGGTTCACTATATCCTTAATTTAAAGATCGTTTGAAAGCACTTATGTAGAACTATATATAAAAAAAAAATTTATTGAATTTAATAAGTATTGATAATAAGTGCTTAAAATTATAAATGGTGTGTGATTGTATTTAAAAATAATAATAATATTTGGATGCTTACTTTTATTATAGGGTATCATATGATTATTTTTAAGCATATTTTAATTTTTAATTATGAATTTTTCTTAATTGAAAAAAAAAATTCATGAATAATTATTTTAAGTATTTATAGTTAAAATTTAAATATTTTCTATAAAAAAGTAATATAAGATTATTATTTTAAAATATAAGTTTTAATTTAATTAATGTTAATTTAAATTAGTAAATAGTTTTCGTTCAATATAGAATTGAATTATAACATCTAATATGTACCTTAAATATATTTTAAATAAAAATATTAATATTTTTATAAAAAAATCAAACAACAATTATATAAATTTTCTTTTTTAAAGTTGAGTTTTTTCTATTAACTTAATAATATAATATTATTTATTAATTAAAAATAACCTTGTTTATAGTGTGGGTTTATAACATATGATTATCACATTAATTTATGTTAAAAATATTATCAAAAACTAAATTAAATATTGTAATTTATTTAATGTTAATTTAAATTTATAGATGGTTTTTGTTTATTTATTCTAGAGTTTAATTATATTTTATTAATAATTAATCGGTTATAATTCATGATAAAATACTATATGATTAATTTTTAACTAACATTTAATTAATAATTATGTTGATTATTATTTTTAATTAAAATTTAAATATTTTTATTAACCGAAAATAATGCAATATTATTTTTTGATTGATATAATCATGCTCTTAATTTTTATTTATAACATATGATTGTCATATTAATTAATTTTGACATAATATTAATAATTAAATTAGTGTTTTCAATTTTTAATATTAATTTAAATTAGTAGATGGCTCTTCTTTTTCGTTCCAAAATTTAATTACATTTCTTGAATAATTAAGTTAATATAATAGATAATGAAATAATATATGACAATTTACTAATGTATTTTTTAAATTATAAAATAGCCACTAATTTTTCTTATACTTACAAAATTTATCCCCTCCATGAACAATACTATTTATAAGCGGCGAAAAGTTATGTTAGATTGTTTTTTAAAATTTACTTAAATAATTCTTAAAAAAGTTGTTTTGGAAAAGATGCCATCTGTTAAAATGAAAAAGAGAATCAGCTTGCCTTTATTTTTAATATACTTAAAAATTAATAAAAGTTAAATATAAATGGTGTTTAAAATCAAAGTTTTAGCTCCAATTGGATATATTTTTATTTTCATCCATATTTCATTTTTATACCCAGGTGAAAACTAACTATAGATTCTTTCATACTTTTCACATTTTCGGGTTAAAGAATTAAGTACGAATTTTTCATTCGTGATTTCGTACGGGGTGAACGCCGAGTTGGAGGCCTGATGGTGATTTCGAGTGTCGGCAGTGTAGGGACAAACCCGTCACACTCTATTGTTGGGGTATAGAAATTCTGTGATCCAAAAGGCCTAGATGGTTGGGATTATTAATTAAATACTAAACTATATTTGAAGTCTCGTCATCGAAGATAAAAAACCCTCCCAAAACAATCGAAGGCCAGCCATTTCATTGGGCAATACCAGAGTACTTGCAGAACATCTTGGGATCCAGTAAACAAAATGAGAGCCGTGGTTACAGCATCGTCCATGGCGATGCTATTGCTGTGCATGCATGTGAACTGCGTTCCTCGGGGAGCTGCCTCGCCGGTGGGCAACCCCGGTGCGCCATGCAACGGCACCGCCACAGCCCGGTGCGTCGTGGGGGAGGAGTCGTCGGAGGTGTTGATGGCATCGGAGACAAGTAGAATACTATTCAAACTAGGGTTCCGAAAGACGACGTTTCAAGCCGTTGTCCGAAGGAGTGAAGCGTGCGAAAGGTCCCCCTACTCACTGTGCCTCCCTAGCGCAAATAAGAAAGTCCATCGTCAGTGTAAGCTCTTCAACCGCTGCCGCCTCGGTGTTCCCCATTAACAACCACTTCACCCACCACTTTATCCACGTTCGGGAGATTGAGTTTCAAAACTCGTATTTGGGTTCGTCTGATTTCGAATCAAATGCAGTGCAAAAATGTACTGAATTTGACCCAAATTTATATAAATCCAAGTGTAAAGTTTGAAAATTTAGTTTCCAAACGTAATCTCTATGTATCCATGGGTATATCATATTATGGCTTACAAGAAATTAAGCAAGAGCAGGGAAAATAAGAATAAAGGCAGGGTTTTTTGGGGGTTTTTTTCTTTGAAATTGACCTTAATTATTGGTGGTTAATGTGGTACATAGTGCTCTTCTAGGACCTAGCCATCTCCCTCACCACGGCCTTACTAAGTATTGTTAACTTTTTGAGTCTAATCTCTGTTTAAATTATAACAAACATCTCACTTGTATACTTAGTGAATATACAAGTTTATAATTATGGAAGCACAACTAAAGGATGCAAAAATGGAAGTCGTAAATGTACTTCAAACTTACACCAATCAGCGTATTCCATGGGAATCAGGAGAGCAAACTTGAAGACTTTATTTGTTTTTGGATTGTAATAATTAATTATGTTTAATTATCCATGCATCTCATGATTTAATTTGAAGCTCGTACTTGACCCTAGATTGACCTTAGGGCATATAAAATTTTCATGAAAATATTATGAATTCCGGTGTTATCCCAAGAGGGAGGGTGAATTGAGTATTTTAAAAAATAATGTCTTCCAAGTTCTAATTTTGAAAACAGTCAATTACAAACTTGCAAGCTACTAAAAACTATTTCAATGTTTTTCAATTAATCAACCTAATGAGTGATTTGATCAAATAACCTAATTTTCACAATTACTCTGATGACCTACTATATATATAAAATATTCACAATATTTACACAAATAAGATTATGCGAAAATTAAATAAGGGCAAGGGTAAGTGAGATGCAAACTCGATTTTTATGAGGTTCGGCCTACCCTAGACTACGTCCTTGCCTTGAGCAACTTGCTCAATGATTCTACTAAAAATTCACTCATTTAACTGGGACGAAACTTCCCTTACAATTCGTTGCTCACAAGAGGCATATCTTTCTCCTCAATCTTAGTTCATAGCCCGAATTGTGAATACAAAATAATGAATACAATTTCTGAAAAACTCAAAATTCTTCTAACCAAGCTAGTGAGTATAAGATAAATCATAGTACATAACCATATGATAAAACATGAAACTCAATATGTATGTAACGATATGATCGTTATATGAGTAATGCGATGCTTCCCAAATTTATTTCAATTAATATCTCCCAAAAAATAATTTCTTGAAAATAAAAACTTTGGAGATCTTGGGGTTTGATTTCAACTCACTTTATGCAAGAATAAAAAATAAGATTTTTAAAGGAATAGTCTTGAATAATATTCAGATCTAAGTTCTTACTATCAAATAGCTTGTAAGATTAAATCCTTGAATAAAAAGTATGACATTGAATATTGCAAATATTTAAACAATATTAAAAAAATATTCCTCAAGAATATGTATCTAAAAGCTCTTAGAATTTGCAATCAGATAGTTTTTGTAATAACCAAATACCAAATCTTTGAATGAAAATATAGTTTTGAATATCTCGAATATTTTAGTTTTAAAACACTTTTCTTAAGTATTTTATTCAATCTATGAATATAAAATACACAACAATATTTTTACTCTTAAGTAAATATTAAATATAATGAATGTGGGAAACTAGAAAATAGGATTTGAATACTCAAACTACTGAAACCTCAATACCAATAAGGATCGCAAAATATGTTCGTGAATGCCTTTTGATCAACGTAACAAATGCCCAAAACTGAATGTAAAATCTTTGGAGAGCAGGCACAAGTTCAGCAATATGTTCAAAACTCTCAGAATGTAGGCAAAAGGTTCAACGCTCTCAATAATATGCAAAAAAGTTGTTCTTCTAGGGTTTTGAGATTATTTTTAAAAGTGTTCTCGACCCTAAATTAAGTTCTAGCCATTGGATCAATTAGATTAAGTAATTTCTATGTGTATCCTAGTTGAAACGCGTTCAGCGCCGCGACCTTCGTCGATGAATGGGTAAGTTCGTTGACGAGTGTACAACACTTGTTCATCGACGAAGACATGAATTCGATGACGAGAGCACTGTCTGAAGTTTTTGGGCTCTTGGTATTTTTTCGTCGACGAGACAACATTGTTCATCGCCGAGTGGCCTTCATGCGTTCATCGACAAGGCTAAGACTTGAATCTTGCTTCTTCATCATTTTATTCCTCTAGTTCCATGGATTGAGGCAAGTGATATGTACTTTAGGTTCCTTATGACTTTCATATCAAGTTTACCGTTTGTGCATTCAAAATCATGAGCCTATTCACAAACTTAATTACACAGGTCAAATACCAAGTGATTTGTCATTATCAAAATAGGATTAGACTCACAGAGTCAACAATCTCCTCATTTTTTTATGATGACAAACACATGAGCAAAAATGGGTTACACCTAACAAGGCTCCCCCTAAGATAATGCATAATTTAGAATTCAGCAATATAACAATATAATTTATACACAATGAAGTTCATACACATTGTAGAATATACAATATTTTTCCTAGTCCATATATCTCTCCCCCTTTATTTTGTTCTCCCCCTTTATTTCAAAAGAGAAAAAAAAAAAAAAAAAAAAAACAGAGATAAAAAATATTTTTGCTTACTAACTTCTCCCCTTTTTGATATTAACAAAAAGGTAAAAAAAAAATTGTTCTGACATAAATATATCACATTTTGCAATCAAAATACATTGCAGCCTCTATGTTTCAAAATTGTACTACTGAATATATCTCCCTATGTTGCTCAATTTACTTCTCCCCCTTCCAAAGGTATGTCTGTGTTATTGAATCAAATTTCAATGTGAACATACACAGTATTTCAATTTATATTGACATGGATAAGCAAATCATTCCATTAAATTTCAAAAGTTTATGTGAGCATCAACATGTGTCATGTATCCATAAAAATTTAACATGCAATAACTATTCTTTAAGTTTAATACCAAATGAAAAAAAAAAAAATCAGCCAAATGTGGAAATTTTAACCTAATGTTAATTTTAATGTAAGTTGCTCCCCCTTAATTATGTCGTCTAATGTAACTCTAGGAAACTGTTCGACTATGCATCAGACCTAATTCACGTCTAATTTGGATAAACCTATCCTCTGGAAGTGGTTTCGTGAATATGTGTGGTCATTGTTCATCTGTGCATACAAATTCAAGTGTCACATCTCCTTTTTGCATATGTTCATGAAGAAAACGATGTCTAATTTCTATGTGTTTAGTTCGTGAATGTGATATACGATTCTTTAAGATGTTTATTGCACTCGTATTGTCACATTTTATAGGAACTGTGTCATAGTGTAATCTAAAATCTAAAAGTTGTTATTTTATGTAAAGTGTTTGAGCACAACAACTTCCAGCCGCTATATATTTTACCTGGGCTGTGGAAAGAGCGATTGAATTTTTCTTCTTTGAAAACCAAGATACTAAAGAGTGTCCTAAGAAATGACACGTGTCACTCATACTTTTTCTATCCACTTTACTACCGGAAAAATCAGCATTCGAATAGCTAATAATCTCAAATGAGGTATACTTAAGATACCATAATCCGAGTTTAATGGTTCCAATCAGGTATCTAAGTATTCTTTTGACAGCTAATAAATGAGACTCTTAAAATGTAGCCTGAAATCTTGCACATAAACATATGCTAAACATTATATCAGACCTACTAGGAGTCAGATATAGTAAGCTACCAATCATCCTATGATAGAGCTTAACATCTACTTGTATATCTTGTTCGTCTTTGTCTAATTTTAAATAAGAGCTCATTGGTGTTCCTAGAATTTTACCATCTTCCATATTAAACCTTTTGAGCAAGTCTCTAATATACTTCGATTAACTTATAAAGATTCCATGTTTTGCTTGTTTGATCTAAAGTCTTAGGAAGAAGTTAAGTTCTCCCATCATGCTCATCTAAAAATCGTTTTGCATACACTTTGCAAACTCATTGCACAACTCTTCATTTGTTGCTCCAAATATGATATCATCTATGTATATTTGTACTAAAAGCAAATTTCCATTTTTAGCTTTTATGAAGAGTTTCATGTCAATCTTTCCTTTAGTAAATCCATTTTCTAGTAGAAACCCACTTAACCTTTCATACCAAACTCGAGGAGCTTGTTTTAAACTGTACAAGGCTTTAGTTAGGCTATAAACATGATTTGGATGCTTATGGTTTTCAAAACCTTGGGGTTGTTTTACATATACTTTTTCACTTATGTAGCCATTTAAAAATGCGATTTTGACATCCATTTGATAGAGTTTAAAATTCTTAAAAGTAGCATAAGCTAACAGCATTCGAATGGCTTCCATTCTAGCTATAGGTGCGAAGGTTTTCTCACAATCTATTCCTTCCTTTTGGTTATATCCCCAAGCTACTAGTATTGCCTTATTTCTAACAACTATTCCATGTTCATCTTTCTTATTCTTATATATCCATTTTTTTTCCAATAACTGTCTTATCCTCAGGCCTAGGAACTAATGTCCAGACTTTATTTCTCTCAAATTGATTTAATTCTTCTTGCATAGATATTAACCATGATTCATCTTCAATTACTTCACTCACATTCTTAGGTTCTTCTTGTGATAAGAAATCAAAATGACTAATCATATTTCTAAGTGAGGATCGTGTAGTTACCCCACGTGATGGTTCTCCAATAACTTCATCTATAGGATGATTCTTTATGTACTTCCATTATCTAGTTATTTCATTAACCTCTTTTTATACTTAAGTATCTTCAAAAGATGTTTCCTTAACTTCATTTCTCTTCTTTGAATTATCTTCAATAAAATTTTTTTCAAATTCCTTATTAATCTCAATTTCATCCTCATTAGTCTTTTGAGCAAATGGATTGGACTCATCAAATACTACATGAATGGATTCTACAACGGTTAATGTTCATTTATTATATACACTGTAGGCTTTACTATCTAAGACATATCCTAAAAAAATTTGTTAGCCTAACTGGGCTTTTCAATCTTATTTTCATGATAACAAAATGAATGATGTTTTAACATGTGTTGTTGAGTGGTTTTATTTCAGGTCTTAGTAAAAGGACACTCACGGTTAATCATGGAAGTAAGCTGAAGATCAATGTCAATCAAATGAAAGCCTCTCAGTATATTGAAGCAATGAACGAAAAATGAAGAACTTAAAGGCCAAGCAGATCCTAAAGTAAAAGGTGAACCTCAAGAGGTTGTAAGATTTAGTGATTGAGGAGATCATACTTAGAAGGATATTTGTAAGTACTTCAAGTTATTACTATTTAGATATGTGAAACTCCTTAAGATACAAAGACTTAGAGATTAGCACTTGAAAAACTCTTGAAAATATTTTTGAAAAGTTATGATTAAAATTTTCAAGTAAACTAGATTTTAAAGAAATCAAAAATTAGAAAATATTTGAAAAAGAGGACTGCCTAGTTGACTGACTCGTTAAACTAAAAGTACCCATCCGACTGACAGCACCTAGCCGACTGACCATTTTTGAACGTGGTTTAGTCATCCGAGTGTCAAGAAACCTTCAGCAAAGTTAGCTATCTAGCCAACTGACTCGTTGAACTGAAAAAGCCCAGCTGACGGACAGTGCCTAGCCAACTGACTATTTTGAACGTGATTCAGTCAGTCGAGTGACAATTTATCAGAATTATATTTTGAGAGACAAAATGGTGTCAGCCGCCTGTCCAGCCGACTGACTTGTGCAAAAATTGACCCAGTCGAGTGGGTCAGCCAACTGACTCTGCGAGAATTTTTAAAATTCAAACCTGCGGGAAGATTTTAAAAATTGATTTTTGATTTAATATCTTTGGAAAAGTTACCTAAATGCTTATTTAAGAAGTCTATAAATACCTCCCTTGCTGAATGAAAAATACACACAAGCAATACACAATTTCTATGCTAAAACACTCCTGAAGCTCATCCTTGCTCACACCTTTTTACTGGAGGAAACTCTACAAAATTGCTATGGATTGAAAATAAGAGTTTGGTTCTAAGTTGCATCTAAATCTTCAAAAAAGAACCATTGGTGACTTCTAAACCTTAAGCTTCACATGTTCTATTTAGTTTTGGTTTTAAAGTATGATTTGAGATTTAACTTGTACAACTTGCTCTGTGTTTGAGAGTGTTTTTGTATGTAGATATCCATTTTTTTCTATTAAATCTTTGGCGGTTTAAGGTATTGTTGAATCGTTGGACCAAGCATAGAATTGTTGCTTGAAGAGGTTTCTCTTCATAAAAAAGAGGTTGGCTATTGTAATGGTTTTTGTTCCACCTGGATGGAACAAGGTATAGTGAAATCCTTAGGTGCTTAACCTAAGGCGAGGACGTTGGTTGAGGTAAGCCGAGCCTCATAAAAACAGCGGTGTCACCTCTTTCCCTTCTCTCTTTAACTTCCAGCAAAAGTATAAACTGTGTGGATGTTGTAATTATTTCAATTATAAAAACAATGCATATTAGAAGTGAAATAAACCAAAGCCTAATTTGTTCTTGGGCTTGTAAAAACCGAAAGGGAGTACGTTGGTTAATCAATTTTTTGCAGAAACCGTAAGAGAGTATGTTGATTGGTTAGCAACCCAAAACCTATTAGTTGAAGGTTTATTAAAATTCTGATCTTGAAAAAGTGTGTGGATGTTATTTTAATCTTAATTTCAAAAGCCAACTATAGGACTTGCACATTCATATATAGGGCTGCTGAATATTGCAAATCAAAATATATTACTTGTGTTGTGGTTGTTTTGCTTGAACAGTTAATTAATTGGTTGTGATTGTGGATTGAATGGAAGAAGTTAGTGCTTGTGTGGATTGCCTAGTCAACAAAAATATAAGAAGTCTTTAAAGGATTGTATCAAGTCAAGAACTAGTAAAAAGGCTCTAAGAAATTTTAAATAACCCAATTCACCCCCCCCTCTTGGGACCACACCTTAGGTTTCACTTGGTATCAGAGAGAGGTTAAAGCAAATCTTAACAAGTAGCTATATGAAGATCTAGATGGCACAAGTAGGAGTAGCTCCCTTTGGTGAGGGTCAATCCTCAACTAGACCACTCATTTTTTGTGGACTAAATTACACTTTTTGGAAGCAACGAATGAGAATCTACCTTCAAACAATGGACTGGAAGGCATGAAATGTTGTTACAAATGGAAATCTGATTCCTACTAAACTAGTAGATGGAAAAGAAGTACCTAAAGAAGATAAAGAACTAATCGAATTAGATTACAGAATGCTGCAAATTAACTCGATGCAATAAATGCCTTATATTGTGCACTTGATACAAATGAATTCAATAGAGTAATGGCGTGTAAAACAGCTAAAAAATTTGGGATAAATTAGAAGTAACCTATGAAGGCACGGTAGATGTTAGGGACAGTAGAATTGATATGTTAACTAGTGAATATGAAGCCTTTAGGATGAATTCCGATGAAATTATAATAAGCATGTACACTAAGTTCACACATATCATAAACTCACTAAGTGTCTTAGGAAAAAAAATATTTTACCCATGAGATGATTCGTAAAATTCTAAAAGCACTTCCACCTATTTGGGAACCGAAAGCCACAGCCATAGCGGAAGGGAGAAATCTCAAAACAACTTCATTAGATGAACTCATAGGATCACTTCTAACCTATGAAATGATTTTGAAAGAAAGAAGCACTGAAAATAAGAATAAGAAGTCTATAACTTTAAAAGCCTTGAAAGAACATTCAAGTGAAGAAGATAATGAATCTAGTGAATTAGAATATGAAGATTTAGCTTTCATAACTAAAAGACTTGGAAAATTCTTCAAAAGAAACAAGAAATTCACTAGAAAATACAATGGATCAAAAGCTGAAAAAGGTGAAAGTAATAAAAGGGAATATAAAAGCAAAAATGAACCTCCCACTTGCTATCACTTTAAAAAGACCAAACACATCAAGCCAGACTACCCATGACTCAAGAAAGAAAAAAGGAAAAAGAAGCTTGCAATGAAGACAACTTGGGATAACACAAGTTCGAGTGAATTGGAGAGCGAGTCAAGTGATTAAGAAGTAGCAAACATGTGCTTCATGGCACACAACGAAGAGGTAAACTCTTACTACTCTCTCTCTAAGGATTCGTGTAGTAATTCATGTGAAAGCATGCCTTCTTATAAATAACTTCAAGCTGAATTATTTTCTCTGCATAATAAGTTCATTAAGGTCTCAAAGAGGAACATAAGCTTGAAACAACAAAACAAAACACTTAGAAATTAGTTTCAATCCTCAAAACTTGTTGAAGAAGAAAAAGACTTAATGATTGAAGAGCTTCAGAAGAAAGTAGAAAACTTGTCTAAAAAATTAGCTAAGTCTCAAGTGAATGAAGATAGCAAGAGAGTGCAAGAAATAAAGGATCTTAAAAACCAAATTCAAGAAAAGGAAAAGGTCATTTACAATTTTACCAAAGGTAAAGATAACTTCAAAAAAATGGTAGGACAACAAAGGATGGCAAACAACAAAGAAGGAATTTGATACAATGGAACACTAGACAAAAGAAAGAAAAACTTGTTTATGGGATATTTTGTAAATCAATATAAACATTATGCAAGTGCTTCATCAACAAACATTTATGAGCATACTACTTGCTACATGTGTAAAAATAGAGGTCATATTATGTTCAATTGTTCACTCAAGAAAAAGTACATCAAAGTAAAAAATGAATGGATGATAAATGCTAAAATTAGACAAGATTTAAAGAAAGTTAAGAAAGTTTGGGCTCCAAAAGTAACATGACCGGCGCAAACTGTAAGTGCACAATATCGTAGTTGTATAATATAGTGATGTGTAGAGTATCGTCCTCAAGGATTGATGTCTTAATTTTACCAAGTACCGAAATTTTACTAACCTTGATTTTATTTAGAAAAATTAACAATTTTAGACTGCAAAATTTAAACAAAACTACTTTAAATAAACTATTCAGGAGAATTTAAAACTGGATACCGCGTGTCAAATTGATGATGATGAAAACTTCTAGGAACCCGATTTCACCTAGTTTCTCACTATGCTTTACTCATTTAGCTAATTTAACTTCGTTTTCTCTATTTGTTAGCAAATCACCAATTTTTCCAAAAGCTTCTTTCGATAGTCAATTAGAACCTATTCTTGTTTATTATTTAACATAAGAGTATGCAAATTAATAACGCAAGAACGCAGTAAGACCCTCGATTTTTAATGCTACGTAGGTTCATACAAGTCTTTCGATCTCTATATTTACCTACGCTGAATTATCCAAGATCTATCCTATAATTCCCCCTTTCGGTAGCAAATCACAAGACTAAAATCATTTAATTAATGGTCAGTTAATTAAAAGCATTAGGCACAGAATAACTCAAACAAACATTAATGAAAACTACTTCAGATTAGCATCAAAGAGCAAGCATAGTTCGAAAATGGCTACATCGTTTTCCTAGAATTCAAAAATTTAGTTCATTCCGAAAATTAAATCCAACATAACAGATTTCACCATATTTTCTTCAATTTGGAGCGTACAAAAAAGATCAACACTCGCCGCACTGCCGTCGCGCGTCACGAACACCCCGAACACCGCCGTTGTTCGCCGCCTTTCGATTCTGAAAAGATAGTATTTTCGCGTGCTTCCAACTCTCCTTTGCTGGCTATGTGTGTATCTTCGCAGCACCCCCCAAAAGAAAACCACAAGAAAGCTCCCAAAAAGATAATTTTTCCAAGAAAAATTTCGTGGTTTGGCCTCCTTTGTGTGTCTCCCAAGAAAAATTTTTTTTTTCTTCTATGGTGCGGCCTCTCTCCCCCCAGCCCAGCACACGTTGCCCCCCTTCATCTCTTCTTGCACACGGCTCCCTCCACAAGGAAACCCTCCTTTGACTTTTCCTTTTTCAATCCTTTCCTTTTGCTTTTCTCTTCTTTCTTTTTTTTTTCTTTCCATTCTTTTGTCCTTCCATTCTATGAACCCAGCGCACACTGCCCTTATGAGATGACCCGGCTGCATGGCTGGGTCACATCTCATTTTTTGATTTTTTGATTTTCTTTTTTTTTTTTCAAAGGTACATGAACTGCCCTCCTCTTTCAAGCCCACTTTCGACCCTCTTATAGCTTGTAAATCTCAAAGCTGAAAACACAAAAGATGTAGAGCTCTTTTTCATATTTTCTTAGAATTTTGAATCATCTCGATCGGAGCTCGGATGAGAAAGTTACGCAAAGATTACAAAGAATTTTTGAAATAATCCATAAAACAGCGTATGCTAACTTCACGTCTGATTTCGGCCTTGATGCTGCCAGTATTTTGCAAAACACAAAACACAAAAATTGTATATTGTTTTCTTGTCTTTCTAGGGCATCTTGAATCATCTAAATCAGAGGTTATATAAGAGAGTTACGCACAGATTGCAAAGTACCGTCGTTTTTTTAGCTTCCAACAGTTGCTCTGCAATAAAAAAAAAACCAAAATTTCATAGATTACTCAATAAAACCCAAATTTTATAAATAGAACACAATTTTAGAATATTGAGAGTAATTAGGCATTTAAATACGAAATATTATTCGTAATGCATGAATTAAAATACCTAATTACGCAATTTAAGCGCGTAATCACACCCCCCAACTAAAGTTTTGCTAGTCCCTAGCAAATAACGTGAATACAATTCAGGGTGGTGTCATACCAATTTCAATGAATGAATATACATGCAATACAACCATACCCTTTCACATACAGGATTATCACCAAATTACACACAAACTCATTCATACCCAATTCACGCAACTCCGAAGTAAGTCATTCATGCAAATCTCATCATTATATAGCCATTAAGAACAGTAAACTCACGTAAAATTAACCAGCGAGCACAATTCAGAGTTAATGTAGCCATATAAATTTAAGTATAAACAGGCAAAATCTTGAAGCACGTGTAATGTGTGTGACTCGTTACACCCAGGATATCCGTGGACACCTAAAGAACTGTCGCTTTGACGCGGCCTAACTAGTATACCCTCAAAAACACTCAAAAAGGATGGGTTCACTCATTGTATGTGAGGAAGAGTGTCATGATAAAACATCCCACATACTGCAAGGAACAAACGCTAAATGTATGGAGTGGACTAGTCTGAAAAGGATCAAGCCTATTTAGGAGGTGTCGGGTCCTTCACCCTAGCATCTTCTCACCTACTCGTCATGTCCAACCAAGACCACCCTAGATCAACTTATTCACAAACTAGGCATGAATACATCTGAGGCATTAGGCTGGTGAAGATTCTTCATATGTGGATAACATGCGTCTTGTCCTTGACTTTTGTTGTAGTTGTGTGGAGCAGGTATTAATCTTTCACCTCTTATAGGGTATTTCTATTTCTCTTTTTCTTTCTTCTGCTCATTTTTCAATTTCTTTCTTTTCATGGTCAATTAGGACAATCATAACACTTCTTTTATTGTTTTCATACCACCCATATGCATTAAGCTCGAATAAGAGTCCATGAAATAAGTCTATTTCTAGGGGTGGTTCGGCCTTCACATCTTGAGTAGGCTACAAGACCTAAGTTTTTATCTCCCCACTAGATGCCACCTCTAGGCTAACAATTTAAAAACCAAGACTAGTGTGCAAAGAGTATCCAGAAAAAAATAGAGAAAGTTGAGTTTCATGAACTCTGAGTTGACGTCAAAACTCAAAAGAGCGATAAATGGCTTAACAGTACCTCACAAGGTGTCAAAGTCTCCACGGGCGCTCTCTCAGTGTTCACAAGGAACCCTAAGTGCTACAAGTCACGTGAACGTGTATTTTTTTTTTTTTTTAGCCTCAAGAGATATCATGTAGATACTAGAGTTTATATAGCCAGATTAACACAATTGCACTACCAATCAACTTTCAATGAGTTACGATTCCTAATTTAGCCATATAAATAGAAACTACACATAAATGACCTAGTGTGTACTCCTAGGTTATATGCAGGTATATGAAGGGCATAAGTAGTGTCACGCATGGCCTAATCATCCATATTCACATATTTTTTTTTTTCAATGTTATTCAAAAATGAGAAAGATTGAAGAAAAGAAAGAAA
The DNA here is from genome assembly GCF_029873635.1 of Malania oleifera. Lineage (NCBI taxonomy): Eukaryota > Viridiplantae > Streptophyta > Magnoliopsida > Santalales > Ximeniaceae > Malania > Malania oleifera. Next base: position 97,680,225 of record NC_080417.1, read on the forward strand.
CTTCCCTGACTTATCGGTGAATCCATAGAGGAATTAAGTTTTCAGCTCTGTACTCGTGCCAAATAAACCTGCATCAAAAATCTAATTTATTCAAAAGTGCATAGATAAATAAATAAATAATAAAGATAAAGGAAATAAACAAAAGAAAAACTCTTTGGGTTGCCTCCCATAAGCGCTTGTTTTAACGTCTCTGGCCAGACGTTTCAATCTTCATCAACCAGGATCACCAAGAGGAATAAATGCACAGTTCCTCTCCATTTGTTCTCCATAATAGTGCTTCAATCTCTGACCATTAACTCTGAATATATTCCTTGGGAAGAGTTTTAATCGTGAGTTGAAGAGTAGAACCTGTTGTCTTGGAGCAAACTCACACCTAAGAATCTGTTTTTCATGCCACTTCTTCGTCTGCTCTTTGTAGATTTTTGCATTTTCATACGCGTCACCCGAGAATGCATAGCGAAGATGCTCAGGGAATTGTTTCAACTCTAGAGATATAGGTTGTTGCATCTTTCCTTTAGAGATTACAGAATCCGTCCTTGCTACCATAGGTTCTAGGCTCCCCACACGCTGCTGTCTTGTAATCTGCTGCAAGGATCGTTCTAGGTGATCAACTTGTACATCTTTTTAAAAGACTTTTTCTACACCTTGCTGAATGACATCTACCCGAAAGCAAGTGCTTGGATCTTCTGGGAATCTCATGTCTTGGTAGATGTTGAACATAACCTCTTCCTTATCCACTCTCAATGTTAACTCACCCTTTTGAACATTAATTAAAGCCCTTCCAGTAGCCAAGAATGGTCGGCCAAGAATTAACGGGACTTCTTGGTCTTCCTCTATATCTAACACCACAAAATCAGTAGAAAAAATAAATTTATCCACTTTTACCAATACATCTTCTATGATTCCACGTGGATACTTGATGGATCGGTCTGCTAGTTGCAACGAAATGGTTGTTTGTTTCATCTCTCCAAGTCCCAATTTCCTGCAAACAGAAAGTGGCATAAGATTAATACTAGCACCAAGATCACATAAAACTTTATCAAAAGATAAATTTCCAATAGTGTAAGGCAAAGTAAAACTCCTTGGATCTTTTAATTTTTGAGGCAATTTCTTTTGAAGAATAGCACTACACTCCTTGATAAGCTTCACTGTTTCGAACTCCTCCAACCTTCTTTTCTTTGAAATGATGTCCTTCTGGAATTTGACATAGTTTGGCATTTGTTCCAAGGCATCTGTAAGAGGAATATTTATGTGAATTTTCTTAAAAATATCCAAAAACTTAGAAAATTGCTTATCTAATTTTTGTTTTTGAAAACGTTGAGGATAAGGAAGTGGAGTAGAGAGAATAGGAGGATTGTCAGGAAATGAAATTGTTAGTGATGTGTCAGTCTCTCTTGGTGTGTCATCCACCATCTCGTCTTCTTCCACTTTATTCTTGCCTTGGCCATTATTTTTCGCTGTAGATGTGGACATGGTTTCCTTTGCTGGTGACTTCTCAATTTCTCTTCCACTCTTAAGTGTCATGACATTGCATTGTTCCTTAGGATTTACTTCTGTGTTGCTAGGAAAAGTTCCTCTTTGTTGAGAATTTATAGTCGTGGCCAGTTGCCCAATTTGCATTTCAAGATTCTTCATAATGACTCCCATATTGTTGCAATGAGTCTCGATGTTGTCTAGCCGTGAATCAGTCTTTTTAAACCTTGCTTTTGTCTCCTCAACAAATGATATCATGGCATCCTCAAGTGACATCTTCTTCTCACCTTGATGACTCTCAAATCCTACAGGAGGTTGCAGCACATTCCTTGTATTTCCATAAGACAAATTCTCATGATTTCGAAGCCCTGAATGGTAATATTGTGGCAAAGGATCACCACGATAATTGTAGTTCCGATTATTGATGTATTGAACCTGTTCTTGACTCGCTCTAATGCTCGGATCTGTCCTACTTGTAGCTGCCTCCTCTGGGTTGTCAAAGATGAAATCTGATGAGACAAAGAAGTAACTTGAGCTGAAAGTGCAGCAAACGGCTCCAATTCATGAATTCCAGCAACTTTCTTAACCATAGTTCTTTCAGTTGGCCATTGATAGTTATTTGAGGCCATTTCTTCCAAAAGAGCAGTAGCACCCTCAGGTGTCTTTGACATCAAAGTACCCCAGATGCAGCATCAACTAAAGTCCGTGTTTGCCCATTTAATCCATTATAGAACATTTGAATTTGCAACTAATCAGGAAATCCATGTTGTGGGCAGCGTCGAATCAAATCTTTATACCTTTCCCATGCTTCATAGAGTGATTCAAAATCATGTTGCTTGAATTGACCAATCTCACTCCTGAGTTGAGCTGTTTTTGCAGGTGGAAAGAATTTAGCTAAAAATTTTTCTGCCATGTCCTGCCAACTAGTAATACTCCCAGGTTGTAGTGACTGTAGCCAACCTTTTGCTTTGTCCCTCAAAGAGAAAGGGAATAATCTTAGTCTAATGGTGTCTTCAGTAACACCATTGATCTTCACAGTATCACAAATCTCCAAAAACATCGCCAGATGGATATTGGGATCATCAAGTGGCGATCCACTCAATTGGGCCTGCTGCACCATACTGATTAATGCGGGTTTGAGCTCAAAATTGTTGGCATTAATGGGTTGGCGTCTGATACCCGAATGATTGTCATTCACAAATGGTCGCACATAATCCTTCAAGGCGCGTAGCTGCGCATTATCTTGTCCGTTCTCCATGGCTAATACCCTCTTTTTCCTTAGTGCTCTGAGCATTCTTTCAATCTTCGGATCAAAAGGAATAATGTCACGTGTTCTAGCCCTGCGCATCCAACATAAAAATAAACACACTAGAAATACAAAAAAAAAATATAATAAAATAAAATAAAGAAAATAAATAAATAAAAATATAAAAATAGAATTCTAAATTAAAACCAAGATTACTTTGTATCGATATTGGCAAAAATAAAATAAACTCAATCCCCGGCAACGGCGCCAAAAACTTGACCGGTGCAAACCGTAAGTGCACAGTATCATAGTTTTATAATATAGTGATGTGTAGAGTATCGTCCTCAGGGATTGATGTCTTAATTTTACCAAGTACCGAAATTTTACTAACCTTGATTTTATTTAGAAAAATTAACAATTTTAGACTACAAAATTTAAACAAAGCTACTTTAAATAAACTATTCAGGAGAATTTAAAATTGGATACCACGTGTAAAATTGATGATGGTGAAAACTTCTAGGAAACCGATTTCACCTAGTTTTTCACTATGCTTTACTCATTTAGCTAATTTAACTTCGTTTTCTCTATTTGTTAGCAAATCACCAATTTTTCCAAAAGCCTCTTTCGATAGTCAATTAGAACCTCTTCTTGTTTATTATTTAACATAAGAGTATGCAAATTAATAACGCAAGAACGCAGTAAGACCCTCGATTTTTAATGTTACGTAGGTTCATACAAGTCTTTCGATCTCTATATTTACCTACACTGAATTATCCAAGATCTATCCTATAATCCCCCCTTTCGGTAGCAAATCACAAGACTAAAATCATTTAATTAATGGCCAGTTAATTAAAAGCATTAGGCACAGAATGACTCAAACAAACATTAATGAAAACTACTTCAGATTAGCATCAAAGAGCAAGCATAGTTCGAAATTGGCTACATCGTTTTCCTAGAATTCAAAAATTTAGTTCATTCCGAAAATTAAATCCAACATAACAGATTTCACCATATTTTCTTCAATTTGGAGCGTACGGAAAAGATCAACACTCGCCGCACTGCCGTCGCACGTCACGAACACCTCGAACACCGCCGTTGTTCGCCGCCTTCCGATTCTGAAAAGATAGTATTTTCGCATGCTTCCAACTCTCCTTTGCTGGCTGTGTGTGTATCTTCGCAGCACCCCCCAAAAGATAACCACAAGAAAGCTCCCAAAAAGATAATTTTTCCAAGAAAAATTTCGTGGTTTGGCCTCCCTTGTGTGTCTCCCAAGAAAAATCTTTTTTTTTTTCTATGGTGCGGCATCTCTCCCCCCAGCCCAGCACACGTTGCCCCCCTTCATCTCTTCTTGCACACGGCTCCCTCCACAAGGAAACCCTCCTTTGACTTTTCCTTTTTCAATCATTTCCTTTTGCTTTTCTTTTCTTTCTTTTTTTTTTCTTTCCATTCTTTTGTCTTTCCATTCTATGTACCCAGTGCACACTGCCCTTATGAGATGACCCGGCTGCATGGCTGGGTCACATCTCATTTTTTGATTTTTTGATTTTCTTTTTTTTTCCAAGGTACATGAACTGCCCTCCTCTTTCAAGCCCACTTTCGATCCTCTTATAGCTTATAAATCTTAAAGTTTAAAACATAAAAGATGTAGAGCTATTTTTCAGCTTTTTCTAGAATTTTGAATCATCTCGATCGGAGCTCGGATGAGAAAGTTACGGGAAGATTACAAAGAATTGTCGAAATATTCCATAAAACGGCGTATGCTAACTTCACGTCTGATTTCGGCCTTGATGCTGCCAGTATTTTGCAAAATAAAACACACAAAAATTGTAGATTGTTTTCTTATCTTTCTACGGCATCTTAAATCATCTGAATCAGAGGTTGGATGAGAGAGTTATGCACAGATTGCAAAGTACCGTCGTTTTTTTAGCTTCCAACAGTTGCTCTGCAATAAAAAAAAAACCAAAATTTCATACATTACTCAATAAAACCCAAATTTTATAAATAGAACAAAATTTTAGAATATTGAGAGTAATTAGGTATTTAAATACGAAATATTATTCGCAATGCATGAATTAAAACACCTAATTACGTAATTTAAGCGCGTAATCATAACAACATAAATCCTTTCTTGTAGGTTTGCTTTAGGATCACTCCGTCTAAGGATAAATGGTACTTAGACAGTGAATGTTCAAGACATATGATGGGAGATAAATCTAAGTTCACTTCTCTCACACAAAAGGATGGAGGATTTGTAACTTTCGGTGACAGTGCAAAAGGCAAGATCATCGGAATTGGTAAAATAGGTAAAGACTCTTCACTCACTATAGATAATGTATTGTTAGTTGATGGTCTAAAGCATAATTTATTAAGCATTAGTCAACTTAGCAACAAAGGATTTGAAATAATATTTAAGAAAGACAAATGCATAATTCAGAATTTTAAGGATCAAAAGACACTATTCACTACACATAGAATGAACATTGTGTATTGCATAAACCTTGATAGCTTGATCTCTCAAGATATAACCTGCTTAGCTGCCAGGAGTGAAAATAGTTGGCTTTGGCATAGAAGGCTAGGACATGCTAGCATGGATCTAATATCCAAGCTTTCTAAAAAGAATTTAGTTAAAGGCTTGCCTAATACTAAGTTTATCAAAGATAAAGTGTGTGATGTCCATCAACTAGGAAAACAAATCAAGAAGAGCTTCAAAAAGAAGAAACATATATCAACTAGTAGACCCCTAGAACTCATACACTTAGGCTTATTTGGTCCTACTAAAACTCAAAACTTAGGTGGAAAACAATACGCCTTCGTAAATGTTGATGATCACTCTAGATATACATGGGTATTTTTCTTAGCTAACAAAGAGGAAGCTTGTAATTCGTTAATCACTTTATGCAAGAAGCTTCAAAATGAGAAAGGGTATAATGTCTCAAATCTAAGAAGTGACCAAGGAAGAGAATTTAAGAATCAAGACGTTGAAAAATTTTGCAATAAACATGGCATAAGTCACAACTTTTTAGCACCTCGAACCCCACAACAAAATGGAGTTGTGGAAAGGAAAAATAGAACCCTTCAAGAAATGACAAGAACCATGCTTAATGAAAATAATTTACCCAAGTATTTTGTGGGCCGAAGCTGAAATACAGCTTGCTATGTGATTAATAGGGTTTCTGTTAGATCAAACCTAAACAAGACACTTTATGAATTATGGAAAGGAAGAAAGCCTAACATAACTTACTTTCAAGTCTTTGGATGTAAGTGTTTCGTACTCAATAACAAAGACAACTTAGGAAAATTTGATACTAAATCGGATGAAAGTATTTTCCTAGGATACTCCACAAATAGTAAGGCCTATAGGATCTATAACAAAAGAACACTCACCATAATTGAATCAATTCACATAGACTTCGATGAATCAAATCCTTTTTCAAGAGAAATCAAAAATGAAGAAAAGGATGATATTTTCAAAAAGGAGGATGAGATAGAAATCAAGGAAGAAAACCCAAAAAAGATTAACCTATAGAAAATCCGAAATTACCAAGAGAATGGAAGTATAAAAAGGATCACCCTTAAGATCAAATTATAGGTGAACCATCTAGAGGTATAACTACTAGATATTCTTTAAAGAATCTATGCAATCATTATGCATTCTTGTCTCAAAATGAACCTAAATATGTTGAAGAGGCACTTAAAAATTACTCTTGGATAATTGCTATGTAAGAAGAATTAAACCAATTTGAAAGAGGCAAAGTATGGCATTTAGTACCCAAACCTGAAAATCATTCGATCATAGGAACTAAATGGGTATTTAGAAATAAAAAGGATGAGAATGGTATAATCATTAGAAACAAAGCTAGACTTGTAGCGAAAGGGTATAACTAAGAAGAAGGGATAGACTATGATGAAACATTTGCTCCTGTAGCTAGAATGGAAGCTATAAGAATGCTATTATCCTATGCTTCCTACAAAAAATTTAAGTTATACCAAATGGATGTCAAAAGTGCATTATTGAATGGGTATATTAATGAAGAGGTATATATTGAACAACCCCTTGGTTTTGAACATATAGAAAATCCTAACCATGTATTTAGACTAACTAAGGCTTTGTATAGATTAAAATAGGCCCCTAGGGCTTGGTATTAAAGACTTAGTGGATTTCTAATTGAGAAGGGGTTTTCAAGGGCAAAAATAGATAGCACTTTGTTCATTAAAACTAAGAAAGATGACAAACTTTTAATGCAAATCTACATAGATTATATAATATTTGGTGCCACTAATGAACAACTATCTAAAGAATTGGCAAAATATATGCAAGAAGAATTTGAAATGAGCATGATGGGAGAATTAAATTATTTTCTTGGGCTTCAAATCAAACAAGCAAAGAATGAGACTTTTATAAGTTAATCCAAATACATAAGAGAAATGAAACAAAAATTTGGTATGAAAAACAGTAAATCCGTAGGAACACCTATGAGTACTTCTATTAGCCTAGACAAAGATGAAAAGAGAAAACCCGGAGACACAAAGCATTATAGAGGTATGATTGGAAGTCTACTATATCTATTAGCTAGTAGACTTGACATAATATTTAGTGTGTGTATGTGTGCACATTTTCAATCAGTACCTAAGGAATCACACCTAATAGCTGTTAAGAGAATCCTAAGATACTTAATAGGCACTATGGACTTAGGACTATGGTACCCTAAGGACACCGAATTTGAAATGATCAGTTATTCAAATGTGGACTATGCCAGATGTAAAATAGATAGAAGAAGTACAAGTAGCACATGCCACTTCTTAGGAAGATCTTTAGTTTCTTGGTTTTCTAAGAAACAAAACTTTCTGGCTTTGTCAATTGCCAAGACTGAATATGTAGCAGTCGGGAGTTGTTGTGCGCAAACACTATACATGAAACAGCAATTAAGAGATTTCAATTTGAAATACACAACTATACCAATTAAGGGTGATAATATGAGGTCGATTAACATATCTAAAAATCCTATTTCACACTCAAGAACCAAGCACATTGACATAGGACATCATTTCCTAAGAGATCATGTTCAAAAAGAAGACATCATTCTAGAATTCATCAATACAAATGATCAAGGGGCTGATATCTTCACTAAACCTCTCTTAGAAGATAAATTTATAACCATTAGAAGAAAAATTGGTCTTCTACATAGTAGAGAAACTAACTGAAAGGACAAAGCTTAGAGAAAAATCTACAGTCAACCAACTGACTCTAAGGTCAGCCGACTAACTGAAATAGTTTTTTTTTTTTTTTTGGAACAAAGGTCAGTCAGCCAACTGACCCTAAGGTTAGCTAACTGACTGAGGTAATTTTTCCTGGACCACAGAGCAATTAGCCAACTGGCCCTGAGGTTAGCCGACTAACTGACAGGGCAACCCTAGACTTGTTTATACAACTCAAGCCATTTGAGTGGTTAGTCAACTGACCTAGAGTTTGTCTCTTCATGTTCTCTAAGGTTGTTTTGGCGTGTACTTTGTATGACACAACACTTAGCTTGGTTGCTTTCTTTGATTCTTGAATAAGTAGTCTTCATGCTTATGTGATATACAATATGCTACATGTGTATGTTTTAAAATTGGCATCTTGAAATCTTTAAAGACAATGAAAATATTAATGATTTATGGCTCAAAGTTATTAATCATGGTTTAGAAACATGAATTTTGAAATGTCTTGACCATGTATGCTTATGATGGATCACATGAATAACTGAAAATTTGGCATCTATGAGTAGTGCATGATATGACATCAACATCAGTATCTAAGAAGTATATTGGAATCCATGAATATATCACTTGGTATTTGAGCAATATAATATAATTATGAGCATGTAATGATATTGATAATATTGCCATTTGACTGATGAATTATGAATGACAAATATGACTTTTGAAGTATTTTTCACAAATATGAATGTTGTATCTAACTCTTTTTTATTGATATCAAAAGGGGGAGTAGTATTTGAGCAAAAATTGAGCATGATAATTGAAAAACATTTGAAAAACATGATATTGACAAATTCGAACATGAGATATGTATCAAAAGGTAGAGGGAGGAGTATTTGATATTGAATGAGCATGATATTGTATGATATTTATAATGAGCATGATATTATATGATATTGAATATTGTGAGAGAGAGTAAAATGATGCTTGTTGTAAGGGGGGTCTTTTTAAGGCTTACTCAAATTTTTGCTCTTCATTTGTCATCACCAAAAAGGGGGAGATTGTTATCCTAACTGGACTTTTCAATCTTATTTTGATGATAACAAAATGAAGGATGCTTTAACATGTGTTGCTGAGTTGTTCTATTCTAGGTCTAAGTAAAACGACACTCACAGTTAATTATGGAAGTAAGCTAAAGATCAATGTCAATCAAGTGAAAGCCTCTCAGTATATTGAAGCAATGAACAACAAATGAAGATCTTAAAGGCCAAGCAGATCCTAAAGTAAAAAGTGAACCTCAAGAGACTGTAAGACTTAGTGATTAAGGAGATCATGTTTAGAAGGATATTTGTAAGTATTTCAAGTCATTACTATTTAGATATGTGAAGCTCCTTAAGATACAAAGACTTAGATACTAGCACTTGAAAAACTCTTGAAAATTTTTTTAAAGAGTTATAATTAAGTTTTTCAAGTAAACTAAATTTTAAAGAAATAAAAAATTAGAAAATATTTGAAAAAGATGACTGACCAGCCGACTGATTTGTTAAACTAAAAGTACCCAGCTGACTGATAGTACCCAGCCGACTGACCATTTTTGAACGTGGTTTAGTTAGCTGACTAACAGGAAACCTTCAGTAAAGTTAACTATCCAACCGACTGACTTAATGAACTGAAAAAGCCTAGCCGAAAAATAGTATCTAACCTACTGACTATTTTGAACATGGTTCAGTCAGCCGACTGACAATTTATCAGAATTATTTTTTGAGAGACAAAATGGTGTCAACCACCTATCCAACCAACTGACTTGTGTAAACATTGACCTAATCGAGTGGGTCAGCTGAATGACTGCGGGAATTTTTAAAATTCAAACCCGCGGGAAGATTTTCAAAATTGATTCTTTGATTTAATATATTTTGAAAAATTATCTAAATGCTCCATGTTAAATGAGGAAATTTTTCTTTAAGAAATAAATACCTCCCTTGCTCAATGAAAAATACACACAAGCAATACACGATTTCGATGCTAAAACTCTCCTGAAGCTCATTCTTGCTCACACCTTTTGCTGGGGGAAACTCTACAAAATTGCTGGATTGAAAATAAGGGTTTGGTTCTAAGTTGCATCTAAATCTTTAAGAAAGAACCATCGGTGACTTATAAACCTTGAGCTTCACATTTTCTATTTAGTTTTGGTTTTGAAGTACGATTTGAGATTTAACTTGTACAACTTGCTCTGTTTTTTAGAGTGTTTTTGTACATAGATATCCATTCCTTTCTACTAGAACTTTGACGGTTCAAGGTATTGTTGAATCGTTAGACCAAACATAGGATTTTTGCTTGGAGAGGTTTCTTTTCTTGAAAAAGAGGTTGACTATTTTAAAGCTTTTTTTTTTTTTTTTTCCACCAGGAAGGAACAAGGTATAGTGAAATCCTTAGGTGGTTGACCTAAGGCAAGGACGTAGGCTGGGGTAAGCGAACCTCGTAAAAATAGCGGTGTCACTCTCTTTCCCTTACTCTCTTTAAATTCCAGAAAAAGTATAAACTGCGTGGATGTTGTAATTATTTCAATTATAAAAACAACGCATATTGGAAGTTAAATAAACCAAAGCCTAATTTTTTATTGGGCTTGTGGAAACTGAAAGGGAGTACGTTGGTTAATCAATTTTTTGCGGAAACCGTAAGGGAGTACATTGATTGGTTAACAACCCAAAACTTATTAGCTGAAGGTTTATTTAAATTCTGATCTTGAAAAAGTGTGTGGATGTTATTTTAATCTTCATTACAAAAGCCAACTACAGGACTTGCACATTCATATACATGGCTGTTGCAAATCAAAATAGATTGCTTGTGCTGTGGTTGTTTTGCTTGAACAGTTAATTAATTGGTTGTAATTGTGGATTGAATAGAAGAAGTTTATGCTTGTGTGGATTGCCTAATCAACAAAAATATAAGAAGTCTTTAAAGGATTGTATCAAGTCAATGACTATTAAAAAGACTCTAAGGAATTTTAAATAACCCAACTCACCCCCCCTCTTGGGACTACACCTAATGTTTCAAAATTCCTTCATTAGATTTCACATCTAACTTTCCTAAATGTTCGTTGTCTCTAAGTAAAAAGCATTTGCAGTCAAATACATGGAAATATGAGATGTTTGGTCTATGGCCATTCCATAATTCATATGGAGTCTTATTTAGAGATGGTCTAATCAGGACTCTATTTAGAACATAACAAGCGGTATTTACTACCTCAGCCTAGAAGTACTTAGGCAGTTTATGTTCGTTAAAGATAGTTCTGGCCATTTTTGTATTGACCTATTCTTTCTTTCAACTACACCATTCTGTTGTGGTGTTCTAGGAGTTAAAAAATTATGAGATATTTCTAATGAATCAAAGTATTCTTCCACACCTTGATTTTAAAATTCTGTACCCCTATCACTTCATTGTAACATAAAAATAGTACCCATGTAAATCTAGGATAATCATCAACGATAACAAATGCTATGATTTTCCTCCTAAGCTTTGAATTGGATTTGGACCAAATAAATCTAAGTATAGCATTTGGAGTGGCCTTGTATTAGAGATTACTTTCTTCTTCTTAAAACTAGATCTTGTTTGTTTTCCTAGTTGACATGCATCACAGATTTTGTCTTTCATAAATTTCGTCGTAGGCAATCCCTTAACTAAGTATCCCTTAACTAGTTTAGATATTAAGTCCATGTTTTCGTGTCCTAGTCTCATATGCCAAATCCAACTAATTTCATTCATAGAAGAGAAACATGTCACACGTTGAGAAGTTAAGTTATCAAAGCTAGTGGTATATACATTTTCATGACACTCAGTAGTGAATAGAGTTTTTTTATCAGTTTTATATTCAACTATGCACTTATCATGTTCAAAAGATACTTTATATCCTTTATCACACAATTGAATTATATTTACTAAGTCATGTTTTAAACCCTCAACTAGTAAAACATCACCTATAATAAGTGATGGATCGTTACCAACTTTATCTACTTATATGATCTTCCCTTTTGCATTGTCCCAAAAAGTGACAAATCATGCGTCCTTTGGTGTGATGGATGCGGATTTAGCTTTATCCCTAGTTATATGACATGAACATTCGATGTCCATACACCATCTATCTTTTGAGGAGGATGATCTCAAGTTTACCTCAAGGTCATCATGTGCCATTAGACACAGATTAGCTACTAGATCATCACTGGACTCTGTGTTGGAACTATCTGTTTTGTGTGTGTCCCAACCAACTTTAAGAACCTTTTTCTTTTTCTTGGAGGCCTCCAGTAGGTAAGGACATTCAGGCGTGATGTGTCCCACTTCTCTGCAATTGATAGCAAGTTGGCAGATCTTCATCTCTTTCCTGTTTGCTAGACTTTCCTTTTTTCTGATTTCAAGTTTCAAATTTTTATTTAGTTAAACTTCTTAGTTTTTCTTCAGGGGAGACTTTCCGAACTTATCTTTGTTTATCAAGGCCTGATATCTTCTGATCTGACGTCACTCCTTCCACTAGAGCATTGCGATGCTTAAGAGTTGTAACTCTCTTGCTTTATTCTGCCTTTAGAGTCTATGAGTCTGATCCGTTTGGATATGTGAAAAAATTATGTGTGCCATTGAGTGCACTAAGCTTCATTTCTTTTCAATAGGGTTGATATCTGCATGCACTGGGATGGTAGGAGACTGTCACGCAAGCCATACGAACTATGAAGATCAAGCTTCATTTATGGCAACGGAGAATCGAAAGACTAAGATATGAAGACCGAGTTTACTATTCGTATTTGCATTCATTTTGGTCTGTGTAAAATTTATATGGTTTTGTTAAGAATTTTGACCGATAGGTCACACCCCATTTGATTATGACAAAATATTCTTACGTACTGATGATTGTCCTAAGGGCTTCATAGCGAGGTTCATGTGCACGTTGTATTTGACCTTAATAAAGACATACCATGATGGCATGTGGTGTTTTGTGCTGAATGAAAGAAAAATATGTTGCCTTTGTAACTATTATTTCGATCTTATTCTGGGATGAAACATTAATTAAGATATTGCACTCCTATAGCCATGTAATAATTTCATCATGAATGGTAGGTAGGTAAGCTCATGATAGACCCTAGTGTGGACCTGTAGGTACCTACATTTAGTGCACAAGTCCCGCAGCGACACATTATCTATATCAGGGCGAATCCAATTTGAGGCACTAAAAAAATGAAATAATAAAAAAAACATTGATAGGGTTCAGGTACGGATCGAACCTATGGCGTGTTAAAACGGCTAGCGTAGAAATGGCCGAAACAAATCAAGTATGTGATTTGGGAGGGAATGTTCGGGTCACGCCGAACCACTTTTTTAAGTGTATCTCCCTCGAGCACCCGGAACATAAATCAGAGTTCTTTTTCAACAACCCGGGCACTGGAACAATCACGTTCAAAATGCCGGGGCTCGGGGGTAACTGAATTGGTCAGTTCAGTTAAGACCGAACTGAGGAACCGTGACCCGAACTAACGAACAAAATGCTACCTAACTGCTTGTTCGGTTCTTGAACCAACTCCACTCTGTCATTTGGGCACTCGAGAACCACTAAAACTGGAGGATTTTTGAGCTACAGTCTATCACATAAACACCAGAGCACAGCCAAATCTCAAGCTGGTTGCGGGGGAAACCACATCGCGAGATACACAAAAAAGTTATTTTTCTTTCAATTTTTAATGGGGTTAATAAATTGCAGGTTAATTTCTCTGATGGCTTGTGAAGCAAATTTAATTAATACCCATTGTGTTCCCAAATGGTGCAACCAATCCTCCTTGCCTACCCAAATACTCATTCATTTGTCATAATAAAAGGTGGTATCAAAGACTACTTTTCTGTATTAAAAATTTTGATTAAGACAAAAATTCTCTCAATTTCAAAACCCTGTTTAGCCTTACACTCCAAAAACACTCATACACTTCGTATTTCTTATCTTTTAAGCGTTTTGAGTATTCTAACATATTGTGTTGACTCTTACTAGCTAGACTCCATTGTATATGCTTGTTTGCATTTTCTTTGAGTAGTATGAGCATCAAGTCTTCTCACTGTGATTATAACTTGATCAATTACTTAGCGTGGAAGACTGGAAGGTGGTGGTTCTTGCGATCGTCATTGCCAGATACCTAAACCCCTATTTTTAGTGCTGCAAAAAAAAATCCGTTTTTAAAAGCTAGTGCTTTTCCAAATCAATGCGTGTGCTTTAGTTAGATATTGAAATATCCTCTCTATGACGTGTTTGCTTCAACTTGCTTAGCATATTTGAAATTTTAGATTCTGATTTTGTGTATTCACATATTTATGTTTCAAATCTTGTTGGGAAATACACTCTAGATCTGGACTGATAATCTACACTTGATTGAGTGTTCA